>NC_045766.1:28753289-29422872 GCF_008692025.1 Phocoena sinus
ATGATTTTTAAAGCTATATTCTCAAATTATATAAACCCCGTGGGGCTGATTGTCAATGTCTTTCATACATAAGAAAGCCTCATTGTGGCTGTCATGTAACTTATGCCAAATCTGTTTTCTTCTCAGAAAAAAACCTTGTTATAAAGACTTCTGTGAACTTAATGCTAGTGAAAGGAGTCACACTAACAGCTCATGACCTTGGCTAAACCACAGGAGAAACACCCTCTTAGATCACTGATACGCCTCACCTGCACGTCAACAAATCCACAGTTTCCCTATTAACAATCATCAAATACTGGTGAAAGTTCTTGTCATTTTATTTTTTTCCATTTCCAGTAGGAAATGATTTGGACTACCGCAAGGCGACTGGCTTTAAGGGTCTGGTGATGGCCGCCAGGAATGAGCTGGTGAATTATTAACATTACTAGACCTGTCTGTAGCATTTAGGATTTTCAGAGTGTTTCGCAATCCCTTTTCTCAGTCATAACTCACAGATTTGTGAAAGAGGCAGCTCCTGTCATTTTTGCTTTGCAATTTGGATGCTGATCCATGGAAAGGTTAAATACCGTTTCCAAGGTCACCAAGAGCTCTCCTGACAGAGCCTACTTAAGCATTCATTGCTGCTGACATAGGGCTCTGGGGAGAAGGAAAGAGAGGAGGTGAGGAAAAGCCCTAGGCTAAGATGAGAATGCTACACCATACGCACATCCTGGAGATAGCCTTTCTCATAAACTACTAAAGACAACTACACCAGGAAATATCCGATTTTGTCCAATTCTTGCTAATATTAAATAACGTTATCCTTAGAATTCCTGGGAACAGCAAAGCTATAAACTGAAATAGAATGGGAAGGGGATGAGAGTACGTTAACTTTTTTAACACCTCCAAGATATACTATTTATTTTCTACTTATATCATGTTGATGCTAATACATGTAGCTTATATTTACAAACACTAATGTAGTCTGTCGTATGTGCTGAAAGCATTAATTTTTCTGTCTAAGGGTCACAATAGGATCTTAGTGTCAAAGGAACACTCTCATTACTGAGAGTAGTACACTGTCTTCAGAAAAGTTAAGTGGCTCCGCCAACATCACACACCCTGTCCCCAAGCCATGCTATCTCCCTCTGGCCTTCCTCTGATAGACACTACTGATACCCTCAAATATGTAGAAAACAACATCCGTGAGGACATTTTAATTGGGGGGAGGCCATGAGTGGAAGCAATCAATTAGCAACAAGAGCTACTAATCAACTGGATTTGGATGAAATACTGAAAACACTCCAAAATGACATGATCTGAAGACCTTTAAGAAGAGGAACTCACCATTGCTCAGTAATCATCAATCCTTATTTACTGCTTATCCTAAGAACATAGACAAAGAGCTGGAAACCCAGATGAGCTCTGGAAGCAGGCTGTGCCTCCAATCCTAGCCTCTTACTCCCCATAATCACTAGTTTAATCAGACTACCTCCTGCACATAGAAGGGTGCCGTTACGGCTATTTCTCACAGAAAGCAAAGTAACAGCATAAGAATCAAATCTCTAGTCTTTTCTCTGTTTATTCCAAATACAAATTTATGTCCATCACGCTGTGGTTCATGAATACATTTGACCATAAAATCTTGGCAGCTCTTGGGAGTTGATGTTGTCTAACCTGGAGGAGAATGGATGCCAAGGCAGGGCCTAGAGCAACTAAACAGAACTGGACCTTCAACAAATTTCCTTCATTCACACCATCCTCTAAGCAGAGTCCAAGCATGGCCCTCTTACTCCTGCCTTCAGCAGCAAACCAAAGACTTTTCACTGTGGGATTTGGAGATTTGGTTTGTTTTCCCTTAGCCCTGTGACCATGACTTTTCTAGTGTGTGAGCGAGTGCACTGTCTCTCTGCCGAGCTCCCCAATTGGTCCCCACAGAACAGACTTGGCGCCCAAGGCAACACAGCTAGGCAGGCCACAAAGTCTCCAGAATGAGAAAATGTTGGAAGCTGATAATATATTCAGCTGAGCATTCTTCCTGGCAGTGTGAGCGAGCGCCTGATTTAGGACCTTAAAAGCTAAGTGGCAACAACAAATGAGCACTGGCCTGGAAAATCTACTTCCTTTTAGGCAAGATAAGGTAGGTAAGGGGAAAATAAGTTTAGGTATTTGCAGAATCTCCCTGCATTAAAAAAAAATGTTCACAGTCATATACAGGCTACTTTCATGGAATCATTCAGCTCTACATCCCTTGTGTGTAATCCAAACCTCTTTGCATCTCTGACTGCATCCCAGTACCTGAGGGTCAAGTATCCCACTGAGAGCTTGGAGACAGAAGCCAAAAAGATCTGGAGCTGATACGGGTGACTGTAGAGCACAGATGGTCAGTTACCGATGTAATCTGTGTATCTGGGAGGCATGTGCTGTAAGGAGGCAGCTGCTAAACCAAATGAATTAAGCCACAGTTTTTAAGAAGAGAGGGTGGATTGGAAAAGGATAA
Source organism: Phocoena sinus (assembly GCF_008692025.1). Classification (NCBI taxonomy): domain Eukaryota; kingdom Metazoa; phylum Chordata; class Mammalia; order Artiodactyla; family Phocoenidae; genus Phocoena; species Phocoena sinus. The sequence goes on from NC_045766.1 coordinate 28,755,769, forward strand.
AAGTTTTGAATGTATGCAGCTGTGGGTTTTCCCGAAGTGCAACCCTATGGAAGTCAGAGGGATGGTCCATTTTACTGTGTGGTCGGCGGATCGGGTTGGGGGAGGCGGGAGTAATCATTTTGCAAGCTTACCTTTAACTCTCTCAGTCCATTGTTTTCCTGGCATGCTAGAATGTGTTATATTACCTTGGTTGTCTGTGCTCTGGGATAAGATAGTAGGTCCAAGTTTAAAAGAAGGTATTGGCCTGCCATTTTCCTATGGAGGGAGAGCAGGGAATGCTTTTACTCCATTTATTGGTCACTTAGACGTGTGGCTTAATCTGTACGGCTGGATAAGTTGTGCATTTTCTAACCATGGTGTAACCCATAATGTTAGTGGAAAATGAGCCACCATTACTTTGTTCTGGCAATGTGAGCAGCACTGAATTCTAATTTTGTTTCTCTATCTAAGCCCCAGAATGGAAACTGCCAAGGTCAATTCATTTTGATAAATCAACTGTTTCAGATGGCCATCTATGCTGAACTACAGCTGCTGTTCTTTTTTTTTTTCCCTAACAAAATGATTATGAAGCAAGCATGTTCCAACTATTACACTGTTTTACTGAACTAATGAATTGCTCTGGGAAGACTGCTATGAAGACTTTTGATCAATTATCGTATACAAACTAGTTAAAAGGAAATACATCATAATTAGGCTAACAAAGCTGCTGTGATGCCACCTCTCCTGACGAATGAATTCCTTTGAGACCAAGTGGGCACATAGGGGTACTTACGTGTGTTTTTTCTGTTTATGGATCTTCATACTTTAGAATATGATAGATTAACCAACACTGGCTCACAACTGCTCTCTGTCCAAAGTTTAATGGAGGAAAAAAATACCTTTTGGTCTCTTTAAAAAATCTTCTCCTAGATGTGTGAGAGGAATAAGCATATGGTCTCCAGCAATACTACTGAGAACATGCACCTAGATCAAAATGAGGAAACACATTTCAGCTGTCACCACCATGTCATTACAGCCCCTCCTCAACTGCATTTATGTTGCCAACAAGAATCCTCACCAGATCAAAATGACTGGAATCAGGCCCAAGACAGCTGTAGCCTAGATAAAGAAAACCAAGTGATTTTCAGTCTCCTGGATACCAAGAAACGGAATATGTCATCGATGGCCAGTTAGTGATACTATTCTACACTTCAGTACTGCTCATCTGAGTGTGACCCTTTCTGTATAGTCCTTGGACCATCATTGTTTGTTACAGTTTAAAAAGGAAAGGACTCCATTTACTTTGAAGCCTTTTACTGCAAAGTTGGGAACTCAGCAAGTGATGCAGAGAAAACTTCAGGAGTCCATGCAAAGAACCAACCATCCAATCAACTACAATGCCCTTTATTCTAATAATTTTATTGTTCAAAAACTGAGGAGAAATTGGCATGTATACAGATTTTAGATTGGAGAGTACCAAATGACATATGGAGTATGACTCTGGATTTATTAGAATTTGACCTTATATATTACTTAAAAGGAAGAAAATGACTACATGAAGGAAAAGTCATCAGTCAAACCTCTGGGCATTGAGAAGTCTGGGCACTGAGGAGAAATTAATCCTTTTATAGCTACCCATATTTAAAGACACTGTTAGCATTATGCTCTATGAGATGAAATTTAATGAATTAAAATTTTGCAGGTCAGATACGAATGTAGGCAAGATCAAAGTCATTTGAACTTTATGCCCAAACAAATAGAAGAGAGTCTCTGGAACTCAGGGGCAGTACATTTCTTAGGAAGAATCCATGTACCATCTTCCCCTGTTCCACGAAAGAAGCCAAAAGGAGTCCCTTTAATGGGCCTCCATTTTCCCTGGTGAGTGACCTTGCTCTTGTCTGAGGGGTTCTCCCCCACGAACTCGAGCCTGCTAGTTCATAAAGCTTCTTGTTACTCTAAGCTCTTCCTCCCCTCTGCAATCAACCCTCACTTTCCCTTAAATAAAGATAATAACACCATGTAGGAGATAATTTGAAAAAGTGTGGTATCCTTGGAAGACTAATGTTAAAAGAGTCCAATCGCTAGTAACCTAAGAGTTCTCCCCCAACTGTTCTCATATCACAGGACACATAAAGCTAATATCTGTACAGACAAGGCTGTCTGAGGTCAGGCAACCTGCCTGGGGTTGCTCCAGCTACATACTGCCACCCTGACGACCGAGAGCATAAATATCTCAGATATACTGTAAGCTATTCACGTGGGAAGCTTTACTGTTCAGCAGAGGATCTTAACCTTTTTTGTGCCACTGACCCCTTTAGTATCTGGTGACGTCTATGGATCCCTTCTCAGAATAATATTTTTAAATGCATAAAATAAAATTCATAAGATTAAAAAGAAAACTGATTATACTGAAACGGTTTAAAATATTTAAAAACCAAATATAGTATATGTAGTATAGTATATGTGCTTTTTTTATTAAAGCATGAAATAAGAAGATCTAGTGGCAAGTCTAGTAACGAACATAATTTCCAAGTAGTTGTGAGGATAGTTAATATTTCAAGATATCTGCCACAATTACACTGTAACATGAAAACATTTGTTATTTCTATTAAAGACAAAGTCATGGGTGTTGCTAATATGACAGTGGTTTGTGGCTTAAATTCATAGTTGAGGGATATGTCAACTTTCGGTTAGAAGTGAGAGGAAATAATCATGTAATTTTGTCAAATCCCAACTCACAAACTCCCTGGTTTTTCTCTGGATCTCACGCTGAGAAGCCTGCTTTAAGAGAAGAAAGCTACAGGAAAAAGAGTCTTCTCTGCTGCTTTGTATTCCTCCCTTTCCCCAGACTTGTCCTAAATCTCTTAACCCCTTTCCCGTCCCCTTTTCCTGCGGTTTCTCGCTATTTCTTCCTGTATCTGTCTTTCCTTCACTCTTTCCTTACTTCCTCCTCCCATTCTCTTCCTTCACTTCATTCTCTTTTCTCACTTTCCGGAATCCCCCTCTTGACACACTGAGCACATGAGCAGGCCGATCAGGACAGGCCCTTGAATTGGTCCGTCCATGGCACACAGTGGAGGTTTGGGCACAGAGGGAAATGCATCATGAAGTGAGGCCAAGGTATGAGATGGATGCAGCTTGCTCCAGGCCAGGCTTCTCTGTCACAAGTGAAAGAAAGAGTCTCCACAGCTCAGAATGAAAATGGGCAATTATTTGCTAACTTTAGTCAATATACAGTCACAAAAGTCATCCAATCTCCAAAGCAGAATATTTGACATAATTTTTATCATTTAAATATCAAGTTCTTCCTATAGAAACTAAGGTTACATTAGTTAATCCCATATTGTTACAGAAATTAGTATTAACAAAACCCTAAAAATATTTCTGGATACTCAAGAAGATTGTAAGGAAATTCAAGCATTTAAAATTGTTATTCACATACCTCAAATACACAGCACTCAAAAGTGTAACAATACTACACACACACACTTATCACCCTCCTCCTCAAATAATATTCTAGAAGCATCTTACATGCTTATTCTCTTAGAGACCAATGAATTTTCTGGTTGGCCTTCTGGACCACGGCTGAGTAATCCAGAAGATGGTTAAATCCCCGAGGAAGTAGTTAATAAAAGATACTGAATAAATATGGAAACAATAGGAAAACAAGAGACTCATAAATAAGATTTATTTTTAAATTGTGCCAGATAGATTAGACTTACCAGTGAGGAAAGGGAATTCATTAAATGTTAAATATTTCATTTCAGTAAAGCACATGTAACAACATTTAACATATTTTTGTGAGACCATGTGAACTAATTCTGCAACAAAAAACTCAGCCACCTGTGTAGAAAACTGTCTGAAAAAAATAATGATAATGTATAAGAATGCCAGTTGGGAGAAAGCACTTAATACTACGTTGTCTAGCCAAAGAAAATGAGATCTATTCCAATTACTTCAATATTCTGACATGAAGTTTTTGTGTTATTTTGTTCTTAATTCACCATGGAGAAGACTCAATCAAGAGGCAGGTGGAAGCATCTGTGTGAAAGTCCCACCTGTTCACACTTTTTTTTTTTTTTCAGATGACTCTCCCCTTTCCAGACTTACAAAGGTCTGCCTTCCTGTTCTTTCAAGTACAAATAAACATAATGTCTCTGATTCAGTTCTGGGCTCCCGACCAATCGTGTGACCTTGAACAATTACTTTTTTCTAGGTCCCAGTTTCTTCAAATATAATATAGGTGTAATTCATAGAACAAATATGAAAACCAAAATAGACAATCTATGGTAAGTTGTTAGTACTGAGCCTGGCACAGAGTAAGGTCTTCATAAATAATACAGTGATGGTCTTTAACTGATCCATCCAACGGATCAGATAATATTTCAAACTAGGGGGAGGAAGAAGAGTTGAATTTTGTATCCTGTGGAATGCCTTTTACCTGTTTAGGAATCTATTTGTTCTCCTTATATTTTGTGAAACATATACCAATGGTGTGCCAATGCTGTACCATTTTTTACACACCAAAGTTGTTAGAAGTATAATTTTAACTTCAAGTGTAAGCAGCTCATATTATGCCCGGGACTAAGTCTTCTGCCTTGATACAACATAAAGAAAACTCACATCTGCCTAGACAGAGGGAGAGGACAGCTATATCATTGCTTCTATTCGGGAGAACAAATAAAAATTTTGTGATTTCTGTACTCTGAAATCCAAAGTACACTGGCTTAGCCTGGGGATTTCCAAAATAATAATTTTTTTTAAGTAGTAATGATCTTTAAAACTAGGAAAATGATTACAAATCCATCTCCTTTATTCAGTCCATTCAAATATATCTATAAAAGCTTTGTGTTGTATTAATCCCTTACCATTTCCTCTCTCTGCTTGGTCTTTTCATTTATTCATTTCCCATTAATCGTAAAATTGAAATAAAAAGAGAATGAATTTTTTAAAGTCACTTTCCATTCTGGAGCTTGGCTAATTTCTTCTAAGTGCACTTTAGTGCTGTTTAATTTGTACCTAGGGGTAGCACACTGTTACTGCACTATTCGCTTGTTCCTCCAGATAAAAGCGATTAGCAGGGCTAGCCAAACCCTCCACCTGGCCACCGTCCGCATATGCATAATACCAGGAGAAAACAGGAGGCTGAGTGTTCCTTAGGGCATGCTTCCTTGGATAGTCAAAATCCCCACTTTCTCCTGTGGGCCTGTGCTAGTGAAGGCATATTTATGGAACTCAGATCACCTCTAATCTAATCCCGGCAGACAATAAACATAGGTTGTATTCCTATTCTGATACTTCAAAACCAAACACAGTTTTTTCTACTTAAAAGCTATTGCACTGGGCTTGCCTGGTGTCGCAGTGGTTGAGAGTCTGCCTGCCGATGCAGAGGACACGGGTTCGTGCCCCGGTCCGGGAGGATCCCACATGTCGCGGAGCAGCTGGGCCCGTGAGCCATGGCCGCTGAGCCTGCGCGTCCGGAGCCTGTGCTCCGCAACGGGAGAGGCCACAACAGTAAGAGGCCCATGTACCGCAAAAAAAAAAAAAAAAAAGCTATTGCACTAACAAATAGAGAATCTTTAAACTGCACTTACTAATTTGGCACGGGTTGATACTTCTGGGGTGTGTGTGTGTGTGTGTGTGTGTGTGTGTGTGTGTGTGTGTGTGTTTAATACCACCAAGCAATTTTCTGTGACACCAGCAGAAATAATTCTAACACTATCTGCCTGGAGATAGCATCAGATCCTACACGTTAAGGGTTCAGACCCACAGGCTTGCTCACCCCACCTCCACTGCTTCAAGATGCCAATCACAAGTCCAGATTAGCACCTGTGTTTCTGACTGACCAGCTGTAGACCAGTGGTTCCCACCACCCAATTAATTTGCTAGAGTGGCTCAAAGAACTCAGAGAAACACTTTATTTACTAGATTACTGCTTTATTATAAAAGGATATAGCTCAGGAACAGCCAGATGGAAGAGATGCATAGGGCAAGCTATGTGGGAAGGGGCTGGAAGCTTCCATGTTCTCTGGGTACAGCACTCTCCCTGAATCTTCATGCTTTCACCCACCCAGAAACTCCAAACCCTGTCCTTTTGGAGTTTTATGAAGACTTCATTACACAGGCACAATTGATTAACTCATTGGCCATCAGTGACTGATTCAACCTCCACTCCTCTTCCCTCCCCAACGGCAGGCAAGTGGGACTGAAAGTTCCAACCATCTAATTACACAGTTAGTTCTCCCGGCAACCAGCCCCCATACTTATGTGCTTTCCAAAAGTCACCTCATTAACATACACTCAGATGTGGTTGAAAGAGGTTTATTATGAAAATCAAGACACCTTTATGGCTCTTATCACTTAGGAAATTCCAAGGGTTTTAGGAGCTCTGTGCTAGGAATGGGGACAAAAACCAAATATATATTTCTTATTATAAATCACAATGTCACAATACTGGAACTCAATGTTTTGTTAATGTTATATAAGAAAAGTCTAGAGAGAAACAAGAGTGACCCCGGTATGACTCAACCAGTATTATGGATGTCCACACTTTGGAAAATGTAGTATAGATGTTGGACTACAGTGAGATTGTCTTTGTAGGGTCACTGGACAACTCCATATCCCTATGAATTAGAATTTAATAAATTTGAAGTGTAACTTGATACATGCCTGTGTTGAAAATGATTTTTCTCTTAGATGACAGCATCATTAGTTTCTAGGCTTTCTTCCCAAAACTTAGGATAGCATTTTCTCTAGTTTATAAGAAGTTTCACTCCCTAGATGTCACCTGATGAGTGCTCATTTTGATGCAGAAAAGTTTGAATTTAAAAATTAAATCATGCTTCATCTGGAAATTAATCTGGGGATCTGGTACCCAAGAGAGCAGTCATTTTTAACCAAGGATCACACTCAACTGAAGCAAACATTAAGCATCTTGTACAAGATCAATAGTGTAAAGAAATGTGCAAGAATTTTAGATGAATAGAACACAGCACATTTTTATTCTGTGTTGAGATGCTTGTAATTAATCTTGCATTTTTATTTTTGAACAATATTTATATCTTTCTCCTTAGGTTTCAACAAGAGACACAGGGTTCAGAAGGCCTCATCTCGGAGGTCTTGGAATTTTCAATTTAGAGAATGATTCTTCTTGTCCTTGGTCATGTTTTGCCTGATCTTAGAAGCTGCTCAGTACCAAATTCATAGGTGATTTAGGAAAAATGCCGACCAAGCTATTATATCAAAGAGCTGAAGGGAAGCCCCAAGGATCTTTAAACCAAGTAACTCAAAGTTGCAAATTTCTTCTTCCAAAGCAAAGTAACTCTTTTTTTAATTAGTTGGGAAAGCCATCTGCTAAATAGTTTCTTTCTTTACTATGTACAATTTAAACTGCTGTTCACAGTTGTAATCAGGGTGCCTAGCTCAGTGTCAAGCACTGGGAAGATGCTAAATAAATACCTGTAGAAATAATAAGTCTAGTTTAATGAATAGATGAATCAATGAATGAATGAATGACCATATTATAAGTCTTACTCTATCACTACCAACTTAGCTGAAATGTCCTGAGAAGTGTCATTGTTAACATTACTTTAACATTCATCATCATCGCATTTTCCCTATTCATACTGTCAAAAATATGCAAATGTAGAATTGGACTCTAGATTGCTCTGCAGTTGTAAGAAGCCAGAGAACAGAGCAAATCAAGGTGGGGGAAATTTTCTAACCTCTTAACTTCTCTGGCAAATTAATAAACTATCTTGCATGTTGCTCTGGATTTGAAAAGGTTTTAAAACAAATAACACTTTTCCTCTTAGCCCCTTTAAGAATCAATTAAATCCCAGTTGTCAAATGTAAAATGTCCTTCAAACATAAAGGGACAAAAAAGGGAGGAGGTGAAATGATACATTAAAGGACACAGTTTTAAAGAATTAGATTGCTACATTGCCTCAGAGCAGTCTGGAAATGAAAATTGCTAGGCTTTTTGGTGGTATTAGCAGAGTAGTAAATATAATGTATGTCATTTTTATTCCAGACAGGAAGACTGGAGGTAGTTACTAGTGAATGACAGTAAATTGTACCAGATGCCAAGTAAATTTTAACAGCCTTTTAGCTGCACTTCTCATATTCACATACTCATTAGTATTTTAATTTTTAGGTATATAACTCAAGATTTCAATACAACCCCATGTAAAAATGAAAATTGCAGGGGCTTCCCTGGTGGCACAGTGGTTGAGAGTCCACCTGCCAATGCAGGGGACACGGGTTCGTGCCCCGGTCCGGGAAGATTCCACATGCCGCAGAGCGGCTGGGCCCGTGAGCCATGGCTGCTGAGCCTGCGCATCCAGAGCCTGTGCTCCGCAACGGGAGAGGCCACAAAAAAAAAAAAAAAAGATTGCAAAGATGTCTATAGAATATCCTGCTCTTGAGACAAGAACACATAGTTTGATCAAGAAATTATTCTGTATCTACCCAAGAGAAATGAAAACATATATCCACACAAAGACTTATATGTGAATGTTCTTATTATTATTCATAATAACAAAAACACCCATGAACTGGTAAATGGATAAACAAAATGTGGTCCATCTAGACAATGAAATATTATTCAGCAATAAAAAGGAATGAACTACTGATAAATACTACAACATGGATGAACCTCAAAAAACATTATGCTAAGTGAAATAATCCAGGTCATTCAATTTATATGGAATGCCCAGAAAAAAAGCTATGGACATAGAGAGCAGATCAGTGATTGCTTGGAACCGGGGATGGGAGCAGTGATTAACTGTACAGGGGCCTGAGAGATCTATTTGGGCTCATAGAAAGATCCTAAAATTTGGATTTTGGTGATAGTTACACAGCTGTATAAATTTACATCCTCATTGGTTTCTCATCAATCCTCAGATTACATGATCTCTCGGGAGTGTGCTTTTCCACCTTACAGTTGATGCTGTAAAGGACTGAGACTTTGAGGAATGTTGGGATGGGTGAATGTATTTTGTACCTTCACCTTTCCAAAGGTCCAGACAATCACTTCCAACTGCCTACTGTACATTTCTACTTGGGTAACACATTGGCAGTGTAGATTCATATATTGTATTTCATCAAATCTAAATCACCATCAGTTACAAAATAAACCATTACTTTACATATCATTAAGAAAAAAAGTCACCAATTTGATTATGATGTGCTATTTATTGTAAGAATCACAGCAAATTAGGACACATTAACACAGGGAGAGTTCCCTGGTGGTCCAGTGGTTAGGATGTGGCGCTTTCACTGCCATGGCCTGCTTTCCATCCCTGGTCAGGGAATTGAGATCCCGAAAGCTGCGTGGCTTGGCCGAAATTTAAAAAAAAAAAAAAAAAAAAAATGGGGAGGGGGACACTGTGCCTTGGATTCAAAGAACTGTGGGAAGGAGGTGAAGAATTTTCTCAGCTGGGCTTCAGAAAGAAAGCTATTTCAAGCAGCTGGCAGAGCACAAGCAAACGCATGGGTGTCTGAAAATGCCTGGTGTGTTTGGGCAACTATGGCACCTGGAAAGACCAAAACTAACTTGAAACAGCCTGTTATCAAAAAGATCTGAGCAACTAAGCAGGCTTTCAACAATCACCCATAATCCCCTACCTCTGAAATGTCCTCAGCATCCACATTCAAACACTCACTGAAGCACAATCTCACTTCAAAAGAAGATGCACCGTTCACTTCCGTCTTGAAACCACCCTCTTTTAAATCACCTAGTGAGCAGCTACACATTTTTAAGAATTCTATAACTTAGAAATCAGCAAATTACACTGGTCCTTTAGAATTCTAAATAAATGGAATATACCTTTAAAACTTAAAAATATGTGTTCAATGTAAAATTAAAAAACATAAATAAGGAAGGATGTCTGGTGCTTACACAGATTTTAACTAACAGCATTAGGTAGGCTGAAGTCCAGAATGTGCTATGGGGAAATGTCAAGGATAACAAACATCGTTTAATTGGATCATGGAGACAAGAATTAACAAGAAATGGGCCCCTCTTCTTTACTTCATTCTGGGGCGGTAGTATCATAACTAAAACAGAAAGAAATTAGAAGTACTCAGCTCCTAGTTGCCCCTGCCCCAGCTTGTCTTCACCTGGAAAGGGTAGAAGGAATCAAGCCCAAGAAATATGGGGAATAGTGAGAAAGCATCAGTCTGTTTACTGCGGTCACAGGCTCCAGGCCCAGCTGGACTATGCATGGAACTCAAGTTCCTCTCGGGGACTCGAAGTGCTTGCAGATGTTCAGAAGAAACAAATGCCAAGGAACTTTAAAGAATTCAAGTTACCTCTAGTCAAGAAAAGCCTCCCACTCAGTAACTGCCACCCTCTCTGTAGGCAACGGCTGCTGCGTTCCCGCTTGTCACATCTGAGCTTCTACTCCTCAGGCCATGTTGCAAGGCTTCTTTTGCCCTGGGTACAGTGGTTCCACTTCACCTCACAAAACCGCAGCTGCCTACAAGGCCACCAACCTCTCTGCACTGCTCAGTTCCAGAAAATAATCTATTGGAGCAAGCATCGTTTTCAGGCTGGCATGTAAGTACCGCATTGTCGCTGATGTTGTTTCGTGATGTAATACTCTAATAGGTTCTTATGGATGATGATGGAGCCATAAAAGGCATGACTGATGTCTAATCTAAACATGCTACACGTATACCTTCTTCCTGGTTTGCCTCTCCATCTGGGTCTACAGTCTTACTAAAGTTCAGAAGACTTAGCTTGGCTTGGAAGCAAGCTAATCCTACCAGTGAAGCAGTGGTTCTCAACAGGACAGGTTTAGCCCCGAGGGGACATTCAGCAAAGTCTGAAGACACTTTTAGTCATCACAACTCAGAGGGCATAAGGGGGTTACTACTGGCATCTAATTGGTAGGGTCCAGGGATGCTGCTAAACAGACTAAAATGCACTGGACAACCCCCGAACAAAGAATTACCAGACCAAAATTTCTATAACGTTAAGATTAAGAAACCCTGCAGTAGCCTAACAAAATATCATTAATTCCATGACTTTAAGCTCATTTCTCATTTGTCATGTATTTTTGGAGTACAGAGTTACAGTACTTGCCTTCAAAGATTGAACTAGAATACGAAACTGTTCTGCATACCTACCATGCATACATTTAAACCATATTCAGAGATCACCAGCATCAGATAAAATAATGCATGCCAAAAACATTGTTAACTCTTTTTTTTAATTTCCAAAATACATGAAGCTATTAATATGCATAAGTCATTATCAATTCATTTAATAAGTGCATGAAAGAGCAAAGTCCTGACAGTTTCTATGCATCACTTTCACTTATGAACCTGTCTCTAGACTCTTTCTCATCCCCATTCAAGTCTTACCTGCCTTAAACATAATATCCCCTACCATAACCAGGAAGAATACATGGAGTCCATCTTTCATATCAGCAGATTTGAGCCACACACCTGACCCTGCAGGGCAGGAATGTTCATTATATTCTGTATCTGCCTGATGCCATTATGATACTCTCACTGAGGTATTAATATATATAAACATTCCATTTGATGGACAAAATGCTAAGCAGAAATAAGCAAATGAATGAGTTTAAAAATGGGTATGAGTTAGAGAGTGAAAAAGAAAGAAGACTGGGAACAGAAAAAGAGAGTGAGAGAAAGAGCTTTTCAGAAAAAGGAATCATCAAGGCTTATGCCAGAGATGTTGGGGATAATTACTTCAGCTACATCCTTCTCTCAGCTTCTGAAGCACTGCCATTGTCCACAGTTTGTGACTTGGTCCTGTATTATTCTTGATCAATTTGTCAGTCTGTCGGTTAGAATTTGCCATCAAACTAAACTTTTACCAGCTGCTACCCTTATGCCCATTGGACTTAAACCAGCCACTCTTTCCCACATTTTATACTCTGAACTAAATTGTGTGTGAAAATTACCTTTTATTGACTTTAGTGAGAGCCTTATACAAACAACTGAGGGCAGGTTTCAACTGCCCACTGCCAAAATAGCCCTCTGTCCCATCTGTTGGATGCACATATCATTAAGACTTTTATTAGCCTCGGAAATGGAGAGCTCATTTTATGGTGTTAGCTAAAAATCTACAAAAGTCCTTGAAAAGCAGTTCTTAATGGTCCTGGTAAGCACTGCATCTGAGCAGATGCTCTTAAAGAGCCAGACTGGGAACAGATATTGAAAGATAAGAATGCCTCTAAATGATGGCACCAAACTGTAATTTCATGTCTATAAACTCATACTTTACATTAAACTGCTTAAAGAAAATGTACCTATCGTCCTTCCAAAATGGAGACTTTTTATAATTTAAGTTTAGAAAGAAAATAAGAAAAATGCCTCAGAAACATTTGGGAAAACATGATTTCTTAAAGAAACCACTGTGAAGGAAAGACACAGCATAAGAGTCACCATCAGAAGAAATCAAGAACTTTCTTGGAAAAGTTATAAAAGGCTTAACCATGAGGGGCCCAGGGAGAAGTAATGATCTTTTACCAGAAGAGGAGAATAAAATCATGGAAGCCTAGTATGGCTTTTTACAGTTCTGCTTACAATTACACATTAAACAATTTACCCCTTGTGGATGAGTTCCTGAAGCCTGCTGAGATGTGGCACTCAGAGAAATGAGTACATGCTGTTTTTCTTCTGTTGAGGTTTATTTTTATTAAAACAAAAAACTTACAACAACTAAAAAAAATTCATTTTTGCTGAATTTTACTCTTTCTAAGAAGACCGACAGCATGGGTGAACATTTATCCAATGTTTGTAGTAAGTCCAACAATAAAAGACAATGGCTTATACATTCATGCCCAGTCAATGTCCTATGGGCTGGAATTCATAAAATAAAGGCAGCAGATGGCATACCTAAATTTAATTTGCTATTTGACTCATCCTTGTGTTACCACTCTGAAATGCAGACACTGAATGTTTATCTAACACTGTTAGAAAACACAAGACCATGCTTTGAGCAAGTTTATCACGTAATCTGATGCTGGATCATCAATCCTGAGAATGAAAACAGTAGCCCATCCACAGAGGCACTCTCTTCAGATTAAGAGGGACCAATATCAAGAGTAATTAAGAGTATTATCAACAGCCAATACTCCATGTATCAGGGATGGCATTTCATACAGTGTGGAATCACTTCTCATGACAGTAAAGCAATACCAGAGACCATCAAGAAGAAGAACGTGCTTTGATTCTGCTGTTCTAATTTGAAATTAAAGGGGATATTTTTGTGGGCTTCGGCCTTATCTCCCAACGTTCCATTAATGTTATTGCTTTTCCTTATGAGTTCTTCTCTTGAATACTGTGCTACTGTCTTTGATCATCCATTAGTATGTATACATCAGACCAATATTCTAGACCACCACACTCTAAAATGAATACTTTTTGAGACTTACGTTACTGCTTCTGGCAGCTGTCAAAATAATTTCTGCTGACATCATGTTTAACAGACTTGCCTCCCAGTCAGATCAATGCTGGGGAGCAGCATGCAGTGCTACAAAATTAGGTCATTAATTGTGAAGCAAGCTCACCCCTGCTTGCATTTGGAGACCAAAAAACTCTGAAGTTAAAAAAAAAAAAACTGAACAAGCCAAGATTCTGGAATCTTCTTTTAAATCTCAATAAAGGTGTCAATTTAGCTATTTAATTTTCAGAGTTCTTCGGAAGAATTTTATTATTTAAAAGTATGGTGATATAATACCTAGTCCTCCACAGGGACCTGAAAACATTCCAACATTAAAATATACACCACTCCTAAAGGGTGAAAATCCAAGTGCTAACACCCATTGTACTGACCATCTTCCTGAGCACTCAAATGTTAACTTTTTCAAACAACTACAGAAGAATCTGTTGTTAACCTGTTACTCTCAAGTGTCAACCTGAGTGGGTGTCATAGTATTTGGCTATAAAATTACCTCATAATAATATAAAAGAAACACAAGAGTCTCAATGACTTAGAACCTGGGAAGAGAAAAAAACCAATCTGGTAGTTAGAACCAGATTGCCAAATGACAGCATCAGGGGCATTATCTGTGTGCCTGGAGGCTTCCCTTCCAAACTAATTTTAAGAATAAATTGAAATTGAACTGGAGCCATGCAAAGTAGAACACAGACCTTTTTGAAGATTCGTATCAGGTAAAGAGTAAACAGGTTGTCAGAGAATATTGACATTTTCTTTTCAGAATTGATTTTATGCTTTTATTTTTCTACCCATATGGCATTTTATATTATTAACATTTATTTATTAAAACACTGCCCTTTCCTCAAAAGGTTTTAAGGAGTTTGAATGTTCTGTTACAGCATTTTAAAATAAAAATAGCTCGCCATTATCTTACAGACTAGAATAAAACAAATATTTCTATTTGAATTAAAGGTGGAAATGTACACCTTCTTACAAGTTTGTTTCCAAAGCTGTTAAGATGGAAATACAAAAAAGGTCACTTATTAATTTAAAAATTCAAAATACCTCCAATCTTTCCCTAAAATCTATCATCTAATACACAAATCAAAGATCAAAATATTAAGATGGTCTATAAGAATTAACAAAGATAAATCTTTTGTAGATCCAAAAACAGGCTGATTTATTTGGCATCATTCCAATTTACCTCCCCACTCTTCTGTCCTGATTAATTGCCCTCAGCAAGGAGCTGTAACCTAGTTATGCTGTTTTCTTAATTCCTATTGATGGGGTGTTGATATAAGGATAAAACAAGAATCAACAGCCTTTTAACCAACCCATTCTTCATGAGTTAATCAATCATAACTTGTCCATTTTAATTATGTCCCAAATTCCTAATAGAGATATGCTTGCAGTTTCCAAATATTTGCATGATTAAAGATGTTTTCCTTGTTTCAATAAGGAACCTCAAACTGATGAGTCAGGTGGCAAGATTTATGGGATGAAGTTGTCCTGTTTATCCCCCAGCTTTCAAAAATACTGGTCTGCAATTCAGTAACAAAACAACATTCCCACCAGAGATATGCAGACTATGCCCATTAATGATGATGACATGTTTAAAAAAATACATGCATGTACCAAAAGCAGTAGATGCCAGAGAGAAAAGCCTCCAAGAAAATGTTTACTAGCCTCCCTCTTCACATCCATAAAAAGGCAGTCTATCTGAATATTAAATATAATTACACAAAGCTAACAGGCCATTGGTACACCTGGATAACATTTTCAGGTCGTTTTTGCCCTCCTTGGAGCCATACCACAGACTGTGTCATCAATCAGTTATACCACTCAAATTACACAGAAATTCTGGCTGCTTCACAAACAACTGGACAGTTCAGTTATGATAAAATGTGAGCAGAATTTTCATTGCATTGACTGACAATCAGTTATTTTGACTGTATGCAAACAGAAACAAAAGCTAACTTTTTTCAAAAATAACTTCCCATTTAGGAACTTCCCTCTTCTATCACCTAAAATCCTATCATGTTTTAAACATCAGAATTGAAGTAATAATGTTCCTCTTTCATAGTAAATGGTCTAGCAACTGATGATAGAATATGATGGTGATGACGACAACAATGATGATGATACTGGGTTTCTGAGAGAATAATTTTTATATAAAATGTTTCCTATTCAGTATCCAATAGACACAAATATATGTATAAAGTAACTGAACTCCTCCAAGTCATTAGAACTGTTTTCTCTGACTTAACAGAAATTGCACATTCCCTGATTTATCTCTCTTCCCTTGAATCATCTGGTCCTTTAACAGTAAAGTGCCCTCTATTTACTTCTCACCCATCAGTTCTAGGTAGCACCCAAGTTGAGAGAATGGTTTGCCCAGAATCATCAATTGACCCAATTGTTAAACCCACACTCTACAAAAAATAAGAAAGATGTCAAGAAAACTACTTCCTTAAAATTTGTGTCTAACCACTAATATACCTGGCACAGCAGGGCTTGAAGAGCAGAAATCAAGCCCTTTTCATCTCTGAATACTCAGTCACTTTGAGTCACTCCTCCCAGGAGGGGTGATCAGTACTTGCCCCTCCTGAGAGGAGGAGTGACTTATCTGCCTGGTGAAACTTGGGAGAGCCTGACATCCATGACAACATCATCCTGGAGGCAGGGTACTGTTTAGAAACATAGAGAGTGCAGGTCCATCTCTCCTTCTCTTGGACCTGTCTATCCTTCAGTGAAGCTTTATTTATACAGCTCCGAAAACAAGTTATACTTCAATATCATAAATCATATAATTAAATGTAATCAAATGTAACTATATATACATTTGTATATATTCACTGAACTTCCATCTAAACAGTATAACTTATAATCCAAGGTAGGTGTTCAAAACATGCCTGTAAACATTCTTCTGAATATATTCTTAGTATTTTACAATCACACCGATAGCACCTAGCCCACTGACCTTAACACTGAAGTCACAATAAACTTTTTGGCCTTGAACAAAACAGACCAAGAATCCACAAGTTAATGTCATTCCCTTTGTTAACTCAGTCTAGAGTTTCGCAAAATGTGTTCCCAAAATCACTGGTCCTAAGTGATGCTTTTGAGGAAAACGTTCCACAACCAGACACAATGGTCTAGCAATAGTCCTAAACCTTCTAATTTAGCTGGACTTAACCAACCTGGCACTCTACTGTGAGATGTTTGGGAAATGCTGTATCAGAGCCCCTTTTTGATAATTTACAATACATATTAACAACTCTAAAAAGTCCTACACTAAATGAGTTTGTTTACTTTAGTTTAAAGCAAACACGTTTGACCTTAGAACCCTTTCCTACTTAACACCATGGAATATGCTTGGGGAAGTGCTCTTCCAGAAAGTGAGACATCACATAGGATGAATCATAACTCCATGGGGCAGTTTACAGCCTCTCCCAAATCTCATGCTGTTACATGAAACGCAAACAGACACAAAGGTGCCTCTTGGCTTATTAATCACCAAAGCTGTGCATAAAAAAGAAGAATTTAAATATATAAACATGAGATGGGAAGCAGCAATTTTAATATCTATGAAAAATTATTGCAACTAACAAAAACAAATGTTAATTACTAACTGAAAATCCTAATTGCCCTCCACTTGGATTCACAAAGCACCAATTGAAATAAATTCTCTAGCCTGTTTACCATCCCAAGTACAATACCACAAGTCATCCACAACGATTATGTCATTCTTTTTTTTAGCCATCCAGATCCAAACCCCTACTCTAAGTTGTCACACATGACAGAGTTGCTCTAGACTCCCTTCTTTCAGGCGATGGTGGAGTTTATACAATAGCTAATATTTCCTGTTGTAACTGTATTGTTGTCTCAGTGGAACAGTCAATACTGAAATTTAAGAAAAAAGCTACCTGACTTTCTAAAGCAGACACTGATGTTTTATGGAATTTCTTCAGCTGGTTAGATCTGGTACCCTAGGGGAGGCATGGCTGAGGTCAATACTACAGATTAGTTTCCTCATACTGTTGGGAGTCCTGTTGATATTAACCTTAAGTAAATGCCATATTAGGCAAATTGAATGGATTTGGTCCCAGTCCCTCTCAGTCAGATTAGTAAGAGTGACCAACAGAGTAGCACACTCACGGAAAAATTCACCAGAAGTCAAGAGTGTATAGAAAGAGGTAGGAACTGTTGAGAGACAAGTCTTCATGGATCCCTCTGTTTCTGCATGTCTTGGGACGGCTTTTATTTTGGACTATCTTTTCAAAGATGTTTGTACAGCAAACAACTTGAAAGACAGAAATGACATCCCCCTCTAGGGCAAAGGAAAGTTCTGTTTGCCATTCAGGATATTAAAGCTAATGTCTCCTCCGGGGTAAAAGTTGGGCAGATTTGCTAGCAGCTCCCTTATAAGACTGATAGGTTCCTAAACTTGGTATACCTCAATTGTGACACAAACCTTTGCGCCCAGCATCTACCTGGGCCCACCTCCACATCATCGTCATAGGACTGGGGAGTAAAAGGACTGAAACAAACATAAAGCTTATGCTGTGCTTGCATAATAAAGTCCTTCAATTTTGATCCAGGAGTTTTGTCTTCTGCCAGCATCTATGAAACTGTGGCTGGATAACGTTTTATCTTGTACGTAGGATAGTATCTCAGACCCTTCACACTTTTTGACAAAGACCCAGATTAATGTACAGAGATAACAGGCTTATAAGTTGGCAGACTCAAAAGTATAATTATATCAATTCTCCCCAAACTGATCTATAGATCAGTGCAACACCAATCAAAATTCCAGCAGGATTTTTCTATTTTCATACAAATTGACAAGTGGACACTGAAATATATATGGAAATGTAAAGTACTTAGAGTAGCCAAAGCAATCTTGGAAAAGAACTAAGCTGAAGGATTTATATACTCTCTGACCTTAAGATTTACTATATATAATTAAGACACTGTGATAGTTGTATGAAATTAGAGAAACAGATCAATGGAACACAATATGAAATCCAGAAATTACCCCGCACATACGGCCAAATGAATTTGACACAGACACCGACTATAATTCAATGGGGAAATAAAAGCCTTCTCAACAAATAGTACTGGATCTACTGGATACCCATGTTTTTTTAAATGTGTTGATCCATAACTTATATTGTGCATAATGACCTAAACTACAAAGCTCCCATAAGAAAACACAGGCAAATATGTTTGAGGCCTTAGGATAGTCAAAGACTTCTTGGGAAAAAATGTAAAAGACCCAAATTATAAAAGAAAAACAATAATAAAAAGGCAAACAATTAACTTCTTTTAAAAGGCAAAAGACTTCAATAGATGCTTCACAAAAGAGGACTTACAAATGGCCAACAAATTCATTACAAGATGTTTAATGTCACTGGCATCAGGGAAATATGAATTAAAACCACAATTAGATACCACTGCACACTCACTAAAATTACCAAATTAAAGACTATAACACCAAAATGTTAGGGAGAATGCAGAGCAACTGGATACTGGGGGAAACTTAAAATGATACAACAACTGTGGAAAAATGTTTGGCAGAATCTTAATAGTGTGAAACCCTCCTACATTATTATTTAGCAATTCCATTCTTATATTTACCTCCCTCCAAAATGAAAACATATATCTACAAAAGGTCTTGTATACAAGGTTTATTGCAGCTTTATTCATGATAACACAAAACTGGAAACGATACAGATATCCACCAACAGGAAAATAAACTGTGGTATACAATAGAATACCACTCGTTAATAAAAAGGAACAAAGCAATAATACAAACAAAACACTAATAAATCTCAAAAGTGTTATCTTGAATGAAAGAAGCCAGACACAAAGAAATATATACCATATGACCTCATTTATATGAAGTTTTAGTACAGACAAAATTAACGCATGCAGCTAGAAATGGGAATGGTGGTTGCCTGAGGGGAGTACAGAAATAGACTGGAAAGATGCTCAAAGGAACTTCTTAGGCTGATGAAAATGTTCTACACCTTGACTGGGATGTCAAATTCTATAGACTTTGTTCTATATAATTCTCAAATCAAAAAAATGTTAAAGGCTATAAAATAGATTTTATTTAAAACTCCTTTACCTCCAGACTATTCTAGGTCTGACATCCAAATCAGACAGGCTGAACTTCAGATTATTTGCTGTTTCCACAGGTGTTAAGAGAGATATACTCGCAGACTTTACACAGCTACCAGGGCAGCAATGCCAGGAAAACCTTTAATCAAGACTTGATAGTGCCTATTTGCAATCAGGAGAAGTAAACAAAGAACACCCCAATTATAAAAGCAGGTGAAACCCACCAAAAGACCTAATCAGGCACAATGTTGGCGTTCTTGATTCTTGTGACTGTGACCCTAGCCTCTGCTCACCATTCTGGTGAGCACTTTGAAGGGTAAGTGACTGACACCTTAAATGAGAAACCCTTCTTTGCTAGCCAAAAAATTTGAACACATTACCCAATTTTAAATTTTCTCTCCTTCTTCTGTATTTCACCATTCAGGGAGAAGGTGTTCCGTGTCAGTGTCGAAAATGAAAATGACATCAACTTACTCCGTGAATTGGCCAGCACCAGGCAGGTAAATAACAATTCTATGCTATAGGGTTTCCTTCACACTTATTTTAAAATCTTAGATTACACTATGATTCCATCAAAGGAAGAATGACATGAAATATTAACTATAGCGCTTTTGTAGCAAGAAATAAAAACTTGAAAAACATTTAGTGCCCCCATGCCTTCTTTTTCTGCCTAAATTAGATGGCCATAAGCCCTATAGTATTACAAATCCAGGATAACTTTTAAACAGCTTCCAGAGCATGACAACTGAATGAGCTGAAACTGTTGCAAAGGTCATAGAACATCTAATGTACAGTAACTTCCCTTCTAAGGCAAAAGAGAAAAATGATCAGCTTGGATATTACAGAAAAACTGGGCTTTTGTCCAACTTGATATTCATTTCCACATCCCATGTATCATCTGTTCTCTTTGATTTTCTTTCATTCCAAATCAAACAGCTTGAGTTTTCATGACCTTGATTCAGGCCCTCTTAATGATATGGCATGAAGGAGGTAAAGAAGGTAAAAAGCCAGGAGTGATTTTCATATTTTACTTTCAAGAAACCAAAATCTCTAGGCTACTTTATTTTAAAAAATTCACTGTATATGGGATAAAAACTGACAGTTTTAATTATATATATATAGTGTGTCAGGAAGCTATTGCTGACCACAATAGTTTACTTGATCCAATGCTGTCTTTTCATGAATATAGAAACCAAAATATTCTACTAGCTCCTAAGTATCTATCTTTCCATCCATCCATCTATCTTTCTATAGTTATCTTTTTAGCTTTTAAGGTGTGGAGGAAAAAAGAAGGTAAAGAGTGTCATAATCTGAAACAGATTCAGAAGGTTAGAATTGAAAGAGAATATAAAGCCATCTATTGCAGCCTTCCACTCAAATTTGAACTTCCTCAGTGGAAACAGCATCCCTGGTTACTAGCCCTGATAAAAACTGTTTGAGTATTTCCAAGGATAGTAGGAATACTGCTTTTTCAAGGTAGCAAATTTGCCTTACAAATTTTTTTTTTTTTGCGGTACGCGGGCCTCTCACTGTTGCGGCCTCTCCCATTGCGGAGCACAGGCTCCGGACGTGCAGGCTCAGCGGCCATGGCTCACGGGCCCAGCCGCTCCACGGCATGTGGGATCTTCCCGGACCGGGGCACAAACCCGTGTCCCCTGCATTGGCAGGCGGACTCTCTACCACTGCGCCACCAGGGAAGCCCTTACAAATCATTTTAATCGTTACACTGAGCTGAAAGCTACCTTCTCTATCTTTGACCCACTGGACCTAGCTGAGTCAAATACTGTCTCACTTCTAAGATTTATCTTTTCCAGGCCTTCCATCATTTCTCTTAGCACTGGTTTACAGACACTTGATCATTCTGGTCACCTCTGAATATAGCTCAATCTTTCTGTCTATATTTCTTTTTTAAAATGCAGCTCTCAGAATTGACAATGGACCTCCAGGTGTGCTCTGATTAATACATACTGTAGGACCATTGCCTGCTTTCATTTGTAAAGCAGACACTTACTAATGGGGCCTAAGATTCTTTTTAGCATCTTGAACAGTTAGAATGCTCTTCGCTTATAGTAAACCTATTGCCGATCAAAACTATTAGGCTATTTTTTTCTCACATGAATCACCTTCAAGCAAGGTATTCTTCCTTCTATACTTGCCTAATTGATTTTTTAACCTAAATGCAGGATTTTAGATTTACTCTGTTAAAAATTATCTTGATAGCATATTGAGACAGTTTTAAAAATTAATTCACTCATCCAAATAATTCTTTGCCCTAACTTTGTATCACCAGCAAGTTTGATAAACATGCCTTCTTGACTTTTATCTTTGTCACTGATAAAGGAAAAACATTAAGTAAGTCAGGGGTCAGCACAGAATTAGAGGCACCCTTCATGGTTCACTCATTTAATACCTATTTATCATGAGGCTCCAATATGCCAGACACAGTGTTAAGTAAGCACTGAAAGTGGTTCATTAACCAACTCTCCTTGGATGAGTTTGCTCTACTACCCAAGTTACTGTGGTGTTACCTACAGCTAACATTGTGCTTTCCAGCTTGTAAAGAAGAATATAAATGCACAGACTTGGTCAAACGCTTTGCTAAGATACAGATTCAGCATCCTATCAGGCTAGTGGTCTCTTTCAAGAATAACATGAAGTTAATTGGGCTTGACTTATTCTTTTTTTTTTTTTCTTTTTTTTGGCTTGACTTATTCTTGCTTTAAACCGTGCTGGCTCCCAAGGATCATGGCTTCCTTTTCTGAATATTCACAGTCCATCTGCTTCCAGTTTACTTTGCCAGTATCCATGCCAGGCCCCTGGAGCTCCCGCTTCTGGGATTCACGTGTCTTCCTGTTCACGAAATCCAAGACATGCCCCCTCCACTCCTCAGTGATCCCTTCAAGCTCTGATTCCTCCAAGATTGCTGAGAAAGTTCTGCAATCACATCCTCAGTATTTTTTTAGTTACCTAAAATTCAACATTTTCTGGTGGCCAAGAGCAGAGAATCCGGACTCAGACTTCCTGGGTTCGATTCCTGGCTCTACCACTTGCTAGCTGGATCTTGGATGCCTCTCTGGGTCTCAACTTTCTCATTTGTCAAATAAGAAGAATAAGAGCATTTACCTTACAGGATTGTTGTGAGATTTAAAAGAAGTAATATAAGTAAAGCACTTAGAAAGAACTTACATAGTAAAAACTATGTAAGCGTTTGTTATCATTACTGTCATTAGATCCAGGATTTTGAATGCAATTTGCATTACCAGACTAATCCCCTCTCTGCTTATCTATCCTGGGCCTCAATGTTCTCTTTCCAAAGAAGGTTTTTCTGCTAAAATCATAATATTTGAAATTTTCTTTACTTATGGTAATTTCATCTCTCAGTAGAAGTAGAAAAAACAAGAGATAGTATAACTCCTTAGAAAAGACAAAAGCCAAACAAGAGTTCAATCTGGCTGCTTCCTCTCTTCCAGCTGCAAACATACTTTAGCTCCAAGCAGTGAGACTGCGTGTTTCTTCTTTATTCATTTTATTTCCAACATGATTGAAAAAGAGATTTTTAATCGACAGATGGACGGATAAAGAAGGTGTGGTACATATATACAACGGAATATTACTCAGCCATAAAAAGAAACGAAATTGAGTTATTTGTAGTGAGATGGATGGACTTAGAGTCTGTCATACAGAGTGAAGTAAGTCAGAAAGAGAAAGACAAATACCGTATGCTAACATACATATATGGAATTTTTTAAAAAATGGTTCTGAAGAACCTAGGTGCAGGACAGGAATAAAGACGCAGACCTAGAGAATGGACTTGAGCACGTGGGGAGGGGGAAGGATAAGCTGGGACGAAGTGAGAGAGTGGCGTGGACTAATATATACTACCAAATGTAAAACAGATAGATAGTGGGAAGCAGCTGCATAGCACAGGGAGATCAGCTCGGTGCTTTGTGACCGCCTAGAGGGCTAGGATAGGGAAGGTGGGAGGGAGATGCAAGAGGGAGGACATATGGGGATATATGTACACATATAGCTGATTCACTTTGTTATAAAGCAGAAACTAACACAACATTGTAAAGCAATTATACTCCAATAAAGATGTTAAAAAAAAAGGAAGTTTTACTCTCCTTAGCAATCTTGCAAGTGCAGCATATTCTGGACTGTAGCCTTCCTGATAAGATCATTACAAGGGCATCTAGTCTTTGTATTCATCCTTGGCCATGTGTCCTTCCTCCCTGCTTTTGAACATGTCCTTTTAAAAGTTGAATGTATTGAGACCTGTGACCTGTGACCACAATGGACTCTAGCAGCCTCCCTCTTTCCATATGTAATTGTATAGTAAGGGTTTTATTTTATCTCCTTGTTCCTTTATTGGAGACATTCCCCACAAAACCTATTCTCTTTTCTCAGTACTTTCTTGAACTCTGTTTCTGTAGTTTCAGGTGCATGCCCAAGGTAACTTGGTTACAGTCTTCCAATGTTCCCATCACTTCCATTATGATTGTAAGCTTCTCCCTGCTGTCTGGAACTAGGCCTAGAGTAGAAGTCATTTCCTCTTCCAACAAGAAAGGAAAATTCCATCAAGATAAAGGAAGAGTCTATCATATGCTCAACTCATAGTCAAACGTAACATGAAGAAACAAATTTGTGTAAATATGTGAAGAACCAAAATTCCCCAACACAAATATTTATTCTTTTATGAATCCTTCTTTTTCCCAAAAGAATTTAAGGTGAATACACTACTTGCTTTTGTGCTGGTTTTGTAATATATTTTAGGAAAGACTCTTTAAATATTAGCCAGCTGGCTGATTAAGTTGACATTCCCACAGTGGTATCACTTAAAGATATTGCTTTATCTTCCAACAAATGGTTGTCACTAAGGTTCCTGGATTTATAATTTTATAACCTCAGTTTTGTAACTCCTTTACATATAATAATTCAACTCCTCATATCTCATATCACATACTTTACTCCACTTCCATATTTTAAACATAGATCTCATTCACAAAGTATTGGTAATTACCAAAATTTATATTTATCTCCCTGTACCAATATTTTAAGTTCATTATTTGTAACCACACTTAATGCATTGTAAACATCTATAAGGCTATAATGTTGCTCCTGATTTTTGTCTCCGTTTCTCCTAAGACCTGGAGACTAACTCCAGGTTACTAAGTCTGCATCATATTTACAGGACTCCATAGTGCTGGATGTTGGTATGTTTGCTGACCAATTTTCTCCTTCTCAAAGGAGAGTTTTTACAGGACCTCAAGTTAGGTCTGCAAGTTCTGTCAAACATGCTTATGAGATTTCTCTACCCCATTTAAAAATATATATATATATTTTCTTAAATGGGGTTGAGAAATTTTATATATATATATATAATTTCTCCCAATATTTGGCAGAGCCAGGACAAACGTTTGTACAAGAGGTTAGACGATTAGGGAAGGCAACTTTCAACTTAATATCAGAAGGAAAACCATCAGAAGGCAATTAGGCTGTTCTGAAGTAGTACTAGATATACTCAAGATTGTATCAGAACCATCACCAAGGATATTGTGCAGGTATTTGTTACTCTAAGTGGGAAGCTACCATCTTAATGTAGGTTCTTCCAGAGCAGACCCTTAGACAAAGATTCAAGGGCAAAGATTTCATTTGGAAAGTACAGGGAGGCTGGGTAGACAAATGAGGAGTGATACAAAGAAGGGAGGGCAGCAAACAAAAGGGGCACTATTAAGCCAGCTATCACAGAGGATGACTAGAGCTTAATCCTACAGAGAAATTCCAGGAAAGGGTGCAAACCACATGCATCAAAATTATCCCACCTGAGAAATGACAGATTTGGAATATTTAGACATCAACTTGCTAGGGTCATTGGTTAAGCACTTCTCTGGAAAGAGTTATTTCTTTGGCACCTCCTACCTGCTGCGAGCTGTTAGGCTTTTTCCAGTTTGGGGGAGTTTTCAAGCACAGAGATGCAGATCTTGGCAGTGGGGAGTCTCCTGAGCACGCTAAAAGGCCCCAGTGTTACGTATGAGAGTAGGCGCTGTCAAGTTGCCTACAGATGCTTATGTGCTTTACCAACTCTAAACCTCTGTGTCTATAATAAAGATACACCTCCCTCTCCCATCCCACCATGGAATGACAAGCATTTATTAAGAACACAAATTCAGAGTTAACTTTTAAAAATATGCTTTCTCCTATAATGTGCTTGTCTTCATGGCCCTTCTCTTTACAATGCTGGCTAGCTAGAATTCATCACCAGCCCTTGCTTTCTCTGTCTTTATCATGATAAGCCTTTATACTTCCTCCACTACCTTTTTTTTTTTTTTAATATTTATCTATTTATTTATTTGGCTGTGTTGGGTCTTAGTTGCGGCACGCAGGATCTTCGTTGTGCTCACGGGCTCTTCATTGTAGCATGCAGGCTTCTCTGTAGCTGAGGTGTGCGGGCTTCTAGAGCATGCAGGTTTAGTTGCCCCTTGGCATGTGAGATCTTAGTTTCCCAACCAGGGATCAAACCCGCGTGCCCTGCATTGGCAGGCGGATTCTCAACCACTGGACCACCAGGGAAGTCCCCCTCCTCTATCTTTTAACCTCTCACCTTTATCCTCTCATCTTTGACTCAATAGATCACATTCTGCAGCCAATCCTTGTCAAATTATCAGTACTCTCTCTTTTCAATACCTCAGTGACAACCATCCTCACACTATTTCTTCTGGAATCCCTCCTGTGTAATCCTAATGTCCCTGCCTCCCATTCCCCTGACCTTCCCTATGACCCTGACTCATGATTCAGTACCCTCTAGACATCTACAGAGGTTTGAAGATTACCAGGACAGGATATAGGCACCTGGATTCTCCACAGGTATATCTAAAATTGAGTCATCTTATTATCTTACATCATCAGTTTCTATTTCACAACCTCTAAGTGTGCCCAAACTCCCTTCTAAGTTCCAAAGCAATGGTCCTAAGTACCACCACCTGTCACATCTCCATCCTGAGACTAGCTCATAAATATCTAAACAGGTATTCAGTGAGAAACAGGGCAGAGAAAGATCCAATGGCAGGGTCACCTCAGGTTTCTAGGCCTTTACTCAGCTCAAGCAAAGAACAGAAAAACAGAGACCTGTGAGAGGCGGAATGTCATTGGTTAATATTTTCCCAAGGAAAAAGGAGATCTGAAACCACACATCCACAAAGAAAAACATTAGAATTATCAAATATGTCATACTACTTTTGTGCACAATTTCCTCTAAAATCTCCCCATGTTTGATTTGCTCACTAGTGTATTCCTGGTCTCAGGCACAGAGCCTAGCACATAGTAGGTCCTCAGTGATAGCTGATGAATAATTGAACAAATGAAAATGTCAGCACATTATTGGATCCTCAAGAATATTTTGTTTCTGGCCATGGTTCCAACATAACCACTGTGGAAAGATACATTTTTCCTCCCTGATGGATCCTCCACAGGTCAGGGATGTTCTTGGTTCCACACATTACTATGACTTGTATAGCACTGAGTTCCAAGATAAACTCATAAAATGAGTCCACTAAAAAGTAAGAGAAAGCTCAATTTCTCGCTTTTAAATTTTGTGGCTCCAGTTAATTCAGCATCATTCATTCAGCACATGCATCCATTACCACAAACACTGCTATCACAATAAGCAACTGTTCTAGAAAATCAATAAATAGAAGAGAGCAGTTATAGAATACTGCCATTAACTAGCATTATGGGAGATAACTATATGCTCTTCATGCTTGTTCATAATCAATTAATGCTATGCATGTATGTGTAAACACTTTTATTGACATCTAACTGCTTGGTCGCAACTCTTATTCATTCAAGGGAGAGATTTTTAAGAGATTTCATGGATAATTTGAGTCTGAAAATAACTCACTGGAGTACAGCAATAGTGTGCTTGCTGGTGATAATTCACCCATTGAATTATAGGCGTCTAGTACAATACATCTTATTCCTTATTCAGATTGACTTCTGGAAACCAGATTCTGTCACACAAATCAAACCTCACAGTACAGTTGACTTCCGTGTTAAAGCAGAAGATATTTTCACTGTGGAAGACTTTCTGAAGCAGAATGAACTACAATACGAGTAAGTTTATGTTTTATAGTTATGAAAATTCTCTCTCATGTATGCTCTCATCCTGGTCTCCAAAAAAAACCTGAGAAGATAAAAATAAGACCAAGATAATGGCTTCCCCAGGGCCCCACAAATAGGTCATGGCAGAGCTGGCCCTGAATTCCAAGTCTTAAGATGTCAAGTCTGGTAGATTCTGTGTTTAGTTATTGCTCTAATAAAAACAGGTTTGACTCTTGAATCCCAACTCTTTAGCCAGATATTTGACCTGCTACTGGTTTACAAGTGATATATAGACTAAAGGCCAAACCAATGGATATTCTATTATCAGCCCAACACAGTTTTAGTCCCAAATCATATCAAGTCTTCTTGCCAGGTGATCACCAGACCTATTGTGAGCCATGAGGGTTCTTCATGCTCCTTTAGATGAAGGACCAGACTAGAGTCAGACTGAGTGGTCCTTCTGTCCTTTTTCCTCCCAAAGTCCCCAACTATCTCTAATGGTAGGAGAAGGCATGGAGAGAAGGACTGAAAGAAAGGAAAGTGGTTCCCCAAAGGCCTAGAGTAGAGGTGGCTAAGCTGATCACTCCATGAATCTTCCCCAAATACCACACTGATCCATCTAAGCCTTTTAAGATGAGAATGTCCTCTAAGTGGAGACAGTTGTCCATCCGTTGATCCAACAAGTAGACAGTGAGCGTCTACATATAACAAATGCTGAAAAAATAGATAGGACCCATCCCCTTCAGAGGAAAATGAACAAAGAATTGCAATATGTGTAACAGATGTCAAGAAGAGTAAAGAGCTGGAATTGCAAGGGAACAGATGAAGTCTAGGGATCACGGAGGGCCATACTAGGAAAGGAGGCTTCAGTTGAGAACTAAAAGACGAGGAGTTAGCCAAACAAAGACAATGAAAAATCATAGTCTAGGTAGAGAACAGACTATATGTTAAGGCTTAGAACCTCCCTCAATCTGCATTTGAGGGAAGGAGGAAATGAGGTCTTTAGTCTAAAGCAGAGTTTTTCCTCCAGAGAGTGGATCAGCAAGGAGCAAAGAGACAATCTCACACTCCAGTCTTGAACATTCAAATGTTTAGCAAACAATCCCCTACCATAAGCTCAAGTCTCCATTATATTTTGAGAAACTGTCACCTACATAATTTTAACAGAAATTTTCTCTTATTTTTCACATCCTAAAACTACAGAATAGTATTTATGCTAGTAAAGATATCAGAATTGTCACCTATAAAAATCTGCATCTCCATTAGAAGAAGTGGTACAGCATAATGCAACAAGCAAATGCCTTGGGAAAAAACAGACAAGGCTTAAATCCTGACTCTGCAACTTCCTGGCTGTCTGACCTTGGATAATTTGCTTAACCTTTCTGAGCTTCAGTTCCCTTGTCTTTATAAGGAAAGGATCCTTCTAACCTTATCTTCGTAAAGTGAAGACATATGTAATGCCACTCTCAAAGGGCTGTTGTGAAGATGAAATAAAACAATATGTAAGTAAATTGCAACTGATACTTTTATTGCTGTGAATGCTGCTATAGTTTACTCTTGTACAAAGAGGTAGATTATACATCTTTTAAAGGTCAACAGAAACTGTTTTGTTTAACCCCATTATCATGCTTCACACAGCTTAGCTATCTGCTTCTGCTTGAGGGAAGTGTCAAAATGTGACCTTAAGAATTGACCGCCTTTTTAAAACAAAGATATAATACAGTAAGTTTCAAAATGTGATTAAGATTCACGTCTGTGATATTTTGCTCTTTCTATTACACTAGGATGGACTTCTAAAATCCTAGCCTATAGGAGCCCTTAATAATATTCAAAAAGATGAGTTTCCTTATAGTTCTTTAAGAAAAACAGAAGGAAGACCAGTGACCATAAGCTAACCCTAGCCACCTGAATTGACATCCTAATTCTACTCAGAGCACAAAGTAGTAAAACAGCTTCTAATCAGGTAACAATCTCCTTTTAACAGGAGGAAAATTCATGTCTTTTTTTAATGTGTAAACGTTTAAGGAATTGTGTGTGAATGCTGTCTCACGTAGAATATAGGATGTTCCCTGAAGGCTAAGATCTTGTTAATTTTTGCTTAGCACATTTGTGGCATATAATTTCCTAAATATTAAGTAATAATAACTCCCTAGAAATCCTGGAGCAGCACACCAGCAATATCCTTGCCGGGGCTGCAAGCAGTCCCTGTGCATCCCATTATTACCTCATGTGGTAACTAATATGTATTTAGATGGTTTCCTGCTGGCAAGAATTTGTAGTCGTTTTTTCTATGTAACAGGAACCATCTACTGTACAAGTTCTACCAAAATAGCTTTTCAGATTTTTCAGTGGTTCCAACCCTCTTCACTAAGACTTTCATCATTTGGTAGTTTTAATCAGATTCTGAATTACCATGGGAAAAAATTAAAAATGTGTGCACCAAGAAAAATAACAGTATTTTTTTAATAGATCTTTATTGGAGTATAATTGCTTCACAATACTGTGTTAGTTTCTGTTGTACAACAAAGTGAATCAGCCATATGCATACGTATATCCCCATATCTCCTCCCTCTTGAGCCCTCCCACCCTCCCTATCCCCGCCTCTAGGTGGTCACAAAGCACCGAGCTAATCTCCCTGTGCTGTGCGGCTGCTTCCCACTAGCTACCCATTTTACATTTGGTAGTGTATAAATGTCCATGCCACTCTCTCACTTCGCCCCAGCTTCCCCCGCCACCCCATGTCTGCAAGTCCATTATCTAAGTCTATGTCTTTATTCTGCCCCACCACTAGGTTCATCAGTACCATTTTTTTTTTTTTTAGATTCCATATATATGTGTTAGCATACGGTATTTGTTTTTCTCTTTCTGACTTACTTCACTCTGTATGACAGACTCTAGGTCTATCCACCTCACTACAAATAACAGTTTCATTTCTTTTTATGGCTGAGTAATATTCCATTGTATATATATGCCACATCTACTTTATCCATTCATCTGTCGATGGATACTTAGGTTGCTTCTATGTCCTGGCTATTGTAAATAGTACTGCAATGAACATTAGGGTCCATGTGTCTTTTTGAATTATGGTTTTCTCTGCGTATATGCCCAGTAGTGGGATTGCTGGGTCATATGGTAATTCTATTTTTAGTTTTTTAAGGAACCTCCATACTGTTCTCCATAGTGGCTATATAAATTTACATTCCCACCAACAGTGCAAGAGGGTTCCCTTTTCACCACACCCTTTCCACTATTTATTGTTTCTAGATTTTTTTATAATGGCCATTCTGACTGCTGTGTGGTGATACCTCACTGTAGTTTTTTTTTTTTTTTTTTTTGCGGTATGTGGGCCTCTCACTGCTGTGGTCTCTCCCGCCGCAGAGCACAGGCCCCAGACGTGCAGGCCCAGTGGCCACGGCCCACGGGCCCAGCCACTCCGCAGCATGTAGGGTCCTCCCGGACCGGGGCACGAACCCGTGCCCCCCGCGTCGGCAGGCAGACTCCCAACCACTGCGCCACCAGGGAAGCCCCTCACTGTAGTTTTGATTTGCATTTCTCTAGTAATTAGTGATGTTGAGCATCTTTTCATGTGCCTCTTGGCCATCTGTATGTTTTCTTCAGTGAAATGTCTATTTAGGTCTTCTGCCCATTTTTGATATTGAGCTCCATGAGCTGTTTGTATATTTTGCAGATTAATCCTTTCTCTGTTGTTTCAGTTGCAAGTATTTTCTCCCGTTCTGATGGTTGTCTTTTCATCTTGTTTATGGTTTCCTTTGCTGTGCAAAAGCTTTGAAGTTCCATTAGGTCCCATTTATTTTTTTGTTTTTATTTCCATTACTCTAGGAGGTGGGTCAAAAAAGATCTTGCTGTGGTTTATGTCAAAGAGTGTTCTGCCTATGTTTTCCTCTAAGAGTTTTATACTGTCTGGTCTTATATTTATGTCTTTAATCCGTTTTGAGTTTATTTTTGTGTATGGTGTTAGAGAGTGTTCTAATTTCATCCTTTTAGATGTAGCTGTCCAGTTTTCCCAGCACCACTTACTAAAGAGGCTGTCTTTTCTCCATTGTATATTCTTGCCTCCTTTGTCATAAATTAGGTTGATCATATGTGCATGGGTTTATCTCTGGGCTTTCTATCCTGTTCCACTGATCTATATTTCTGTTTTTGTGCCAGTACCACACTGTCTTGATTACTGTAGCTTTGTAGTATAGTTTGAAGTCGGGGAGCCTGATTCCTCCAGCTCTGTTTTTATCCCTCAAGACTGCTTTGGCTATTCAGGGTCTTTTGTGTTTCCATACAAATTGTAAAATTTTTTGTTCTAATTCTGTGAAGAATGCCACTGGTAGTTTGAAAGGGATTGCATTGAATCTGTAGATTTCTTTGGGTACTATAGTCATTTTCACAATGTTGATTCTTCCTATCCAAGAACATGGTATATGTCTCCATCTGTTTATCTCATCTTTAATTTCTTTCATCAGTGTTTTATAGTTTTCTGAGTACAAGTCTTTTGCCTCCTTAGGTAGGTTTATTCCTAGGTATTTTATTCTTTTTGTTGCAGTGGTAAATGGGATTGTTTCCCTAATTTCTCCTTCTGATTTTTCGTTGTTAGTGTATAGGAATGCCAGAGATTTCTGTGCATTAATTTTGTATCTTGCAACCTTACCAAATTCTCTGATTAGTTCCATTTGTTTTCTGGTGGCACCTTTAGGATTTTCTATGTATAGTATCATGTCATCTGCAAACAGTGACAGTTTTACTTCTTCTTTTCCAACTTGTATCCCTTTTATTTCTTTTTTCTTCTCTGATTACCGTGACTAGGACTTCCAAAACTATGCTGAATAAGAGCAGCAAGAGAGTACAACCTTGTCTTCTTCCTGATCTTAGTGGAAATGCTTTCATTTTTTCACCACTGAGTATAGTATTTGCTGTGGGTTTGTCATATATGGCCTTTATTATATTGTGGTAGGTTCCCTCTATGACCATTTTCTGAAGAGTTTTTAACATAAATGGGTGTTGAATTTTGACAAAAGCTTTTTCTGCATCTATTGAGATGATAATATGGTTTTTATCCTTCAATTTGTTAATATGGTGTATCACATTGATTGATTTGCAAATATTGAAGAATTCCTGCATCCCTGGGATAAATCCCACTTGATCATGGTGTATGATCCTTTTAATATGTTGTTGGATTCTGTTTGCTAGTATTTTGTTCAGGATTTTTGCATCTATATTCATCAGTGATATTGTTCTATAGTTTTCTTTTTTTGTGATACCTCTCTGATTTTGGTATCAGGGTGATGGTGGCTTCATAGAATGAATTTGAGAGTGTTCCTCCTTCTGCAATGTTTTGGAAGAGTTTGAGAAGGATGGGTGCTAGCTCTTCTCTAAATATTTGATAGAATTTGCCTGTGAAGCCACCTGGTCCTGGACTTTTTTTTGTTGTAAGATATTTAATTACACTTTCAATTTCATTACTTGTGATAGGTCTGTTTATATTTTCTAATTCTTCCTGGTTCAGTCTTGGAAAATTGTACCTTTCCAAGAATTTGTCCATTTCTTCATGGTTGTCCATTTTATTGGCATACAGTTGTTTGTAGTAGTCTCTTATAATCCTTTGTATTTCTGTGGTGTCAGTTGTGATTTTCCTTTATCATTTCTAATTTTATTGATTTGCATCCTTTCCCTTATTTTCTTGATGAGTCTGGCTAAGGGTTTATCAGTTTTGTCTATCTTCTCAAAGAACCAACTTTTAGTTTTATTAATCTTTGCTATTGTTTCCTTCATTTCTATTTCATTTATTTCTGCTCCGATCTTTATGATTTTTTTCCTTCTATACTGACATTGGTTTTCTTTGTTCTTCTTTCCCTAGCTGCTTTAGGTATAGGGTTAGATTGTTTATTTGAGATTTTTCTTGTTTCTTGAGGTGAGATTGAATTGCTATAAACTTCCCTCTTAGAAATGCTTTTGCTGCATCCCATAGGTTTTGGGTCGTTATGTTTCTATTGTCATTTGTTTCTATGTATTTTTTTCCTTCTTTTATTTCTTCAGTGATCTCTTGGTTATTTAGTAGTGCACTTCAGCCTCCATGTATTTGTGGGTTTTACAGGTTTTTCCCTGTAATTGATTTCCAGTCTCATAGCATTGTGGTCAGAAAAGATGCCTGATACAATTTCAATTTTCTTAAATTTTCTGAGGCTTGATTTGTGACCCAAGATGCGATCTATCCTGGAGAATGTTCCATGTGCACTTGAGAAGGAAGTGTACTCTGCCACTTTCAGGTGGAATGTTCTATAAATATCAATTAAATCTATCTGGTCTACTGTGTCATTTAAAGCTTGTGTTTCCTTATTTATTTTCTATTTGGATGATCTGTCAATTGGTGTAAGTGGGGTGTTAAAGTCCCCTATTTTTATTGTGTTACTGTTGATTTCCCATTTCATGGTTGTTAGCATTTGCCTTATGTGTTGAGATGCTCCTATGTTGGGTGCATAAACATTATAATTGTTATATATTCTTCTTGCATTGACCCCTTGATCATTATGTAGTGTCCTTCCTTATCTCTTGTTAACAGCCTTTAGTTTAAAGTCTATTTCATCTGATATGAGTTTGCTACTCCAGCTTTCTTTTGATTTCCATTTGCATGGAATATCTTTTTCCATCCCTTCACTTTCAGTCTGTATGTATCGCTAGGTCTGAAGTGGGTCTCTTGTAGACAGCATATATATGGGTTTTGTTTCTGTATCATTCAGCCAGTCTGTGTCTTTTGGTTGGAGGATTTAATCCATTTACTTTCAAGGTTATTATTTTTTTTCTTTTCACACACATACACTGTATTTTTTTTACAACAGATAAATAAACTGACACCAAGCATTGTAAATGGATGACCACAACAAAAGCAACAATGACTGCGATTACCAAACACGAAACACACTCATACTATGTCATAATATTGACATTCAGTCCTGTAATCCTCCACTGTAACAGCTCCTTTACTTTGCAGTGAAAATTGATTTGTATATTTTTTACCTCTGAGTCCTTGTGGGATTTTTTTTTTTATTCAAACAGAAAGTCACAAAAATTATAATCATCCTCATCAGTTCACTCAGTCCCATGTAATTAATTTTTTTCAACTTGATCTTTTGTTAGCACTTTTATGAATTCATCAGTTTTCCATTAGAGTTCTGAAAGTGCTTATTCATTCAGTTCAGCAGTATAGTCAGTTACCAGAAACCTGTACTTGTCAGTCTTTTCCATGAATTCCTTGAAGATGAAACCCTTTTATAGGAACATTTCTGCAAAAGCATCAGAGTATACCCAGAACTATCTGTAAATGACAAAAGACTTAAAAGTGACCACGGTTAAATATTTGATGAAAGTTCATAATAATGCAATTGACAAGGAAATTTAGTTATTTCTGAGATATATATTTTAAAGTAATAACTAGAATTATGACTTACATTATACCAGAACATATAAGATTTTTAGAAATTTCATGTAATGTCTGAAACATTTATATTAACATATTTCCATACAAATAACACAAAGAAAGTTTAGTATTAGTTGTTTTTTTGTTTGTTTGTTTGTTTATACTGCAGGTTCTTATTAGTCATCAATTTTATACACATCAGTGTATACATGTCAATCCCAATTGCCCAATTCAGCACACCACCATCCCTACCCCCCACAGCTTTCCCCCCTTGGTGTCCATACGTTTGTTCTCTACATCTGTGTCTCAACTTCTGCCCTGCAAACTGCTTCATCTGTATCAAGGTTATTATTGATATGTATGTTCCTATTACCATTTCCTTAATTGTTTGGGGTTTTTTTTTGTGGGTCTTTCCTTCTCTTGTGTTTCCCGCCTAGAGAAGTTCTTTAGCATTTGTAAAGCTGGTTTGGTGCTACTTAATTCTCTTAGCTTTTGTCTGAAAAGCTTTTGAGTTCTCTGTTGAATCTGAATGAGATTGTTGCTGGGTAGAGCAATCTTGGTTGTAGGTTCTTCTCTTTCATCACTTTAAGTATATCCTACTACTCCCTTCTGGCCTGCAGAGTTTCTGCTGAAAAATCAGCTGATAACCTTATGAGGATTCCTTTGTATGTTATTTTTTGTTTTCCCTTGTTTCTTTTAATATTTTTTCTTTGAATTTAATTTTTGTTAGTTTGATTAATATGTGTCTTGGTGTGTTTCTCCTAGGGTTTATCCTGTATGGGATGCTCTGTGCTTCCTGGATTTGGGTGACTATTTCCTTTCCCATGTTTGGAAAGTTTTCCACTATAATCTCTTCAAATGTTTTCTCAGACCCTTTCTTTTTCTTCTTCTGGGACCCCTATAATTTGAATGTTGGTGCGTTTAGTGTTGTCCCAGAGGTCTCTGAGATTGTCTTCAACTCTTTTCATTCTTTGTTCTGTTCCCCAGCAGTTATTTCCACCATTTTGTCTTCCCGCTCACTTATTCGTTCTTCTGCCTCAGTTATTCTGTTATTGATTCCTTATAGTGTGTTTTCCATTTCAGTTACTGTGTTTTTCATCTCTGTCTGTTTGTTCTTTAGTACTTCTAGATCTTTGTTAAGCATTTCTTGTATTTTCTCAATCCATGCCTCCATTCTATTTCAGAGATTCTGGATCATCTTTACTACCATTACTCTGAATTCTTTTTCAGGTAGATTGCCTACTTCCTCTTCATTTATTTGGTCTTGTAGATTTTTACCTTGCTCCTTCATCTGTGACATTTTTATTTTGCCGTCTCAATTTTCATTTTCCTTTTTTTTTATAAGTGAGCTTGTGTTCCTGTCTTACTGGTTGTTGGGCTTGAGGTTTCCAACACTGGAGTTTGTAGGCTGTTGGGTAGAGCTGGGTCTTGGCGCTGAGATGAGGACCTCCAGGAGACCTCACTCCAATGAATATTCCCTGGGGTCTGAGGCTCTCTGTTAGTCCAGTGGTTCAGACTCAGAGCTCCCACCACAGGAGCTTTGTCCCAACCCCTGGCTCATGAACCAAGATCCTGCAAGTTGTGCAGGATGGCCAAAAAAAAAAAAGGACAATAACAAAGTAAAAAGTAAAATTAGAAACTAACAGCTATGTTAG
This sequence comes from Phocoena sinus, assembly GCF_008692025.1. NCBI lineage: Eukaryota > Metazoa > Chordata > Mammalia > Artiodactyla > Phocoenidae > Phocoena > Phocoena sinus. The sequence goes on from NC_045766.1 coordinate 28,792,466, forward strand.
AAAACATATAAAAATAAAAATATAGACGAAACAACAACTGGAAGGTAAAACAGAGCCACAATAGTAAAAAACAGGAGAAGGAAGAAAAAAAAAAGTGGAAAAGGCCTTGGCTGTGGAGGGCAGGGCCTAAGTAGGGGTGAGGTTTGGGTGGTGGGCGGGGCCTCTGCTTAGGACCCACAGGGCTGGAAAAGTCCAAGGGTCGGGGGGCCTTAGGCTCAACAGAAGAGGCCCAGGTGTGCTTCCCACCTCTGGTCTCAGAGGGCAGAGGACCCCACCTGGGAGCCCAGCAGGCTTCCTCCACTCCTCTCCTGTTCCTCCTGGAGGTCCCCTCTCATCTGCCTCTCCTGATCTCCCTCCTATGCCCCCAGGGCCCACGTGGCCTGGAGGGGACTTTGGAGTGCAGGGGACTGGCTTGGGAGCTCAGCAGGCTCCCCCAGCCCGAGTGGGTGGGGCAAATGCCCTCTGCTCCTTTCTACTCCTCTTGTCCTGGAGGGCCCCTCCCACCTGCCTTTCCTGTTCTCTCCTGGGCTCCCTCCTATGCTCCCAGGACCAACCCGGCCTGGAGGGGACCTCTGAGGGCATAGGACCTGGCCTGAGAGCTGGGCAGACTTCCCTGGCCGATTGGGCAGGGGAAACGCTGGGCCCATTCCCCCCCTGATCTGAGTCCCCAAGGGTCCCTTTCAGCCACCCCTCAGGGGCGCCGGTCCTGTCTGGCCTCCGTACTCCCACATCCTACCAGTTCGCTTGGGGGTTCTTCCCGTCTCCTTGGGCATCGGTGTCCCCCACCAGCATCCGGCAGGCACCCTAGTTGTGGGGAGACGTGAACTCTGCATCTTCCCACACTGCCATCTTGACTTCAACCCCCGCCCCAATAACTGTATTTTTAAATGCTTATGTCACACCCTAGGTACAGAAAGACTAGGAATTGGATGTTGTAAATCTCCCACTTATGGTTTGGAAGCCAAGTTGACAGAATCTTTCGGTGGGTGGGCCTTCACAGAATTCCTTCTTACAAATTTCAGTAAGGTGGTCTATGCCCTATCCAATGCAGGAAGAGACTGATGGTTGCTATCTGCCTGTAACATTTTTCTGCATATTTCAGATTCGATCAGTAAAGTGTCCTTGGATAACAATGTGTACATAGTAATGTTCTTCAATAGCAATGGGTGTGTAGTCTGGGGACTGACCTAATACTCCTTTTTCAGGAATCTGAAAGGGGGAGAAAACTAACTCATGTCTCTACTCCTCAGACATTGTGTTTCTTGCTTTGTTGGGAGTCCCGTTATCTAATTTGCCTGCATGCTAAAAAAAAAAAAAAAAAAAAAAAAGTGGGATAGCACTATAAAAGGAACATATAAAAGTATAAAATAGTGTACATGCCTCTGTATTTTGGAGCTGTAATGCAGTCCTTATTACATTATGAGTCATTATTTTAATCTCCTAGAATAGAAGCTCATTATTTAGTAATAATATTTTGTAATGTGGCTAAAGTAGTACTTTGTTCTAAATCTAATAAAATCATAGGGCTGGAAAGGATCATTTAAGGTCAATTTCCCACCTTCAGGCAAAAGCACCACATTTCAACCTCATTCTGATACTCTTTTGCAAGTTACTAGAGGACATTTTTACTCTTGGGTGTCATCTTAAATCTAACTGGTTTTATTATGCTTCTTTGTCCTGACTGTTGATGAAAATGTTTAAATATTAACATAATAATAACTCTAACAGATTGTCTCTTCTTAGTACCAAACAAAACACTAACCTCCACATTGCCACTTATTCTCCCAAATAATTTGAATTTGAGGATTGTATGCAAAAGAAGGATATTGCAATACGCTGTGGAAGCCCTATATCCCCCCTCTACTCAGAGCTGGTTCCTGGTAGGTCAGAGATCATTATGGCTATGGTCTTAGGGACAAATGTCTACTGAATGTCCTGAGGCTGTAGAATGCCTGGGAGCAATTAACTGATGATTTCTTTTCTCTGGACCACCACTAAGAAGCCATGCGACCTAGATGATTATTTTACTCGCTGTCAATGGAAAATCTTGTTAAAGGGAAAGTAGATGTCATTTACCATTTCCTCTTGGATTTTTAGTTTTGCCATTCTGTCAGAGAAGTTCATCCTTGTTAGGCAGGATTTGTTCTTTCAAACTGATAATCTTGGAATACAGTTGTTTTCTTAAAGGTTTCTGCCTGTTGATTTTCAGTTTTCAAGGTTTTTGTTTTACTTGTTTTGGTTTTGTTTTTAGTTTTTAGCTATATTTGAAAATCATTTACCTAAACTATCTCTATTCTAGATGTTTCCCTAGAGTTTATGAAGGTGGTAACTGGCAACTTTACTGTAGTTTAATTTTTTTTTCTTCATAAACCTTGGAAGACATCTATGTAAATGACCAAGGCCTAGGAATTTGAGTCAAGTAATTGCATTTTAGAACTGAAAAGGACATTGAATACCAGCTCATAAATATCCCATTGTACAAATTATGAAATAAGGCCCAGAGATTAAATGACTTTGCTGAAACCAATTTACATGTTAGGCAAAACTATGACCCTGATCTTTTGATTTCTAATTCTAGATTCTTTCTAATTCCACCCTATTCTCTAACAATCCAGTTTGGATGTTGAATATAATTAATTATAGCACTTACTATAATCATTGTTCCTAACTATAGCAGGCAGAATGACTGTCCCTCCAAAATGTCTACATCCCAACCCCTAGAATATCTGAATATATGCTAATGGCAAAGAGAAGTTAGGATTGTAGATGGAATTAACGTTTGCTAAGCAGCTGAACTTAAAATAGGTAGATTATCCTAAATTGTCCTGAGAAGTCCAAAGTAACCACAGGGTCCTTACAAGTGGAAGAGGGAGGCAGAAGAGGAAGTCAGAGTGATGAAACATGAGAAGGACTTGAGCTGCTATTGCTGGCTTTGAAGATGGAGAAGGGCAAATAGCCAAGGAATGTGGGCAGCCTTTAAAGGGCAAGGAATCAGACTCTCCCCTAGAGCTTCCAGAAAGCACTTCACTGTTCACATGTTGATCTTAGCCCAGTGAGACCTGTGTTGGACTTCTAAGCTGTAAAATAATAAATTCATGTTGTTTTACGCCACTTAGTTTGTGGTAACTTATAGCAGCCATAGAAATGAAAGCACTAACAAAGTACTGATGGCTGCTTAATGGGAAATTTTCTTTCCACGGAATAAATATTAAACTCTTCTCCTTTTCTTTTTTTTTTTTAATACTACCTTAAGATAGTTAAGCCCTTAAGACAGTATTTGCCTCTTGCTAGGAAACAAATATCATTTAGTATTAATTTATTGTATTTTCCATAAACAGACACAAGTTCACACACAGTTAACCAAAAGAAGGAGAGAGCAGGAGGGAGGTTCAGAGGATGTCCCTGACATACTTGATCAGAATGCCCTTGGGGCAGCCGGAGGAGAAGTAGACTTTTGATATGCGGCTACAATTCTCTGTGTGTCAGATAAAAACATTTCAAGGCTTGACTGTGGATAATAGAAGTTTCTGTAAACTAACTACTGCCCATGATATTTACAGTCTATGATCAAGGACATTAATGCTCATAAAATTTTGTCCCTTCAGAACACACTTTCCACTCAAAAGTAGCAAAGAGAAACAAAGTCATATATACCCACACCTTCACACGTGCCTCTTATAATAAGACCTTTCTCCTGAATAATCATTTTTAGAAATAAGCAAGCCTCAAAGTTTCTGTCACCAATTTTCATATTACCTTGCTACAGAACCATTCTTATATTACTTTAAACCAGCCAAAAGAAAGGCAAGCAGAAACGAATACTTTAAACTCAGTATTCTTTGGTCTAAAAAAATCTTTAGCTTGTCAATATTTCTGAATTTCCACCCATCAAGATATTTTTCTCAAAACCTAGAGAAAGGCCTCAGGTGACTGGCTGTCCCAATCTACCTGGGATTGAGTAGGTTCCTGGGACATGGGACTTTCAGTGCTAAAACAAGGAAAATCTTGAGGAAGAAAGACCATCGATAGGGCTTAAGGGCATGCTTCTGTGTTGAGCCCAAGGCCCTGATGCAGAATGCCCCAGGTACCAGGGAAATCATTTTCCAAGTTTAAGGTCCAAGGACCCCCAAACAGGTGAAGTTTGGGCCAAAGAAGAGCCTGCCTTGCTCATAGTCTCCAGTATCCTTCTCAATGATTTACTTACTTTGTGATGAGTAGCTCAAGTTGAAAGGCATAATCAGAGGACAGATCTGACTTCATGGAGAATGTACTGTACCATCGGCTAAAGCAGAAACTCTGGGTTTTTGCTGACTGGGAAACATGCTTATGTTTACAGGAGCACCCCCTCTGATTTATTACAGGGTATTAATAAGCAACCTCAGATCTGTGCTGGAGGCTCAGTTTGATAGCAGGGTCCGTGCAACTGGACACAGTTACGAGAAGTACAACAACTGGGAAACGGTATGACGCGCACGTGATTTAGACAGACATTGCTTTGGGAATTGAACCAAGAATGTCACATTAACTCACCAATGGTTCCATTTGGTAGATAGAGGCTTGGACTCAACAAGTCGCCAGTGAAAATCCAGACCTCATCTCTCGCAGTGCCATCGGAACTACATTTTTAGGAAACACTATATACCTCCTCAAGGTAATCCTTTTTAACCATAACCTTCCCATGTCTGAGGGCTTTAAATCAATGAATTCTAACACATTAACGTCTGTTTCACAGACATATTCATCCCAAACATTGTTATAACTCTTTCCCTGCCTCAAACAGATTCCCCAGATTGTTTTATCATATGTGAATTTTTTAATCATTATTTTGATTTATTCAAAAGAAAAAATGCAATAAAATAAGAGAAGTCCTATAAATTTAATCACATTCCTGTAAGCAATGTAAATGATCATCTACCTTGATGAAATTGTCCTCTCCCAGATGTTGTTTGTAAATCCATTTGCTAAAGAGGTTCATAAACTTCATATCTATCAGACAACGGTACACAGCGTATCAACAATTTGTTTCTGTCGTCCTCTAATGCCATTTTTATCATGCAATTCTAATGAAGAAAATAAAAAGACATGGAATAAATGGGAGAGAAGGAAAACTTCTTACAAGATTAGCAACAATCATGATTACTTCTAATTACTCATCCAGTTGTCTTGGTCACGTCTCCTAATAGTAGCAGCAGAAAATAACCTCCATGTGAGTACAATTAAGCAGGGTAATCAAGCATCTTCTGAAAAATATGAGCTTGTCAAGCTTAATAAAAATAATAAACAGCCATGTAAGCCTTCAGCTCAAATATTGTGAGTGTCTAGAGGCAAGAACATACCGTGCTAGTATTATGTTTTAATTTAATCATGGAATGTACCTCTTGCTGCTGTCAGGTTTCACCTGTTGAGTCCAAAGCCCAGATGGGTAGTGAATGTTAACCCCTGAATATGATGAATCACAGTTTCCCTTTTCCTTTTGTTTGTAATAGGTTGGCAGACCTGGACCAAATAAGCCTGCCATTTTCATGGACTGCGGTTTCCATGCCAGAGAGTGGATTTCCCCTGCATTTTGCCAGTGGTTTGTGAGAGAGGTCAGTATGTAGAATGATTACTGGCAGAGGAAAGTAGAAAGTTTTTTTTTTTATTTCAATCAATCCCTTGTAATCTAACTATAATAAAAGAGAATAATAGCATAGAAAAAATTCATAATTCCAAGGTCCAAGCTATAAAGGTCACCAAGAAACTTGATAAGGCAAAATTTTTAAACAGTCAGCAAATGGTATTTATTTGTATTTCACTCATCTTAACTTTCTTACCCACCTTTGGTAGAAAGGCTAACAGGTAGTAAATATTGTGGATAGGTCATTTAAAAGTTAATGATTGTGGAAAAACCACTAACTTGATCATTATCTCCTAGATAATAATCAATGTATACTTCAGAGTAAAAGAAAACAATACATAGTGGTCCCTATTCTAAATGATAACTGTTTTCCACTCCTTTATAATTCTAATGGTAAGATATATGTAAAAACCCTTTTAAATATCCATGAGTCCATAATGATATAGATGATTCAATAAATTTTAAAAAAGGGAGAGAAGGAACAACTCTTTCTTATAGAAGAATTACAACTAATAGATGTACAAATGAGCAAAATAGAAAGTTACCATTAGAACACCACAGTAATAACTACTTCATGAAAATCTACAGATGGATACAAGGATTAGTGGGTAAAAGTTTAAAGAAAACTAGGTTATTTGCAGCAGCAAAGTATCTCTTAAAAAATATGTATTACATTACAAAGGCAAAATTTACAGTGGAGAAGCCTAGCAGAAACTACCTTAACCGGGTGATCAAGGTTAACAACACCTGTGTCAAAGTCATAAAGGAAAGTCTGAGGAATTGTCACAGATAAGAGGAAACGTGACGACCAACTACAGTGCGGGGAAGCTGGGTAAAAGGTATATGAAAACTCCCTGTATCTGCAACTCTTCTATAAGTCTAAAATTATTTCAAAAGTAAAGTTTAAAATATTGAAATACTTTAAAAATATAAGACTATTATTATATACAACATAATTTCTTTTGGGTAAAGCACTTCTGTATCTATTCTTTAGGCTCTTGGTTTCTAGACATGTTATGTGTCCAATTGGCACCATTTAATTTCAGTGAGTATCTCATTATCTGCCATCTAGAAAGAAAGACTTTCATCATTACTTTGGTTACCTCTAATCACAGACCACTAACAGAACATGGTTCTATAGCTCTTCCAACAGAAAAAGCACATGCTTTACCATGTGTTATTTTAATAAACATACGTGTATAGAGCCATGAAGAATATATAAAAACTGTTACTACACAGAACCCGTAAATATTTTAAAATCTCTTCAAGCAAGCCTAGGGAAGAGTTGAACGTAAATTTAATATAATCCTGGGGCTGAAGAACTGTGACTAAGAGAACATAATAAATGGGTATGAGGTCCTTCATTCATAGATAGGTATCCACATCACTTAGCAGGGAGAGCTAGACCCTTAACAGAGTTCCCTTCTCAAGTAAGAGGAATAAGAAGAAGACTTCCATCATGATGCAACTTGAGACTTGGTGAGAGCCTCTCCAAAATCCATCAGTGTGATCTCACTTCATAGTGGGAGCCTTTTTCATTCTTCTTCCTCTACTGAGACCATCTACAGGAGGTCTCACCAAAATTAAACAAATTTCTAGATGACAGTATTAGGAACATGCAGAGCCATCCATAGACATTCCTTACTTACTAGGAATACCCTCATAGCCTACTAACTTTGAAAAAAAGTTCTTACAGTTACTATTTCAAAGGAAATGAGTATTCACGTTAAGTCTTTAATTTTATTGAATTTTCGTTCATCTTTAAAGTAAATAGTTAAAATAAAAAGTAATAATTATATGAGGTAAATATGGATGAAATAGAGCAGGGGTCCCCAACGCCCGGGCTGTGGACTGGTACCTGTCCACGGCCTGTCAGGAACTGGGCCGCAGAGCAGGAGGTGAGTGGCGGGTGAGCAAGTGAAGCTTCATCTGCCGTTCCCCAGCGCTCGCGTTACCGCCTGAACACCCCACACCCCCATCCGTGGAAAAATTGTCTTCCACGAAACCGGTGCCTGATGCCAGAAAGGTTGGGGACCACTGAAACAGAGTATCCTAGAAAAAGGGAAGAACTAGAAACTATTTTAAATAAAACTGTCAGTAATATTTTGCTATTTGCTTTTTAAATATTAATAATATCTACTTCAAAAGGGGATGCCACTTTTGTTACCAAAGTCAACATTCATCTCGTCTATGTAAATTTTAGCAGCATAATGCATTCCATTTTTCCATGAAATTCTGCTTTGTAATTTATACACAGGCTGTTCGCACCTATGGACATGAGAGCAAAATGACAGAATTTCTCGACAAGCTAGACTTTTATGTCTTGCCTGTGGTCAATATCGATGGCTACATCTATACGTGGACCAAGGTATATGAACCAATACTGAGAGGGGCTAATGAAATTAAAACCAACCACTTTCTACTATACTTGTCCTAACCATAAACTGCACTTTTCAGTACCGAATGTGGAGAAAGACCCGCTCTACCAACGCTGGATCCACCTGCATTGGCACAGACCCCAACAGAAATTTTGATGCTGGTTGGTGCAGTAAGTATCTGGCTGACCATTTTGCATGCATCTTTTGAAAAGCATAGGAAGGAAGTAACAGGAAAACACAATAGTGTCTAAAATAAGAAAAAAATATAAAATTTTATATTTTAGAGTTCTAACTTTCTGAAAGCACAGACAATAAACAGCTTGTTTATTCAGTCAATAAAAATGTATTGCTTATTCTATTATGTTCCCAGCTGTGCTAGACGCTGGAAACATAAGACTGAACAAACCAGACATAATCCTACTACTTGTGGAATGTAAAATCTAGAGGAGACCATCATTAAATAATTATTTAAACAATTATTTAAATAAAATTGTGATTCAACTCTCAGTAAATGATTATACTAATATAGAAATTTCTCATGGATATTAGTTTGTCCCTACTTATTAATCTTCTTACACTATATTGATCTCATTGTTTGGCACTACACAGGGACATATTGGTGATTTCACATGCAACTTTTTAGCCTGTTAGCTTAAAAACACCCTATTCTTGTGACTAAATGTATGCATACTTCATAATGTACACATACATGAGGATGATTATAAAAACTCCTGTGAAAACAACTTATTTTTTAACTCTCTCTCTAATTTGAAATTTTGAAACATGACCTGTGGGAACGTCAGTAGATGACCATTTGCCATTAACAACAATACGTTTTTCCAGCTATCGGAGCCTCTAAAAACCCCTGTGATGAAACTTACTGTGGATCTGCTCCAGAGTCTGAAAAAGAGACCAAGGCCCTGGCTAATTTCATCCGCAACAACCTCTCTTCCATCAAAGCATATCTGACAATCCACTCATACTCCCAGATGATACTCTACCCTTACTCCTATGATTACAAACTCCCCAAGAACAATGCTGAGTTGGTAAGTAGTCATGGTAGTAGATATAGTATTTCACTGTTGAGATTTTTAAATTCTATTCCTGGAAAACATATATATATATATACAAAAAATTTCGGGAAGTTCCATTCTTGATTTTCGGTAATAGAAGCAAAAAACTTACCAACACAAATTTACAAGGCATCTGAAGTTGGCTACATAAATTGGCTAGAAGAAATGTGATTTTGATGTAGGGAATGATCGCCAAAATGCGGTTAATTCACTAATATTCAAAATGACAACAGTTCCACTTCCTCCTGCTTCACCACAGCACTGACACACATGATGATTTCAGACGCATCTGAGGTAATCAACAAAGTTCCTTCACCTCATACATAATCTTAATCAGAAAGTCAATTTTATCAAGTTGCCTTGAGCTGGATTTGACATGCACAGGCAGAGTATGGCAGATGTCGTTAGGAATTTGCACATTTGGTTGATATCTGGTTAAGTGATAAGATCCTAATATTGCTTATTTCTAAATTGTTGGATTAGGTGAGACACAGATGTAAATCAATCAATGAACAAATGATGTGAATGGGTCCTTACTATATATGCGAAATATTGCAAAAAAAATGAACTATCCCTGACTCAAAAAATTAGCAATCTTGTTGAAGAATCAAGATACAACCACATGAAAAGATAAATAATATAAGAGTTTTATACTATTCAAATTAACAAATATGGTACATCAATGTATAATTTTTTTAAATAAGCAGGTTTGAATCCTTCAAACAACTTTTTTTTTTAATTTATGAACATCTGGCTGCCAGAAGTTGGGACCAATGATCTGAAAGAACAAGTGTAAGATTTAAAGCATTTGAGTTATGCCAAAAAAAAAAAAGTATTCCACCTAGACAACATAGATATTTGGCTTACCTAAATGCATAAATTCAAAGACCCAATAACTTTATCAACTGGAAACTGTTTTGTACTTTCAGATTCAGTCTTTCAGAGACCAAATAAAACATGTAATGCTGTAAATATCTTGTGAAAAGCAAAATGGAAAAATAACTCAGCTTCTTAGAAAACTGATAGCTAATAGTTAGCCAGGTCCTGTTTTAAAAAAAAAAAAAAAAAAATGCTATTTTTCATTTCATTTCATTTCAGGAAAATCTTCCCATTTTCCCTATCTGTAGCCAAAAAACAAAACAGGACATCATTAGTTGGAACCATTCAATATTTCAGTTTTCCAATTAGGCTCAGTCTGTAAGTGTTCCCAGCAGTGGGTGCTCACAGGCCTGCTGTCCCAGAGATGGGTGTGGTCAGCTCCTCATTTCAGTCCTCGATTTCCAGGGCCACCAGAGGAGAGGAGGTGGGGGTATGTTGTTTGTTTAACTCATGTGAATATGTTTAAGCTGTACCACATCAAAAGAGAAAAAGACAAAGCCATACAAACTAAGCACGAATGAGTTAGTAAGTAAAATATTAAAACTAAAATTATAAACCATATTAAATGTAACCACCAATATATCCAATTTGCTTAATAACTAGTTTTAAACATAAACACTAAAAGACTAATGCTAACAGAAAAGCTTAAAGTGTTCTTTGGAATTGAGCTGCTGCACAAAGTTTCAATACTTTTTCTTACTTGGGGAATAAGTTTAAGCCCTTTTAGCAATGAAAACTTTGTTGCCCCACTGGCTCCATACAATAACATAGTATATGACTGCTCTAGAAGTCTACAAACTTTCCTTTAAAAAAAAGAATCAAGTAAGTTCTACCTTTAGAATCTCATGAATAATTCTTGCTACTTCCTGTGGTTTCTCCAGGAAAAGACCCAAGACTCAAAGTGGGTTTAGTGGGCCAATTCAATATGTGCCCCAAATGGTGTGAAACCATTCCAGAGAATGTGATCCACTTCTTCATTTAAAATCAAGGAAAGAGAGGTAATAGTAAAATATATATATATATTAGAAATTCCATCCTCCAAAATTGTTTTTAAATTCTAATTAACAAAGAAGTGAAACAGAACTATATCAAAGTAAAATATTCATAATCAATTCTCAAACAAGCATAAACCACAAAATAATCTTACCTTGTTTAAATTTATACCCACAAATCTAATAAATTCAAGGAAAAGGACATGTTACTTCTTATGTTTTCTAGAGCATAAGATAGGTGAATAAAATACAAAAATTCTTTGCACTTATATCACACACGTTGATTTAAAAGTTATTTTAATTTCCAATAATCTTTTCTGTGATTAAAATTTTGCCTAGTATCTTAAAAGAGATATTTAAATGCCATCAGTAAAATCTAAGATGCATATTATTTGATTATTTGATTCATCTGAGATCTGAATTTAGTTTGGCACCCCAAAACAATTTAAATCATTTGAATAGTTAACTAGAAATCCTTTCAGTCTTTTTCTTATTTTGTATAAATCCAATTCACTTACTTCCTAAGAACATTGTGCTAGAACAACTCATAACTATAGTGTTATCACAAATACATGTATAGCCAAAAGAGAATTTGAGTCTCCCAAGAAGAAAGATATTGGCTTTTCCATGGTTTTTATTTGTAATGAGGATATCACTTTAAAAAACTAAAAGTCTTGACCTAGAAAGATGAATGTTCCACCCAAATCTAGTGCCTCCATATTAATTCTCAATTACAAAAATGTGACCCCACTGTAGAAAACAAAAGATAGTAAAAGACTAATAAGATGAATTATTGGCACCATACCACATTATAGGTAACTCAGAATTTTCTTACAGTGCTACAAAGCTGACTTTGTCTTATACAGATTTTAGTATATATATATGCATGTATATAAAATCATATTTGTAGCTAAAAAAATGCTTCAGTGAAATAATTGGAAGGGAATTATTCTGTATAGAAACATTAGCACTCTCTCAGTTCAAATTTAGAACATACCGTAAGTAGCAATCCTTTGACATTTGAGTCGTGATGAAAATGTGTACGGCTTCATTTCTGAAAGATCTTACATGTAGATTACCTGACAATTACTTATATCAGGAGACAACCTTCAGAGGGAAGAAAGGCAGAGATGGGAATGCAAAAGACCAATGAAGTTAAAGTACAGAAGTAATAGCCTGGATTACAAAGGCTACCAAAAAATACATCTTCAGCAGAGGAGTAAAAAAAGTTTGAGGAAACATAAGAGTGTCTTACATGCATAATGCTTTCCTGACTGCAAACTGTTTTTACACGCATATATTATTTAAAGAAAGAATACAAAATGCACTGTGAGTTTCCAATGACTTCATAAATGTCCAGTCCCTCAGCGTTGACTTCTTCAGTATAAAGCTATCACTATCTTCAAAGGAAGTTTTAAGATCCAGAAAAAGAATATCTTTACATTTCCAAAATTCTAAAGGGTAATGAAATATTGAGTTATATGACCTCTTCATCATCAGAGGAAATAAAAACTAGGAGACATAATTGAAAAGGCTCCCAAACCTATCCATATCTTTGCATTTATTGAGCATGGAAAAGCTCCCAATCTTTGGTCTACCTTCCCCCCAAAGAGGCACACACAGCTCTGTTAATAATAATTATTACTATAACACTACTTCTAAATTCAAAAGCAGAAACCCAGAATAATACCAATCAACTAAGTATCTTCACCCATTTCCCAGACTGACCAAATGGAAAGCTGATGTATACTACACAAAGATGCCAATCCAGGGCATGCATCTATCATTACATTTCTACATTAGAAGCACAGAATTTCACAGGTGGAAATCTTGGAATTTCTCTGGTTCTGCTTTCTCATTTTCTAGCTTAGACAATGAAGGCTTGGTTAAGCCAACACCAGTAGTAGAGGCAGCCTTGGGCATGGAGCTAGTGGATGCTGAAGAATTTCCTAAGCTGCCCCAACTTCCAAAGATGCACACACACATATTTGTGTGGCCGTGTTCTATGGTGGTGCTCCATGCAGCCGGTTTGCAAGAGACCATTCATTAAATAAAGTCTTTTATCCCATAAATATATCATTATTACCTCTGACCCCGGACATTGCTAAGGATTTACACTGGTCAAGTAAGATCCCTGACTTCTCAGGGCCCAGTCTTCATGATTCTGGCCAGTACTTGCATGGGTATACGTACATTAACCAGGAGAAATATGACAGTCTAAAAATTTCTGAAAAATTATTAAACTTGACCAAAAGATAGAAATCCATTTCTAAAATCTAACACCTTCTAGTCCAGAGACACCTCACTACCTCTTAATTAAAGCTTTGGTTAATGAGCCACCAAAACAGAAACCCACTGCTCCACCCAAGCACGTGAGCATAAGCCGGGACTATGATTAGAGATAAACGTAAAAATCAGGGGGGAAGAAATATTGTGATTAGGAGGTGGACAATTGCAGGGTCATGCGCACACTCCACCACTGCTGTCACCACGTCCTTGCCTAATAACAAGAGCAACCGGGTCACAGTCCCTGTGTCAGGCAGGCTGCCAGCAGCTTAGGCAGGACTGGAAGCACAGAACATTTGCTTCAGGAATTTTCTCAGCATTTCTAATCTCACTTATAAGACCAAAGACATTTTAAACGACAACTGCAGAATTTCTTTGATTAGAGAAACCGGGTGCTGATTTACCATTATACATTTTAAGTGGCTTTCTGGCCTGTTAAAGTTCTCCTGCAGGGCCTGGTCAGTACATGACTCATCAGGCAATTACCAGAAATTCCACTGAGCACCTACTAAGTGCTCGGCATAAACCCTGGTTCCTGCCGTGAGGAAGGGAGCAGAGGCCGTCAGCCTGTTGTGAATGTTCTCTCGAAGGAAGAGTGGGAGTGAGGTAACCAGGTTACCGAGGACTTTAATGTCAGGATGACTCCTGTGTCACAGCGGGCCCTGGAGCCAGTAACCTGGTAAACAGAATGGCTACGTCAAATACAGAACTCCCAGTTAGATCTGATTTCAGATAAACAACAAATAATTTTTAGTGTTTAAGTATGCTCCAAATATCGCATGGGACAGACTTATACGGGAAAAGCATTCATTGTTTACCTGAAATTTAAATTTAACTGGGTATCCTGTATTTTTGGCTAAATCTGGCAACCCTGCAGGTAAAGTGTGATTTTGGCAGGTGTGACCTAGCAGCGGCGCTTCGGAGACACTTGTATTATCGTCAGCAGAGGAAAACAAGGCATTCAGAGCACCTTTAAAACCAGCTGTCTTCTTTTTCAGTTTTTCTCTCTAAAATACTTTCTTCTTTAACATAATTACATCTTTTATCTGACTTTCCTTTAAGCTAATTTTGCCTCCTTCCCTTCCCCCAGAGGACATCTGGCGGGGGTGGGGGTGGGGGGCCTTTTTGATTGTATGTCACTGTGGGAATGCTCCCGGCATGCCTTGGGTGGAGGCCAGGGGAGACTGATCAACACCCTACAAAGCTCAGGACAAGCCTCCACAGCAAAGGATTATCCAGCCCACGTGTCACAAGTGCCAAGGTGGAGAAACCCTGCTTTAAGCAAAGGTAAGAAAAGTCTCATTCCTGGCCAAGTGTCCCTGGCTTTCAGGATCCTACACCCCCTCACAAAGAGCTTACAATTTTCTGCAAATCTCAAGTGTGGGAGAGTACATTCCCATCATACGGCATTTATTTTTTAACATTTATTTGGAAGAAGCACTACCGCCACCGGGGGGGAAAAAAAAATTCTGGGCTTTGCAACTTCAGCTGACTCGTGCTTCACATTTTACCTGAATTTTAAAGAGCTTAAAAATATGTATTCAGATCAGGCAAAGAAAGAATTTGGTTTCCATCAGTGAAAGCATTGCCACGCTCCCCATGGAGTCTGCCAGGACAGACAAGCCCTGCTCTCTAAAGAAGGCCTTCCCACACTCCTTGCCTTTTCTTCATCTCAAGGCTTTGCAACCAGAGCCTGCACTTGTTTACTCTCCTCCTTTTTCTCAGAAACATATTTGTTTCCAAGGCTTTCTCCTCAGTCCCTGCCTCAGTAGGCCTTGGAGGCTTCTCCTTTCGCACCAAACTTATAAAAGTTCAATTCCTCATTGGTCCCTTGGTGTAAGCTACCCATTATCACAGGACAGAAGGAAGGAAACTGCCGCTAAAGATCATTTTGACGCTTCCATTATCACATGTATTCACCCAGAGGGATGGTTAAACTCAGAACTTGAAGTTAGAAGCAAAGTTCTGAAGAAAATTCCCTTTGAATTGGTATATACCCCACCGTCAGTTTGGGGCTTTCGTTTTCTTGTACGGTAATGGTGGACCAGTGGAAGATTAGAAGAGGCGAGACCCCACTGTCATGACACTTGGCTGTGTACGTAGAGGTCGCAATGATGACCATGAGCACAGTCTCGAGACGGGGCTTCCTGATCACATGTTCCTTAGGAATGCAGGTCAGTGGAAAAGAACACCCTCGCCTTATTCATCTCACCAGCCCCCTGGAGCTCAGAGCCTGGGGAAACGTTACACTAGTTGGTCCTTTGTCTCTTGGGCTTTGAGTTAGATGTGACATTTTAGACTCTCTCTGTCTTTTGCTCTATGACCAAGGCCTCTTTTTAAGAAAACAGGTGACAAAAGAGAACATGCATAAGACGTGGTAGGAAACTCATATCTAAGGATTAATAAAGGCTGGCCATGTTTGGCCTTGACTGAAAGCAAAGTTTTCTCTGAGGCTGATTTATATTTAGCTTCCTTCTGTTCTTTACAACTGGTAAAACCAGCTCTAGCAACACTTCTTTTGAAGTATTCCAAGGCCACAAGGAGAAGTGAAAAAGAGCACAGGATTTAAAGCAAGAAGAACCTAGCTCAAGTCAGCCACTTATGGGGCTGCATGCCCTTGGGCAAGTTCTTTTATCCTCTCTGAGTTTCAGTTCTTTTATCTGTAAAATGGGGATAAAAATATCTAGCTCTTATCAAGAGCTCTTTGTCAAAGTCTAAGGTTTTATGTAAATGTTAGTTCTTATTTTGAACCCACTGAGCAAGGATGTAAGATCTCCCTCAAATGACAGGTTACATAGAAAATGTCATTAATTAGAGTTTGAAGACATGGATCATGCTCTCTGATGTACTATTGTTTCTGCCAGTCTTTTGTCAGCTGTCTTAGTCCCTTTTTACAGAAACATACAAGGAAAAGGAGTTACCTCTCTAATATTTTAGCAAATTCAGGAATCACCCCTCTCTCTACCATTTCTGGCAGGGGTCAGTCACCCAGCTTGGTTGGAACATTCCCACCAAGCGTGCTGCCCCCATGGCATTTCATTCTGCTAGAAAATTCTGTGTTGATGAAATGTGGACAGATAATGTTAGGAAGATAAATGAGCAACATTTGTAAAAGTATTTGAACTCTTAAAAAAAAAAAGACCCACACTGATTCCAGGGATTTTTGTTACAATACTTGGAACTTAAAATATGATATTTTGGTTGATTAACGTCTGCTCTGACTTTTTTGTCCCTTGGTCTCAGAGGGGCTGAGAGAAAGGGTCTACAGACTTCACTTTTTTTTTTAATCAAAGGAAATAAGTTAAGTGCCCAGCAGAGGTCAATGTCTAAATGTGGTAACCCATCAACCATCACTGCATGGTACCACCACTCTCCCCACAAGCATCCTCAATCTCCACTCAGGGGGGTCACAGTCCAGCCTTTGTAGAACTCTGCACCCCCATCCCAATCAGGCTCACCTGAAGCCCTAGGAAGAGACTAAATCAACCAACCAACAATGTGCTAGGTGTTAATGCAATCCGCTGAGGATACAAGATGAATAGCCAAGAATCCTCCCCCCACAAAAAGCTCACCTAGGGGACAAATAGATGCAAAAACAAATGATTACAGCACAGAGTGATAGGAACTCTGATAGAGACATGTGAGCCCTCACAAAGAAGGGGTGCTCATTGCTCCCTAAGAGAGTTGGGGGCAGCTTTGCAAAGAAGATGACATTTAGACTGAATTTGGAAGAACAATAGCAAGCCTCCTTGTGAACAAAGAGGGAAAGAGATTTCCTACAAAGGGAGAAGGACACCCAACGTCATGGAGGTAAGGAGAGGTGGGCAAGGGTACGGAAAGTAGTTCAGGGAAACCTGGCTCGGAAGGAACATGGGGATGCACGGCAAGTGATGCAGCCTGAGAGGGAAGAGAGGGACAAGCTCACAAAGGCTCTTTATGTCAAGAAAGGAGACCAGACTTCAACAGAAGGTGAGAGAGTCATTGAAGGATATGATGATGAGGTGATGGTCAGAGGACAAGTGATGAGGTAGACATCAAGATGAGAGAGCAACTTAGGACAAGGAGAACCAAGGCTGAGACACAGACTAGATGTTCCTTCAGTGGGTACCCGTGACAGGAACAAAATAACAGCCATTTTAAGTTAACATCAATCTTAGATATTGCCTCAGCATCACAGGCAGAGCAACTGTTTCCAAAAGATGACTCTGAAGGCTTAGAAAGCACTTGGTTATCGCTCTAAGGAAAGGCAAACTAAACATTTTTGTGTGGTCCTAAGGGTAGTTATGACTAAATGGATAAGTTGATAAATCAGAAGCAATAACAGATCACAAGTAAGCCCCTTCAATTTTGCCAGATAACTCAATTCTTATGTTACACCAATAAAAATATTGAGAGACTTGAAAGCCATCTGACACACAGGAGGTCAAGAGATAAAGACAATGATCTTGTCTTAAATTGTCTATAGTCATCATAACTTCTCACATTTGGAACTAATCCTGAAGAATTTCCTTTTTTTACAGCTTTACTGGTATGTAATTGACATATAACAATGTGATGATTTGATACACGTGTATACTGTAAAATGTTTACCCCATTAGTTTACACACCCTCTACCTCACATAATTTTGTTGTTTTGTCATTTTGTTGTCATTTTGTTGTTACGGTGAGAACATTAAAGCTCTATTCTCATTGGCATCTTTAAGTGTACGACGCAGTATTGTTAACTACAGTCACAGTGCTATACAGCAGCGGTCCCCAACCTTTTTGGCACCAGGGACCGGTTTCATGGAAGACGATTTTTCTACGGGCCGGGGGTGGGGCAGGGGGATGGTTCAGGCAGTAATACGAGCGATGGGGGGGCGGCCGACGGAGCTTCGCTCACTCACCCACCACTCACCTCCTGCTGTGCGGCCCAGCTCCTAACAGGCCACAGACTAGTACTGGTCCACGGCCCAGGGGTTGGGGACCCCTGCTGTACATTACATGCCTGGAATTTATTAGAATCTTATTTCTACTAACTAAAAGTAAGAATTCAAGGTTTAAGGGGGAAAAAAAGCAGAAAAGAAAAGCCTGAGGAAGGTAGCTAGGGAAGGAATAAGAGTTCTTTAGGATTAGAGGTTCTGCCTTACAGAAAAATAAGTAACTAGAAATTTCCTTGGATGAATCGCAAGTTAAAGAAATTGTAGAACAGTAGGAAACATGTTGTTTGCCTACCAAAAGAACAAGTACCTCACCATGTTTCACATCTCTAAAAGATGGTTTTAAATGTATTCTGAGCATTGTGCAATGTTTACACATTATTTCTGATTTCAACTGGCAACAGGCCTTATACTAAAGGATGGAGAGAAGACCTAACTCTAGTATGTTGGTTAGAATAAAATTAAACAACAGAAACAATACCTTTAGATCACAACAGTAAAGATTCCATACAGTATGACAAAGCACATACCAGTTTGGGAAAAAGGGAAATGAAACCCTAAAATGTTCAAATTACTGTCCCAAAACTCTAAGAATAATAAGTTAGTTCCAAGAAACTGACTGCATCATTTCAGACCAGAAAGTCATGATTTAAGTTTTATAATTCCTTTTAAATTTCCAAATTTACCACTTGTTTCGATGAAGCACTGATGCTTTGGGAGCTGAAATTGTTGAAGTCTTACAGCCATGCCCTCATCAATTTGACTTAAGACTTGACTGAACTGGTTTTAATATTAGAACAAGGATTAAGGGAAGCTGCTATTTTGTAGAAACAGAATTATTCTGATGTCATCACCAACTTCCAACAGTTTTCCAAGCATATGTACAAGACAATTATGATGCCAAAGTAAGAAATATAGCTAGTTTCATAGCCAGAATGAGTTATGGCTAATTCTCCTGTAGTAACAATCAGATTCACAAATCTGTGTTCTCCAGACAGAAAAGTAAAGCTTGCTTTCAAAGTGATTCAGTTAAATAGACAATTTGTCAGTGGACACTGGAGAGTTTACTGTGCAGGGAGGAACTGAGTGCACAGCCCTTCTCCCTGAGGGGCTGGGGGTAGGGGCAGGAGGGCAGTGGGTCTGATGAGAAGGTGATGCTGCTTCTAATAAAAAAAAAAAAAAACATAAGTTAATACTTGCTACTTTTTTTAATTCTGGAATTCAAATGTTCTGCCTTTTGAAATAAAATAAATGTTCTCTCATTTTTCGGTCTAAAAAATCTTCCATGCTGGAACTACCACTCCTCCTTGGAATTGTCCATTCTTAAACATTTTTACACTATCACTGAAGGTTGCACCGACTATCCAATCATTCTTTTGAGTGGTTTTTAACACTCCTACCCCAACTCACATAATCCTGTCATGACTTAATCTTCACTTTATAACCTGCCCTATTTCCAGGTGGTTTTTGCATTGTTTTGTTTGGAATTATTTTGTATGTTTTTGATTTTTGTTTGCCTCTAATAGGTAGACAATCTCTTTGCACAACCACAAAGACCTCCTTGCCTCCTGCTTTTCTCTCACAAGCTCCAGAGACAAGATAGATTTGCCAGACTAATCCTTAGATATAACCTAATTCTTCACACACAGTGACATTTTACTATGTCAATAAATGTGGTATCTGGGACAGTTACAAATCACTATAGCCTCATTTCTCCAGCCTGAACTAAGGTTTAAAAATAAATGTTTAACAAGCCTAAGTAAGAATTCCAGGGGAAAAAAAAGAGCAACTAAATTCTATGTAAATAAAAAAGAAAACAAAGTAAAAGAATAAACTCTGGATACAACAGAGTTTACAGCTAGGACCCAGATTTTACTGCAACGATCATTTAAAATAAATGTAAGGACCTAATTCTCAAATAATAGGGTAAGAAGAGTGCTAACCATCTCAGAGCTTCAACAGTTACTGAGTAACCACTAAGTAACAAACCCTGGGCTAGGCCCTGGGGACACGGAGATAAAGGACAGAAAAAGTCACTGAGAACTCAGAGGGCAGCTAATGGTATTGACACAATATGACACAACTCTGTGTGTGACAAAGAGAAGCTCAGAGTGAGTGCTTGAGGAGGGCATTAGGGAAGACACCCTTCCACAAGAATCACTTGGATCATATGACAAAGTTCACTGGAAAATGGGGATGCGCACTGAATAAGTTTAAAACACTAACCCGAACTGTGACTTACATGTCTTCAACGTCTTAAAAATAATGTACAAATGTTTGGTTTTTGTCGGTGTGTGCTTTTATTTCTTCACTCACTTACTGCTGGCTCTTTTGCAGAACAGCATGGCTAAAGCTGCCATGAAAGAACTTGCCACACTGTACAGCACCAAGTACACATATGGCCCAGGAGCTTCAACAATCTGTAAGTCTTGGCATCAGAACTGTGCAAAGAACCCACGTGCTTCAAAGGCAACAAATGGTTCCCAGCGTCTTTCCTTTCTATCATTTAAAGCATGTGACTTTTGCCTGACAGTGAATTTTTTTTAAAAATATGTAATCAGTTTCCTGTTCAGAAAAAAGGGGGAGAAATGTCCCTTTCAGCCCACGGAAACATTTACTCTCCGTAAACATCTATTGAGCATCTACCACTTGCCAGGCCCTCAACAGATGCTAGGAGAGAAAGGAAAGGAGGATGGAGAGAAGGCAAGAGGGAAGGGGGAAGGAAGGAGGAGGGCTGGAGCAATCTTCAAAGAACCCACAGCAGGGAAGCGGGAAGAGTAAACATTAATTGTCATACAGGAGCTAAGTGCTGCGACAGAAGGATGTCTAAGAAAAGAGCACGCCCAAAGACTAACCACCCCACTCCACAGTATCAGGAATAAGTTCCCAGGATGATGACACAGAAGCTTTATCTGGAAGGACAATTGCTGGAGGAAAGCAGTAGAGGGAAGGTTTTCCTGGCTAACAGATGGCAGTTTCGAAAGGCTACTTCAGGCTCAAGCTATTTGCAAGGGATGCAAGCAAGTGGCAAAAGAGTTAGATAGCGGCTAGACCCCAGAGCCTTGGGGCTGCAGTTCGGATTTCGCTGGGAAGGCGCATTCTGCAGGCCCCATTTTCAATTTCTACATATATTTGCCTTTGCATGATTTCTTTCTGCCCCAGGTCTTAAAGGGCCAGAAATACAAGGAAAAAAGGCCAGTCCCATCATCAAGGGGGCTTCAATGCAGTTGGAGAGGCTCCAATCCTGAGGGGTTTCTAAAAGCTTCATGTAGAATACAGTTTCCTGTATTCCTGTTCTTTATTAAACTTCTCTGTATCAGATGGGGTATACTATTTTCTTAAGGGGGTTCTATCAGAAATAACCCACAGTGACATTGCACCTATTCACATATGGTGAACTTCTTGTAGGTCTTCTTCAGGCAAGTTCAATGAGGTTTCTCTTTCCATTACAGTGTAAGCCCCTGGAGGGCAGGGGCCATGTCTTTCCTTTGTCCTAGCATCTCCAGAGTTGATTGAGCACATGGCCTACTACTAAGTGAGAGCTGTACAATTGCTGACTGAATAAATGAATGAACAAATGAGTGACTGAATAAATGAATGACATCATAACTGTCACCAAATGAATAACTGAAGGAATGCCTAATCTGTGCCAGGCCATATGCTAGACCCTGAAGAAACAAAAATGAAGGCACAGCCCTGCCCTCAAGCTGCTCCAGTTTCACCACTCAGCACAGTTTCAGCAGGGTTTGGAGTCCTCTCCTCTTACCAGTCATCATGCAGTTTTCCTTATTTTTCTAGGAGATACACATCCTTTTCCCAGAAACTGTATATATTTTGTAAACAGATTACACACTACATAGCACAGTTTACCTCAGCATACAAGCACTCTGAGAAGTTTATATATTACAAATTACATACTTCCTGGGGTATTAAACACATCACTCCCACTAAGTAGACTTAGAGGTAAGACTGGACAAATTTTTAAAACAGCCCCCATAGCTCTTGTGATCCAGTTTACTAGAAAATTCACCTACCTATACTGTTTTGTGCAGTAAAACATTTGTAATTATAAAAGAAAGCTGGTGGGGTTTTTTAATCTCCTTCCTAGATTTAAAATTTTTCTTTCTTCTGTTTGTTCATTTCAGATCCTGCTGCTGGGGGCTCTGATGACTGGGCTTATGACCAAGGAATCAAATATTCCTTCACCTTTGAACTCCGGGATAAAGGCAGATATGGCTTTGCCCTCCCTGAATCCCAGATCCGGCCAACCTGTGAGGAGACAATGCTGGCGATCAAATACATTGCCGGCTATGTCCTGGAACATCTGTACTAGCCCAGAGCACTAACAGCCTTATCTCTAAATGCGCACTCTTTGTTTCTTTTCTATCCTGAATTCTGACTTTTGTTTGCCTAGATGTTTTCCAGATCCTCCTCTTTCTTTTAAGATTCTGGGTCTATTAAACTACCTGGGTCTTTAATATTGATCATAATAAAAAATGAACCATTACAATTGAAAAACCTGACAGACTGTCTACTTCTCTGGGGGAAAAAAGATGTGAACGAATGACTAAGGCAAGCCACACACAACCAATGATGTAGGTCAGCCATACGGGAGTTAAAGTCCTTGGAGTGTTGCCAACCCTGGCAGACTGCAGACATGCACAGGTTATAGTGAGGTGCTGATGCGGAAGAAGACCTGTAAGGGGAAATCCAGGACTGTAAAATGTGGTATAGGTGAAACGATCCAATCATGGTTTAGCTTTCATCTCGGCTCGCTCAAGTTATTTTCTGAGCTGTTTACCACATGCCAAGCACTTTGCTAAGCAATTGAGGACAGAGCAATGAAAACGAAAGAAAACATTTCTGCCCTCAATGGTTGTATAAGCCACTTGAGAAGATGGACATGAAACAAATAATTATTTAACTAATTATGTAGCAATTAGTGATTTAATTTATATTACCTATCTGACGTGGAGGAGGAAGCTCTCTCAGGAAGTGCTAAAGCCTGAAGAATGACTCACAGTTAGCTCGAAGAAGGGAGCACCCCTTCCAGGCCCTGTAACTATGCAGAAGCTGTAAGACGAAAGCAAGAGAGGGTGGAACTCAGAGAAGTGAGGGAACACGGGCATGTGAAAGGGCTGAGGAGGGAGTTGGGGATCATATCAGGCAGGGTTAGAGGTCATGTTAAGGATTTGGAACAACTGATCTAAGAACAATTAGAAGCCTTAGGAGACGGATCCAAAAAAGTATTGCTGCGATTTGTGTCACAGAGTGTCCTGCCTATGGTTTCCTCTAGGAGTTTTATAGTACCCAGTCTTACATTTAGGTCTTTAAGCCATTTCGAGTTTATTTTTGTGTATGGTATTAGAGAATGTTCTAATTTCATTCTTTTACAAGTGGCTGTCCAGTTTTCCCAGCACCACTTACTGAAGAGACTGTCTTTTCTCCATTGTATATTCTTGCCTCTTTTGTCATAGATTAATAAGTAAAGGAAACCAAAGCAAAAATAAACAAATGGGACCTAATTAAACTTAAAAGCTTTTGCACAGCAAAGAAAACCATTGACAAAACAAAAAGGCAACCTACTGAACGGGAGAAGATATTTGCAAATGATTTGACTGATGAGGGGTTAATACCCGACGTACATAAACAGCTCATACAACTCAACATCAAAAAAATAAACAACCGGATTAAAAAATGGGCAGAAGAACTGAATGGACATTTTCCCAAACGGAAAATGCAGATGGCCAACAGGCACATGAAAAGATGCTCTACATCACTAATCATCAGGGAAATGCAAATCAAAATAACAACGAGATATCACCTTACACCTGTCAGAATGGCTATCATCAAAAAGAACACAAATAAGTGTTGGTGAGGGTGTGGAGAAAAGGGAACCCTCCTACACTGTTGGAGTGAATGTAAATTGGTGCAGCCACTGTGGAAAACAGTATGGAAGTTTCTCAAAAAATTAAAAGTGGAACTACCATATGACCCAGCAATTCCACTCCTGGGTATACATCCAAAAAAATATAAACACTAATTTTTTTTTTTTTTTTTTGTGGTACGCGGGGCTCTCACTGTTGTGGCCTCTCCCATTGTGGAGCACAGGCTCTGGACATGCAGGCTCAGCGGCCATGGCTCACGGGCCCAGCCGCTCCGCGGCATGTGGGATCTTCCCGGACCGGGGTACGAACCTGTGTCCCCTGCATCGGCAGGCGGACTCTCAACCACTGCGCCACCAGGGAAGCCCTAAACACTAATTTGAAATGATACATGCACCCCAATGTTCACAGCAGCATTATTTACAATTGCCAATATATGGAAGCAACACGTGTCCATCAACAGATGAATGGATGAAGAAGATGTGGTACATAGATACAATGGAATACTACTCATTCATAAAAAAGAATGAAATTTTGCCATTTGCAGCAACATGGATGGACTTGGAGGGCATTATGCTGAGTGAAATAAGTCAGACAGAGAAAGACAAATACTGTACAATATCACTATATATGGAATCTAAAAAATACAACAAACTAGTGAATAAAAAAAAAAGTAGGCAGAGTCACAGATATAGAGAACAAACTAGTGGTTACCAGTGGGGAGAGGGAATGTGGAAGGGGCAATATAGGGATAGGGGGAGAAAGGGGTTATTATGTGATTATATGAAATCAAGTGTGTGAAACTTTTGAAAACTGTAAAGTACTATAGAATTTAAAGAATCTTTCATTCAATAAAAAAAGAGCAATGAGAAGCCAATGGAGATGTAAAATTGTAAATGACGTGATAAGAGTTTGTTTTTTGTTTTTTTAAACACCAGCCAGGCTACGGTGTGGAAAGCAGACTGGAAGTGAAACAAGAAGGTGCCAGGGACTTGTATGTCAAACATGACTTGAAGTTTTCCAGAATTAAAACTGAACGTGCTAGTAATGTTGGAGAGTACTGTGCAAAGTTCAAATTTTAAAAAATAATAATATGTATTTAGATTATAATTTGGGGGCATTGCTTACTTTAAAATCATAAAACAAAACATTACCTCATTGTTTTCCATGTAGATTCAAGGAAGAGAAGATTCCATATCTAACATAATATGTTGAATTATCTATAACAGTGTTCCATTCAAAAACAGAATCCATTAACATCACAATGATTTGTTTGGAAGCTGTCAAGCCAAAGAATGATTAATTGCATTAATTGTCCACTAGATGGTAGCAGTGCAGCTGCTACAATTTGTCAGGCAACCATCTTCAAAATAATTTAGTAATATATCATTTAAATAGGCACAGAAAAAGAGAGACCCTTAAGTGCCAAAAAAGAAATTCCCATAAATTCTTAAGCAGTATTGATGCTAATTTAAAAAAGAGATGTAATTTAGCAAAATTATTGTTTCTCTCTCCCATTCTGTTGCTGGAGGTATATCATTCAACTCCGTTCCACAGGACACTCCCTTACCCTACCTCTAGCAGGTGCCATCGACTTCTAACTAAGGGATGCTGTGGCCCAAAGTTCAGTGCTTTAAAACAGAAATTAGGAATATACATGGGCTTTTCTAAAATTTCAAGGAATTTTTAAGAAGAATTAGAAATAGGAAAGCAAGTAAAATCCATGTACCTGAGATTTCCTGCACTGGAGACATTTTTGCTATATCTCTTGCCAACTGAAAGTTAACAGCTAGCAGGCTAGCAGTGCCACCTGCCTGAGCTTCACCAAGAAAAAAGAGAAAAGAAGTTTCTGCTTTAGGCCTTCCTACTGCAATATAGTACTTTATGCCTTCCTGCCCGGCTGACCAGAGACTCTGCTGCCTTGCCAGACCAGACATTGCCCAGCCTTGCCCACACAGGAGCCCCTGGCTGTGAGGGCACCTCTCTTCTCCCTTTCTTTGGCTAATTCCCATCCTGAGAAGGACCTAGGACTGGCTCTAGGCTCCTTCAGTCCCCAACTCTCACCTCCCCAAAGCAGCAATTAACAAACAGCAGGGGCTCGGCCCCCTGGATCTTTCCTACCTCAAACAGTGTTGCTACAAAATAGCAAGACTGGTTTTCCAGTCTGGAATATGGGAGCTCTACATATCTAGAATCACATCTCATGTGTTCACCTGCTTTGCCAGATAACCTATATGCACTGGACAAAGAGAGAATTTCAGGAGTAGAAGGAAGACGGAGGAACCATGATAGTTAATGATTTGGGGGCCAAATGGGGTCTTGATGAGCCTCTTAGGTCATCTCATTTGAGCAGGTAGTCACTCCCCAGCTAGCCAGGTCTGAACTGCCTGAATCACTCACCCACGTCTCTGTCCAGAAATGCCACCTTTCCTGCAACCAATAAAAGACAAGCTTCTCTGCAGCATTTTCCAGGGCAGTTTCATTTCAATGTTAAAAAATCCAATACCCGTAACTAAAGGCAACACATTTTTCTTTCAACATATCCTTTATGAGATATCTAAAGGTATTCCAGAAGTTTACTATATTTGATTTGAAGATAGAGAATTATTTGAAAGATTGTAGTAAATCACAAGGGAACTTTCACTTCTATTTTCTAGGACATTTCCTTCATAGTGATAATGCTTGAAAAATATGCAGAAAAGCATAGTTTAAAAAATACAGTGGTATTTTTAACTGTGTCTAGACATACAAAAATCCTAGGAGTGCAAAGATCCAGAAAGATGGAAAAATTATTGTAGTGTGAAGCATTCAACTTTAAATATTTTTAAAGAGATTAAATTAACCTATGAAACATCACACCATCTTACATAGTCCATCCTAAAATGATATGGTGTCTTAACAACTATTCATCCTACTCCATACATATGCCAAGACCTTTCATAAATCTTGATTCAGTAATACAAGGTTTTACTGAAATATGCCTGCTAAGAAACCATACTTGTTCTGAGAAAGAGCTCCAAAATATTCTTGAAATCCATCTATTGTACTGTTTTTCAGAGGCTAAATAGATTGGGGAGGGGTGGGAGGTCTTAAAGCATCATATGTCTATGTCCTATTCCAGAAACAAGGAATTGTCAATATGCAACAGATATTAAGAAGTCAAAGATTATTTATTATCAAAGTCTTATCTTGAGAAATACCAGGATCCTTCAAACATTTACTTAGTTACCCAAATAAAAGGGTCCTTCCTAGCTGACCTGAAAAACAGACACACAGGCCTTCTCTATACAGTTTTAAAAGTAGTCACCCAGAAAAAGGCTTTAACATAGAAAGTGTATCAGAATGCTAGAATTAAGAGTGACTTCTATTTTCTTCCTTCAACTTTTCCATATTTTGCTAAATTATTTTCAATGGGCATTTATTATTATTATTTTAGAATCCAAAAAAAATTCCAAAAAGCAAAACTATAACATAAAATTGTTTTTTCTTTAAGAAGTCCACATTAAAACAAATACAGAGAGAGATTTTGGCCTTACAGGACACAGCTACCACTTTAACCTACCACATGATACATGCTGATACTCACCAGTTCTGCAGCCTGACAGTGGCCAGCAAGTGTGTTTACAGAACTTGACAATTGTATTAACTGCTTAGAGGACACAGGCATGTTTTTTGTACCTACCATCCACCAAGTCCCTTACATATGCATCTCATTTGGCCCTCACAGCCACTTGTTAGAGTCCCATGTGCATCCCTATTTTACAGATGAAGAAACCAAGGCCTGGAATGACTAGGCAGCCTGCTCAAGGTAAAGTACCTAGTGTCTGGGAGCTACCCTGAGGTTACGTTTGTCTAACTCCAAAGTCAAATTCTTCCTTTTTCTCTGTACTCCTGCCAAGTGCCGCCCCCTTAGAATCAACAGAGCAAGAATTTGCCTTGGGATTTTCTAGTGCTGATAAGCTTGTCCAATGTCAAGAACATGAAGGCATTTGTAAACCCCTCCACTTCCTTACCTGCAGGGTTGCAGCAAGGGAACCCTCTTGGGGGACCCGTCACATTGCACATCTATCAGGTGGAGAGGAATGAAGCTATCGCTGCTATACATATAACAGGGGCATCTCCCCAACAGCATTATTTTGATAATAAAAATATACAACTATGACTCTGAGAAGTTTCATGTATGACCATCTATACATGAAGAGGTAGTTTTAAAGGAAATTCTAATAAGTTATCTGATTAAATTCACTCAGTATATTATTAGGTTACCTATAATTCTGGGTAAAAGTGTTGCCTTCTCCCAAATAATCCATAATTAACCGAGTTTTGTTCAAGATTAAAGACCTCCCCCCAAGACACTGTTTAAAATGGTTTATAAATGACTTTCAGTAATTCTACTTGCAAAAAGCATTTATTGGGCACCTACAGCATCTAGACCCTGAAGACAGCAGCCCATGAACAAACATTTGAGCAACCATATTATCTTGCCCTCTAAATGTCCGCAAGTTGCTTTACGAATAGGGGTTCCCCCTGAGGACAGAGGGAGGGAAAGGGGAAAGAAGTGGGGATGTGAGTAATTTAGCAATTTCTGTAATGTTTACTTCTTTACCAAGAGAGATACCGAGAAACGATGGCAAAAGTATAAAATCTAGACAGTGAACATATCAAAGTTTTCCAGATTACTTACAGTACTTTTAGTAGATTCAAAATAATTTGTAATCAAAAGTTCTTATTTTAACAATTTACAACGTAGCTTCAAAAATATCTGTTTTAGAGGGGTGGGAGAGGGAGGGAGGGTGCAAGGGAGACGCAAGAGGGAAGAGATATGGGGATATATGTATATGTATAGCTGATTCACTTTGTTATAAAGCAGAAACTAACACACCATTGTAAAGCAATTATACTCCAATAAAGATGTTAAAAAAAAAGTTTTGCTATTAAGGACCACCCATCAGGGTTCTGTGGCCAGATACCCAAATTCATCTCGGTTTCCAAGTGCAAATTTAAACTGATTCCTTCCATCCTTCAATTAAAGCATATGGTAGAGTAGTATTTTAGAACAAAGAACTGGGTTCAAATCTCATCGTACTAGCTCTGCTTCCTTGGGCAAGCTATTTGCTAAACAAGAAATTTGCCTCTCATCTCATCTGTAAAATGGGTATTCCCAACTGTAAAAGGTATATGAGTAGCATGGAATTCACCTGTCACCAAATGGGCATTTAGTATTAGTGTTGCCACCCTACTCCCCTCCCCAACTAGAAAATATGGTGGGGGGGGGGGGCATTTTGTCCACCAGAACCCTAAGAGGAAATGAGCTGCTCCTCCAGATAAGAGCTGAGGCATAAAACTGGCAGAGGGGCTTGGGACAGGCAAAGAAGAACCATGAGGTTCATCCTGCCTCTGGTTTGACCGCTATCACCCTTGCAATTGCTCCTGTCCGCTTTGACAGGTGAATCTTGCCGCCCTGTGTTCCAGACTCCATGTGGGAAGAGGATTATGAAACGCTTCTTCACAGTTTACATGTTTCATCTTTTGTATTCTTAAAGGGAGAAGGTGTTACGTGTGAAGCCCAGGATGAAAAACAAGCAAACATCATAAAGGACTTGGCCAAAACCAACCACGTAAAGCAAATAGAGGGCTTTTTAAAATCTTTTCTTTCTGTTCCCTAAAACCTGCTTCTTTTGTCTTTTATTTTCAATGCTCACAGAGCTACCAAAGACAAAGAAAGGGGGAAGGGACAGGAGCTACTTGGATAATTCAGCCAGTTGCCAGTACTTCCCTTTGTTTTTATTTATTTTTCCCCAAATTACCACTTCTGTTTTCCCACCCAAAAGCTTTACAAACAACAGCTTTTTCTAGGTGAAAGTGTGAAATAGGGAGATGCTCCTGACACCTTTATCACGGCCTCTTCTCCCTCCCTGCTGGTAGTGCCTTGCCTGCTCCATTCTCCTCACTCCCACACTGATCTGTACCAGTGGCATAATTTCTGTCAAAATTATGATAACATCAAGGTACTGGTTACCTGATAACAGCAATGCACTGGTTGATAATATCAAGATGTGACCCTTTCCAAGAGCAGGTCCATGGTGAAAGAAAACTCTTAAAGTTAGGTCAGTCTTTTAAAATCCAGTGGGCTGAAGTTATCATTTTCCCAGTTATTCAGCTGCTCCTATACACAAGACACACTGTGCCAGCCACCTTACATACGTCGTTTCAAATTCTCCGTCAGACTTTCAATGTCAGTGTCAAAATGTAACTTGTTGAAAACAATAACTTAAGTTCAAAGACAGTAAATTAAATGACCAAGATGACATATCAAATTTAAAGCCAGAATGGGATCTGAGATCTAGTCAGATACCCCCTTATCTCCACATCAAATCAATCAAAAGTTCTGCCTGTACTCATTCCCAAATGGTTTTCAAGTCCATACTCTCCTCTTCCTTCCTCTGTCCCTGCCAAATTCACGTCTGCCCTACCTTTTACAGGGACAATTTCAATAGACAATTACAATTTGTCTCGTGTTCAGGGGTCTAGCCCTGCCTCCCACAAAACCAAGTCCGCATGGCACCCTGCTTGCTCTCTCTAAAGCCGGACAACTGCATTCCTCCACTTGAAGCTTTTTAGTGAGAGGCAGCCTAGTCTGGAAAGAGCATGGTCTTCAGAGGTTCAAACCCCAGCTCTACCCTAGCTCTGTGTCCTTATACAAGTTACTTAACCTCTCTGGGACTCAACTGCCTCCTCTGTAAAGTGGGGATAACGGTCACACCTACTTTCTAACGTTGTTGTAAAGATTAAATGAGCTAATACTTGGGTAATGCTCAGAAGTGGGCCTGGCCGTAATAAGCACCGTAGAAGCATCTTCTGTTGGGATCAGGGTGCTGTTCCAAGCACTTCATAATCTCCAACCTCAGCACTCCACCCTCTTTCTCACCCTTCAAGCACCATAAACACCAAAAACTCACCCACTTTGGCCCTACACACTTTTTCTCAGGAGGAATGCACTTCCCTCTTTACTTGGCTCACTGCTATTTATTCTTCAAGACCCAGCTCTGGCAGTACCTCCTGGAGGAAGTCCTTCTCTGTTCATCAACTCTCATGACCCAGTTCGGGTTGCCTGTCATGCTCCTAGAACACTTGTGCTTGCCTCTGGCATTGGTCAGCATGTTGGAAGTGAATATACGGCTCTGTCTCCCACACTGAACTTCTTGCTTCCCTTGTATTAACCTCTACAACCCTGGCACCCAGCTCTGGGCCTGGTGCTTAGTAAAAGCTCATGAAGGTTCACTGAGCCCTAACTCTTGTACTACATTACCCTGTTGGAACAGAGAGATTGTTATTGTGATTAGATGGCCCTACCTTTACATCACACATTACATCTCTCATATGTCTAATTCAGGCTGTAGCTTCCTGATCCAAATAAGCCAATAAATATTGGTTGGTTCATGCAGCCCCCTATTGGCACATAACTGACTGACCTAGAGGTAGAGAGGAAGTCAATCACAAAACAGCCAGGTAGATATAGACACGCCCACAAGCTTGGCATGATGGGTAGAAAGTGAGCACTTGCTCTACATTTCCAAGGCTGGGAAATTATACTCCGTTGGGTTTCACAATTGAGTATGATTTTGAAGAACACGAATTGGAATCTTCTTAAATTTCTTTCATCTGAATGCCATCTTTATAGTCCCATTCACCGAATTTCTGAAAGTCTCAGCTACAGGAAGATAAAGAGAAGGGAATCAGCAGTTGCTAAATGCCTGCATGGCCCACACGTCACAGCCGTTTCACAATCTTCACAACACTCCCAATGGAGGACTGTTAGCCCCTTTTTTAGGGGCGAGGACTGAAACTCAAAGAGTTTTAGTAATTTGCCCAAGGACATACTGCTAGAAAAATGACATGACTAGAGATTATGTTTTCATTGGACACAAACCTTCCAAGAATTCCAGAGTTTACTGGGACATGTGGTTCTAAGGCCTGACTCAGGAGGAGGGGCAGGGGAGGGTGGTGCCATATATTAGTCCATATTCCCAATTAGAGACAGATGCTGTGGCTAAATCAATTGTGAAACAACTCCAATTGGCCCCAAGACGGTAGAAGCAAATGGATTACCCAAAAGCTGCTCATTCTTTTTGCAACTGTATATACTACGTCCTAAAAAAGTGATCAGTACAATAGTTTTTTTCCCACTCCCTAATATTCAACAATTCTTAAATACATTTGCAAAAATCTCATAGGTTTATTAAGAGTCCATACTTCAGTCACGCTGAACCTCAAATTCCTTTCATTGTGTATGACACATAGTCATTTCTTAATAAGTATGTGTCAGGTGAGCAAATAAACAACTGCGACGAACACTGAACTCATCTGCACAGCTTGGCTTCTGGTATCCAGACATCACCCACCATGTAGCTGCTAACATGACAGTGGATTTCCGAATTAGTGAAAAGGAATTCCAGTCCATTCAGGCTGCCTTCGATCAAAACAGAATGCACTATGAGTAAGTCCTATGCAAATATTCAAATGTGCTAGAGACTCAAAGTCTTGGAGTCTTGAAATTGAAAGGCAAGTGTAATTTTTAAATTGGGCCCCCCAAAATGAAAGCTCTATCTATGAGATAAAATTTATAGTTACTTCCAAACAGACTAGGGAGGCCTGCTTATAAAAGTGATGAGCTCAAAGTTGGCCACTCAACGTCTATCTTACGTTCACTATGATCTGCAAGAACGACAGTTACGATATCTGCCATCTCTAAAACTCAGCCCCTGGTAAGGACAGAGTACACGTGATCAGGCATGGATGGTTTGGTCACACTCGTCACCCCTGCCGGGTAATCAACCCAGAGCTCAGCACTACCGACGACTACCAGCACCACATTCTTGTATTTGAATTCTCCTGATACATAAAAGGAGACCCTAACAATGTTCATCCTTGAGTCAGAGATGTAGGAATGTAAAATACATAATAAATAAATAATTCTTTATGCAAGAAATTCTTCCTCAGAGAAAGCAAAAACAATGCAGTAAAATAAGACAAATCTAAGAGGAGAGAATTCTCGAATGGCCAAAGATGCAGAAATGAGTCGCCGTGGTCCCACAGAGAAATAAAAGGAAATTGGAAGTTGGCACTAACCATGGGTCATGCACACGCAGTCTGGGCCCTGGGCCAACAAATAAGAAGGGAGCCTGGAGATGAATATCACAAATCAATATACAGTATAGAAAACAAAATGTCTTTTTATACTTTAAAGTATTTAGCAATTTGATGTACTGAGGGATCCTGTACTCCCCCAGCCCTTGTCATTCCAGTAGTCCCCTTTATTAAGAACCCCACCACTCAAAACTGCTGAACACCAGTTCTTTCTTTTTGACTTGCTATTTCATGCCTCTGCGACCTAACTTAGTGCTGTAACTCAAAAGGCCTTCTACTTCTGGCTCAGACCAAGATCCTATAATGTCATATTACAGAGCAGGATTTACTGCAGCTCATCATGACTTGATTGTATTTATTACATTGCTTCAATATTCCTAGTAAATATAAATACTATTGAAATGAAGGAAACACATACATAGACAAGTAAACAAAAAATATTCCTGTCTGTGGCTTAATGGCTTAAAGTCACAGGCTATTATGTGTGATTGTTTTTATCACTGTCTTTGTTTTTGTTGTTGTTTCAAGAGGGCTGTAAAACAAATGTAGAAGTTAATATATGGGGAGAACATATTCAAAATTAATTTATACCAGCATTTAAACCTTTTTAACTAATATACTGATATATGTTTTTCTATGATTCTATAAATTGTACCATTAAAATTAGAAATAGACAGTTTATAAATATACCTTCAAATCACAGAAATTAGTAGTGTGTTATGGACTGTATGCGTTTGCTAAGGTCAATATGACGTCTTGTTTCTTTCATCTAAAAGAAATCACCCCTCTACCCTATATACTCCCTGGTGACCGTGTCTCTTAAATCACTTCACAGCCAGACTTCTCAAATATGTGCCTCAATTATTACAATCTTCACTTTACTTCATTAATATAAACCTGACCCAGATTCCTATGATCAACTAATTCTTACAAAGCTAAAATATATTTTAGTTGGCAAACTGTATAATTTGGTTTGAACAGCAGGGTAGAAATGAAGCAGTATGTTTCCTTAATATCCTGGTAATGTAGACAAGCAGCAAGTTGCTCAACACTGAGTGTCCACAGTGGACTAAATCACTGTCACAGAAGACACCCAGGCAAGGGGCTGCCATCTTTCCATTTTATCAAATAACTCACATCAGCCCTTTCTCCTCTTTGGTCCTCTCCTAGCCTGGAACAATTCTGACTCAAACAGAGGTCTAAATCCAGATCCTTGCGAGTACTGTGGTTTTCACTTTGCCTTATGCCAAATACTTCCTTGCTCTCTACATCAAGAACCAAAGTGTTAACTACCTATAAAAACTAGTTTTATCGGGGCTTCCCCGGTGGCGCGGTGGTTGAGAGTCTGCCTGCCTGCCGATGCAGGGGTGACGAGTTCGTGCCCCGGTCCAGGAGGATCCCACATGCCACGGGACGGCTGGGCACGTGAGCCATGGCCGCTGAGCCTGCGTGTCCGGAGCCTTCGCTCCGCAACGGGAGAGGCCACAGCAGTGAGAGGCCCGCGTACCGCCAAAAAAAAAAACCAAAAAACTAGTTTTATCTAATTAGGAGATGATTTCTAGAAATTGGTCCAAATTAGCCACAGTTGTGAGAAAGCCACATAATTAGTTACCTCCCTCAGAAATATAAATATGTAAAGTGATCTGTGCAGACAAGAACTATTTAAAAGCTTGTCTCCAAGTACTAATTATATAGATAATTTTATCTGCATATTAATTACATGTGTTACTTGGTGTCAGTCAGTAACAGAAGAAGGTTCTAAGAACAGAAACATCTGGTTGGACCGAGACACCAGTCAGAATAAAACATTAAGAGGCTGGCTTGACACAATGATTTACTAAGACACCCTTCATTAGACAGTGCATATAAACCACTACTTAGTTTAAAGCATCTGTGTGATATTTTTTTTTAATTTTCAGAAAATTAAATTACCAAGACAGATTTTATTTTAAAGTAGCATATTTGCTCCCTTTCTTTCCCTTTACATTCTTACAAAATCACAAAAGGCCAAGCCTAAAAAACAAATAATATGTATATATTAACAAACCTGAACAGACTGGTTCAATAATGTCTACAAGAATGCACATCCCTTGGACTGAGCCTTAAAGGACAGACACCATATTTAGAAACAGCAGTTGAAAACCCTAGTGTTTTTATTAATTTTTCTACATTTTAGATATTCATATTTTAGATACATTTTAGATTATCTCTTTTTTGATCAAAAGTTAAAATTAGAAAATAAAGAGTTGTTAACGAAAGGTAATTCCGGAAACAACTAATATAATAGTAAAACTCAAATGATACAATTAAGTAAAATCTTATTAAGACCCACATAAGATTATGTGAGAAATGTGGAAGAGATCTATACCAAACTGATCATCAACACTTCATATTAATGTCTAATTACCTAATAATGTTCAGTCAGATACAAATCCATATTCCAAGTATATGCACGGTCCTATCAAATAAGTATTTCAATCAAATAAATCATTCTAGTGTTTCATCCTATTCATTTTTTCTTCTGCTCCACATTTTTATATATTCCTTACCCAAGAATAAAATGGGTATTGTTAATACCCGATACAAATGTCAAAGAGATGTTGGTCATGGTGGAAAGCAGAAGAGTGTGGTAGATAAGAATGCAGATTCTGGAGTGAAGGTGTGTGAATCTAGTCCCATTTAAGCCATGCATTAGGTATTTAACATTGACAGTGCATTTAACTTCTCTCCATCTCATTTTCTTCATCTTTAAAATGATGTTTCATAGGGGTTTCATGAAGATTGGCTGGGACCATATAACGTTCTTTGGCTGGTTCCTTTACTACTTTTGTTAATGCAAGTGGAAGAAAGCCCACTTATACATGTGCTTACATGAGCATGTGCACACACATGCACACACACTCTGCAACAGGGGATAACTAGAGACTATCATCAGCTGCACCTTTCCCCTCCTACTGAATAAATTCGTGCCTTAAAGTTGATTATCCAACACAGAGGTATGCCTCAAATGCTGGGGGAAATCCATGTCGATAAGTGCCAAGTATGATACAAAGTAACCCAATTAGGGAGTTACTGGAGACAAATGAGATCCTGTAGAAACCTGAATCATGCTTTGTGAGTAGACCCTATCCTGTAGGAATGTGGGCATGGGGGAAACGCAGTCCAGACCAGCTTATAAGACACCATAACAATGACTCTGCCTCCCTGAAACATCCTTCCCCACTACAGTTACACACACACACACACACACACACACACACACACACACACACACACCCCGAAGCTCATGGCAGTCACATATACTGGCACACAGTTCTCCATTCCTTCCTTTTTGTTATGGAAGTACACATGAGTACAATATTATATTCATTTCAGGTGGATACCATAGTGATTCAGTATTTTTACAGAAGACACTCCATTAAAAGTTACTATAAAATAATGGTTATAATTCCCTGTTCTGTACAATATATTCTTGCTGCTTATCTATTCTTATGTATAGTAGTTTGCATCTCTTAATCCCATACCCCTATCTTTTCCCTCTCCACATCCCTCCCCCCACTATTTTGTTTTCTAAATCTGTGAGTCTGTTTCTGTTTTGCTATATATGTATATTTGCTTGCTTTATTTTTTTAGATTCCACAAATAAGTGATATCATACAGTATTTCTCTCTCTCTGTTTGACTTATTTCACTAAGCATAATATTCTCTAAGTCCATCCATGTTGCTGCAAATGGCAGAATTTCATTCTTTTTTATGGCTGAGTAATATTCCATTGTATACACACACACACACACACACACACACACACACACACACACACACACACACACACACCACGTATTCTTTACCTATTTGTCTGTTGACGGACACCCGGGTTGCTTCCATATCTTGGCTATTGTAAATAGTGCTGCTATGAACATTCAGGTGCATGTATCTTTTCAAATTAGTGTTTTTGTTTTTTTTGGATATATACCCAGGAGTGGAATTGCTGGATCATATGGTAGTTTTATTTTCAGTTTTTTGAGGAACCTCCATACTGTTTTCCATAGTGGGGCTGCACCAATTTACATTCCCATCAACAGTTCAGGAGGGTTTCCTTTCCTCCACATCCTCGCCAACATTTGTTATTTGTAGACTTTCTGATGATGGCCATTCTGACAAGTGTGAGGTGATATCTCGTTGTGATTTGCATTTCTCTAATAACTAGCAATGATGAGCATCTTTTTCATGTGCCTGTTAGCCATCCATATGTCTTCTTTGAAAAAATGTCTTTTCAGGTCTTCTGTCCAATTTCTGATTGGGTTGTTTTTTTTTTTATAATTGAGTTGTATGAGCTGTTTATACATTTTGGGTATTAACCCCCTGTTGGTCGTATAATTTGCAAATATTTTCTCCCATTCAGTAGGTTGCCTTTTTGTTTTCTCGATGGTTTCCTTTGCTGTGCAAAAGTTTTTAAGTTTAATTAGGTCCCATTTGTTTATTTTTGCTTCTTTTACCTAAGGAGACAGATCCAAAAAAATATTGCTACAAGTTATGTCAACGACTGTTCTTCCTATGTTCTCTTGTAGGAGTTTTATGGTTTCAGGTCTTATATTTAGATCATTAATCCATTTTGAGTTTATTTTTGTATATAGAGTGAGGAAGTGTTCTAATCTCACTATTTTAGATGTAGCTGTCCTGTTTTCCCAAAACCACTTATTGAAGAGACGAGAATGTCTTTTCTCTATCATATATTCTTCCCTCCTTTGTCACAGATTAATGACCATAGGTACATATATTTATTCCTGGGGTCTCTATTCTGTTCTATTGATCTATGTGTCTGTTTTTCTGCCAGTACTCTACTGTTTTGATTACTGTAGCTTTGTAGTATAGTCTGAAGTCAGAAAGAGTGATACCTCCAGCTAACCGAATCCAACAATATATAAAAAGGATCATACACCATGATCAAGTGGGATTTATTCCAGGGATGCAAGGATGGTTCAATATTCACAAATCAATCAATATGATATACCACATTAACAAAAGGAAGAATAAAAAATCACATGATCATCTCAATAGATGCAGAAAAAGCATCTGACAAAATTCAACATCCATTCACAACAAAACCTCTCACCAAAGTAGGTATAAAGGGAATATATCTCAACATAAAAGCCATTTATTACAAATCCAAGCTTGGGTTCGAGCTAGGTGAAAAGCTGAAAGCCCTTCCTCTAAATTGAGGAACAAGACACAGATGTCCACTCTTGCCACTTCTATTTAACATAGTATTGGAAGTCCTAGCCACAGCAATCAGACAAGAGTAAGAAATAAAAGTCATCCAAAGTGGAAGGGAAGAGGTAAAATTATCACTATTTGCAGATGACAAGATACTTTACATAGAAAACCCTAAAGTCTCTATCCAAAAACTATTAGAACTAATAAATTAATTCAACAAAGTTGCAGGATACAAGATTAACAGGTAAAAATCTGTTGCTTTTCTATACACTAATAATGAACTATCAGAAAGAGAAAGTAAAAAAAAAAAAATTCTGTTTAAAATGCATCAAAAAGAATAAAATACCAGAGAATAAACTTAACCAAGGAGGTGAAAGACCTATATTATGAAAACTATAAAACACTGATGAAGGGCTTCCCTGGTGGCACAGTGGTTGAGAGTCTGCCTGCCGATGCAGGGGACACGGGTTCGTGCCCTGGCCCGGGAAGATCCCACATGCCGCGGCGCGGCTGGGCTCGTGAGCCATGGCCACTGAGCCTGCGCGTCCGGAGGCTGTGCTCCACAGCGGGAGAGGCCACAACAGTGAGAGGCCAGCGTACCGCAAAAAAAAAAAAAAAAAACACTAATGAAGGAAACTGAAGATGATACAAATCCCATGCTCTTGGATTAGAAGAATTAATATTGTTAAAATGGCCATACTACTCAAATCAACCTACAGATTTAATGTAATCCCTATCAAAACACCCATGACATTTTTCACAGAACTAGAACGAATAATCCTAAAATTTATATGTACCCACAAAAGACCACATATTGCCAAAGCAATCTCCATTCCTTCTTTTTTACTCTCTGAAAGCAGCAGGAGGAGGGAGTCTTGAAATTGTCAACATAGGATTCATTTTGCCTCTTCTCTGAACTTACCAGCTCTCTGATCTTGGGACTCAGGCTTCCTGGAGAGCTGGTCAACTGGGCAAACCTTGCACAAGCCTCAGTAGACTAAGAAGACTACAGATCTGACAGCAGTACCCAGGGATTTCACTCCTTGTGATGGAGGCACTGCTGTATATGGTTTAGCTAGAGTACTAAAGTCATACATCTCTAAGTTCAAATCCCAACTTCTGTATTTTAGTTATATCCATGTTGGAAATCCCATAAAAATGGGAGTTATAATGGTACCCAATTAAGAGTGTTGATGTAAAGATTAAGGGAAAAATGTAAATAACATGCTGAACAGAGTGCCTGGTACATAAGAAAGACTCAGTAAACAGCCATTTCTATCATTAACTCCTCAGGGATAATTATTTATCCTTTCACCTATATTTAGGACGAATTTTTAACAAATTAAACAAATCTTGGAGAGCTAAAATAATATCTGAGAGGAAGTAATTTGGTTTCATCTACTTAAACCTGGCTGCTGGTTAGTGGAAGGGCTCATGAAAATAACATCTGGCCATAGTTCTTAATTTCCAGCCTTAGGCTTAATTTCTAGTCTTTATCAGCAACAATCTGTTACCATTCTGATGTCTTCATGCAGCTGCATTTGTGGAAAGGTCTCACACGATTTTCTTTTGCTGCTGTTATCACAAGAGCTAAATTGATATGTGTAAGTCTAAAAATATTCTTAGATACAAGCTTCCTGTGACTAATTAATACTGCCGTATGCTACAAATCAACCTGAGACCATAAAATCTCTTTTCCCTGGTTCCTCTACTTCTATTAATGCAGATGGAGCAAAAGCCACATACCCTCTTTAGAGCTTAAGACACTTAATTATGTCTGTAGAGACAACCCAGAATATAACTTCCAAACTTCTCAGACTTCATGTGAGTTTTAGTGCAACATGCCCCACCTGATTCCAAATTTGTCGTCATAATTTTTTTCAAAGAAATCCCAGACTCATCCTAGGTCAAAAGCCAAGCATACAGTGAGTTAGATATAATATGCATAATAATGTGCTTGTCAGTGATGTTAATGGGGATCAATATTCATGAGCAGTACTTGGTCTCATGTGCTAAATAAACTCTAATTAAGAGTATGCCTCATTTATGTTCTTCCTCTACACTCAATCAGTCAATCAGCAAGAACAGCACAACTCTAGATAAATGGGAAGATTGGAAGCCAGACACATGACAGATCTAAAAGACATGGTTACAGAATAAAGAAGAAACAAGGTAAAATTGATCTAAGATAGAGATGAAGGAAGAGAAAATTTCTGTAAATGAAAGATAACTGTTTTTCTTTCTCCAGTAAATGTGTATTTTATCATTCCCCCTGTCGAACAGAATCTTGATTCACGATGTACAAGAAGAGGTTGAGAAACAGTTTGATGTCAAAGAAGATATCCCAGGCAGGCACAGCTATGCAAAATACAATAACTGGGACAAGGTATAGTATAAAATGCCTGCACTTCCAAAAAGAAAAACGTCACCCTCAACATTTGTTGTCTTTTAGTTTTCTTTTATTCTAATCTCTCAAAATTGTTTTTGTTCTTAAGACTGTTGCTTGGACTGAAAAAATGGTACATAAGCATCCTAAAATGGTCTCTCGTATTAAAATTGGAACTACTGTTGAAGATAATCCACTGTATGTTCTCAAGGTAAAAGTAATTTAAGAACTACAGATTCTTACTATTGTTGAAAAATATGAATGTAAGAGTTACTTTGTGACACAACTAGCTAATTTTTAGACAATAAAAAGTCTTATTTCTTTGAAGAACATATAAGCTCTAGACATCCATTCAAGAATAGAAGTGCCAGGTGGTTTTACGTAAAACCAAGAAAGTCCCTGAATAAACCACCTGACAGACACAGTGGACAAAACCAGACAAGTTTCTTATCCCATATCTTTATAACAAGAGTTTATGATGTCCCTGGTGTATAAAACAGTTTTCCATCCATTAAAATTCAGTGAAACTGCTGACTAAATGTCAGGAAGAAAATAAACTGAAGAATCATATAATCATAGGATCCCAGTACAGTAAGTGAGGCATTTCAACTCTGTGTTGATAGGGAATTCCCTTCTATGACTGAGCTGACAATTGCCATTCAGCTGCTACTGGATTTTTGTACCTCCAAAGACATTGCTCCCTAAAGCATCCCCTTAATAACTGAGAAGCCCTTCCTTACCCTGATTTCCCATCCATTCATGCTCTCCAATCACTCAAAACAAATCTAAATTCTCTAAAATGACAGTTCTTCAAATATGCAGCCACTAACCCTCCTTCCCACTGCAAACACAACTACAAAATCTTTTCCACTCCAGGCTAAACATCATGTTTATGAAGTATGAAAAACAAAAGGAAATGGCAGAAACAGAAGCAACTTTATAATCTTCTTCTCAGGCCAAAGGATGTTAGCAATAAAATAACAATAGATTGTGATTTTTTTAAACCCTAAAAGCAACTCTGACACTAAGAAAATTTTTTGAAAACTATACTATGAAACAGATTATGAATTATGTATTTTAAGGATACATGCCATGGTCCTCCCTAAGAAAAATATGTGCATACACAGTTACTCATTCAACAGAAGACAGGTGAAAGAATTGCTCTGATACTATGAATGAGTATTTGGACAACAAGAGATCAGTGTGTAAGTTCATGTAAAATAATATATCAAATTTATTTTTTAAAAGATTGGGGAAAAGGATGAAAGAAGAAAGGCTATTTTTATGGATTGTGGCATTCATGCACGAGAATGGATCTCCCCAGCATTCTGCCAGTGGTTTCTCTATCAGGTAAATCAATTGCAACAGTCACACAATTCTCCTTTGATTGTCAAGTCTCCATCACTTCACTGAGTGGCAACACCCCTTTACAAATGAGTGCAGTTCCTCTTAACAAGAAGAGCCCACATTTGGTGCTGTCAGGAAATAAACGCTCTGGATTTTACTCATCATTGAGGTTTTTATAAAATTGACACCTTCCTTTAAACTTCTTGAACTCCAGCTGACAGTTTATAAAACTAAAAAAACAACTTTTGGCTACAATATGGTTTTTCCTATAGTTAAGTATGGGAAATCTGAAACTATCTTTATATTACAACCTACAAACTTGGCCTTTCTTCAGTGAGTTCAAAGCACAGAACATTAGCTCCTGTTTAGATACTGAATTGGCTATGCACACATTTGGAATTTTCATGCTTAAATTTCCTTTCCAAGTGAAAAATGA
Source organism: Phocoena sinus (assembly GCF_008692025.1). Classification (NCBI taxonomy): domain Eukaryota; kingdom Metazoa; phylum Chordata; class Mammalia; order Artiodactyla; family Phocoenidae; genus Phocoena; species Phocoena sinus. Next base: position 28,835,025 of record NC_045766.1, read on the forward strand.
CTCATTTTGTAAAAAGAGTAAATCCACTTTATAAGCTTGTTGTTCTTCTCACTCTATTTCTATTGTATTCCAACTCCTACTATCTTTTAACTTTCTCTTCTCTGCCAGCTTTTGCATACATCATGCTGCTGGAATATGGCATCACAACTGCTTTCAGGGCAAGGATACTTTTCACTAGGAATGAATCTGCCAGTAGAACTTTTATCCCTGCAGTTGTTTTAGTTCTTCCAGCTGAGGGCCGAGAGCTCAGCTTACTTAAGTAATAAGCTCGCTTACATAAGCCATAAAGGAACACACAAGATAGGGCTACAAGAAATGTCTTGGCTCCAGTACAGATATACCTGGAAGAGATTTTCCAAGAATAATGAGAGATTTTAGGTAGCCATAGAAAGTCCAGATAATTAGAGAAATTTCCATCTGATGTGAGAAAACAAGTTGATTGGTCAATCTAAATGCTCTAATTTTTTTATTAACAAGGTGTTTTTCCTTTAATCCTACTTATAATTAATTCATGAATCCTCCCCAATATTTACATATTCTTATGCTTACAAATTCAATATATATTTACCGAAAGATGTGAGGAAAAGAATCTATTTAAAACAAGTTGCATTGCTAATTTTTCACTTGGCCTCTCTTCTTTCCATAAAACATATCTTGCATGCTACATTTGGAATGCTACAAGTCTTGATAATTAAATGATCCTTCAAAGAATATTTAGTTCAATTAATTTCACTAGTCTGAATAAGTGTCATTTTTTTCTGTCATATATATGGGTTATTTATCTTTATGCAGTTTAGGGGAAATACGTTTGAAATCATGTGATGGGCAAATGGACTTAAGGAGTGGTAGTCATTACAATTATAACCACAGCTTTCCACACGGTAGCTAAACTTTGTACCAATAGCTTAATTTTTTCCTACCCCTACAGGCAACCAACACTTATGGTAAAAACAAAATTATGACCAAACTCCTGGACCGAATGAATTTTTATGTTCTTCCTGTGTTCAATGTTGATGGATATATTTGGTCATGGAGACAGGTCCTGCTCTGTAGTCTCTTGTTTGCATTTAGGTAATATATTCTTTACCGACTTTCATGCACATTGAGTGTTATGCATTAAGTTTAAGGTTTGGTTAATCAATTCCAGTTCAGAAAAGTATATTTTTAAAAACTCAGTTTCAACTAAGGAAAGCATGATTTCCTGGTTACGCAGGAGTTCTTAAAATAATGTGAAATTTCCGCTGCTGAAGCTAGTAATGCAGAAAAATGAAATAAAGCACTAATTATAAAGGAAATGTATATTATACAATATGGCAAAAGTATTTCTAGCTAAGAGTAAAAGGCATTTAGAGACATTCTGAACATAATGATTTCAAAACAAAATCATTGTATTCCATCAATCTGGGACAGAATCTGCAGTGGAATAATAGTATCAAAAAATAAATAAGTGGGAGGGAGGGAGACACAAGAGGGAAGACATATGGGAACGTATGTATATGTATAACTGATTCACTTTGTTATAAAGCAGAAACTGACACACCATTGTAAAGCAATTATACCCCAATAAAGATGTTTTAAAAATAAATAAATAAATAAATAAAAGAGTGCCACAGACATCTGTCTTTTAAGAGAACTCTTTACACCCTGCTGCTGCTAAATAAGACTGATTTTGAGATTTCAGACAGAAACTATCACAAAAAGTTATTTTCTGAAAATTATGCTCCAACAATCACAATTTGGCCTGTATTATATCTGAATCTATAAATGGTGAAAGATGTAACGGAGGTAAAATTCAACGTATAGGTAATTTCAGAACAAAACTGATCATTTTTTAATACTCAGAACTAATCAACAGTTTTTAAAACTAGCTGAATTTTTTATCAAGGCCTTAAACTGTTAATATAAAAAACATTTCTGAAAATATTACAAGTTGTAAGAAAATTTTTTTTTTCTTTATATAATGGGTCTCAGGTTAACTAGATAAATTTCAAATAAAGCTGTAGACACCTGCAGGGAGAATCTGAAATGATCAAATTGAAAAATGCTAACTGAGCTTGTGTAAACACTTTCATCATTCAATACTGCAGGACCGCATGTGGAGAAAAAATCGTTCCAAGAACCAACGTTCCAAATGCATTGGAACTGACCTCAATAGGAACTTTAATGTCTCATGGAACTGTGAGTAGCAGACAAGATCTCAAGGGAAATAGCTCTAAAGAGTGTTTAGACACCAAATTTAGTTAAACTACCTACTTATTCAGTAAAGATAGGTATTCCCTAAGTGTTAATTTTCTAATCTAAAAAATGAAAGATAATCATCACTACCATAGAAGTATTATGAATGTTTTGCTGAATGGGTGGAAGTAGGAGGTAGGGCTGTTTATCAAACAATCTCTTACTCAATGTATCTAGCTTGCTAAAAATCAGGCACAATCCAGAAATTCTGATAATCTGAACAGAGACCTCAGGTCCCTCCTCTTCCTGATCTGATAAAATTTGAGAAATACCAGTGGTTAGAAGCAACATATAGGTAGTTCTTCAGATGTGTAGTGAAAAGAAACATCTGGGGCAAAGAAAGTGAAAAGGCTGCAGGAAAAAGCCATGATAAGCAGAGGCCTGCTACATCAGATGATGCTACAGCTGCAACACAACTATTACTCTATCATTACATACGTTCAAAGAGAAATTGCCGCTATCCCAACTCATAAATTTCTTCTTCATCTAACTTTGTTGAAAATACCACCTCAGCATCTAATTCTATTCTACCATAATGAATATGATAATAGCACATATCCCTAAGTGAAAGCTGCCTACTGAAACAGGTTAAAGAAACTCAGGCTCAGAGAAGGTAATGTACAGCAGTCTCCAATGAGTTAGAGCTGAGGCTGAATTGGAACTGACTCCAGGCCCTGGGCTGCTTCTGATGCATTATTCCTGTGACCCTGGGAAACGGAGGGAAAATAAACAAGGCTAAGAATAAGAATATTCAAGTGTGCTAACTCTGTTATACTCTTGAGTTATGCGTACAGAGTTAGTCTGCTGGGACACTGAGGCAGCCCTGTAAACCTGGGAGACTAAAATGTTAAAAACATTTTGTGAATCCCTGTCAAACGAAGTAAGGGCTGTACTGATGGGGGGCAGATTCTGATCTCATCCCTCCATGTCCTCTGCAGCTTTCCCTCACACCAAGGACCCATGTCGGGAGATCTATGGGGGCCCTGCACCAGAGTCTGAGAAAAAGACCAAAGCTGTCACTGACTTCATTCGAAGCCACCGAAAATCAATCAAGGCTTACCCTTACCTTCCATTCCTACTCCCAGATGCTATTGTCTCCCTACGGATATACATCAGAACTGCCACCTAACCACGAGGAACTGGTATGTAGGAAAAGGCTGTGGTTTATGCACTGACACCACCATTGACTTTCAGTCTGTTCATCATTAACAACTTGGGTTATCTTGAAAAAATTTCACATTTGAATACCAAAGAAGAGAACTAATGAAGTCTACCTTAGAGTTAAAACCATAGCCTTAGGTTAATTTTTTCATGTGATAAAAGTACATAGGTAATAGAATCTTTTGATATGATTCTAAGATAAAGCCAGTACGAAGAAAGGTCTAGGCTACCAGAGTAGAATTCCATTACTACACAGATGTTGCCTAGTTAAACATTTACCATGGATCATAACATAAAACCATACACAGCAAAAGCCTAAGACAATAGCAAAAACATCTGCTATTCCTGTCACCGAGACACCAGATTTAAGGAGAGCAATTGTATTTTTATCCTCCTGATCAACTTAGAAATTACATTCATTCTTTTATTAACCAAGGAAAGAAATTTTGAATGATTGTGAAGCTTCTGCGCTAAAAACATACTCTCTCCAAAACTATGATCCATTAAGCATTCTTTTCCTTTCTGTGAAAACTATTTGATCATGTTAGCTTTAAAAAAAAAAATTCTGCGTATGAGGGATAAATATCTTTAATTGCTCTAGAAAAAATAAAAGCTGTGATTCAAATACTGCCTCACAAAATTTTTTTTTAATTTTTTAGAGGTTACAATTGCCTTTCTGACTTGAGTCAATTGTTTTCAGCATTCAATTCTGAGTGGGAGCAAAGATTTGAACCAGTCATTAAAACCTTCTGTTTATATACAACAAATATACAAGCAATATGTGGCCCAAAGAGCCATTTATTTAATCAATCTAGTTGAGAATCTGAACCCATGAGTTTTATTAATTTATGCAAAGGTACAGCAATGCAATTCAATCTACCCTTAGGAAAATGGTATTATGGATTAAAAAAATACAAATATACAAAACAAACCATTCTGAGTAAAGTTAAGTGCTCTTACACAGCAACGAAATTGATTAAGAAAAAAACTTACTTTTTGGTTATATACATTATACATGTAGACTAAACAAAATCTTCACTAGAGTACAAAAACGTTAGTGACTATACTCCATTAAAATGAATTCCAATAATCATTCCCATAGCACAAAACACTATTGTGTATTAAAGGTCATAAGCTGCCACTCAAGAAGAAAAACTCTAGTTTAAACCGAAGTACTTTAAAAAGGAGTCAAGCACCTTTCTTCCCTTGGCATACTAAAATCATATGTGGAGAAAGACATATCGTGGTACGGAACCTATGAAGACCGAGGAAGGAGGAACATGGGAGAAACTGACTTTGAGAGAGACAAATATCTGAAGCCAAAAAAAAATCTGAGAGGAAAAAGAAAGAATATGTTTTTTTAGAAGGAAGGTCAGAAGTCAAAAGGAAGACAAGGAGGGAGGGAGAGAGGAAAGAAGAGTGAGTATGAAGAAAGGATAGAAACACGAGCTATGATATTACTGTACATAACTGATTTCACGTTTAGAAGGCCTCACGATGACAATATGTTTATCTTACTGAAAATAAACTTCTCACTCAATCATTTATTTTATTTTGATCTTCAAATGACAAATAACCAGTAAAATCGACTTTTTTTAATCTCCAGCGAATTAACGGCATTCACATGGTATCCAGTTATCCCACTCCTACTTCCCTTTCTCTCCAGGCCAAAGTTGCAAAGATTGGCACTGATGTCCTATCAACTCAGTATGAACCCACTCCACACCTGTGGTCCAACAGCATCGACCATTTGTACACTTTTCCTATTATTTATTGTGTCACTTCCCCTAATTCTCTTTTAGAGACATTAAAGAAAGTTATACAATTTGTAAGTTAGGATTAGAACATCTTGGAACTGCTAATTTAAACTTTGGTTTTAACAGGAGATTCTGAATTATACGTGAATCTAGGAGACAGATTCCACCCTTTTGGGGGGGGATAAGATTTTTCTAGAAACAAATTATACTGAACTTTTACAAGGCTACAAGGTCGACAGAAGTAATTACATCAAGACAAATTTACAGTTTAATTCTTTCATCATCCTGTTCTCTACCACCACTACCACCACCATTTTATCCTCACAGGAACTAACAAGAATTAACTGGGGCAGAGTCAATTCTTTTTTTTTTAACCATTTAACTCTGACTGGACTCTTTCTTCCTTGGCCTTGTCCCTATGCAAGCACAGTCTTTTCCCTAGCTCCTAGGGGTAAAATGGGTAGGCCCACAGTTTCAGCCACTCTGCTCGTGTAAAGCCAGTCTCCTGTCCCTCTCACCAGCCCCTTCCTACTGTGTTCAACCGAAATCTATATGGTGGATTAAGAAAGGAGGTCACAAGGTCCTAGCTCTGCTGCTTTTGCTTTAGTGTCTGAGCACCACTTCTTAATCTTCACTATTTTTAAACTTTCTTTGTCTTTGCATTTTTTTAATTATTGACATATTTTCTTACAAGTCAGGCACTGTGCTCAGCCCTTGATTTTCACAATCTCAGTTACTCCTCACAATGTTCGATGAGGTGTGCAGTACTTGCAACTAGCTTAACTGGGATTCAATCCCAGGTTTTAACAAAACCGAGTCCGTGATCTTGACCACTGCGCATACTGCTTTCCCATTTGGTTTTTGCAGCTAAAATAACTAGGGATTTCTGTTTTCAAGCAATAGAAATAAATTCATTTAGTTTTCACCAAAGACCATTAATTCAGACCCTGGGAAGTGAGACTGTTTCTCCTCAGATCCCACTGATCTTAGTTTGGAAATTCTTTAGTAAAACTCGCCTTTTCTCCAAACTGTTTCCAAGTTTAAGTTCTTAGTGCCAAACTTTACAGGAAATTCCAATGAAACTGCTCACAAAACCTTAACTTCCTAACAAAATTTAATTCCTCAAAAGCAAGGATTACACTTCAGATCTCCTCTCAGATCATACAATATCTAGTATGGGGCAGGGAACAATAACAGAATTAATTCTCATAAACTTGGCCAAAGAAAGTGGTGTCCTGACTTGTCAAAAAGGTGTGAATGTGGATTGAAACCACCACAAAATTAGACTTGATGTAGCCTGTATCACTCTCTAGAGCCAAGATATCCAACATTTTTAGCATGAAGACTGCTGTCTAACTTTTAAACATTTCATGGAACAACTCACCACCACCAAATACAACTGATTATTTCCATGATACTTTTAGAATGTGTGGATTAAAAAAATAAATATGTGCATCTGTGGATTCCACTCAATAACTCTACCTGGCCATACCTCATAAACCACTTCCCTAATCCAAGCTGAAAAAATAAACTGTAACTAGAAGTCCACACCCTCAACAATTGCTATGGAATTTGAAAATGCTTTAGTCATCACAAACAACTTCTAGAGCCTACTTACTGGAGGTTCCTTTGGTGCAATTAGAAAAATGACTTAAAAAAACAGACAAGTGGGCTTCCCTAGTGGTACAGTAGTTGGGAGTCCGCCTGCCGATGCAGGGGACACAGGTTCGTGCCCCAGTGCGGGAAGATCCCACGTGCCGCGAAGCGGCTGGGCCCGTGAGCCATGGCCGCTGAGCCTGCGCGCCTGGAGCCTGTGCTCCGCAATGGGAGAGGCCACAGCAGTGAGAGGCCCGCGTACCACAAAAAAAAAAAAAAAAAATCCATTCGTAGAGAACATTCATCAGCAATCACATATCAACCAGTTGTGTGCTTTAAAGGGCAGAAGAGAAAATACAGTGACACAGCCGATCACCAGCATCCAGATAGATCTGCTGCAACATAGCCAGGCCAGGGATTCATTCCACATACAAGTGGATGACAACAAGATTTCAAAACAGGTGATATACCCAGCTACATAAGTGGACAAAAGTAAGCAAAGTAAAGGACCAAAGGACAGACTAGGACAACAGTTTAAAATGGCGGCCTACTTAGTGGATACTGAGAAATAGCAGGGCCAGATAAGCCACCCAGATATGATGTAAGAGGAATTTCTACATCGTAAGGAGGAAAAACACACAGATTTTCTTGGCAGCAAAGAACAAAGGGTTCCAAACAGGAGAAAACTTTGCAAATGGCAGCTAGGGCATCAAAGGATTATTACTCTCACTTTCTATATATATATAAATATATATATATATATACACACACACACACACACACACACATGTGCACATGTATATACATGATGTATATTTGCATATACATGCAAATTATGAGCATATTACAGCTATGCATTTGCACTGAATCACAATCATTTAATAAGCAAGAATTTATGGAGCACCCACCTAATAGCCCAGCACTTGGAGCTTTGAGAGATAGGTGAAAAGAGTGAAGACACAATGACTACTTTCAAAGAGTTACATTCTAACTGGGAGCAGGAGATCACTAAAGATAACATAGTTCCATGCTATCATGTGTCACTTTCAATATGGGAGGATAAAGAGGAATTACTATTCTATACAACTATGTAGTAGTATTTTTAACTCTTTTATTTTATTATAAGTTTTTTTAAGCAATTCAGATTTAGAAAGAATTGCCTCTTCCACATGGGGCTACAGCAGCTTGATAGATGTTCAAAACTTTTAGGAGTGACTGCTTTAATAAAGCACCTGATTAAATGTTAATCAAACATTCACAAGAAGCAGGCAGTAACAAAGCACTTGGTAAGAAAAGAAAATAGGAGCACCCCACAATTAAAGTTTAGTCATTCCAATATCCTAATTCTCATTTAACAAGTTCCAGGATTTGGGGGACGCATCTAACATTTACCAGTATTTTTCTCTCTTTGATTTGATGGAGACAGAAGAAAAGGACTGAGGGAGCATTTTTAAAACCCAAATTGTGGAGAGATCTCTGACCTCCAGAAAAATATGTTTGCACTTTGAACCAAATAAAAAATAAGTTAAAACCATAAAACTTGAACCCAGGAGGAAACCTAGGAAATTATCTAATTCATGGTTCTCAAGCCTGACTTCCAATTAGCATTATCTGAGGAGCTTTTAAAATATGCAGATGATCAGGTCTTATACCCAGAGATTCAGATTCCATTAGTCCCTGGTGGGGCCCAGGCACCTGAATTTTTTTAAGTGGTCAAAGTGATTCTAAGATGAAACGAGGGTTGAGAACCACTGATATAAGCTAAATCCCTCATTTACAGACTATGAAATTGAGATACAGAAAGATTTCACCACTTAGGGGCAGTATAGGGTCAAAAATCAGCATTCCAGACCACAGTCAAATTGTATACCAACTATTTTGCCACGAAGCAGCAATATTTAGATGGCACAAAAATTGATATTGAAAGATTGTGAAATACTTATATTTGCATATTGACAGCATAGCCAATCCTTTACCATCTTAGAAATAATTGAAGAAAGTTCCCAGTTAGCAAGAATAGTTCACTGAATTGATAGGAATCAAGTAGCTTGTATCATTAATATCATCCATCTATGAGTCATGGAGCTGGAGGAATTAGGCTCCCTGACTTCAGACTATACTACAAAGCTACAGTAATCAAGACAGTATGGTACTGGCACAAAAACAGAAAGACAGATCAATGGAACAGGACAGAAAGCCCAGAGATAAACCCACGCACATATGGTCACCTTATCTTTGATAAAGGAGGCAGGAATGTACAGTGGAGAAAGGACAGCCTCTTCAATAAGTGGTGCTGGGAAAACTGGACAGGTACATGTAAAAGTATGAGATTAGATCACTCCCTAACACCATACACAAAAATAAGCTCAAAATGGATTAAAGACCTAAATGTAAGGCCAGAAACTATCAAACTCTTAGAGGAAAACAGGAGGAACACTCTATGACATAAATCACAGCAAGATCCTTTTTGACCCACCTCCTAGAGAAATGGAAATAAAAACAAAAATAAACAAATGGGACCTAATGAAACTTCAAAGCTTTTGCACAGCAAAGGAAACCATAATCAAGACCAAAAGACAATCCTCAGAATGGGAGAAAATATTTGCAAATGAAGCAACTGAAAAAGAATTAATCTCCAAAATTTACAAGCAGCTCATGCAGCTCAATAACAAAAAAACAAACAACCCAATCCAAAAATGGGCAGAAGACCTAAAGAGACATTTCTCCAAAGAAGATATACAGATTGCCAACAAACACATGAAAGAATGCTCAACATCATCAATCATTAGAGAAATGCAAATCAAAACTACAATGAGATATCATCTCACACAAGTCAGAATGGCCATCATCAAAAAATCTAGAAACAATAAATGCTGGAGAGGGTGTGGAGAAAAGGGAACACTCTTGCACTGCTGGTGGGAATGTGAATTGGTACAGCCACTATGGAGAACAGTATGGAGGTTCCTTAAAAAACTACAAATAGAACTACCATATGACCCAGCAATCCCACTACTGGGCATATACCCTGAGAAAAACATAATTCAAAAAGAGTCATGTACCAAAATATTTATTGCAGCTCTACTTACAATAGCCAGGAGATGGAAACAACCTAAATGTCCATCATCGGATGAATGGATAAAGAAGATGTGGCACATATATACAATGGAATATTACTCAGCCATAAAAAGAAATGAAACTGAACTATTTGTAATGAGGTGGATGGACCCAGAGTCTGTCATACAGAGTGAAGTAAGTCAGAAAGAGAAAGACAAATACCGTATGCTAACACATATATATGGAATTTAAGAAAAGAAAATGTCATGAAGAACTTAGGGGTAAGACAGGAATAAAGACACAGACCTACTAGAGCATGGACTTGAGGATATGGAGAGGGGGAAGGGTAAGCTGGGACAAAGTGAGAGAGCGGCATGTACATATATACACTACCAAACGTAAAATAGATAGCTAGTAGGAAGCAGCCGCATAGCACAGGGAGATCAGCTCGGTGCTTTGTGACCACCTGGAGGGGTGGAATAGGGAGGGTGGGAGGGAGGGAGACGCAAGAGGGAAGAGATATGGGAACATATGTATATGTATAACTGATTCACTTTGTTATAAAGTAGAAACTAACACATCATTGTAAAGCAGTTGTACTCCAATAAAGCTGTAAAAAAAGAAAAAAGTTAATTTCAAAGTGCCTTTCTTGTTGCCTTCCCCACGCATCAAAATCGCTAGAGCTGCTCTTGTTTCTCAACTCTGTACTGTTTTCTATACTCTTTACTACTCTACATTTTGAAAAGGAGAAAATCAAGACCCCGAATTTGTAGCTCAACACCCACTATCTATCCCCTAAGACATTCAAGCTGAAATTATACTAAGGGCAAAGAAGTGCAAAGTAAATATTTCAGTTCATGCCCATGCATCTCTAGCTTCAGCTCTTGCTTCAAATAGAATTTCCACTCTTGTTGACATAAAAGTGTGTGTTATTATGTTCAATGCCTATCAATAATATTTTTTTAAAAACATAGAAGTTAAGTCACCAGTGTCACTTTACATGGATTTCTTTGGGATGAAACAAGAGTGTTAGCTCAGTTCGGTTTTATCTTGACTTGTTTTGACTGTATTACAGTCAGTTCCTTGCACTTAATGTGCCTTGAAAGGAGTAGGAAATTTTTTTCTCATTGTCCACATTTTAAGAAAATGTTAACAACAAAAAAAATTATCTTGTAGAACTCAATTAAGACTTTTTATTGACAGGACTATAGATTGACATATATGGTAGGTAATACAGTACAATGGTTAGTCACGCAAACTCTGAAGACATGCAGCTTGGGTTTGATTCCTGACTCAACCACTTACTAGCTATGTATCTTTTTTTTTTAATTGATGTGTAGTTGATTTACAATATTATATTAGTTTCAGGTGTACAACATAGTGATTCGGTATTTTTGCAGATTATAGTTTATTTTAGGCTATTATAAGATAATGGCTACAATTCCCTGTGCTATACAGTATATCCTTGTCACCTATCTATTTTACACATCTAGCTATGTTGTCTTTGAGTAAATTGCTTCATCTCTCTGTGCCAAGATTTGCTCTTCTGTAAAACAGCAATTGGTACTTAAATCATAAGGTTGTGATAAGAATTAATGAAATGAGTTAGCGTACATAAAGCACTTAGAAGGGTGTCTGGTATTTAGCAAGTGATTGTTATTACATTCTACAAATATATACACATATTTTAGTGGGTATAGATGGAGATAAATAAAAGGCTAAGCAGCATGTTCAACAAATTAAGTTGTTTAATAATATATTCTTACAAGTAAAAGTCTTTCAATGTTGTATTTATTTTATGTCTTAATATAGTTTTTGTTTGCAAATTTAAGGTTTTAAAGATATAGAAAGTGGTATCATAAAAGAAAATGTATTACACTCAATAACATCAATTATGAAAAATCACAAATTACATAAATTCTCAATCACCACTATTAATCTTAATGAGAAATTTCTCATAAAGTAAATTTTTCAAAATGAAGTATCAATATTCTTTAACTCTTTGAAATTACAGCAGTTTACTTAACTGCAAATGGAGGGCTGGTACAGCTAGAAACTGGCCACATTTACTGAAATGTCTAGCACACTTTAAACCATCATGCAAGACACAATTCCTATTTATCCTACCTCCACTGCTACAGACCTCTTATGTTCTTTTTTACTAATGAACTTAAACTCAACTCTTGCTAAAAATGGCAGCCATCTTGATCACTGAAGCCAGAATATTTATCTCAGCTCACATGCTCCACAAACTCCCTGCAACATTGGCCCTTGTTGATATACCTTCTTCTTGCCATTCCCTTGGCTTCCTTGACACCAGACTCACCTGGTTTGCCTCCTCCTCCTTCTTTTCCACTTCCTCTCTGCTGACTGCCTCTAAAAGCAGATATTTTCCCAAAAATAGGTATCACGCAGATATTCCACAAGGTTGTCTCTTCGGGCCCCTCCTCTTCCTTCTGCTTCTTTCCTCATCAGGGAAGTACTCACTATCCTCACAGGCTGGAGCCTGCATTTGCCACCTAGAGGCGCCGGGGTGGCCCAGCTAGGAAATCACCTTTCACCCATACAGCGGTTACCTGCAGGGATCAGTGGGAGCCCAGCAGCACCACGGGAACCAACTAGACGAAAACAGCAATGCAAAGGCTCTGAAAACTACATTGACACTGGAACCAGAAGTCACTAAAGAAGACCAGGGCCTGCATGCTAAACCTAAACAGGGTGACTGCCTGCTAAAGTAGATTTCCGTTAAAATTTAAGATTTAACATAATAGCCAAAGTGTCTAGGATACAATCAAAAATCACTTATGCCAAAAGTAAAGAAAGGCACAGCTCGAATGAGAAAAGACATTGACAGATGCCAACACTGAGATGATTTAGGTGTTGGAATTATCTGACAAGAATTCCAAAATTCCAAAATCGTCATCATAAAAATGCTTCAACAAGCAATTACAGATAGCCTTGAAACAAATAATAACACAGAAAATCTCATCAAAGAAATGCAAGGGACTGGGCTTCCCTGGTGGCGCAGTGGTTGAGAGTCCGCCTGCCGATGCAGGGGACATGGGTTCGTGCCCCGGTCCGGGAGGATCCCACATGCCGCAGAGCGGCTGGGCCCGTGAGCCATGGCTGCTGAGACTGCGCGTCCGGAGCCTGTGCTCTGCAACGGGAGAGGCCACAACAGTGAGAGGCCCACTTACCACAAAAAAAAAAAAAAAAAAAAGAAATGCAAGGTATCAAAAGGAAGCAAATGGAAATTATAGAACTGAAAAACACAGTACTTAAATTTTAAAAACTCACTGGAGAGGATCAATAGCAGAATGAATATGATGGAGGGAAGAATCAGTTAACTTGAAGATAGAACAATAGAACTTATCCAGTCTGAAGAGAGAAAACAAATTGAAAAAATATATAAACAAAGCCTAAGGGACCTGTGGCATAATAACAAATGATCAAACATTCATATCATCAAAGTCTCAGAAGGAGAGGAGAAAGAGAATAGTGCTGGAAAAAAAATTTGAAGAAATAAAGACTGAAATTACCCAAATTTCCTAAAGACATAAACCAACATATTCAAGAAACCAAGTGAACCACAAACAGAATAAGTTCAAAGAAACTCACATCAAGCCACACCATAATTAAAGTTCTGAAAACTAAAGACAAAGTAAAAACTCTTGAAAGCAACGAGAGAGAAACAATCTAGAAGGGGCAAAACAATTCAAATGACAGCAGATTTCTCATTTGAAAATGTGGAAGGCCAAAAGGAAGGGATAACATTTTTCAAGTGCTAAAAGAACTATCAATCATTAATTCTACATTCAGCAAAAAATATCCTTCAGAAATGAAGAGGAAATAAAGATATTCTCAGACAAAGGAAAACTAAGAGAATCTGTCACCTACAGACCTACCCTTTAAAGATGGATAAGGAAAGCTCTCCAAATAAGAAAGACATGGTAACAGAGGCTTGAAACTGTGGAAAGGAAGGAAAAACAATAGATTAGGGAATGAATGAATGAATAATGAATGGATGGGTGGATGAATGAAGGATAAATAGACTATCTTTCTCCTCATGATGATTGAATCAAAAAGTATAATTCCGTCTGATGTGACGTTTAATATATGTAGCGAAGTAATCAAAACAACTGTATTTTAAAAGTGGGAAGGGGGGGGCTTCCCTCGTGGCACAGTGGTTGAGAGTCCGCCTGCCGATTCAAGACACACGGATTCATGCCCCGGTCCGGGAAGATCCCACATGCCGTGGAGGGGCTGGGCCTGTGAGCCATGGCCACTGGGCCTGCGCGTCCGGAGCCTGTGCTCGGCAACGGGAGAGGCCACAACAGTGAGAGGCCCGCGTACCGCAAAAAAAAAAAAAAAAAAAAGTGGGAAGGGGAAAAAAATCTAAATGCAAGTAAGATTTCTATATCTTACTTGACATGATAAAACACTGATACCAGTAGACTGTGATAAGTCATGTATGTATATTATAATACATAGAGCAACCACTAAGAAAACTAAACAAACTGATAAACTCAAAAACATTATTATAAATAAATCAAAATGGAATCCTAAAAATGTTCATGTAACCAACAATAAGGCAATAAAAGAGAAATGGAGGAATGAAAAACAGAGGGAACAAACAAAAATCAGATAGTAAGATGGCAGATTTAAGGTATATCAATAATTTATCTAAATATATTAATTAAAAGACAGATATTGGCAGAGTGGATTAAGAAAAATATGATTCAACAATACACTGGCTACAAGAAACTCACTTCACATATAACACAGGTTGAAATTGAAAGGCTGGGAAAAAGATACACCATGCAAACATTAATCAAAGTAGGAGTGGCTATATTAAACATCAGATAAAGTAAATTTCATAACAAAGAAATTTACCAGAAACAAACAGGAACATTAATGATAAAAGGATCAATCCACCAAGAAGACATAATAATCCTGAATGTGTGCAAGGCAGTTTCACCTATGATGCTTCTGCCAATAATTTTCAAATCCATTTTCCCAGGCTCCTTCCTCCATGGCACAGTAAATCAGAGAAAGGTGGCAGCGACCCCTGGCTTTCACCAGCCTCCCCACCCTCCAAACTCACGTTTCAATGCAGGACCCAGGCTTCACATATCCTTCTGCGTCGAACACTATGTATTTGGTAGGTGTTGTGCACAGGACTAAGGGGAAAAGGCACACAGAGACCAACTATTGCCTCAAGGACCCTGCACAAGCCCCGCCCATGGAGTCCCCCCTGCCTTCTATCCCAGGGCTGGACATGACTCTTCCATTCTGCCAAGGCTGGACATCTGACCATACTCATCTGACTGCTCCAGCCCAAACAGCTCTGCAATGTTCTGCCGCCAGTCCCCAGATCCCTAGCAGGAAGCACCCATCCCCTGCCTGAATGATGCTAAACATCTTTTTTCTTCCTTCCTTTACCCTTTCTTTTCCCCATCACTACTCTCTCTGAGTTCCTGTTTCTGTTAATAACATGTGGATTTTTTCCAAGATTGAAATTTTTTCCCAGATTGAAATCTCAATCATTTTCATCAAATTCTGTGACTCTTCCATTCCAACGTTTCTTACATAGAGTCCCACCTATTCTCTCCCCAGTGTGGTGACTCTACACTAGTTCAGGCTTTCACTTCACAATACCTCCTAACTGGTCTCTCTCCTGTGCTGCCAAACAAAACATCTTTCCTTTTTTAGTAGGTTTTCTGAGCTTTGCCCACAAACTCTTACTGCCCCATTTTCCAGTCCAACTATATCTCACTGGTCCCTAAAAATGCCTCCATGCTTTCCATCTTTGTAGTTCACTGGCCAGAATGCTTTTCTTCAATCTCCATCTGGAAAAATACTAGCCTTTCTTCAAGGCTCTCCCCAAATACAACCTCCATCATGAAGGTGGTATGTGAGCAGGTATTGAGCATGAAATGCCATCCTCTTCACCAAGCATAATTGCTTTCTTCCTTTAAATCTTCACAAGATACTGTACCTTTCCTACGGTACTTTTATATTCTGCCCTATCTCTGTTGATTTGCATAGTTGACTTCTCTCCCAACTGTAAGTTCCAAAGACACCAGTAGCATCTTCTTCATCTTTGTACCCTTGCACCACCCACCCTCCACAGTGCCAAGTAAAGTGCACTGCACATATGAAAGGTTTTAATAAATATTTGTTGAATAATTTGAAAGCCAACCCTGTCTCTCTCTACCAAAATATTCCTTCTCTCTTTCTTCATCACAGCTTTGAATTTTTATCTTTCAAATCTAAAATGTTTGTATCAAACTCATTACTTTTCCTAAAACATAAGTAATTTTATGTACAAAAAAATTAGTTTTTCAATTATGTAAATCAAAATATACATAAATGCTTTTACAGTATGTACATACACTGTATGTAAGGTATGTTGTATAAACCTTATATGTATATAACCTCTAGATGTTTATATTCTCAGTCTTTTTAACAAATAACATTCTTAGTAAAATTTCACAAAAATTGACATGGAAAAGTTGGATTAGGGGATTAAATATATCCTTAAAATAATTGATTTAAACTTTCTTGGTCTTTTAACTACAAAATAGTTTATCCTAGCAACATGAATGGAAAGAGACCTGAACTACTAGAAAGAATGTAACTTTGCATAGCTTGTATGTGTAGTTTTCCTTGGTGGTTTTCAGTGACCAGTGACCCCTCCTCAGCTGGTCTCCTCAACTGCTTGCACTTACTCAGACCACCTCCATCTACGACAATGTGCACCCAGAAGACAAACTCAATTTAGACTCAAAATGATCCAAGCAAAATGTAATTTTGAAAATGCAGCACATATTTAAAACGTGTGATGGATTCCAAAGCCATGATTATTTTTTACTCGACACTATACTATGCAGACCACTACCCCCATTCCTTACTGCAATTAACTGTACATGAAATTATTTTTATTGCTGATTTTACACCAGTGAATTTCCATTTCAAGAAAAACATTAACATTTGTTTCTAATTAAATATTTATTCCTTATGTTTTGCAGACCCGACATCAGGTTCTTCTTTAGACTGGGCTTACAACCTGGGCATCAAACACACATTTGCCTTTGAGCTCCGAGATAAAGGCAAATTTGGTTTTCTCCTTCCAGAATCTCAGATAAAGTCAACTTGTAAAGAGACCATGCTAGCTGTCGAAGTTATTGTCAAGTATATCCTCAAGCATACTTCCTAAAGAACTGCCCTCTGTTTGGAATAAGCCAGTTAATTCTTCCCGTGCCTTTCACTAGAAAGTCAATCTTTGCTTATCCCTAAATGTGGTTTCCACATCACCTGAATAGGTCCTCTCTTGTTCACTTAAGTCCTATGTTATTTCTTTTTGCTTTTATTTACTCTCAACAGTATCTCAACAAATAGCCTTAGGTGAAAGTTTAACCAAGTTAAGTTAGAACCCAGCACAAAGTATTATTTTGAGTATTTTGAAAGGTGATATACAGTGGGTCACGGGAAGGAAATGAGAACCTTCACTTTCTCCAGAACCAGACTTTCACCATGTGGCTTCATCATTTCATGTGCCAATATAATAAAAATAAAACATATTCCAAAGTGCACCTTCTGTTTTTTATAAATTATGTTCTCTACATTAGCATTAATAATCATGCATTAATGCTTCTTATGCATTCTGTTAATAAGAAAGAACACCTTCAATTTTTCAAAACATATTTTGCCTACATATTTTTTTTAATACAAGTTGATAATGTTTATATCTTCACACTAGCAAAAGGATTTTCTAGCAGGAAATAAAGTGGTTTATTTAGAGATGAATCTCAGTGCCTTAAACAACCAATCCAGTTCTCATCAACATAATGTACATAAAATTCAAAAGAGTTTAAACTGCCATAATCAGAGGAAATTACCTGCCAAAACACCTCTTGGCAGTTACAGACACAGCCAGAACATCTGGTCAGCTGTGAGCCCTGCCTAATGATGGATAGAAAAAAAGCCTGGAAATAAAGTTGAAAAGGAAAAGAGAAAGTCATGTCGACCAAGGGCAATCGGAGTAACTTATTACCTTTATACTGTCTATAATAGTGTTGCTTAAGATAGTGTCACAAAATACCTTTTCCCTGACTTTATTCTTCAATACTGCATCATGTGACAACAGTGGCATCCACACTGTAAAAATCCAGAACATAGATGCCTGACCAGAATTTGAGGGACAAGTAGAGAGTTCCTTGACTTCCTATAAACTTACTTCTCGGAACAATCTGGATAAAATTTTTGAGGATCTTAAAAGATCCTGAGAAACCAGGTTAACAAATAATCTAGGACATTCCTCATGACTCCTTTAAGGGCCCATAAAAGAAAGAGTGCCATCAAATCTACAAGGTGATGGTATTTCTGATAGTTAGAAGGCAGGTAAAAGTTTCCCGTGCAGAATTGTCTGGGGGAAACCAATATAAACTAACAAAACTGCTTTACAGGTAGAGGAGGGAAAGGTGACAATGGCAAGAAAGTAAAACATAAAACTCTGATTATGAGGTTAAACTGTCCCTTATAAAAAATATAATATCTATACCTAAATATTTAGCATTCAAAACTGGCTCTGAACCCAGGAACGCAAATTTGTTCCATTAAACGTGCCATATGGGAATTATACACTCATTCACACTTACTCAACTGATAAAGGACTGAAAGAAACTGTAATCTTAACATTTACATAAATATTTCTAATTCTGTTAGGTCTTTAGGTGGCGGAGGTAAAAGAGATAATCCCAATTATTGAATATCATCCAGTGCTCACCTAGTTTATAAGACACAAAAGTTCTACTCACCATTTTATTTGAGACTTTATGTAGCTTAATATTTCTTTTCTCAGAGAGAAAGCATTTGAGTGACTAAAAATCAAAAATCCTAACAAGATCATTCCTTATCTTAACTGAATACCTTTTGCATGACATCTCAGGGTATTTCGCTTGACTTCATATGAATTGTGAAAATAAACGTGAGGAAAAATATCTATCAATATATTAAAATTTAAAAACTATAAAGCTTCATTTTATTTATGGAAAAGTTTAAGTAGTGTCAGTGCTTGATTCTTCCCTGGTCATATTTCTCATTTATCAGTAAAATGACTTGGTGCCCAAGTTACAAGTAGTGCTGTCTCTTAAAATATTCTTGACAATGTCTCACAAAAAAAATCTTCTAAGTCATCATTCCTCTTCTAGTTTTCATACCACCAAATTCACTCAAGAAACATTGCTGCATGTTTTGAAAATTTTTATGGCCATGATCTAGTAGCTGAGACACAGACCTCCATTATATGAGAAAATGAAACATCTTACTGATTAGTTTTAGCAATGCAAATAAATTTGAGTTTCCAATGGGCATTATGACTCCAAATTGATTTTAAAATGTCATATCAGAAGTACCCTCCCCATACCCTACACATCGGATACGTTCTATAACTACATAAGTGCTCACTGCCTAAGTAAACATTAGGCTTATTGACAAGAGTTTCCGGTTTCTCATTTGAAACAAACATTTATGCCTCATTTTCTTTAGATGAAAAAACAAACAAGTAATTCCCAGAGAAATGTGCAAGAAATCACTGAAAATACTCAAGTTCTCTCTATTCTCAGGTTCTACCAACTTGTTCTCACAAAGTGTTTAAATTATTTTGGTCGTTTCAAATAGATGAATGTTGGGCTTTTGTGGACATGGGAAAAGATCAAAGACAGAGAACTTCTAACTTTTTACCTTTAACATACAAAATGTAAATGGGAGTTTTTCTAAAAGAGAACGTGCATTGGTTCCAAAACCTACAATAAAATATGGTAGTATTAAACTGATGTTGATTTCCCAGGATACAAATTATAAGAAGCAGTAGCAGAAAGCAATGAGTTGAACACTCATTTATATGAAGCAATGGCACCTAGAAACTGTGCCCAAGCTTATAAACTGCTAGTTGTCCCCTAAAATCTATTCTCCCCTCTTCCCTAGTAATAGGCCTCCCAATTTTGAACTGGGCACATGGCTACTCAAAGGCTCAATTTCCAAACTTCCCTTTCAAACAGAGTGGCTCTTGGACTGTTCTGGACAGTGAGTTGCAAGAGGAAACACCATGTGGCAAAGTCTAGAAAGCTAACTTCATAGACCTCTGGCATATACACTTTGGTCCTTCCTTTCTGTTCTTTTCTCTTTCTTTTGGCTGGAATACAACTGTGATGACTGAGGCTGAGCAATCAGCTTGGACCATAAAATGTTCTTGAGAACTGAAGCTAAAAATATGATAGTAGGAGCTACCATAACAGTTCCAGAAGTGATCTGGATGAAAATCCCCAGAGGGTGTTATACAAAATCACAGGACTAGAAATCAGGAGGTTGGCTTAGACTCCTGAATCCACTGAATGATATTCAGCAAGACACAATCACCCTTTGCCTGCCCTCCTTATCTCCTAGATTTTTGTTGGGATTTGAGATAATAGATGCTCAACAAGGTAAGCTACTTATTTCCATTTTGTTTATATTTGAGACAAAGAACACTTATCCTCAAGAGAGTTAGCTCAGGTGGCTCCTAATTGAGGTAGGTGTCAGGTGGTACAGAAACATGGCACCATGGCTGCCCTCAGGTGTGATTTTTTCCCCCCCAGGGCTCTGCTATAATGAGGTACAAAGGGATGTGTGCATATGACATTTCCCTGCATGCAAAGTTTTCATCAGATTATTACAATCTAAGGGTTATTGACGCTCAAAAGTTTACAAGCACAACTGAAAACAAAATCCAACATAATTTGAAAAATATCTGCACACATAAAAATGAACTCTAACCCTGGGAACTCAGAGTTTGTAGAGAAGTTTGTTTCTTTTTTGTTGTTGTTTATTAATACTGATTTTTTTCTTTGTTTTTTTAACAATATTCAGAAGAAATACATAATAAAATGTCATTTCCGATTATCAAAAACAAGTAAATTAGACGCCCTAAAATTTTATAAAATAATTAAAGCATGACAACGTATTTGTTACAGTATGTGGCCTGAATGTTTCCCTGCTCTGTACTGCCACCTACAGTTTCCCCAGTCGTTCTGACCCTGAGCTGGTGCTTGTCCAAATGTAGTATATGGAGAGTGACATCACCAAGATGGCCAAATAAGATGTCCCTCACTAATATCCCCCCCTCAACAACAACAATTTGGCATCCATCCATGGACAAAGGTGCCTCTGTGGGAGCAACAGAATCCAGCCCCATATGCCAAGGGTAATAAACATACAGACCTCAACCCTGTCTATGGACCCTGAAGTGGCCCATGAACTGGCTCTAGCCCCTCTTGGCCACAGTCTGGGAGTCCCTGGAGAATAATGACTTAAACAATCAGCCTTGGACTTCCCTGGTGGCAGAGTGGTTAAGAATCTACCTGCCAAGGCAGGGGACACGGGTTTGAGCCCTGGTCTGGGAAGATCCTACATGCCACAGAGCAACTAAGCCCATGTGCCACAACTACTGAGCCTATGCTCTAGAGACCGCAAGCCACAATTACTGAGCCCATGTGCCACTACTACTGAAGCCTGTGCACCTAGAGCCCATGCTCTGCAACAAGAGAAGCCACCACAATGAGAAGCCTGCACACCACAAGGAAGAGTAGCTCCTGCTTGCCGTGACTAGAGAAAGCCTGACGGCAGCAACGAACATCCAATGCAGCCAAAAATAAATAAATAAATAAACTTATTTTTTTAAAAAATCAGCCTCTTACCTTGTGAAAATCCAGGAGTTCGATGGAGAAGTTCTAGCCATTGAACCACTGGAGCAAAAAAATCCAAGACTAGACACATTGGAGAGGGTAAGAGGAATAGTTTGACTTTACTCTCATCACCTCTCCCCCAAGGTGGCACAACTCAGCCTAAGAGAGCCCTTCTTGGCCTGCAATTTCTCCCACAGAGGAAAAGGAGAGCATGTGAGTGAGCACCTGGCTTCCCCAGCTATGTGGGACACTAGCAAAGAGGCCCATTTCTCTCTCATCTCATCCAGAGCACTGAGTCATGAGCTGCATGACTGCGAGCAGTGAGCAGCTAGGAGAACAGGAGCCAGGGCTTGGAACATATCAAAGGGACAAGAATGATACTAACCATATCACAGAGTCCATCATAGAGACCTGCCTAAGGGTCACTGGGATGCCCTGCCTGCAGATTCCCCCCAACCAGCCCAGTCACTCCGAGCTCTTCACAAACACACACACACACACACATACCCACACCCCATGGCCAGCTCCCTGTGTGTGCTTCCAATAGTTGTGAGAGCAACCTTTGGCAGACAGATAGTGAGCACATGCTCAAAGCAGGCCTGAATCTGTGGGCCAAAGAGAAACCACAAACTTGAACTTTTAGCACTTCCCCTGGGAAAGTAAAAAAGGAGGCTGTCAGCACCCAGCCTGGTATATTGCAGGATCAAGAGAAGGCATACAAGCTTAAGAATTCTGCCACAAGATGGAGTAAAAAGTGTGGGGCTGGCATATCTACAGAAAGTCTGAGAAAGTCTCAGGATTTCTAGAACGGCTGAAGGAAGGTTATTCCTCTCCTACTGTCAGTCAGTAAGGACTGGAGGAAGTGATTGCTACTTCAAATGTGAAGACAGCAACACAAAACTACAAGGAACATGGAAAATCAAGGAAACATGACACCACCAAAGGAAAACAATAATATTCCAGTAACTCACCCCAAAGACATAGAGATCTGGAATTTACCTGATAAAGAACTCAAAACAGCTGTTTAAAGGAAGCTCAATAAGCTACAAGAAAACACAGAAAAAATAATGCAATGAAATTAGGAAAACAATATACACAAAACATGAGAAGTTTAATAGAGACAGAAATTGTAAAAAAAAAAAAGAACCCAACAGAAATTCTGGAGCTGAAGAATACAATGAATGAAATGAAAAAAATGCATTAGACAGCATCAACATCAAATAGATCAAGGAGAAGAAAGAATCTGTGAAGCAGAAGATGAGAACTTTGAAATTCTCCAGCCAGAGAAGAATTAAGAAGAAAAAATGAATGCCTACATGAATTATGAAATACCATCAAGAGAAGCAATCTGCAAATTACAGAGTCACAGAAGGAGAAGAGAGGGAGAAAGAGCCAGAAAGCTTATTTAAAGAAATAATGGCTGAAAACTTTGAAATCTGGGGAGAGATTTGCTCACCCAAGTTCATGAAGCTCACAGGTCCCCCCAAAAATTCAACTGAAAAAGATCTTCTCCAAGACACAATATATTGATAATAAAACTGTCAAATATCAAAGACAAACATAGAATCTTAAAAGCAGCAACAGGAAAGAAGCTTGTAATTTACAAGGGAATCCCCATAAGTCTATTAGTGAATTTCTTCCCAGAAAACTTACAATCCCGGAGAGATCAGAATGATACAATCAATGTGCTGAAAGAAAAAAACTGCCAACCACACATACTTTGTCCAGAGAAGTTTTCCTTCAGAAATGAAGGAGAGATAAAGACTTCCCCAGACAAACAAAAGCTGAGGGAGTTCATCACCACTGGACTTGACTTACAAGAAATGGTGAATTTTTCAAGTTGAAATAAAAGGAAACTATTAGTGACATGAAAACATATGAAAATATACAACACACTAGCAAAGGTAAGTATATAGTCAAATTCATAATACTCTCTGATATGGTGGCATATTAACCTACGTAACTCTAGTAAAAAAAAGATTAAAGAACAAAAGTATTAAAAATAACTACAGCTACAGTAATTTGTTAATAAATACACAATATAAAAGAGGTAAATTTTGACATCAAAAACATAAAATGTAGGGAATAAAAGGGTAGAGTTTCTGTATGCAACTGAAGTTGTCATCAATGTAAAACAGACTGTAAGGTAGTTTATGTAAGCCTCATGGTAACCACGAAGCAAAAACCTACAGTAGATACACAAAGGATAAAGAAAAGGGAATTAAACCATACCACTATGGAAAATCACCAGTTCACAAAGGAAGACAGAGAGTAAAAAGGAACAAGGGAAGTACAACACAGCCAGAAAACAATAATTTGGCATTGTAAGCACTTATCTATTAATAATTACTCTAAATGTAAATGAATTAAATTCTACAATCAAAAGACAGAATGGATAATAAACCAAGACCCAACTACATGCTGCCTATAAGAGATTCATTTCAGCTTTAAGATCATCCACAGGCTCAAAGTGAAGGAAGGGAAAAAGATATTCCACTCAGATGGAAACCATTTAACTCAAAATGGATTAAAGATTGAAACATAAGATGTAAAACCATGAAACTCCTAGAAGAAAACTTAGAGAAAAGGCTTCTTGACATTGGTCTTGGCAATGATTTTTGGGATATGACACTAAAAACACAAACAATAAAAGCAAAAATAAATAAGTGGGACTACATCAAATTAAAAAGCTTCTGCATAGTAAAAGAAACAATCAACAAAATGAAAAGGCAACCTGTGGAAATGGAGAAAATATTTGCAAACCATCTATATGATAATGGGTTAATATCCAAAATATATAAGGAATTACACAACTCAATAGCAAGAAAAAAAAAACAAAAAAACCTCAAAAAATCGAATTAAAAAATGGGCAGAGGACCTGAATAGACATTGCCAAAGAACACATACAAATGGCCAACAGGTACATGAAAAAAATGCTTAGCATCATTAATCATCAAGGGAAATGCAAATCAAAACCACAATGAGATATCACCTCACACCTGTTATAATGGCCATTACAAAAAAGACAAGAGATAACAAGTGTTGGTGAGGATGTGAATAAAAGGGAACCCTTGGGCACTGTTGGTAGGAATGTAATCAGTACAGCAACTATGGAAAGCAGTATGGAGGCTCCTCACTGTATTAAAAATAGAACTACCATATGATCCCCCTTCTCTGTACATATCCAAAGAAAAAGAAATCAGGATCTCAAAGAGATATCTGCACTCCCATATTCACTGCAGCATTATTCACAGTAGCCAAGAAATGGAAACAACCTAAGTGCCCAGCTATAGATGAATGGATAAAGAAGAATATTATTCATCCATGAGAAAGAAGAAAATCCTGCCATTTGTAACAACATGGATGGTCCCTGAGGGCATTATGCTAAGTGAAATGAAGTCAGATAGAGAAAGACAAATACTGTATATCACTTATATGGGGAATATAAAAAGCCAAACTCATAGAAACAGAGTAGAATAGTGAGGGGCTGCCGGCCACTGGGAGTTGGGGGAATGGGAAAATACTGATCAAAGAGTACAAACTTCCAGCTATAATATGAATAATTTCTAGGGATCTAATGTACAGCATGGTGACTACAGTTAACAATATTATATCACATACTTGAAAGCTGCTAAGAAAGTAAATCTTAAATGTTCTCATCACAAAAATAACATATAATTATGTGAGGTGATGAAAGTGTTAACTAACCTATTGTGGTAGTCATTTCACAATATATACACATATCAAATCAGCAGGTTGTACACCTTAAACGTACACAGTGTATGTCAATTGTATCTCAATAAAACTAGGGGGAGAAAAAGAAAAAATATTTGGCCCTTATGATGCTGTAATATTTTTAACTGCACATGTTACAATACTATGAGACAACTTTACAAACTTACCCTCAAAAAAAAAAAGAACCCATTGAAATGAGAGAAGAAGCAGTATTCTACCACTCAGGGAAGAGAGAATTTATACAGAATTATAGGAAGTTCAGATTACCTCTGGTGGCAGAGGGCACCTCCTTTTCATTCAACTAGTGACAAAGAGAAAATTATTTGTGAAACTCAAATTAGGAGTAACAAATATATTCAACCTTCTAAATTAGAAGGTTTTATTATGTAAAATCACAGCAAAAACAACAAAATTTACTAAATAGTGCAACTAATGAATACATGGCAGTTTTTCAGACTATGCTTTATACTTCTTTCTCCTTTCAACACAATGGTATTTCACAATTAAAATACCAAGCCATCTTTCTATAATGAGTAGAAATGAGTCATAATAGCATCTTGAAATTTTCGGCAGCATATAGGCTACTGTCAGAAATTCCTTAGGCAAAGCTTTTGGGACACTCTCTTGCATTTCATTGTCACAAAATCCATTATACCAGGAGAGATCTCAGCCTGCCTGAGTAGCATCTATCCGAGGGTTATAATTTTGTCATAAAAATTTACTCTCACATGAACTTAGCATAAAAGGTCTCCGTCCAGAAAATAGGAATTGAAATGGATGTATTATCACTTGAACTGCTTTTTTGCTCACTTATCCTTCAATTACAAGCCTTAAGTTCACTGGTGTCAAGAGAGGTTAAACCAGCAAAATGTAAAACAATTTTTGAAATATGTGAGGGAAATTTGACACTTAATGTTCCAAATGCATTATTATTGCCATGGTATCACTGAAATGTGCTATTGATTCATTTTACATCGTGGATTAGAGACTTAAAAGACTATTCATGAAACAAAGAAAAAATCCCTATATGTATCATTTCATATATAAAAGAAATTGCAAGAACACTGGTTTCTCTTCTTATTTAAAAAGTCTCCAATTTCTTTTTTTTAATCTCTGCTTTGCAAAACAAATTTCAAGAGGAAATCAAATTTCATGGGACAAAGAGAGGGGAGGTGAGAAGGAAAAATTGGGGGAATTGTAATCATACTGGCAGTAATGATCATATGAAAAGTAACATTTGCATAGCACTGGATAATTTAAAAATTACCCTCACTTGCATGTCTGCCTTTGATCACAACAACTCTGAGACTGAGTTGGGGGGAGGCTAGTATTATCTCCACTTTATGTATTAGAAACCATGGCTCTTAAGTGACTTGCATATATAAAGTTGCAACTTGAAACTAGACCTTCACAATTAAAAATTCAAATTCTTTTCCTTACACCACACTGTCCAATGGTCATCACTCTCCTAGAAGGAGAGAGCCAAAGAGGTTATATAAATTTGTGGGTTCTAATTCTCCAACCCTGCCAAAGGTATCAATATATCTTCTTAACAACCCATCAGACACTCTTCTAAATGGTTTAGACTTGAACATGTATTGGAATCACCTGGGAAGCTTACTACAGTACAGATTGCTGGGCCCCTTCCCCAGAGTTTCTGAAACATTAGATTTGGGGTGAGCACAATAATTTTCACTTTTAACAAGTTTTCAGATAATGCTGATGCTGCTGGTCCAGGAATCACACTTTGAGAAACACTGATATAGAATAATTCTAAATGTTCTAAAATAAAAATAACTATCTTTCAGTGATTGTTTTTCTCAATAATTATGGTGATCTTTATTGAAGTATGCAGTTTATTTGCAAAAGTAATTTACTCATAGGTTTTATCTTCAATTAAAATTGTAGACATATCAAATAGATGAAATGGGGATAATATTTCCATTTCAATTTCTATCTTTCCATAAAAATGTTTGTAAGTAAGTATTTGAACAAAGATTTATACATTTCAAATCCATTACATATTAAAACAGCTTAAAATATACATAAATAAATAAGAAAGGGTCCCTCCTTTGAAATTCTGTTGATTCTACAGATTTTAACTGGCATTAATTTATTTTTTACTATTTATATTTATAACATATTTTTATTTATCAATTTATTGAATTTTTAAATGTTTAAAGTTTTTAAGTTAAAGTCATATCCAAATCCATTTTTAGAACATAAAAATAACACTTCTGGGCTTCCCTGGTGGCACAGTGGTTGAGAGTCCGCCTGCTGATGCAGGGAACACGGGTTCGTGCCCCGGTCCGAGAGGATCCCACATGCCGCAGAGTGGCTAGCCCGTGAGCCATGGCCGCTGAGCCTGCATGTCCGGAGCCTGTGCTCCGTGACAGGAGAGGCCACGACAGTGAGAGGCCCACGTACCGCAAAAAATAAATAAATAAATAACACTTCTGCCAAGGCCCAGGTTCACTATGGCTATATCCAAATGAGGAAACTCTGGTTTGTTTTGGACTAAAAAATTCTTCAGCAATGAGCAGTAGCTTTCTTAATAGTAAAACTAAGCAAATTTTATGAGAAGTATCTGCAAAAGTTTTTCTGGAGTTAACAGCATTTGTTTCAGTGAAGACTTAAGGGGAGGATTCCAGCTGATACGGTTCTTTGGCTGTCACATAAAAAGCTCAGACAGGGTGATGGGATAATCTGAGGGCTTTCTTATGTTCTGGCAACCCTTGATGTTGCCACTGGACAAAGCTCAATTGAATCTGCTGCAATTAATCTTTTTCAAAGACAGAGGAATGAAGAAAGGTAAAGAACACATGTCTAGTCATTTTTGCAGAAGACTAGGAAAAAAGGGTCAAGAAGAAAAAAGTAATAAGATCAGATTCTTCCCTAGCCACTTCCCCGAACACCACCTTCTCCCAGAATTATTTAAATATTCTGCCTCTAAGCTTCATCTTAACCCAACTGTCCATTTCATTTGGTCTACAAAAAGCAAGGCTTTGAGATGAGTCAACTTTCCTCAGACTGCGGACCAGGGTAGCCTCAGGATTCTGGTGTGTCTAGTATATTCCTATTTACTGCTTATTGATTTTTTTATTAAAATAACATTGTAGAAGTTAAAGATTTTTTATTCCCTTACCTTATTCTAAACCAACTATGCTTCTGATATACATTTTGAAAGACTAATAATACAGGAACAACATTTGAATGTACAGCAGATGTAAAGGAACACACAAGGACTCTGAAGTCACTCAAACACAGGTCTGAAGAGAGGCTTCACCACTTACTAGCTATGGTCCATCTGTGAAATTCAGTCCATCTGTGAAATTCAGTCCATCTGTGAAATACCTATGTCACGAGGTTACTGTGAAAAATTTTAAATAACTATATAAAACATAAGGGTGACTAATTGTTCTAGTTTGCTCAGAAGTGAAAGGTTTCCCAGGATATGAGCCTTTCAGTGCTAAAACCAAGACAGTCCTGGGAAAACTGGGACAGTTGCTCACTGACTTCTACTGAAATGCTTCTCAAGCAAAAATAAACATTAGGACGCCTCCCCTTCCAATTCTTGAGAGACTACTTCACCAGATAAAATATATATCAATATTTATTAGTAGTTATCATTGTTATTAGATGTTAAATACTTTACATGAATTATACCAGTTATTCTTTAAATTACCCTTAGAGCTAAATGCCATTTTAATCACTCCCATTTTGACAGATGCAAAATGGAGGCACGGAGCAGCGGAATGCCCTACTCAGGGTCACAGAGCTAATAAGTGAAACAACAGGCATTCAACTTCTAGCAGTTAAAATTTTAAATGTGCACACTGAACTCCTTCTACTCAGCATCACCTGGGAGCCTGATAGAAATGCAGACTCTCAGCACCACACCTACCCTAAACTAACTGACCCACAATCTGTACTAAAACACTATGCTATAGTGCCTGAGATATTTATAGCTGGAAAGAATTTTAAATCGTGAGCTTTAGATAACATGAGCAAATTCTCAGACCATGCCCCTAATTTGAGAGGTCACAAATCTGAAGTCTAGAATTTCTAAAAGCCCCACAGAGACTTAGTGAAGGAAACTAAAGTTGAGCTAAAGTAGACCTTGCATCTCTGGAAGTAGACAAAAATACTAAGCACTCTTGAATTGAAATAAACCCAAGCAGTACTTTCTTAAAGCACAGGTTTGAGGGGGTTTCCCTGCAAATACATCTACTTTGAACATGACCAAAACTATACCTTTCTTATAATACAAATGCATCAGGAAGTGCGGACAGTCGAGACAAAACATCAAAGCATTTTGAAAAGAAACTTTCCGCTGAGCTACTTTTTGTGCTGTGCAAGTTCTTGGCTTTCACATAAAACTGAAAATAGGAAGGAAATTCATAATTAGGAGACATGCTTATGTTTAGCATGGATTTAGAGTTTTGAATATACATATAAATTAAGTATTGATAGCCTCATCCACCAGAGGGCAGACAGCAGAAGCAAGAAGAACTACAATCCTGTAGCTGTGGAATAAAAAACACATTCACAGAAAGACAGACAAGATGAAAAGGCAGAGGGCTATGTACCAGATGAAGGAACAAGATAAAACCCCAGAAAAACAACTAAATGAAGTGGAGATAGGCAACCTTCCAGAAAAAGAATTCAGAATAATGATAGTGAAGATGGTCCAGGACCTCGGAAAAAGAATGGAGGCAAAGATCGAGAAGATGCAAGAAATGGTTAACAAAGACCTAGAAGAATTAAAGAACAAACAAACAGAGATGAACAATACAATAACTGAAATGAAAACTACACTAGAAGGAATCAACAGCAGAATAACTGAGGCAGAAGAACGGATAAGTGACCTGGAAGACAGAATGGTGGAATTCACTGCCATGGAACAGAATAAAGATAAAAGAATGAGGGGCTTCCCTGGTGGCGCAGTGGTTGAGAATCTGCCTGCCGATGCGGGGGACACGGGTTCGAGTCCTGGTCTGGGAAGATCCCACATGCCGCGGAGCAACTAGGCCCGTGAGCCACAACTACTGAGCCTGCGCATCTGGAGCCTGTGCTCCTCAACAAGAGAGGCCGCGACAGTGAGAGGCCCACGCACCGCGATGAAGAGTGGCCCCCACTCGCCGCAATTGGAGAAAGCCCTCGCACAGAAACGAAGACCCAACACAGCCAAAAATAAATAAATAAATTTAAAAAAAAAAAAAAAAAAAAGAATGAAAAGAAATGAAGACAGCCTAAGAGACCTCTGGGACAATATTAAACACAACAACATTCGCATTATAGGGGTCCCAGAAGGAGATGAGAGAGAGAAAGGACCCGAGAAAATACGTGAAGAGATCAAAGTCGAAAACTTCCCTACCATAGGAAAGGAAATAGCCACCCAAGTCCAGGAAGTGCAGAGCATCCCATATAGGATAAACCCAAGGAGAAACATGCTGAGACACACAGTAATCAAACTGGCAAAAATTAAAGATAAATTACTGAAAGCAGCAGAGAAAAAATGACAAATAACATACAAGGGAACTCCAAGGAGGCTAACAGCTGACATCTCAGCAGAAACTGTACAAGCCAGAAGGGAGTAGCATGATATACTTAAAGTGATGAAAGGGAAGAACCTACAACCAAGATTACTCTACCCAGCAAGGATCCCATCCAGATTCGATGGAAAATCAAAAGCTTTACAGACAAGGAAAAGCTAAGAGAATTCAGCACCACCAAACCAGCTCTACAACAAATGCTAAAGGAACTTCTCTAAGTGGGAAACACAAGAGAAGAAAAGGACCTACAAAAACAAACCCAAAACAATTAAGAAAATGATCATAGGAACACACATATCGATAATTAGCTTAAACGTGAATGCATTAAATGCTCCAACCAAAAGACACAGGCTCACTGAATGGATACAAAAACAAGACCCATATTTATGCTGTCTACAACAGACCCACTTCAGACCTAGGGACACGTACAGACTGAAAGTGAGGGGTTGGAAAAAGGTATGCCATGCAAATGGAAGTCAAAAGAAAGCTGGAGTAGCAATACTCATGTCAGATAAAATAGACTTTAAAATAAACAATGTTACAAGAGACAAGGAAGGACACTACATAATGACCAAGGGATCAATCCAAGAATAAGATATAACAATTATTAATATATATGCACCCAACATAAGAGTGCCTCAATACATAAGGCAACTGCTAAGAGCTATAAAAGAGGAAATCAACAGTAACACAATAATAGTGGGGGAATTTAACATCTCACTTACAAAAATGGACAGATCATCCAAACAGAAAATTAATAAGGGAACACAACCTTTAAATGACACAACAGACCAGACAGATTTAATTGATATTTACAGGACATTCCACCCAAAAACAGCAGATTACACTTTCTTCTCAAGTGCACACAGGACATTCTCCAGGATAGATCACATCTTAGGTCACAAATCAAGCCTCAGTAAACTTAAGAATATTGAAATCATATCAAGCATCTTTTCTGACCACAGCACTATGAGATTAGAAATCAATTACAGGGGAAAAAAACGTAAAAAACACTAACACATGGAGGCTAAACAATACGATACTAAATAACCAAGAGATCACTGAAGAAATCAAAGAGGAAACCAAAAAATACCTAGAGACAAAGGACAATGAAAACATGACAATCCACAACCTATGGGATGCAGCAAAAGCAGTTCTAAGAGGGAAGTTTACAGCTATACAAGCCTACCTCAAAAAAACAACAAAAATCTCAGATAAACAATCTAACCTTACACCTAAAGGAACTAGAGAAAGAAGAACAAACAAAACCCAAAGTTAGCAGAAGGAAAGAAATCATAAAGATCAGAGCAGAAATAAATGAAATAGAAACAAAGAAAACAATAGCAAAGATCAATAAAAATAAAAGATAGTTCTTTGAGAAGATAAACAAAATTGATAAACCATTAGCCAGACTCATCAAGAAAAAGACAGAGAGGACTCAAATCAATAAAACTAGAAATGAAAAAGGAGAGGTTACAACAGACACCACAGAAATACAAAGCATCCTAAGAGACTACTACAAGCAATTCTATGTCAATAAAATGGACAACCTGGAGGAAATGGACAAATGCTTAGAAAAGCACAATGTTCTGAGACTGAACCAGGAAGAAATAGAAAATATAAACAGACCAATCACAAGCACTGAAATTGAAACTGTGATTAAAAATCTTCCAACAAACAAAAGCCCAGGACCAGATGGCTTCACAGGTGAATTCTATCAAACGTTTAAAGAAGAGCTAACACCTATCCTTCTCACACTCTTCCAAAAAACTGTAGAGGAAGGAACACTCCCAAACTCATTCTATGAGGCCACCATCACCCTGACACCAAAACCAGACAAAGATACTACAAAAAAAGAAAATTACAGATCAATATCACTGATGAATATAGATGCAAAGATCCTCAACAAAATACTAGCAAACAGAATCCAACAACACATTAAAAGGATCATACACTATGAACAAGTGGTATTTATCCCAGGGATGCAAGGATTCTTTAATATACGCAAATCAATGTGATACACCATATTAACAGACTGAAGAATAAAAACCATATGATCATCTCAATAGATGCAGAAAAAGCTTTTGTCAAAATTCAACATCCATTTATGATAAAAGCTCTCCAGAAAGTGGGTACAGAGGGAACCTACCTCAACATAATAAAGGCCACATATGACAAACCCACAGCAAACATTGTTCTCAATGGTGAAAAACTGAAGGCATTTCCTCTAAAATCAGGAACAAGACAAGGATGTTCACTCTCACCACTATTATTCAACATAGCTTTGGAAGTCCTAGCCACGGCAAACAGAGAAGAAAAAGAAATTAAAGGAATACAAATTGGAAAAGAAGAAGTAAAACTGTCACTGTTTGCAGATAACATGATACTATACGTAGAGAATCCTATAGATGCCACCAGAAAACTACTAGAGCTAATCAATGCATTTGGTAAAACTGCAGGATACAAAATTAATGCACAGAAATCTCTTGCACTCCTATACACTAACAATGAAAGATCAGAAGGAGAAATTAGGGAAACAATCCCATTCACCACTGCAACAAAAAGAATAAAATACCGGGCTTCCCTGGTGGCGCAGTGGTTGAGAGTCTGCCTGCCAATGCAGGGGACACAGGTTCGTGCCCCGGTCTGGGAAGATCCCACATGCCACAGAGTGAGCCATGGCCGCTGAGCCTGCATGTCCGGAGCCTGTACTCCGCAACGGGAGAGGCCATAACAGTGAGAGGCCCATGTACCACAAGAAAAAAAAAAAAAAAAGAATAAAATACCTAGGAATAAACCTACCTAGGGAGACAAAAGACCTCTGTGCAGAAAACTGTAAGACACTGATGAAAGAAATTAAAGATGATACCAACAACAGATGGAGAGATATAACCATGTTCTTTGATTGAAAGAATCAATACTGTGAAAAGGACTATACTACTCAAAGCAATCTACAGATTCAATGCAATCCCTATCAAATTACCAGTGGCATTTTTTTTTTACAGAACTAGAACAAAAAATCTTAAAATTTGTATGGAGACACAAGACCCCAAATAGCCAAAGCAGTCTTGAGGGAAAAAAACGGAGCTGGAGGAATCAGACTCCCTGACTTCAGAGTATACTACAAAGCTACAGTAATCAAGACAATATGGTACTGGCACAAAACCAGAAATATAGATCAATGGAACAGGATAGAAAGCCCAGAGATAAACCAACGCACCTATGGTCAATTAATCTATGACAAAGGAGGCAAGGATATACAATGGAGAAAAGACAGTCTCTTCAATAAGTGGTGCTGGGAAAACTGGACAGCTACATGTAAAAGAATGAAATTAGAACACTCCCTAACACCATACACAAAAATAAACTAAAAATGGATTAGAGACCTAAATGTAAGACCAGACACTATAAAACTCTTAGAGGAAAACACAGGCAGAACACTCTTTGACATAAATCACAGCAAGATCTTTTTTGATCCACCTCCTAGAGTAACGGAAATAAAAACAAAAATAAACAAATGGGACCTAATGAAACTTGAAAACTTTTGCAAAGCAAAGGAAACTACAAACAAGACAAAAAGACAACTCTCAGAATGGGAGAAAATATTTGCAAACAAATCAATGGACAAAGAATTAATCTCCAAAATATATAAACAGTTCATGCAGCTCAATATTAAAACAACAAACAACCCAATCCACAAATGGACAGAAGACCTAAATAGACATTTCTCCAAAGAAGACATACAGGTGGCCAAGAAGCACATGAAAAGCTGCTCAACATCACTAAATATCAGAGAAATGCAAATCAAAACTACAACGAGGTATCACCTCACATCAATTAGAATGGGCATCATCAGAAAGTCTACAAACAGCAAATGCTGGAGAGGGTGTGGAGAAAAGGGAACCTTCTTGCACTGCTGGTGGGAATGTAAATTGATACAGCCACTATGGAGAACAGTATGGAGGTTCCTCAAAAAACTAAAAATAGAACTACCATACAACCCAGCAACCCCACTACTGGGCATATACCCAGAGAAAACCATAATTCAAAAAGACACATGCACCGCAATCAATGTTCACTGCAGCACTATTTACAATAGCCAGGTCATGGAAGCAATCTAAAAGTCCATCGATAGATGAATGGATAAAGAAGATGTGGCACATATATACAATGGAATATTACTCAGCCATAAAAAGGAATGAAATTGGGTCATTTGTAGAGACATGGATGAATCTAGAGACTGTCATACAGAGTGAAGTAAGTCAGAAAGAGAAAAACAAATATCATATTAATGCATATATGTGGAACCTAGAAAAATGGTACAGATGAACCGGTTTGCAGGGCAGAAATTGAGACACAGACGTAGAGAACAAACATATGGACACCAACGGGGGAAAGTGGCGTGGGGGTGTTGGTGTGATGAATTGGGAGATTGGGATTGATATGTATACACTGATGTGTGTAAAATGGATGACTAATAAGAACCTGCTGTATAAACAAATAAATAAAATAAAATTCAAAATATTAATAAAAAATTAAAAAAATAAAATAAGCTACAAGGATATATTGTAGAACACAGGGAACATAGCCAATATTTTATAACTATAAATGGAGTTTAATCAAAAAATTGTGAATTACTATATTGTATACCTGTAACTTACATCATATTGTATATCAACTGTACATCAATAAAAAATAAATTAAAATTTTAAAAAAGATTAAAAGTATTTAATGTTCTGTTCAAAAACAGGAACTTGGCAGAGACAGTGTATCAAGCAATCTTACCAAAAGCTGAAAGCACAGCAATAAAATCTCATTCCAGGCTGAAACCAGACACACAAAGTCAGAAGTAATGAAGTCATTATCGTTTGCTAGATTAAAAACACTCAGTCCCAATAACAACTCAGACCCAGTTCAGAGTAACAGCTTCTGTCTATCAGAGCAAATATTTTATGTGCCAAAATATGTTGGGTACACAGTCTGTACCAAATTATGTGTTTAATTAGCTGCACTTCATCAGATGCCCATACACCAAGGCTATCTCTTCTATATGACATATTTTTTCCATATAAAGTGAATAAAACAGTCACTGAAAACAACTGCATTTAGGAAATAAGACTATAATTCCACCTTCAAAGTTCCTCAGCTTAAATCTAAAGATTTTCCTCACAGTGTATCTTTTTAAAATAATGCATAAATATCTTACTTTTTCATTAAATTTAAATTGGACTTTTAAGGCTTTAGCGTCAGGTATCACAACTGACATATTAGGCTGTAGTAGAAGGGAGCTGACACTTCTGGAGCTCCATGCCAGGTACTTACAGCATTTTATTTAATCTCCCAACAATGCTATGAGCTAGGTATAATTAACCACCATATAAAGGAGGAAACCAAGACTCAAAGAATCTAAGAGAATCACCCGTGGTTTTCACTGGAGGGGCAGCATCAAGGTTTGAACCCACGTCTGAGCCCCAAACACAGTGCCTTCCAAAAGTGACCATAAGTTCTTGTGGTACTTCATTCAAGTCCTCTGGAACTGAAAGCGAACCGTTTCCTAACAAGTGAGACTTTACAGACACCATAGGCTCACAAGGAATGAGTAAACAAAAGGAAGGTTTAATGTTCCTCCCAGCCACCTTAGACCCCTGCCTCCATCCTACCATAGCCCATGGAAAAGCAATGGCTACAGCTCTTCCGTAGTGATGAAGAAGAAGGGAGCATGGCTCCAGAAGGTGCAGGTCCACCCAGGAGCTGGTCAGTGTCACCCACCAGGCCAGGGACAGCAATTCCCCCAGCAATCCGGCCCAGGTGACACGACGGCTTGGACCCAAGTGTGTGGACCGTAGTACATCTGGCTGTCTCAAAGAGCAAGCTAACAGGTTCTCCCCTTTATGGGTCCCACTGCATCTATGGCTCTTATCCAGAGCTTCCAGGCACTCAGAAACTGAACTTCCCATACACAAGTAAGCCACCAAGCCTCTCCAAGGACATTGCTAAATGTCAGTCACCAACCTCCTCAGCAAACATAGCATTTGGACCTACATTAAAACCTCAATCCCACAATCAAGTTGCCTGCTCTTAGTGTCTACAGACTTCAGCTAATTTACTAGACAATTTGGTGACCAGAGAGGAATAAGATCGAGTTTTAACATGGCATTTGCTCTGGAGGACCAGAATCTAAAAAGAACGTGTCCTAGGAGTCTTTATCAACATTACTCACCCAATTCAAATTCACTGCTCAGACCAGCCCCTTCATGGGGCCTTTCCAGAAGGTTCCAGTCTATGGGAGCCTCCTCCCTTGCATTTTTTCCCAGAGTTTGAGTCACTGACTTTGATAAACTACCCCTTGTGTAGGGTTACTCCTGAGCATGCATCTATACTCCTGGAAATCAGCTACTACTGCATAAACTTCTTTTTTATTCCCCATAGCACCTACCACATCTATGACATGGTAAAAGATAAGACCAACGCTGGCAGGCTGCTTCAGCAGGGCCTCCTAGGATGGCAATGCCTAAGTGGAGGGACCACAGTTCAGAATCTGACGTGCAGAAGTGTGATGAGGAGTGAACAGCCTCTGCTAAATGAACGCATGTCAACCAGACTCACTAGGATTGACTTCTACAATGAGACTGCCAAATTATTAATTTACGGTGGGCTGATACGGGTTTGGAGTGAACTAGAGAACGCGGAGTAGACACACTTGGGATAGACAAGCAGCATCCATCCCCAGCAGCTGTTAAAGAAGCAGAAATGCAAACAGGCTGGGAGAATAAATGTCATAAGATCATGCTAAGTCTCAAGTTTATGCACTTTGGCCTAGCAAGTATCATGGAAAAAACAAAACCCGCTTAGCACCTCCCAGTAGCCATCACTCTGTCTTTATCATCATTCTTTCCCTTTATTCAAAACAATAAGGGTGTTTCTGCTTTCTACCGTAGAGAAGCCTGGAAATTGGGGGGCAAGGGACAGTAAATGCCCCCAGGGGTGACATTAATGCCCCTAGAAGGCCACCTGCCTCCAGAGATCACTTTCTAAATATGTTCTCTATGTACCCACATCCTTGTCTCAGGCTCTGCTTTTAGGGGAACCCAAACTAAAAGGGAAATGAAGGCAGGAGAAATGGCCAAATCATCCAGAAGAGAAGAAAGAGAGGCTTATGTGAATAATTCACGTACCACCCAGGATTATCCTTAAGGCCCTACGTATCAATTTGTCAGAAACTCTTGGCTGACTGTGAACTGAAGTTACTTAATTTCCAGCAACATGTGATTCAGTTGAGGAAATTAATAAAACTATTTGTTTATCAGTCAAATAAAAAATGCTAAAGAAACTCTAGTGATGATATCATCACTGATAAAAGTGCTAAAGAGATCGAGATCATGACACAGGTTATAAAAAGCAGCCGAAACCGGCAAAGCTATGAGTAATTGCCAGTAACTGTTGTTGTTATATTTACTTTTCAATAGACTTTATTTATTCTTTACAGCAGTTTTAGGTGCACAGCAAAACTGAGCAGAAAGCACAGACAGTTCCCATGTAACTCCAGCCTCCACATGTGCAAAGCCTCCCTCAGTGACATCTTCCATCACGGTGTACATTTATTACAATCAGTGAACCAACACTGACACATCCCTGTCACTCAGTCCTGATTTACGATAAGGTTCACTCTTGCTGTTGTACATTCCATGGGTTTTATATTTAATTTTAAACTGCAAAATGATATATAAAAATGAGATCTTCCCCCCAAATGTTATAGTATGTGCTCAAAAAACATAGATGGGTTGCCACTGAGCTAACTCAAAAGTCCTCAGAATAGATATCCAGGAACCCTACACAACCCACCAGTTAGGTTAGCTCTTGATACATGCAGAAATGTGTATTAAGATGGGTAAAGGATAAGCCCATTGAGAAGTGCAGAATCTCATGGTCATTCCCGGTGGCCTAACTGAACCATTGCAAATCCTCACATATTGAACCCACAGACCGTGTGAGTACTCCTTGAGAATGGAATACGAGTTGACATAAAATCAAGATAACTCCAACCAAACTGGCAGAACAGTTGTTCGCAGCTTGTAAGAAAAAAGACAGGAGATAATGACGGAACACTCTACAGAAATGATCTGTTACCAATGCTCCTGATGCCTCCTGTTGAGTGGAAAAACACAGACACTGAGGCCTCTAAGTGG
This sequence comes from Phocoena sinus, assembly GCF_008692025.1. Taxonomy (NCBI): domain Eukaryota; kingdom Metazoa; phylum Chordata; class Mammalia; order Artiodactyla; family Phocoenidae; genus Phocoena; species Phocoena sinus. Next base: position 28,874,027 of record NC_045766.1, read on the forward strand.
AGGAAAATTATTCACAGGAGCAAAATTCTGAATATGAGGTTATTTCAGGAATAACAGCAAATTTACTGTGCTCATATTTGCATTTTTATATATGTACAATTGTGATATATTTTTTATCACACATATCTTTGAGACCTGTCTAAGTAAGTCTAAAAGAGCGCTTTTTAAAAGTACGGAATAAAAATCCTAGGGATTAACATTTTTTAATCTACTTGGTAGCTCTATTTTCTTTCATAGTGACACAACTGATAGGATCTTAACTTCAATAAAATATTATAAGTACTTACAAAGTCATGGAAAGGTCTGAGGGAGCAAAAGTCAGGGAAAGCATCACTGGCTTTCAGAGATGAGAAGGCTTAAGAATCATGGAAAACCTCTGCTAACGATTCTTCTCAGCTGCCCCCAGCACCAAAGCAAGTGATTCAAAAACATGCCCAGAACTCAAAGTAAACTTCATGACTGCCATTTGCCCTTTACCTGCCTACCTGCTGGCAGAAAATAATGCCTTCTCCTAATTTTCCATTTTTCATATGTCAAGTAAATGTTTCTCATCAACAGAATCTGAGCCGGAACTCCGCTGGCTAGGGGTTCTGGGAAATGTTGCTCTTAGGTACTATGGACTGAATTGTGTTCGTCCCCCAATTCACATGTTGACAGCCTAACCCCCAATGTGATGGTATTTAGAGACAGTGCCTTTAGCATATAATTAGGTTTAAGTGAGGTCATTAGGGTGGGCCCCCCGTGATGGAATTGGTGGTCCTATAAGGAGACACCAGAGAGCTTGTTCCCTCTCGCTACCCACCACATAAGGGCACTGTGAGAAGGCAGCGAGCCAGGCAGAGAGCTCTCACCAGAACCCCACCGTGCTGGCACCCTCATCTCAGGTTCCCAGCCTCCAGAACTGTGAGGAATAAATGTCTGTTGTTTACGCCACCCAGTCTATGGTATTTTGTTATGGCAACCGAAGCTGACTAATACACTAGGCATCCCCCATGAAATGCAGTGCAATCAGCACCTTTAATATAATATAAGGGATGGGGATGATGGTGAGTTAATAATAGATCATCTACACTGTTGCTTTGAGGATTACGATATATAGGATTATTATTCTCACTTCCTCACTCACTCCCTAATAAAGTTACACATCCACAGTCTTTGCCATGTGACTTTTCAGTGTCTCCCAGTGGGGGCAGAGTATATACCCCAGCCTACTGCAGTTGGTCTTGGCCACGTGATTTGCGTGGGATGATGGAATTTTAGCAGATGTGATGCAAGCAGAAGTTTTAAATATGGTTGTGTGATTTGGCCTGCCAACTTACATTTCTGTGGTCTGCAATAAGAAGAGCATGCCCCAGAGAGCTGCTGGCACTGGTGAAGCAGACGGGAATCCAACCCACAGCCTGGAGCCAAGGATGGCCAATCCTGGAACCCAGCTGAGCCACAGACAACCCACAGACCTGTGAAGGAGAAAATGAATGTGTATTATTGTAAATCCCCAAGATTCTGACATTGTTATGCAGCAAAAATTAAAGAGAGGATTAAACATATAGTATCTAAAACAGTGTTTAGCACATATTGACCATAATTATTTCAGGAATCTTATAAATTATACTGAAAATAAAAATGTCAGCAATATATTCTGAGTCTTCGTTAAAGATAACAGCAGGTATGAATAGCAGACCTTCAATATGTACACAATGTTACCTTTTTGCAATTTTTCTAGATCAAATTAAATCTAGTTTGAATACCAGGCATTAGGGTTGGCAAGAAGCTAACAGCTGTTCTTTTCAATCCCCATCCCTTTCTTACATAACAAAACCCCAGGACTAACGTGGCTCCAAACAGAAGGGGAGAGTCACACTTTCAGACAACTTCTGAAGGTCACACTGATTTCAAAAAATATTTTGTACCTTTCTGGGACACCTAAGACTTCAAACTATATAAATAATACATACTCTCTATACCGGTAGAATCTGAGGGAGTAAATGTCACCCACTGTCTCAATTTATATTTATATTCCTAATTACTTAAATTAGAATTAGAATTAACAGGATTTTACAGGGCTATTTGGAAGTAATAGTGGTTTTAAAAAAGGGAAGATGGTCCATCGCCATTTAAATTTAATGTATCCTTAAAAAATGTAATCAGAGTAGTGTAAAAAGACAGAAGAGGAATTGTCTTAAGTGATATACAAGTTTGTGCATATACAATTAAGTATACATCAGAATAAGTGTATGGAAAACCATTCAAAGAATAACATAATTCTTTGAAGGGCAATTTGGCAATACTTATCAAGAGCCATAAAGTTTTTACATCCATGGACCCTGTAACCTCATTCTTAAAATAAATCTAAACCAATAAATCAAAAGAAAAATATGTATTTTTAAAGATGTTATAATCATCTCTAGTAGTGAGAAGTAAAAATAACCTAAACATAAGAGAGCTTTAATAAATTTTGGTATGTAATTTTTTAGAATATTAGGCAATGTATTAAGAATAAACACTGGAACCATTAAAATAAACAAAAAGAGCAAACCAAAAGAAGTATACTCAAAATAATAAGGTGAAAAAAACTTGCAGCATAAAAAAATGTGATTGTGTATGGCTAAAGACTGGAAATGGAACACTAAGAGCTTCAGGATAGTATTTTATACTCTACATTTATATTTCCATGCTAAACACTCTTTGTAAAAATAAAACCATGAGACAAAACTATATGTTAATTTGTGCTGAAAAAAAAAAAATGCTAGTCCCTAAAAACAGTAGCAAAGGGTGGTGGATCCATTTCCAGATCCTACTAGGAAGGTGAACAGGCACTATTACTGGCTCTCACACCCAAGATCAACCAAAGACACTGAGAAAGATATGAGAAATCCTTGAAATAAAGACAGAAGGTTGTTCTGAATTATTATAAGAGAGAAAGAGTGGCTTCAACCTGCACAAGAGGCAGCCCAGTATAAAGTGGAAAAGGTACTGTTGGACTTAGCAAATGAACTTATGGTTACCAAGGGGAAGGATAGGGGGATGGGATGGTTAGGGAGTTTGGAATTGACATGTACACACTGCTGTATTTAAAATGGATAACCAACAAGGACCTACTGTATAGCACAGGGAACTCTGTTCAATGTTATGTGGCAGCCTAGATGGGAGGGGAGTTTGGGGGAGAAAGGATACACATATATGTATGACTGAGTCCCTTTGCTGTGCACCTGAAACTATCACAACATTGTTAATCAGCTATACTCCAATATAAAATAAAAAGTTAAAAAAAAAAATAAAGCACTTAATGCAATGCTTGGCACATAGTCAAAACAAAACAAAACCAAAAAAAAAAAAAGAAAAGGTACTGTTGGGACAAAGTATACCCCACACCTACAGCAACTCAGACTTGGTATGAGTGAGCTCAAAAAAAAAAGAAAATCAATGGCAGAAGCCACTGTGTCATGGTGTAGAAAAACAAGGTAATGAGTTTCGCAAGTTGTTATGTTTAAGGAAGATCTCTAAAGCTGAGGGGCAAGCAAAGCCCTGCTTTCTTTTTTTAGAGTGAGGAGTGACTGGACCTCACTGCCTGGACCTCTCCACACTAGGACTCGTGCATACACGCCACTTTCACCCCCTGAGCTGGTTGTAATGACAAAGACAGGGGTCTGGCCTTCCCATATGTGTATGGCTTGACAGAGTCAAACACACCTCCAGGAAAAACAAGCCCACAAACCAAGAGGATAAGATATTTGAGGAGTACAACTATCTGTATTTTAGATTCCATCAGAAGCAAAATGTTTAAACTAATAATTTTAAATCACCTTAATGAAATATATTTTTAAAAAGGGAAGAATGTATCAATATGATAAAAGAAAAAATACATTATAAAGAGTCAAGCAGATACTTTAATGATTATAATAGTTGAAACAAAGAACAGAAAGGTAAGATATATTTTAAAAAGGACAATTTTCTGAGAAAAGAAAGAAAAGGCAAAGAAATGAGAAATATAAAAGAAAAGTCAATAGGTATAAATAGAAACAGAAGTGCTAAAATCCAAATAATATAAATCACAGAAGGAAAAGAAAATTTTAAAAGAGGAGTAAATATTTGAAGAAATAATGTAGATACACATCCCAGATTTTTAAAAAGATAACAGGACTAAGACTGAAAAAACCTATAGAGTACCAAAGAGGAGAAAGAAAAATCTACACATTATACTAAAATTTACGAATAAGAAAGATAAAGAGAAAATTCTAAAAGCTAACAAAAAGAAAAAGCATATCCACATCAATCAAAGGAATAAGAAAAGCAACACTGGGCTTCCCTGGTGGCGCAGTGGTTGAGAGTCCACCTGCCGATGCAGGGGACACAGGTTCATGACCCGGTTCAGGAAGATCCCACATGCCACAGAGAGGCTGGGCCCGTGAGCCATGGCCACTGAGCATGCGCATCCGGAGCCTGTGCTCCGCAACGGGAGAGGCCACAGCAGTGAGAGGCCCGCGTACCGCCAAAAAAAAAAAAAAAAAAGCAACACTGACTGCAAGACTATGGGAATAGAATTTCCAAAATATTGAAGGAAAAGAACTTAGAAATTAGAATTTTATATCCAGCCCAATATCAGTCAAATGTAAAGGCTTGATAAACATACTGTCAGGCATATAAGGCCTCAGGAGGTTTGCCATGCAAAGATCCATGTTGAAAATAGGGTAGGGATATTCTTAAATAAGAGAACAAATACAAGAGATGCTGTGTTATATGAATAAAAGAGACCCAATATATTGGTTATCTTAAAGTTGGTTGCTATTTTAAAGAGAGGACAAGAAAGAACTCTATTATCAAAGTAAAAAAAGAAACATATTCATAACAACCCTTATTTAAAAGCTGAGATATTATCAGTATGTTGAACGTTGGGATCTCACAAGAGATGTGAAAACACGCTAAATAGTATTTCTCAAAGTGTAGTCCACCGAGCTGGTCTGTGAACAATTTATCAGTTCTTGACAAGAGAAGGATTTTGCACCAGGGTGTATATCAACCACGTCACCACCCACACTGCTGATATGATTTTTACATACTTTCTCAATGAAGGGAGCAGTGCTTTAAGTTCTGGCATGAGGTCCTTACCTCATTGTGGATCAGTAACAAACAACTCCCAGATCAGTATTTTGAGCAGATACAGCTGCTATCAATTTAAAGGAGGGAAGGAAATGAAATGGGGGAAAGAAATAGAAATGGGAGAAAAAAACAGAAATAATAAGTTAAGATATTTAAAACTGGTCCAAGTATATTAGCAATTAGCATAAATAAATATGAACTAAAACTTTAAAAGATAAAAGTCACAGTTTGGATTTTATAAAATCTAAAATATGCTGTTTATAAAAGATATACCTAAACCATAAGAAAACACAAAGGTTAAAAGTAAAAGGATAGAAAATGAAATATGAAGTAAATACAACTAAAAGAAAGTTTCTGTAGCTATACTAATAATAGATAAAATAAATATTAAAGTAAAATGTATTATTAGGGAGAGATAATTCAATTTACTACTTAATTCAATTCTCCAAAAAGATGAAGTAATTTTAAATACACAGTTACTAATAAAATTGCCTTAAAGCATATGAAGTTAATTTTATTGGAACTGCAGGGACACAGTAATAAATCCACCATCATAGTGAGAGATTTCAGCACACCTCTCTCAATTCTTGAGAAGTCAAATAGACAAAAAAAAAATCAGCAGGGACTTCCCTGGTCGTGCAGTGGTTAAGAATCCGCCTGCCAATGCAGGGGACACAGGTTCAATCCCTGGTCTGGGAAGATCCCACATGTCACAGAGCAACTAAGCCCATGCACTACAACTACTGAACCTGTGCTCTGGAGCCTGCAAGCCACAACCACTGAGCCCACACACCACAACTACTGAAGCCTGCACGCCTAGAGCCCATGCTCTGCAACAAGAGAAGCCACCACAATGAAAAGCCTGCGCACCACAACAAAGAGTAGCCCCTGCTCACCACAACTAGAGAAAGCCCGCATGCAGCAATGAAGACCCAACACAGACAAAAAATAAAAATAAATTTTAAAAAATAAAAATTAATTTTAAAAAATCAGCCAAGATATACAAGATCTGAAGGACAGAACTAAGAAACTTAAGTTAATGAACATACATTGAATTCTGCATCCACCAATTACAATCAAAATATTGTTCTCAAGTATATATGACTACTAATGAAATTTACCATGAATTAGGTCATAAAGAAAGCCTCAATAATTTTATAAAAATAAGTATGCAACTAAGTTAGACATTAATAAAACAAATATAAATTCTTGATCCCCACTTATTTGAAATTCTATTTTAAACCCTGATAAATAACTCATGAGTTACAACGAGGTCATAATGAAATTTTAAAATATCTAGAACTGATTTAAAGGGTTTTAAACTATATATCAAAATTCATGTGACATAACAAAAGTAGTGATCTGAGGGAAATTTATAGCCTTAAACATGAATATTAAGGGAAAAAAATGAAAGCCCCAAAATTAACAAATTAATTGCCAAAATTAAGAGGTTAGAAAAATAACAGGATAAAAACTAAAGAAAATACAAGATAAGGGATAAAAGAAAGCATAAAATAGAGAAGACTACAAAGAAAAAAATGGCTATTTGGAAAAACTAACAAAATAAAACTTTAGCAAAATTAATCAAGTAAAGAGACGACACAAATGATTTTATAAATAAAAACTGAGACAATTACTACAGAAAAAGTAGGGGCTAAAATGGTTTTAAAAGACATCTACTTCCAAACAAGATGGAGAATCTGGGACCAGATTGACTCACCTGCCAAAAACAACCAAAAAAAAAAAAAAATCCAAAAATACAGAACAGTAACTTTTACATATTGGTCATTAGGCAACAACGGACAGTGAGTGATGCCTGAGAGGGGAAAATTTGAGGGGAGCCCCATAATTACTTACCCCAGCTTACTGCCTGGGGAAAGTTTTCAGGCTGCTGCTCAGTAAGGATCTGTAGTATCTCTAACACATTACTTGTAGTAACATAAATTAGTGCAACCACTTTAAAAAATAATTTAGTATTATCTTCTATAGTTTACGATTTACATAATCTATAGCCTAACAATCCACTCCTAGGTATATTTTAAGAGAAACTCTAGCACATGTAAGACACGATGCATGTAAAAGACTGTTCACACCAGCTTATTCACATTAGTAAAAACCTGGAAACATCATAAATATCCATCCACAGGTGACTGGATGAACAAACCACAGTATATATACACATAAAGTTAAAAATAAGTTAAATAAGTAGAGATAAAAATAATCTATATAAAAAGAAAAGCAGCTTTCACTTCCAGGAAGATAGATGTATTTTTACCAAATCTTCCCTCTAAGTATAACTACAAACACAGGATATATCAATATAAGACTAACATCATGCTCTATATTACATCCCCGTGTCATTTATTTTGTAACTAGAAGTCTGTACCTTTTGACCCCCTCACCCATTTCATCCACTCCCCCCCTCCTGAATATGTCTGGTGTATTGGTGACCACTGCCAGTATGCCAGCACTCAATGGTGTCCACCTGCTTAACCCACAGAGGCTGGCAAAGGATCTTCTCTTCACTGCTCAATCATATCTACTTACACAAGCAGTCAGGCAGTCAATAATGGGGATGCTGGGCAAGGTCGCCTTTCCTTCTCCTCTGCTGGCTGCCGGGTACCCGATGGGTATCCAGCTGCCAGATGGGGCCCACGGAGTGGGCAGCAGCCCGGTGCGGGGTGGTGGCGCCTGTAGGGAGGGGCGGGGCCCATGGCCGGGCCACCACTCACCCTAGTCCTTGAAGTACGCTGAAGCAGAAAAGCCTACAAGGAGGAGTAGGGTCGCGAAGAGGCAAGGCCCCGCGGCAGTCCCGTCTCCAATTTGGCCACACACGCCCGCCTGTGGCCAAGGAGCCAACAGTTTCAGTCTAACAGGGCCTCTCTGAGTGCAGCCCAGGGGCCAAGCACGCTGCGTCTGCAGCCAGGAAGGGATTCACGTCCTCAACGCCAATGACTCCAAACTCAATGACGGACAAGGTTACCTGTACCGGGCACGGCCTCCTCGGGTGCAGTGGTTAAGCTCTCCAGGAGGGTCCGGGCAGGGCCAATCCACTGCCGGTCTCTGGCTGGCGCCAGGCTCCAGAGCGGCTGCGGCCGGGTCAGCCAGGGCTGGGGACCCCTGGGGCAGGGACACATCTGGGCGTGTCCAGCTGCTGGAACTGACAGGGACAAAGACGCAAGGCCGTCGTAGCTTTCCCAGGCCCACGCAGACTGCCGCTCGCGCTTCCTCGCGCTGTGCACTGTGCGCATGCGTGTCAGGGGTTCCGGTTCCGGGTTGCCAGCCGCGGCAGCAGCCCGGCGGCGAGGCGGGCGGCGAGGATCTAGCGGCCCGGTACTGTTTTGCGGCTGTGGTTCCTGGAAGGCCGTCCGTACTTCCTCCGCCTCAACCGCATCTGCTCAGAGGAGTCTGAGCACGCCAACTGCTTGCACAGGGAGTAGTACTCCCGACTCGCTCCCACCAGCCGCCTGTGCACCTTCTTGGCCTGGATTGGATGGAAGCGCTTCTGGTGCACTCGGAAGCCCGCACCCGGCCTCCTCGGCGTTGAAATTGCAGTTCATCAGTTCACCCGGTGCCTGCTTGCCATCTTTTCACCGTTTCTCCCCCCTCGAGCTGAGACACGGCCATCTGATGCCATCACCGCTCCTCCGCCAGGTACAGTACTTTCACTCTTGGGGAGGATGTTGGGATACCAGAGCAGCTTGGTCTTTGTTCTCAAAGATCTTCTCACCCTGAAAGTTCAGGTACAGGTTGCTGAGGTCTACTTGTACAGTGTGATGTACAGCATAGTGAATATAGTTAATAATACTGTATTGCATATTTGCAAGCTGGTTAGAGAGTAGATCTTAAAAATCCTCAACACAAGAAAAGAATTCTTTTGTCACTGTGTGTGATGATGCATGTTAACTAGACTTATGGTGGTGATCCTTTCACAGTATATCCAAATATGAAGTCATTATGTTGTACACCTGAAATTAATATATGTCAATTATAGCTCAGTTTTAAACACATACATACTTACATGCAAACATCAGAAGACCCAAAAGGTAGAGAGAAGGCAGACCATTTAAGGATGTTGGGACTCAAGGTCGGATATGCTGGTGAATTCCATGGGTTTTCTTTTTGCTTTCTATGGACCAGACTTAAAGCTGGAGAAGCTATCAACATAGAAACACCAATGGACACAGAGTATAAAAGGCCCAACTAAAGCCTACTCTCCCTAGACAAGGAACCAGGAAAGGGGCAGCTTAGCAAGACAGAAAACTTGTAGGCAATAACTGCTGTATTCCAGCAAAACACTGTGTAAAAACTGTGGCCCAACCCATGCCAGCAAAGACTGAGGAGGGAGTCTAGACTTCCACCCCCCACACCCAGCCCCATCCCCACCCTACCCACCCCCATCATGCTGTAATAAGGAACTCCATAATACCCACAAGGATGGTGTCAAAGACAGCAGAGTATGGAACCAGAACTTTCATCTCCACCATGAGGTAATGAGGTCACCCAGTGGGTTCAGTGAAGACAATATGGGAAGCTGGATTTCCCCTCCAGCCAGGCACTATCAGAGGTGCCCTTCTCTCTCCACAGTGGGGATGTGTGAAGCCTTGGGAAGGTCCTCTACCACCCAGCAGAAAGGAGGCCACTCCTGACACTCCATTGTGTCAGTGGAGGCCACATGAGGAGCAGTAATGAGGTGTTCATGCCCCTCTCTGCCTGGGAAGTTTCAGTGGAGATCTAGTGAGCAGCCAGAACTCCCAATGCTATCCAGCATAAACTAGGGACCCCACCCTTGGGTATCAACAAAGGCCAAGTAAGGAACCTGGACTTCTACATCTACCTGGCAGTAATGAGACAGTGCCCTCCCTTACCCTGCCGGAGAGGTGTCAGAGGAAGCCAAATAAAACAGGAGGTTTAAACAGAATCTCATAATGTAATACCCAAAATGTCCAGGTTTCATTTGAAAATTACTCAGCAATAAAATCATCAAAACAATAAAAAAAAAAGAAAATTACTCAGCATACCAAAAACTGAGATCTAGAACTAAATGAAAAAGACAATAGTTGAAAAGACAGAGATGAAAGAAATGTATTATCTGGTAAAGATAGTAAAGCAGCCATGATAAAAAAAAATGCTTCAGTGAGTGATTAGGAGCACACTTGAAACAAATGAAAAATAGAAAGTCCCAGCAAAAAATAGAAAGTATCCACAAAGGTACAGAAGATTAAAAAGAAGAACCAAGGGTAATTTTAGAATTCAAACAAAAATGTTTGACTAAATAAAAACCTCAGTGGATAGGATCAACAGCAGAGTAGACAGACAAGTAAACAATAGAATAGAATAAGTAGAAATTACCCAATCTAAAACAATGGAAAAAAATTAACAGAATTTAATACCAATTCTAAAAACCTCTTCCAACAAAAGGCATAGAAGAAGAGCAGATATTCCCAGTTCATTTATGAAGCCAGTATTACCCTGATACTGAAACTAAAGACAGTATGAAGAAAGAAACCTATAGGTCAGTATCCCTCAAGAATATAGATGCAAAAATCCTTAATAAAAAATTAGCAAATAAGGGCTTCCCTGGTGGCACAGTGGTTGAGAGTCTGCCTGCCAATGCAGGGGACACGGGTTCGTGCCCCGGTCCGGGAAGATCCCACATGCCATGGAGCAGCTGGGTCTGTGAGCCATGGCCGCTGAGCCTGCGCATCCAGAGCCTGTGCTCTGCAACGGGAGAGGCCACAGCAGTGAGAGGCCCGCGTGGCACAAAAAAAAAAAAAAAAAAAATTAGCAAATAGAATTCAGTAGGATATAAAAAGATTTACATACCATGCCCAAGTGGAGCTTAACAAACTCCCAAAAGAAAAATCCCAGGATTGTATCAATGGATGCAAAAAAAGCATTTGACAAAATTCAACACTCATTTATTTCAAGAACTCTCAGAAAAATAGGAATAGAGGAGTACTTCCTCAACTTGATAAAGAATATCTGCAAAATGAAATAAAACCAAAAACAAACAAACAAAACCTGACAGCTAATATTATGCTTAATGGTGAAAGATTAATGCTTTTCTCTTAAGATTAGGAACAAGGAAAGGGTATCTGTTCTCACCACTCTTATTCCAGATAGTACTTGAAGGTCTAGCCAGTGCAATAATGCAAGAAAATGAAATAAAAGCATACAGATAAGAAAGAAAGATATAAAAGTGTCCCTATTGCAGAGGACATGATTATCTACATAGAGGATCTCAAAGAATTTCAAAAAAACTCCTAGAAATAAGCAAATTCAGTAAGTTTGCAAAATATAAGATAAACATAGAAATATCAATTATATTTCTATATACTTAAACAATGTGGACACTCAAATTTAAAATACATCATTAAAAATTGCACAAAAAATAAAGTAAGTGTAAATCTAACAAAATATGTACTGGACTTGTATGCTGAAAACTACAAAACACTAATTAAATAAATCAAATAAGATCTAAATAAAAGAAGAGCCACACCAAGTTCTTGGATTGGAAGAGTCAACATTCTCCCCAAATTGATACACAGGTTTAATGCAGTTACTATCAAAATCCCAGCAAGATTTTTGGCAGATATAGACAAGTTTATTCTAAAGTTTATATGGAAAGTTGAGAGAACTAGAAAAGCTGAAGCATGCAACTCACCAATTGTAATCCTGGGCATTTATTCCAGAGAAATGAAGATTTGTGTTCACACACACAAATGTTTATGTGAATATTAATAGCAACTTAATTTGTATAGCTCAAAGGAAAACCAATCCAGGACTTCCCTGGTGGCGCAGTTGTTAAGAATCCGCCTGCCATTGCAGGGGACACCGGTTTGAGCCCTGGTCCAGGAGGATCCCACATGCCGCGGAGCAATTAAGCCCATGCACCACAACTACTGAGTCTGCACTCTAGAGCCCGTGAACCACAACTAATGAAGCCCATGTGCCACAACTACTGAAGCCTGCTTGCTTAAAGCCCATGCTCTGCAACAAGAGAAGCCACCGCAGTGAGAAGCCCGTGCACCACAACAAAGAGTAGCCCCCACTCACCGCAGAAAGCCCACGCACAGCAATGAAGTCACAATGCAGCCAGAGAGAGAGAGAGCGAGAGAGAGAGAGAGAGAGAGAAAGAAAGAAAAAGAACAATCCAGTTATTCAATGAGTAAATGGCTAAACAAACTGCAGTACATCCATGGAATACTACTGAGAGAGAAAAAGGAATAGACTGTTGGTACGTGCAACAATCTGGATGAATCTCCAAAGAATTATGCTGATTTTCCCAAAAGGAAATGGTTTCATTTATATAACATGCTTGAATTGACAAAATTGTGGGAGTGGAGAACAATTTAGTGGTTACCAGGGACTAAGGAGAGGTTGAGGGCCAGAGGGGAGTTGATATGACTGTTAAAGGGCCGTATAATTGATCCTTGTGATGGCGGAAATGTTCTGTATCTTGACTATATCAATGTTGATATCCTGGCTATGATACTGCAGTACAATTTTTCAAGAAGTTGCCATTGGGAGAATCTGGGTAAAGGTCACACAGCATCACTCTGTGTTATTTCTTACAACTGCATATGAATCTAGAATTATCTCAAAAGGTTAATTTTTTTGAAAAAAGGAAAAAAATGGGATGATCCATGCAGTTTCAGGATGCTGGTTGTCTTGTGAATAGAGTCAGGGGATGCAGGAAAGAAGACCATATAGTTAGTTGTACGTTATTGTCAAGGTCCTTGTGCTTCTTTTAGGTGGTGAGTTTGTAGGTGCTTATCACATGATTAATAATAACTAAATAATTAAAAGGAAAAGTTAAAAAAAAACATGGTGGTTTTAAATTATGTCTCAGGGTCTTATGTTCTTAATGAAATGTGGTGGCCGGACCATGCTATGAATTCGCCAAACTATTTTATTTTCCTCCCAGGCACGGAGGAAGGCTGCATTCCCTGGATCCCCTTGCATCTAGATGGGACTATGTGACTGAATTCTGACTGATGGTACTGGCCAAAAGTGAAGTACACCACTTGCAGAATTGGCCATTAAACATCCTTCACAATTTGCCACCATCTTTTTCCTCCATCCCTGTGGCTAAGAAGGTGGCATAGTCTAGGTAAATTAGTATACACTGCTTGAAGGAGAACCACCCAGGAAAGCCTCCTAACCAAGAATATCTGCGTTGACATTGCAGGAGCTTTAAAGAAACCTTCACTGAATTGAGCCACTGAGATTTGGGTGTTTATTTAGTACTACAGCATAGTCTAGCCTACTCAGACTAATACAGACAGATACTTTAAAAGACCCCAGAAAATGTTGGAAACTCACAGCAGAGAAAACTAAAACTGACAATTAATTGGCAAAATCTGGGAGAATGGCAACTACTTGCAGAGCCCTCAGAATTGGATTGAGAAATAAAATTGGTGACCCATGAATGTGTTGGCACTGGGCTGCAGAAAACCCGATGGCTGAAAAGAAGGTAGAAAGATGCTTTGCCCCTCCCCACTGTCTGCCCTGGCTCCAAAATGCAAAGACGCTGCCAACCAAAAACTGGAGCAGCCACTCTACTCCTACAGCAATGCTTTCAGCAAGTGCTGTTCTCTCCTCTCTCACTTCTATCCCATCCTCACCAGGTTTGTTTTAAGTAAAAGAACATTATAGTTATATTTGAAACTCCTTTTGTAATCTTCCCAAATCTTTCATCCTTCCTTATTCCTCTGCTCTGAATATGGTGTCTATTGTTTCTTTCCATATGTTTATACTTTCACTACATGTGTATTTGTCCCAAAGTAAAAATAGTAGTGTGGGGTGTTTTAAAAAATTTACGTAAACAGTAGCCTATCCTATGAATCTGCAACTTATTTTTTCATTTAGCATTATGTTTTCTGTACTTACATTGATAATTACAATAGTTTATTCATTTTAACTGCTCTATATATTCAGTATACCACAATTTTTATTCATTCCTCTATTAATCTGTTTCATATACATTTTAGCTGTTACAAGTAATTGTGGTATGTCTAATTATGTATATTTGTAAGCATTCTCTAAGGCATATATTAAGCATGTAGGGGTCTCTGATTATACTAGATATAGTCCAATTGCTCTTGTGTGGTATACCAGTTTATATTGCCACCAGCAGTGTATGAGTTTTTACTTCCCCTCGTTTTCAATAATACTTAATATTTTCAGACTTTTGATGGGTATGAAATGTTCATTTTGAGTAATCTCATTTTTAATTATAGCTGGGCTACTTTATTTCCGGCCTATTCTCCAAGTATTTCTGCTTTAAAAGAAAATCATTTCAAAAAATGTATCGAGTGACTCCCTGCTTTTCCTGCCAGTTGTCTAATGGACGATAACTAGGTTCTATTGGCTGTACACATAAGGTTCCAAATTTTCAGACAATAAAGAACTAGACCTGTCGTGCGTGGTGGTGGAGGGAGGTGAGTGTCACTAGCTTTTCAAGTTTTCCAGGGATGAGAAGGCTTTTTTTTTTTTCCCCACTGCTCTGCCATGTGTCAGTATTAAGCAGACAAACCCTGTGTATTTACAGATACCACTCAAGCTATGGGCTTTCTGCCTTCCTGGCTCTTTGCCCCACTGAATGACATCTCATCAACAGAATTTTTTCAGTCACCACCTTGAACTTTGTGTGAATTCTCACTGATTTACTTTGGACTGGGTTTTTTTTTTTTTTTTCCTATCACTCTCTCCAATCTTTAAGGTTTTGGTTTTTGTTTTCTCACAAAAATATTTCTTCATAACTATTTTTATTCTTCTGAGGTTTTTAATCTTCATTTTTATCTTTACTGTTTCCAATTCCTTTTCTTAATCCTTAATCCCCTCTACTTTAATATTCTAAACCTTTATATCATGAGTTTTAGTCTTTTATGTGCATATCTTCTTCTTCTGTTATATTTTTAAACTTTGATTCTTTGTATCTTTATTTTAAATCACCTATTTATCCATAATTTCAGCTCCCAATCTTTTGTCTTTACTGGGATTTAATTGTCATATTTAGATTCTGGTTTTCCTTTTAATTTCTTCCTACATCTCAGATTTTTATCATTAGCTCATAACACTTTACGGTAACCGGTAGGGATCCTTCTATTGCATGTGACAGAAGCCCTCACTCAAAATGCCTGGAGCAGGGCTTCCCTGGTGGCGCAGTGGTTGAGAGTCCTCCTGCCGATGCGGGGGCCACGGGTTCGTGCCCCGGCCCGGGGAAGATCCCACATGCCGCGGAGCACCTGGGCCCGTGAGCCATGGCCACTGAGCCTACGTGTCCGGAGCCTGTGCTCCGCAACGGGAGAGACCACAACAGTGAGAGGCCCGCGGACCGCAAAAAAAAAAAAAAAAAAAAATGCCTGGAGCAAAATAAATGTTTGGGTAAAGAAGGTGGAATATGTTAAGTCACATTACTGAAAATATCAATTTGCAGTTTTCGGTTCAGGCATAACTAAGTTTAAAAATGCAAAAGTTTTCATCAGGACCCACTTCTCTCCATGCTTCCACTGTGCTGCTACGTTCTAAACAGGCCTCACCGCCACCACCCACAGCGTGGCAAGATGTCCAAAACAGTTTCTGCCTACCGCATCCCTCCTCATTCACATCCCTCAGGAGAGAGAGCACCGCTCCTTACCAGTCAGCTCTGTTCAGGACCAGAACTTCACTATGACTGGCTCCACTTGAGCCCCGTACCTCTTCCTGGAGTCTGAAGCAATCACTGTGACCCAGGAGAATTTATTAACTGACTTAGACCCATGTCGGGTGCCCACTCCTGGAGCTGAAGAGGGCGCAGGCTCAGTCAAAGCACCTTAACTGACAGCAGAAGAGGAAGGTTTCCCAGAAGGAAACTGGGAATACATTGCCCATAAATGAGAAAAAGAATGGTGTGTAGACAAAAACTAGCCAGTATCTACTTCATCTACCCTCCATAGTTTTATGTTGTTTTTAAAATGCTTGACCTCAGAATGGTCAAATGAGCCTACATCCCATCAGGGCAGGCTGGGGACCCTGCTTCTTCCCTCTTTCCTGCCTGCCTCTTCTCCACCTTCCTACAGTGGACGCTCTAGCCTTTCTATTGATGATTCTTCAGAAACAAATACTTTTCAGAACTGCAAGCCTCACCAAAAAGCTGAAATGATAAGTTTAGTGAAACAGTAGCTTCCTGCCATCTCACATAATCCAGGCTTTAAGTAAACAAACAAAAACCTTCCATTTTAAAATCCAATGGAAATAGTGTATATATGAGCCAAGAGGAGTTAGTATGCGAGCCCCCCCTTGGGGAGACACTTCTTAGGCAACGTAACTGGTCTGACCCCCATCAGATTGGTGGCTTGAATGAGTAACAAGCATCAAGATAAGCCAATAGCTGCATTTTTTTAAGATCCAATAGAGTCGTTGGAATGTGCTCCTCAATGGCAAAGCCTCCTTCTAAAACAAGGCAGAAACCTGCATTTTTTTTTTAACATCTTTATTGGAGTATAATTGCTTTACAATGGTGCGTTAGTTTCTGCTTTATAACAAAGTGAATCGGTTATACATATACATATGTTCCCATATCTCTTCCCTCTTGTGTCTCCCTCCCTCCCACCCTCCCTATCCCACCCCTCCAGGCGGTTACTAAGCACCGAGCTGATCTCCCTGTGCTATGCGGCTGCTTCCCACTAGCTATCTACCTTACATTTGGTAGTGTATATATGTCCATGCCTCTCTCTCGCTTTGTCACAGCTCACCCTTCCCCCTCCGCATATCCTCAAGTCCGTTCTCTAGTAGATCTAGTAGGACACAGTCTTTATTCCTGTCTTACCCCTAGGTTCTTCATGACAGTTTTTTTTTTTCTTAAATTCCATATATATGTGTTAGCATACAGTATTTGTCTCTCTCTTTCTGACTTACTTCACTCTGTATGACAGACTCTAGGTCTATCCACCTCATTACAAATAGCTCAGTTTCGAAACCCGCATTTTTTACTATTTATCTTACTATTTTATAGTTTTTCCCCTTTCATCTCTGACTATGAGGGGAAAGAACTGTGGCAGGCAGTGTGGACTAGCCACATTTGTTGCATCCATTCTGATGTCCAGTTTTGCACCTCATGTCATCAGAACTCCTATCCAGGCTTAATTCAGTTCCAGGAGGATGACGGGATTATGATCCCACTCTTAAGCCACTGTCCGTGCACACAGAATGTGGATGATTTCACAATTTTTGTGATGATTTCTCAATTTTTATGTGCTCAACACATTGAGAATAGAATTAATCATATAAGGGGAAATAATGATCCGTGCGTAAACTTATGGTGTGTTAACATAAGTGACCCCTTTCTGTTTCCTTCCTATTTTGCTGGAATCCTTTCCTGGTATTTCGGCAGTGATTTCTATTGCTTGAACATATGTGTGAGATATTATTTCAAATGTTACTGGCCAAATCATTGTGCATTGCCGCTTGACTTAATGTCTTCCACAATTATATCAATCCCAAGCCCCAAGGTTCAGCACTGAGCCAAAAACATGCCATGTCTACATGACACAAAGGAGCTTAACCTTGAAGCGCATTATACCAAATGGAACCCCATTCCTTGCCAAATTCTTTGCAGGCATCTGTCACAACATTTATCTCCCTTCAAGCGACAGCATCAGCGGTTAACATTGTTTTCTAACACTGGAGCTCTGGTCCAAGGCTCTCTTACTCCATCTTCTATAGATCTTTCTCCAAATTCTTAGGAAAGCTTTTCTCCTCACATCCAGCAAACCTCACCTTCTTTCCATTACAGTTTCCCTGGTTTAACTTACAATAATTATTTTTTCCCACTGGTGAAAAACTCCTTTAATATATTTGGATTTGACATGTGTCTTTGTGGACGATTTCTTAACTCAGTCTTTGCTCTATTAGTGTCATATGATTCTAATTAGTTTTAAATTGTTTGTTTTTTAAGTAACACTTGCACATGGTATTTTTTTTTAAAGTTCAAAAGGGTATAAAGTGAACGGTACGTTTTCTTCCCACACCAACTCCCATCTCTAATTCCCCTTTCCCAGAGATAACTACTGAAAACAGTTTGTTGTGTTTTCCAAGACATGCTCCTTTACTTGTATAGACAGATAGATGGCGAGTTTGTTGAGAAATATCAACTCAGTGGAGTTTAAATTGAGATAGCTTTATTTTTTTCAAGCACTATATTCAACTGAGCTCTGAAGAATCTCCTTTCTCCTCCTATACAACTGCTTAGGCAGGTCCTATAACTTTCTTGCCACTTTCAGTTAAATTTCATTTTAATTTGTTTTAAATCCCCACTTCATATTCAATTTAAATCTCATCTCCTCTCTTCTCTCCAGACCTGGCATTGCCTCAAGGGACTTGGAGTTGGGAACAAGCTCTTTCATTGGATGGAGGAAGTGGGAGTTTGGTTCCTTTCCCGGATCAGGCATTTTGGATTGAGTTGGGGGGTAGGAGGAAGAAGAGAAGCAAAGACTGTCTTACATTATTGGCAACTTATGGGTGTTTAGGAGGCCTCTCTGGTCTTTCTCTGGCTCAGCTTAGTTCTACCTGCTACTGGTAGCCTCTGCTGATGGGGGGGGTGGGTCTCCCCACAGGTGGGATGGTTTTCTTGGAATGGTACTCAGCTTCCCCATGACTTCCTCCATTGCTGAGAACCATCTCAGAAAGTGGCAGCTCTGTCTCCCTCCAGCCCCACTAAAAGACTAGGTCCCTGAATTGTGTCCCCCCAGATTTTATGGATTGAAGCCCAAAACTCCAGTACCTCAGCATGTGACTGTATTTGTAAATAGGGTCTTTAAAAAGGTTTTAAGTTACAAAAAAAAAAAAAAAAAAGTTAAAAGGAAGCTGTTAGGTTGGACCCTAATCCAATCTGACTGGGTGTCCCTTTAGGAAGAGGTAATTTAGACATACAAGAGACACCAGGGCTGCACACACAGAGGAAAGACCATGTGAGGACACAGTGAGAAGACAACCGTCTTCAAGCCAAGGAGAGAAACCTCAGAAGAAACCAAACCTGCCAACACCTTGATCTTGGATTTCTAGCCTTCATAACTGTGAGAAAATAATTTCTGTTGTTTAAGCCTCCCAGTCTGTGGTATTTTGTTATGGCAGCCCTAACAAACTAATACAGTCCCCAAACCCTGTATACCCACTTGGACCAGATGCTGCCTGGACAACCCCATAGCCTACGCTCTCAGCTCTCTCCCTCATGCTCTTTTACATGAAGATCCAGTACTCTGTGAATTCATCTTCCATTTTTCTTAAGGGCATGGAGAGCTGCAGATGGGGTGGCCCCCTTCCCCTTCCCAAGCAAACGACCCCCATCCCTTCTCACCTTGCTGCAGTGGATGACCCCTGCAGGCCTCCTGCTTACAGAAATTCCCAGATAAGCAGTAGTCAGTGGGTTCAGATTATCTCCCAACCCCTGGAGCAACTTTCAAGCTCTCCCAGGAAGTGAGCTTCACTCCAATGGCAACACCACAGTGAGCTTCCAGATGGGGCTACATCCATCCAGGAAAGGAAATGCCACTTCTTACAGGAGCCCCCATCCTAAGAGTGAGTTTTCTGGAGCCCCTTCACCATATCTTGGGAGACAGAACCTTGACCACTGGACTTATTCTATAATCTGTTTATATAAGCATATGGGGGCAGAGGAGACAATTGAGGGGACAGCCCCAGTTTGGCACCTCTTGGGAAGCCCAAAGGGAAGTGTCTGACCTTAATTTTTGGCAGCTTTCTTCAGCATGTGAACACTTCTTTGTTCTCAACATTGAAGCTTATTCACTAATTTGGGAGAAGTGAGAAAAGTACAACTCCACACAGGTATACATTCCAGTTTTTTACTCAGAGGTGCAAAGAAAATGTGGTTTTGACTATAACCAATGTGGTCTTCGCATCAGCCCCCACTTTCTAGGAGGTGGTGGGAACACGAAGCAACTTTTATTCCTATCTGGTTTGAGACTTTGTCCAATAGACCCTTCAGGTAACACTCAATCTCTTGAGATAGATGCTCAGTCTTTTCATACAATGAATAATATTCAGTGGCTCTCAGTGTTTATGTCACTTTGTGCATGTGTGTGTCATAGAATAAATTCCTAGAAATGGAACTGTTGAGTCAAATACCATTCACTCAGTTCAAAAACTATCCAATAAGTATTTTTTAAATGTATTTATAAATAAATATTTGACAGCTTGCCAGGCACTGTCAATAAACAAAACAGAAAAATTACTTTCTGCCCTGTAGAGCTTACATCATATGGAAAGAAACAGACAAAACCAAAACAAATGAGTCAGTCATACAGTATGTTAGATAATAGCGTTAAAAATAAGTAGAGAAAAGTAAAAGGGAACGGGATCAAGAGTTTGCTATTTTAAATCGAGTGGTGATTACCCATTGGTGATTACCCAATGGTAATCTCAATTACCCATTGAGAAGGTAATATTTCATCAAAGACCTGAAGGAGGTAAGTGATTTGGCCCTGCAGATATCTAGGGAAGACTGTTCTAAGCAGAAGGAACATCCCATGTAAAGGTTCTAGAATGGAAGGATCTCTGATACATTCAAGGAAAAGCAAGTTAGACCCGTGTGGCTGGAGCCAGAGGGAGCAGGAAGGACGGAATAAGACATAAGATCAAAGAGGTGCCGGGGCCAAGTTCTGCAGGGCCTTGTAGCCCATTACGGGAATTTTGGCTTTTGGCTTTTTCTCTTAATTAAATGAGAAGCCAGTGGAAGGATTTGAGCAAGACGTGGGACATGATCTGGCTTCTGTTCTAAAATACTTACCGTGAATGTACTGAGAGTAGAGAATGTGTTGAGAATACAGTTTGGGAGGCAAGAGTGGAGGCGGGGAGATGGGAGAGGAGTCTACTGCAGCAACCCAGGTGAGAGATGTGGTGACTCAGAGCTGCGGTCAGAGTCTAACTAAAGTTTGAAAGTATGTGGCAGAGGTTGCCAAACTGCCCTCCGGAGCAGCTGCACCAATTTATCTTCCCACCAACAAAGGAGACTTCCTGTTTCCCCACACCCTGGTCAAGCCAGCACAGCTCATGGCAAACTCCTGAGGCCTTGGCACGCTAGGAGGTAGAAACAAATTCAACAGCATTTGCCCTCACCCATCCTTCATCTGTCACAGGCGGCTGGGGTCGACCAGAAGGTGTGCTGAGACCTCAGCGATAACGCAATAGAGAACGGCAGAAAATTGGAATTGGAGGGGACCGGGGCTAAGGGAATTGATCCAAATTAGGCTGGTCCTCAAGGAGGTGTAGCGAGACACCAAAGGACAGTGCCCAGAGGAAATCTGATTGAGTGGCACAATGAAGGAGGGGCAGATCTACCATGGGGCCGTGGATGGCCGGAGCTGTTTAAAATAGGGCCTCAGACAGTGGCCCAGGCTTCAGGGAAAAGAGACCAACGCAGAAGAGGCAGAAGAGCAGAGTGGTTAAAAGCAGGAACTTTGGTGCCACATTGCCAGAGTTCAAATCCTGGTTATGTCACCGGACTGGTTGTGTAACCACAGGAAAATTACTTATCCTCTCTGGGCCTTAGATTCCTCATCCCTAAAAAAGGATTAACGTATAAGACTCAATTAGCTAGCATCCATCGAGAGCTTAGAACAACATCTGGCATAAAGTATCAATTAAGGAGAAGAAGGAGAAGAAGCAGTTCAGGCTCAGGAAAAAGCAAATGGAAACAAGGGGAACTGAAGAATGCAAATACCCTGTGTTTTGCTTTTTGATGTGTTTGTTTGTTTTGGAATGACCCACAAGTTGGGAGAAAGTCCCTAAGTTTAAGCACAGTAGGATACAACCAATCCAGATTAATCGTTTCAATTCAGCTAGAGGCCTAAGACCAAAGGGGCAAAAATAAACCTTTTACATACTAACTCATTATCAGGGCCACTGCTTTCCCAGATGTCACCTTTTTGCAAATTGAAGGGTGAAGGGGAAGCCCCTTCCCCAAAATATTTCCAAGCTATTTGCTAGGGAATTGTTGTAATAAATATACAAAGGTACAATGGCTCTGATGTGAATGGACTCCCCAGCATTGTGTGTGTCTGTTCTACACAACAGCATACGTCAGGATTCCAGCTCCAGCTGAAAGTTTGTTTTCTTGTTTTTATGCAATATGTTGCATATTCTTGATCACGTAAAGTTTTAAATAACAAGAAAAAGAAGAATGGTATAAGCCGTGTTAATCCTTCCTCCTGTTGCGGTTAACTGGAATATTTTCTATCCTTATCAGATTTTAAAATAAAGTCCTGCAAATCCGTTTCACATGAGATGAGACTACTTCAAAATGCAATTTTTAAAAAAGAGACTCGGTTCCAAAAGTTCAAGTTGTTTAAAAGCAAAGAAGGTTGAATATGATCTAATGTTGGGAAAGCTGTGTTAGTAACTCCATTTTGAAATAAACTTCCGGAGAGGTTTAACAAAAACCTGAAAGGCTTTAAAAACATTTCCGCGACAATCAAGGTCCACGGAAGTATATGACAGGCCTTGAAGCAGTTTGGCTGAAACAAACACAAACTCAACTTCTGATCTGGATAGGGTTTTTCTACCCAAATTATTTTCCTTTCATCACAAAATAGAAAACCTCTTTGTTTCATGTATCCAGCTGAGCACCCATGGGCATTCTTTCTGGTTTGGTCTCGGCTAAATGCAGAGAAACACAGTGGGTCTGTTTCAAGTCGATGCTATGGAGGCGTCATGAATTCATCACTATACTGTCACAAATGTCCTCCTACAGTGCTTTTCATTGCCTAGTGGTATCAAAAGAAAGGAGCCAGTACTGTTTATGAAATGGCTGTGAAACAGATATTTGATTCTTTTTTTCCCTCGGAATCCGTTATAAGCAACGGAAGCAAAGGAAGAAGGAAGGGGAAGAAAAAAACAAGGGCCATCACTTCAGTAGTGTCACACAGAGCAGAAGGAAAAGGGGAGAAAGGAATAGAAGGGAAGAGTTGAAAGAGAAAAGAAAAAAGAAAGGAGGAGGAAAAAAATCTCAGCTCTCCAGCCTCATACCTGGAATATAAATGGACCCTAATTTGGAGGAAGATTTTTTTTTTCTTTTTTACCTTAAATGACAAATGTTTACATCCTGTTAAGCTGTGATCGTTATTTTTTGCTATATTATAAGCCTGGTATTCACCTGAGACTTTCTTTCCCCGAGTTGTGCTGATGAGATTTTTATCAGAACCTCTTTGCAACTGTCTTGGAGAAACCAGGCTCTCTCTCCATTTTACTCTACCTCTAGGACCTGCACTAGGATGTGCAGGCCAAGCACCCAAGATGCACAATTTAAGGAGGCACTCACTCTCAGGTGCCCACCCTGCACTCATAGGAGCCTGACAGTGGGTGTCTCCTTAAATTTAGCACCTAGGTGCCTCCCGCCTCTGCCTTGGTCCCACCCTGCCACCAGCTCCCAGTGCCCAACAACCCTGGCAGTAATCTCAGGGCTCTTTTACTTATTTCCGCCTAAAAGCCATTTTCTCTGGCTCCTTTCACTTCTGAATCTCCACCCTATGCCTCCACTCCTTCCCACACCACCCCAAGCTTCAGTCTCACCTCCCTCATCCATGCTGCTTATGTCTTTAGGAATCTATGGCTGAGCTTTAAACAAGCCACCAAGAATTTTAGAGGTTAATAAGTAGTTCTGGGCCTCATTTCAAAGACTAAAAAAAAGAGAAATTCTCTTCATTTTGCTATGAAACTATGAAACCACACTTAGTGACATCATGCCTTACCAACCATCCACAATTCTGTCCAAAACAGATTTTTATCTAAGGATGAAGTAAAGTCTAACAAGATGGGCCTTTCTAGTTAGTTATTGAGTAGGTTACTTTATTATTAGCTTAGATTCCTAACTGAGGTTTTCTACAGGAAATTGTGATATAACAGAAGCACCTGCTGGGGGTTTGCCTCCATCGTCCAGAGCCATCATTTCTCCCCAATCGACCTTCTTCCTTCCCCAGACAATTGTACTGTTAAGGAGAGGGGTGTATCATATCCCTCAGGTGTGTTGAAGAGTACGATTTTGCTGGAGATAGCCAAATGAGTCCAGAGAGAACAAGGTGACATATCAAAGCAACAGGGCTCCAGTGAAGTCCTGCAGGCTCCGTGGCAGGTAAGCAGAGTCGTTTGCGCCCACCAAATCATCACAGTGGGCGGCCGGCGCGCTCCCCACTTCCTTGAGAAGCAGCCTCTGGGCCCTGAAACATTCTTCTTTTGATAACAGAGCAACAACAAAATGCTGTGGCAATCAAAACTGCCTGAAAACAGCATATTAACCGTTCAGAGTTTTAATTGAGTTAAGGAAACGTCAGCCCAGATGCTCTCCGCGGTTCTTCTCATAGAGATGCGCTCTTGGTGCTGCGTTTTTGAGACTTTGCGCCTTCTGACTTAGGACTCCCTCTCGCAGACGGGACTTCGGGATCACGGGAGTGATTTCCACGTGGGATGAGGGTAGGAATGAAGATGCGGCCGACATTTACAGACACTGTCTCATTTAATGTTCCAAAGAACCCTGCCAGACACATCCCTGTGTGACCATTTTGCAAATGAAATTGATGCTCAGAGAAGTTTAATGGCTTTCTTAAGGTCACTCAGTTAGGAAAGGGTGGAGTTAGAGTCAGAACCCGGGTCTAATCCTGAGGCACTTTGCAATCTTTGCTCGTCTTCACCCTTCACACCGCACTGTTTGCTCCCATAATGCAGTGCCACCAGTAGTCTTCTCAAGAGTCCAGCTTGCTCGGTTGGCAGCTTAGTGCGTTTATAAAAACTGGGTCTTGGCCTTTCTTTTCTGAGCTTCAATCATTGGACTAATGCTGAATGAATCTTCTAAGGCTGCCTTGTGCAGTCCCTTTAAATTATAATGAGAAAACGAAAGTGCAGTGATTGAAGACCTGTGCCCCCAGTGAGCCACTGAGTCAGTGCTGGGAGCAGGACCAACGAGCCCCAGGGCAGTATGTCGACACCGCACGGTGCTACCAAGATCGTGCAAGGAGAGTCCTATGTCCTAGATGTGAGGTGCTGATTCTCTCAAGCCCCCAGCTTTTCTAGGGACACAAGTAAGTGGTGAGGTCTGGAGTAGGGGTGAGGGCAGCACCCACGCATGTCCAGCATGTTTGACTCCAGGTTTCACCATTTATTTATTTATTTATGGCTGCGTTGGGTCTTCGTTGCTGCGCTATGGGCTTTCTCTAGTTGCAGCGAGCAGGGGCGACTCTTAGTTGCGGTGCGCGGGCTTCTCATTGCGGTGGCTTCTCGTTGCGGAGCACGGGCTCTAGGCGTGCAGGCTTCAGTAGTTGTGGCACATAGGCTCAGTAGTTGTGTCACGCGGGCTCAGTAGTCGTGGCTCGTGGGCTCTAGAGCGCAGGCTCAGTAGTTGTGTCGCACGGGCTTAGTTGCTCCACAGCATGTGGGATCTTCCCGGACCAGGGATGGAACCCGTGTCCCCTGCATTGGCAGGCGGATTCTTAACCACTGCGCCACCAGCGAAGCCCTCACCGTTTCTTTTCAGCAGATTAATTCTAGTCGTCAAAACCCATAGAGAAAACAGATAGGAAATAGATTCTCCAGCACTTTTCCAGGTTGATTCCTGCATCTTCTTTCAAGACTTCTTGGTTCTCTCATCCTCAAGCACTTACAGGGTTCTCTTTGGCAGTACCAGATCTAAATTACACCTCAAATCACCATCACCACCACCACCCTCAACTCCTTGTAACCTATTTTGCAACATGGTCCCTTGGTGTAAGTCAACACAGTCTATATATTCCCAGTCCCGCCCCCTCACGCCCTCCACACCAGACTTACCTGCTCCCAGTTCTGGCCCAGTACTCGTGCCACGGCTCCCGGGTTACTGTCTCCTCCTCCTTCCTGTGCCTCCTCGCCCAGTTCCTCTAAGCCAGCGTTGCAATCGCAAATGTTCCTCTGTCATTTTTCCTCTTTTTATTATAATTACGCTAACTCTGTATTGCAGAGGAAGAGATGATTTTTCTTTGACTGGGGCCAGGGAGGTATGAGAAATGTGTCCCATGCTGGATGCACCGTAGGGGATGGTGGGAAATGTAGCAAACTAACAAGTCCACGCCCCACTTAAAGAAATTTAAGTTTAAAAAACTTAAAGCATTCAGGGATTTCCCTGGTGGTCCAGTCGTGAAGAATCCTCCTTCCAATACAGGGGACGAGGGTTCGATCTCTGGTCAGGGAACTAAGAACCCACAAGCCTCGGGGCAACTAAGTCCACGCCGCAGCAACTGAGCCCACACGCTCTGGAGCCCACGCACCGCAACGAAGATCGCGCATGCCACAGCTAAGACCCAATGCAGCCAAATAAAATTTTTTTTTTAATTTAAAGCATTCTTCTGATCAGAGTAAGTACTTATACAGCCTGGATTCAGGGGCCACCAGTTTTCAACTCCTGTTGGGCCTCCACTCTAATCTGAAAGGCATTACTTTCTTCAAATCCTGATTCAAAGTCAAATTTACTTCCCCTAGCATTTTCTTTACTAATCACCACTCCTTTACATCCCCTTAAATGTATGTACAATTTAAACCATATTGGCTTTTGATTTCAAGCTTTGAGGGCAAGAATGGTTTACCTATGTTTTATTCCTCAACTTTATATCAGATCCTGCCTCCAATTTACTTAACCAGAACGTCCAAGGATATATAGTGCATAGTATACAAGTTTATGAAGAATAAACGTGTTTGGTGCGAGTCCTCTTCCTAAGTGTGTAGATTTGTGTCTTTGGCATCCTCAGAAACTCCTAATAATGGGGCAGAAGTTAATTTTGTTTCCCCATAGTTTGGAGAAGAGGGAAATGTTCTGTTTTTAATTTGCACTAATACAAATAAACCAAATGGCTTTCTGAATGACAGAGTCACGGTGACACCCAGCCAGCTACGCCTGGACCATTTCTCACCCCAAAAGCTGTCAACACAGAAAGTTAGCCTTTATGGCCCATGAATCCTTCTGTCATCTGCTGCCCTCTAGTGGAGAGAAGGGATAGAGCGGACAGAGTTGTCCAGAAGCCAGAGCTCCTCGAGCCTAACTCCAGAAGACACTGAACAGTCACAAAAAATTGTCCCTTCCTCTGTGGTGTAGAGTTGGAGTAATTATAATAAAAACAGGAAAAATTACAGAAGAATCAAGCTACTGTTTTCCACTGTGGAAGGCAAAGTGTGAGTTGAAGTAAAATAAGTATGAGTCAATAATTCAACATGTGATTTTTTTTATTATTATTATTTATTTATTTACTTATGGCTGCACTGGGCCTTCATTGCTGCGCGCAGACTTTCTCTAGTTGCGGCGAGCGGGAGCTACTCTTCGTTGCGGTGCTCAGGCTTCTCATTGCGGTGGCTTCTCTTGTGGAGCGCAGGCTGTAGATGCGTGGGCTTCAGTAGTTTTGGCTCGTGGGCCCTAGAGCACAGGCTCAGTAGTTGTGGCGCACGGGCTTAGTTGCTTCGCAGCATCTGGGATCTTCCCAGAACAGGACTCAAACCCGTGTCCCCTGCATTGGCAGGTGGATTCTTAGCCACTGGACCACCAGGGAAGTCCTGATTTTTTTTCAATAACTTTTAGTGGTGTTTTTTCTACAACAGAAAAGTATATAAACTTTATTGTACAAGTTTTTCTTTATTATACAAATATACGTTCATCTTAGGAAGTACAAATAAGCCATAAAATAAAAATGAAATCACCCAGAAACCACCCTCCATTAAAAAAATACCATCGCAATGTGGCATCATTATGAATGTATCATTCTAGATGTTATTGAATGCATATGTAGACATATGATTTTGTTTTAACAAATACAGGATCACATTTTGCATCCAGTTTCACAACCTGCTTCTTTACTGAGGCATTCTGAGGTCACAGAAGTGTTCATGTTTTCTGAAGTCATCCCTAACCTGTGTGTTTCAGCCACCAGAGAGCAGGCTTGTGAGGGTGCCTATAACAGGCAAAGTTACCTTCAGTTTTCCTCTGGAACCATCTCTCATCTGACTTTCAGCTGGCTTAAGCAAGTGACCAATTATAGCATATTATTTTATTTGTATATGGAATTTAAAATAATAAACCTGAGCATATGGAAAATAAACATTAATGCTATCTAATATAACCGTATTCATCAGGGTGAGTTGTTTAATTATTTAAGATCCACTACAATACTGGATTTAAACTTTGTGGATATGGCATTCTATCCCTGCTTTAATAAATATATATTTTAATTATATCTATATGAAAGATTTTTCCCCAAAATTATGGGAGATATTTAACTCTCTTGAGAGAAATTTTCTTTTTTTTTTTTTTTTTTTTTTTTTTTTTTTTTTTTTTTTTAAACATCTTTATTGGGGTATAATTGCTTTACAATGGTGTGTTAGTTTCTGCTTTACAACAAAGTGAATCAGCTATACATATACATATGTTCCCATATGTCTTCCCTCTTGCGTCTCCCTCCCTCCCACTCTCCCCATCCCACCCTTCCAGGCTGTCACAAAGCACCGAGCTAATATCCCTGTGCCTTGCGGCTGCTTCCCCCCAGCTATCTACCTTACTACGTTTGTTAGTGTGTATATGTCCATGACTCTCTCTCGCCCTGTCAAAACTCACCCTTCCCCCTCCCCATATCCTTAAGTCCGTTCTCCAGTAGGTCTGCGTCTTTATTCCTATCTTACCCCTAGGTTCTTCATGACATTTTTTTTCCCTTAAATTCCATATATATGTGTTAGCATACGGTATTTGTCTTTTTCTTTCTGACTTACTTCACTCTGTATGACAGATTCTAGGTCTATCCATCTCATTACAAATAGCTCAATTTCATTTCTTTTTAAGGCTGAGTAATATTCCATTGTGTATATGTGCCACATCTTCTTTATCCATTCATCCGATGATGGGCGCTTAGGTTGTTTCCATGTCCTGGCTATTGTAAATAGAGCTGCAATGAACATTTTGGTACATGACTCTCTTTGAATTTTGGTTTTCTCAGGGTATATGCCAAGTAGTGGGATTGCTGGGTCATATGGTAATTCTATTTGTAGTTTTTTAAGGAACCTCCATACTGTTCTCCACAGTGGCTGAACCAATTCACATTCCCACCAGCAGTGCAAGAGTGTCCCCTTTTCTCCACACCCTCTCCAGCATTTATTGTTTCTTGATTTTTTGATGATGGCCATTCTGACTGGTGTGAGATGATATCTCATTGTAGTTTTGATTTGCATTTCTCTAATGATTAATGATGTTGAGCATTCTTTCATGTGTTTGTTGGCATTCTGTATATCTTCTTTGGAGAAATGTCTATTTAGGTCTTCTGCCCATTTTTGGATGGGGTTGTTTGTTTTTTTGTTATTGAGCTGCATGAGCTGCTTGTAAATTTTGGAGATTAATCCTTTGTCAGTTGCTTCATTTGCAAATGTTTTCTCCCATTCTGAGGGTTGTCTTTTGGTCTTGGTTATGGTTTCCTTTGCTGTGCAAAAGCTTTGAAGTTTCATTAGGTCCCATTTGTTTATTTTTGTTTTTATTTCCATTACTCTAGGAGGTGGGTCAGAAAGGATCTTGCTGTGATTTATGTCATAGAGTGTTCTTCCTATGTTTTCTTCTAAGAGTTTGATAGTTTCTGGCCTTACATTTAGGTCTTTAATCCATTTTGAGCTTATTTTTGTGTATGGTGTTAGGGAGTGATCTAATCTCATACTTTTACATGTACCTGTCCAGTTTTCCCAGCACCATTTATTGAAGAGGCTGTCCTTTCTCCACTCTACATTCCTGCCTCCTTTATCAAAGATAAGGTGTCCATATGTGCGTGGGTTTATCTCTGGGCTTTCTATCCTGTTCCACTGATCTGTCTTTCTGTTTTTGTGCCAGTACCATACTGTCTTGATTACTGTTGCTTTGTAATATAGTCTGAAGTCAGGGAGCCTTATTCCTCCAGCTCCTTTTTTCGTTCTAAAGATTGCTTTGGCTATTCGGGGTCTTTTGTGTTTCCATACAAATTGCGAAATTTTTTGTTCTAGTTCTGTGAAAAATGCCAGTGGTAGTTTGATAGGGATTGCATTGAATCTGTAGATTGCTTTGGGTAGTAGAGTCATTTTCACAATGTTGATTCTTCCCATCCAAGAACATGGTATATCTCTCCATCTATTTGTATCATCTTTAATTTCTTTCATCAGTGTCTTATAATTTTCTGCATACAGGTCTTTCGTATCCTTAGGTAGGTTTATTCCTAGATATTTTATTCTTTTTGTTGCAATGGTAAATGGGAGTGTTTTCTTGATTTCACTTTCAGATTTTTCATCATTAGTATATAGGAATGCCAGAGATTTCTGTGCATTAATTTTGTATCCTGCTACTTTACCAAATTCATTGATTAGCTCTAGTAGTTTTCTGGTAGCATCTTTAGGATTCTCTATGTATAGTATCATGTCATCTGCAAACAGTGACAGCTTTACTTCTTCTTTTCCGATTTGGATTCCTTTTATTTCCTTTTCTTCTCTGATTGCTGTGGCTAAAACTTCCAAAACTATGTTGAATAAGAGTGGTGAGAGTGGGCAACCTTGTCTTGTTCCTGATCTTAGTGGAAATGCTTTCAGTTTTTCACCATTGAGGATGATGTTTGCTGTGGGCTTGTCATATATGGCTTTTATTATGTTTAGGAAAGTTCCCTCTATGCCTACTTTCTGGAGGGTTTTTATCATAAATGGGTGTTGAATTTTGTCGAAAGCTTTCTCTGCATCTATTGAGATGATCATATGGTTTTTCTCCTTCAATTTGTTAATATAGTTTATCACATTGATAGATTTGCGTATATTGAAGAATCCTTGCATTCCTGGAATAAACCCCACTTGATCATGGTGTATGATCCTTTTAATGTGCTGTTGGATTCTGTTTGCTAGTATTTTGTTGAGGATTTTTGCATCTATGTTCATCAGTGATATTGGCCTGTAGTTTTCTTTCTTTGTGACATCCTTGTCTGGTTTTGGTATCAAGGTGATGGTGGCTTCGTAGAAGGAATTTGGGAGTGTTCCTCCCTCTGCTATATTTTGGAAGAGTTTGAGAAGGATAGGTGTTAGCTCTTCTCTAAACGTTTGATAGAATTCACCTGTGAAGCCATCTGGTCCTGGGCTTTTGTTTGTTGGAAGGTTTTTAATCACAGTTTCAATTTCAGTGCTTGTGATTGGTCTGTTCATATTTTTCTATTTCTTCCTGATTCAGTCTTGGCAGGTTGTGCATTCTAAGAATTTGTCCATTTCTTCCAGATTGTCCATTTTATTGGCATAGAGTTGCTTGTAGTAATCTCTCATGATTTTTTTTATTTCTGCAGTGTCAGTTGTTACTTCTCCTTTTTCATTTCTAATTCTATTGATTTGAGTCTTCTCCCTTTTTTTCTTGATGAGTCTGGCTAGTGGTTTATCTATTTTGTTTATCTTCTCAAAGAACCAGCTTTTAGTTTTATTGATCTTTGCTATTGTTTCCTTCATTTCTTTTTCATTTATTTCTGATCTGATTTTTATGATTTCTTTCCTTCTGCTAGCTTTGGGGTTTTTTTGTTCTTCTTTCTCTAATTGCTTGAGGTGCAAGGTTAGGTTGTTTATTCGAGATGTTTCCTGCTTCTTAAGGTGGGCTTGTATTGCTATAAACTTCCCCCTTAGAACTGCTTTTGCTGCATCCCATAGGTTTTGGGTCGTTGTGTCTCCATTGTCATTTGTTTCTAGGTATTTTTTAATTTCCTCTTTGATTTCTTCAGTGATCACTTCATTATTAAGTAGTGTATTGTTTAGCCTCCATGTGTTTGTATTTTTTACAGATCTTTTCCTGTAATTGATATCTAGTCTCATGGCGTTGTGGTCGGAAAAGATACTTGATACAATTTCAGTTTTCTTAAATTTACCAAGGCTTGATTTGTGACCCAAGATATGATCTATCCTGGAGAATGTTCCATGAGCACTTGAGAAAAATGTGTATTCTGTTGTTTTTGGATGGAGTGTCCTATAAACATCAATTAAGTCCATCTTGTTTAATGTATCATTTAAAGCTTGTGTTTCCTTATTTATTTTCATTTTGGATGATCTGTCCATGGGTGAAAGTGGGGTGTTAAAGTCCCCTACTATGAATGTGTTACTGTTGATCTCCCCTTTTATGGTTGTTAGTATTTGCCTTATGTATTGAGGTGCTCCTATGTTGGGTGCATAAATATTTACAATTGTTATATCTTCTTCTTGGATCGATCCCTTGATCATTATGTAGTGTCCTTCTTTGTCCCTTTTAATAGTCCTTATTTTAAAGTCTATTTTGTCTGATATGAGAATTGCTACTCCAGCTTTCTTTTGGTTTCCATTTGCATGGAATATCTTTTTCCATCCCCTTACTTTCAGTCTGTATGTGTCTCTAGTTCTGAAGTGGGTCTCTTGTAGACAGCATATATAAGGGTCTTGTTTTTGTATCCATTCAGCCAATCTGTGTCTTTTGGTGGGAGCATTTAGTCCATTTACATTTAAGGTAATTATTGATATGTATGTTCCTATTTCCATTTTATATACTGTTTTGGGTTCGCTACTATAGGTCATTTCCTTCTCTTGTGTTTCGTGTCTAGAGAAGTTCCTTTAGCATTTGTTGTAAAGCTGGTTTTGTGGTGCTGAACTCTCTCAGCTTTTGCTTGTCTGTAAAGGTTTTAATTTCTCCATCAAATGTGAATGAGATCCTTGCTGGGTAGAGTAGTCTTGGTTTCAGGCTATTCTCCTTCATCACTTTCAGTATGTCCTGCCACTCCCTTCTGGCTTGTAGGGTTTCTGCTGAGAGATCAGCTGTTAACCTTATGGGGATTCCCTTGTGTGTTATTTGTTGTTTTTCCCTTGCTGCTTTTAATATGCTTTCTTTGTATTTAATTTTTGACAGTTTGATTAATATGTGTCTTGGCGTGTTTCTCCTTGTATTTATCCTGTATGGGACCCTCTGTGCTTCCTGGACTTGATTAACTATTTCCTTTCCCATATTAGGGAAGTTTTCAACTATAATCTCTTCAAATATTTTCTCAGTCCCTTTCTTTCTTTCTTCTTCTTCTGGAACCCCTATAATTCGAATGTTGGTGCGTTTCATGTTGTCCCAGAGGTCTCTGAGACTGTCCTCAGTTCTTTTCATTCTTTTTTCTTTATTCTGCTCTGCAGTAGTTATTTCCACTACTTTATCTTCCAGGTCACTTATCCGTTCTTCTGCCTCAGTTATTCTGCTATTGATCCTATCTAGAGTGATTTTAATTTCATTTATTGCATTGTTCATCGTTGCTTGTTTCATCTTTAGTTCTTGTAGGTCCTTGTTAACTGTTTCTTGCATTTTGTCCATTCTACTTCCAAGATTTCGGATCATCCTTACTATCATTATTCTGAATTCTTT
The DNA here is from genome assembly GCF_008692025.1 of Phocoena sinus. NCBI lineage: Eukaryota > Metazoa > Chordata > Mammalia > Artiodactyla > Phocoenidae > Phocoena > Phocoena sinus. The sequence continues at coordinate 28,907,514 of NC_045766.1, forward strand.
TTCAGGTAGATTGCCTATTTCCTCTTCATTTGTTAGGTCTGGTGGGTTTTTATCTTGCTCCTTCATCTGCTGTGTGTTTTTCTGTCTTCTCATTTTGCTTATCTTACTGTGTTTGGGGTCTCCTTTTTGCAGGCTGCAGGTTCGTAGTTCCCGTTGTTTTTGATGTCTGTCTCCAGTGGCTAAGGTTGTTTCAGTGGGTTGTGTAGGCTTCCTGGTGGAGGGGACTAGTGCCTGTGTTGTGCTGGATGAGGCTGGATCTTGTCTCTCTAGTGGGCAGGTTCACGTCTGGTGGTGTGTTTTGGGGTGTCTGTGGCCTTATTATGATTTTAGGCAGCCTCTCTGCTAATGGGTGGGGTTGTGTTCCTGTTTTGCTAGTTGTTTGGCATAGGTTGTCCAGCACTGTGGCTTGCTGGTCGTTGAGTGAAGCTGGGTGCTGGTGTTAAGATGGAGGTCTCTGGGAGATTTCCGCTGTTTAATATTATGTGGAGCTGGGAGGTCTCTTGTTGACCAGTGACCTGAAGTTGGCTCTCCTACCTCAGAGGCAGAGCCCTGACTCCTGGCTGGAGCACCAAGAGCCTTTCATCCACACGGCTCAGAATAAAAGGGAGAAAAAAGTAGAGAGAATTAGTAGAAGTATGAGGAAAGAAAGAAGGAAAGGAGGAAAGGAAGGAAGGAAGAAAGAAGCAAAGAAGGAAAGAAAGGAGGGAGGGAGGGAGGGAGGGAGGAAGGAAGGAAGGAAGGAAGGAAGGAGGGAAAGAAGGAAAAAAAGACAGAAAGAAAGATGATACAGTAAAAATAAAATAAAGTATAATATAGTTATTTAATTAAAAAATATTTAGAAAAAAAAAAAGGGACGGATAGAACCTTAGGACAAATGTTGGAAGCAAAGCTATACAGAGAAAATCTTACACAGAAGCATACACATACACCTTCACAAAAAGAGGTAAAGGGGGAAAAATCATAAATCCTGCTCCCTGAGACCACCTCCTCAATTGGGGTGATTCGTTGTCTAAAGGAGGGAGGGAAGGAAGGAAAGAAAGAACGAAGGTAAAGTATAATAAAGTTATTACAATTAAACTTAATTATTAGAAAAAGAATTTTTAAAAAAAGTCATGGACGGATAGAGCCCTAGGACAAATGGTGGAAGCTAGAGTATACAGACTAGATGTCACACAGGAGCATACACGTACACCTTCACAAAAAGAGGAAAAGGGAAAAAAATCATAGATTTCGCTCCTAAATTCCACCTCTTCAATTTGGGATCTATTCAGGTATTCCACAGATGCAGGGTATATCAAGTTGATTGTGGAGCTTTAATCCGCTGCTTCTGTGGCTGCTGGGAGAGATTTCCCTTTCTCTTCTTTGTTTTCACAGCTCACAGGAGCTCAGCTTTGGATTTGGCCCTGCCTCTGCGTGTAGGTCGCTGGAGGGCGTCTGTTTTTTCGCTCAGACAGGACGGGGTTAAAGGAGCCGCCGATTCGGGGCCTCCGGCTCACTCAGGCCGGGGGTTGGGGGATGGGGGAAGGAGGGGCACTGCGTGCGGGGCCGGCCTGCGGCGGCAGAGGCAGCGTGACGTTGCGGCAGAGGCCGGCGTGACGTTGCACCAGCCTGAGGCCCGCCGTGCGCTGTCCCGGGGAAGTTGTCCCTGGATCCCGGGAACCTGGCAGTGGCGGGCTGCACAGGCTCCGCGGAAGAGGGGTGTGGAGAGTGACCTGTGCTCGCACACAGGCCCCTTGGTGGCGGCAGCAGCAGCCTTAGCGTCTCCCGCCCGTCTCTGGGGTCCGCGGTTTTAGCCGCGGCTCGCGCCCGTCTCGGGGGCTCGCGCCCTCAGCCGCGGCTCGCGCCCGTCTCTGGGGTTTGCGCTTTCAGCCGCGGCTCGCGCCCGTCTCGGGGGCTCGCGCCCTCAGCCGCGGCTCGCGCCCGTCTCTGGGGTTCGCGCTTTTAGCCGCGGCTCGCGCCCGTCTCTGGAGTTCCTTTAAGCAGCGCTCTTAAACCCCTCTCCTCGCGCACCAGGAGACAAAGAGGGAAGAAAAAGTCTCTTGCCTCTTCGGCCGGTGCAGGCTTTTCCCCGAACTCCCTCCCGGCTAGTCGTGGTGCACTAACCCCTTCAGGCTATGTTCAAGCCGCCAACCCCAGTCCTCTCCCTGAGCTCCGTCCAAAACCAAAACCCGAGCCTCAGCTCGCAGCCCCGCCCGCCCCGGCGGGTGAGCAGACAAGCCACTCGGGCTGGTGCGTGCCGGTCAGCACCGATCGTCTGTGCAGGAATCTCCCCGCTTTGCCCTCCGCACCGTCGCTGTGCACTACTCCGCGGTCCCGAAACTCCCCCCTCTGCCTCCCGCAGTCTCCGCCCGCGGAGGGGCTTCCTAGTGTGTGGAAACTTTTCCTCCTTCACAGCTCCCTCCCACTGGTGCAGGTGCCGTCCTTATTCTTTGTCTCTGTTTTTTCTTTTGCCCTACCCAGTTACGTGGGGAGTTTCTTGCCTTTTGGGAGGTCTGAGGTCTTCTGCCAGCCTTCAGTAGGAGTTCTGTAGGAGTTGTTCCACGTGTGGATGTATTTCTGGTGTATCCGTGGGGAGGAAGGCGATCTCCGCGTCTTACTCTTCCGCCATCTTCAAGGTCCCCCCCGAGAGAAATTTTCAAATGTAACCAATCTGCACTTCTCTTAGAAACAAAACACTATCATCACTTCTCCAAACATGTGTAGTTTGCCCCCATGTTATAAACACAGGAAAAGAGCAGCATCTACTTAAGAGAAAGCCCTGAAGATAGGAATGAAAGACAGCATAACCAGATTTAATGTTAAAGCAAAACTAAAAACTCCAGGACGGTACTTAAGTGAGCATGATGGGAATGTATTGTTTCCTTATAATGATTTTAAATGGAAATTACAATTCAATCACAAATGAAAGGAATTTGTAGACAGTGAGGTGAACAAATCTGATTTCACTCGGATTCACGGTGATTATCAAATTAGCAGCGACTCATTCACCACTAACCATTCTCAGTCCTCTTGGTCTCCCTAACAGCGCTGAACTGCAGCTTCATGGTGATTGCAATGGTGGCAGCTCATCAGGGCTATATTTTAGCTGTGCTTTTATCTTCCGTTTTTCCTTTTCATTGCTCGGCAAGGTAAAAGTGGGGAGTGGGGGAAGAGCATTAGAGGAGTGAGAACGTTAACATGCACTTGTTTTAAAAGTTGTGCAACACCAGTTGAAGGCCTAACATCTGGCTCCCGGCTGCCTCCTGACCCATCTCCTAGCACTCTATCCTCATCAACTCCACTCCAACCACACTGGTCTCCTCGCTGTTTCTCCACACCAAGCACACACTCCTGCCTCGGAGCCTTTGCACCTGCTATTCCCTCTGCTAGAACACCCTTCCACCTACATCTGCAAAGTTTACTGCTTGGCTTCAATAGCGTCTGAGTTCAGATGCCCCCTCCTTGGAGAGGTTTGGCCTTCCCCAGCTGCTCCTTTCTAAAGCAGCCCTCCTGTCACTCTCTACTCCCTCATTCTGCTTTGTTTCTTTCTTCCCAAACATCCGTCACTACCTGACATGGTATTATATACCCACTTTATGTTCCTTTATTGAATGAACCCAATATCACCCAGGTTATTATGACCGAGAAGGTCCAGGGTGAGTCTGGGAGTATATATACTGAAAAGCTCACCGGGAGATTCTGATGCACAGCCTGGTTGAGAACCACTGGTCTAATGGATATTACAGTTTTTGGAGTCAGATGGTCTGGTTAAAATTCCAGCTTGGCAAGCCTGGGACATTACAGCTGTAGGCCCAGTTAGAACATAGTAGCAGTAATCCCCAACACCCCAGGGTTGTGCTGAAGATAACACCGGGTAATGGATTTGAGACAACCTCTTGAACTGGAAAGTGGGATATAAAAATGTTATTAGTACCCTATTTCTTCTCTGAGGGTGAACTACTTACATTTTAGAGAAAGAACATTTTTTGAATAATAATAAAACCTATTTTTATTTAGAAGTACGATCTCTCCGAATCAGATTGTTCCTTCCTTGTAAACTCTAAATTATACGTCGTTTTTTCTCCTGAAGGCAGTGCAAAGAGAGAAACGAATGGGAATTTGGTCCAATCCTTGTAGCTAATGCAAATAATTTCAAATTCTGAAATTCAAAATTGCTAGCAGCGGTTTTGCCTGCATTTGCCCCAGGGTGGCGGCCGTGAAGAGGTGGTCTCCCCAACACCCCCTGTCTCCACCCCCTCCCCCCGGGCTGAATGGTCCCTGAACGTCTCCCATCCTTGGGCTCACTCCGTAGGGTGAAGCGGCTCCCCTCGCGCCCTGTGCTGACTGCCCACCCGGCGGGAGCGCGGGGATGATGGACAGATGGAGCTGGTGAGAGTGCTGCCTGGAACGTCCGGGAAACAGCACTTCAGGAAGCAGCAAGCGGAATAGGGCATCTTGGAAACATTCGCTCTCATCACAAGAGAGTCCACTGTGATCTCCAAAGGGCCCAGTGTCATGAAAAGCAATCGATGAATTGAGAAGGCTCCGACTCAGGCGGCCAGCCTGCACCTCCCAAGAGGTCTCAGAACAAACCTCTGTGAAAGGAATGAGTTCTCGGGAGAACCGATATACGGCCCCCTTTTATGGCAGAGGTCACCAGTAAAAGACTTAAGAACACACAGGTGGGGGCGTTTTGTTATTCATGTTTACCGTAACCAAAGGAAATAAATATTGTATACATGTACTTCTATTTATAAACACCACTAGCCAGGTTTCATTGGATAAAGAGTGACACCTAGTGGACAAGCTGTGGTAACCTCTATGTTATGTCCCCCTAAATCCAATTAATTTAGTTTCTAAAATTATTCCACAATGTAACCAAACTGTCATAAGGCCAACGCCTTTGAAAATTTCACCCCAATCCTGTAACTTATATATAAGAACAACAGCGAAAGGAGACTGACAGACTGAAAATAGTTTTGAAGCATCTGTGAGTGAAGAAACTGATAAAAGGAAACAGTAAATGAAGGCAAATCTTTGTCCCAGGTTTCTTTAACGTGGTATGAAAATTCTCCATCAGATGGAGAGAGGAAAATTTGAATTTTGCTAGGGATCCATGAGTAGGACTTTTTGGACTGGAAGCAGGTGAAAAACAGTGGCTGCTACCTCTGGAAATCCTGCTGAGTGGCCCGGCCTCGGGCAGTTGGCCCCTTAACCTCACGGGGTCCAGAAATCAGCTCTTGCCCAAACCTGAGAGGTTCTGCAATTCACATGCCCCAGTTCATACCAAGCAGGGCCATCTGGATGCCACCTTGGGCTTCTGTCCTCAGACACTTTCACCATTTTTTTCTCAAATGTTTACCCTAAAATTAGGGAACATTACCTAACACCCAGTGAGACTATAGAACAGAGCCATTGAACTAAGGACTGCCCCAGGAAATTCAAGATGCACTAACTTCATATATACGTATTTGCCCTTTTGATTTTCATACAGAATTTATTCTGCTTCCTAAATGTCCTCTGGATAATATTTTGCTTCCCCCATCCCCGGGAGCGACCATTTGCTGCTGTTCTGGAGGAGGATTTTACCAGCCCCTCAGGAAAGCCGCTGTGCCTCTCTGGTGCTACCAGCTTGCTCTCAGTTTCTCATCCCTGCCTGGCGCAGTTGCAGCTTCTTGGTTTCTCACCCCACCTCACCCACAGGCCTCTCAATTGCCTTCTCACAGGACTCCTGTGGCCCCAAGCACGGTTTCCATCCCAGACTGCTGCTACCCAGGTCCTCCCTCCCAGCTGCCTCACAATGAATCCTCTGAAGCTCACCGAGTAAACATCAATTCAGGGTGAAACAGCTCCCACCCGAGCGCTTCCTCTGCCCCAGAAATACGCACTTTATGACTCCCATGCCTGGGTGGCACCGAGCTTTTGCTTTGCTCTAGCAGCCCTGTCGAGCCTAATGGCATAACTCACTCCTGTTTGTTTAATTGGTTAAATCAGATTAAAATGTGTCTAGGGGGTGGGGTACAATGTGCTCACTTGTGTGTATTTTAATTTACACACACACACACCCTCCCAATGCTGAGACCCAGAGGCACGGTTTAAAAATTGAAAATTTTCAAAGCGGGCTTCCCTGGTGGCGCCGTGGTTAAGAATCTGCCTGCCAATGCAGGGGTCACGGGGTCAAGCCCTAGTCCAGGAAGATCCCACATGCCTCAGAGCAACTAAGCCCATGAGACAACTGCTGAGCCTGTGCTCTAGAGCCCGCGAGCCACAACTACTGATCCCGTGAGCCACAACTACTGAAGACCGTGCGCCTAGAGCCTGTGCTCCGCAACAAGAGAAGCCACTGCAGTGAGAAACCCGCGCACCACAATGAAGAGTAGCCCCCGCTCACAGCAACTAGCAAAAGCCCGCGCACAGCAACAAAGACACAATGCAGCCAAAAATAAATAAATTTATAAAATAAAAAAAAGTTTTCAAAGCCATGCTGATGACAGTCAACAACAGTTAATTGACTTCACAGCCAGCAAATACTTAAAATAGGTTTAATTACCAAGAACTACTAATCTTTCCGGCCCAAGGAGGTAATGCTCCCTTCTTCAAGTTTCCCAAACCTGGCTGCACCAGAATCACCAGGAAACCTTCATGGAAAGATAAAGCCCAGGGCCCCATCTCAAATCTCCTGGACTAAAATGCCTAGGCAGGGACTGGAATGACTATTTCCACAAGCTCTCAGCCGGCTCCACATATTTTCCGTCCAATGTTTGGAAGCCCTGCTTTGAATCACAGCTCAAACCTCACCTTGTTTCAGAAAGGTCTAACAAAGCAACTTCTGCCAGTGTTTCCTAAAGTCATGTATATCATCTTGATTTTTGCCATATCCACGTACCACCTGTACTGCAATCTACCTAAGGTATGTATATCAATTGGCTTGCATTTTTGCATAGATTTCATTTTTTAAAAACTTATATCACTGCTATGAAATCATAGCTTTGATGGATGTTAGTATATTTTTCCTAATACACAATACAAAAAATGTGTACCATTAAAAGCTGTCTTAAAATGTTTTTCCCTGTAGGAATAAGCTAAGTTTGTGTACCAGTGGGTACACCTACAATGCTTGAGAAAACACTGATGGAGAGAAATAATCTCTGTTCTACCTTTCCTTCTGAAGGTGGCCCTAAGGGAAATTGTGAAGAGAAGAATTTCATATTGAGGAGCTCAATTCTTGGGATTTAACTAGGAATCTGTGAGTAGGACTTTTCAGATTGGATACAAGTGAAAAACAGTGGCCACTACCTCTGGAAACCTTGTATAGTGGTCTGGTCTCAGGCAAATGGCTCAATCCTACAAAAATTGCAGACACCGTCCTTCACCCATCCCTTGGATCTTCTAATCAATAATCAATTGAATCACTGGGGGTGGGTCTGGGGTATCCAGCAGTTCTAATATGAAACCAGGGATAAAAACCATCATGCCATTTCTCTTTCAAGAACATTTCTCCCCAGTTAGAAACCCCCATTACCTTCTACCTCCTCCATGGGACCCCTTTGTATTCACTGATACAGATAGAAGGTGAAAAAAAACATTCTGCTTATTAAAACATTCTTACAAGTACAGGTCAGAGTCAAAAAGCTCATGCCTTGACTCCAGGATTCCAGGGAATGCCAACCTCCAGGGTTGTCATAAACTCATTCTACACCAACACACCTCTACATCCCCTACAGAAGGCCCTGGTTTCTGCTTTCATTTTTTCCCCTCCTTCTTATTCTCTGTTTTTCCCTTTTATTGGTTAAAAATAAACGACGGGCTTCCCTGATGGCGCAGTGGTTGAGAGTCCACCTGCCGATGCAGGGGACACGGGTTCGTGCCCTGGTCCGGGAAGATCCCACATGCCGCGGAGCGGCTGGGCCCGCGAGCCATGGCCGCTGAGCCTGCGCGTCCGGAGCCTGTGTTCCACAACGGGAGAGGCCACAACAGTGAGAGGCCCGCGTACCGCAAAAAATAAAATTAAATTTAAAAAAAAAATGACGTACTTTTTCCTTATTTTGAAAGGAAATGCTCAATGTAAGAAAAATTAGAGGCAGACCGCTTGGAGTCGGTGCTGCTGTCCTGTGACTTTCCCTGTTGTCTGCCCTGCTCGGCCCCGTGAGGCCACTGCACCTCAGCAAGTGGCCGGGACCCTTGAGCCTCCAGGAGGTGGACAACCAGCCGCAGCACCCGCTGCAAGTCCAGTACGGCAGGGCGGAGGTTGACGAGCTGGGCAAAGTGCTGACACCCACCCAGGTTAAGAACTGGCCCACAAACATCGCATAGGATTGCCTTGATCCAGATAAATTCTACACGTTGGTCTTGACCTACCTAGATGCTCCCAGCCGAAAGGGCACCATTTCCTGGTGGTCAAGGTGAAAGGCAAGAACATGAGCAGTGGCTCGGTCCTCTCTGATTATGTGGGCGCTGGGTACCCCAAGGGCACGGGCCTTCACCACCACGTCTGGCTGGCTTGGAGCAGGACAGGCCGCTGAAGTGTGACGAACTCATTCTCAGCAACCGATCTGGAGCCCATCATGGCGATTTCACGGTGGCGTCTTTCTGTAAAAGGTACAAGCTCTGGGCCCCGGTGGCCGGCACATGTTACCAGGCTGAATGAGATGACTTTGTGCCTAAACTCCCCGAGCAGCTGTCTGGGAAGCAGAGGAAACTTAGAAGATGGAAACCATCCCAGAGTTTCCCAAGCAGTGTTGTCAGTTTAGCGATGCATGTAGATTTCTCCCCTTCCTCGTTCCCAAGGCCTGAGCGGTCAGATTTAGGTTTGGGGTGACTTTTCCTTCTGCCTGTCCTCTATAATTCTAGAGGGTTTATGTTTTGATCAAATTTGAACTCCATTTGGGGGGATAATTTGGGTCTATGATAGGGTCATCAAAATGTTAATATAAGAATAGTAACTCAGACTTTAAAGAAGAAAAAAATTCTGGTAAAAAGACCAGGTCTACGGTATTAGAGCAGAGCATCAGAGAATCTTTAAAGGAGGTTGGAAAAAAAAAAAAAAAAAAGATGGATTACCTCTGCCTTTGTGAGCCCGAGCCCAGAATTGTGTGTGGTGGCACCTTCTGGCTTGTGTTTTCATGGCTCTGTCTCTCACCAAGACAACCAGAGGCTGGCATGTCCACTAACCCCCAACGTGGTACACCTCAAGCTGGTTACCAGGTGTCAGTGTCCCACTCTGACTCCCTCAAAGAGCCATAATGGAAAAAGCAATAGGGAGAGAGTCACTTTGCTGTTCAAGTCTGGCCATCTAGATGAGCTGCAGGACTGGGTAAGAGGTTATCAGAAATCCGAAAGTCTGTGCCTGTTAAACTGATTGCACTTCTCTGGTGTGAGAAAAGCCCGTCCGGAGTTGCTGAATGCTGTGTTAATTCTGCTATTTGCTTATAATCGAATAAAAATAAAAACAATGTGTAGATGGGAAAAGAAAAGAAAAATTAGGAAGTAAAAATAAGTAATATATGTAAACATTTTAAATTATCCATAATACAACCATGGCAGGACATCCACTTTTAATATTTCAGGATATATATATATATTCCTAACCCTTTGTAGAATGTGTGCCAGCATACTGTTCACAGCTTGATGTGTACTGAACTCCTGAAGCCACTGCTGTAAAAGAATGAGTGGTGAGGGAATTCCCTAGTGGTACAGTGGTTAGGACTCTGTGCTCTCACTGCTGAGGGCCAGGGTTCAGTCCCTCGTCAGGGAACTAAGGTTCCCCATGCTGTGTGGCCAAAACAAAAAAAAAATCAGTAGTAATTTTTCCTTCTTCATTCCCAAAGCCCACTCTGTGTTTGGAGCCTGAGCTTCCCAAGCTCAATAGATTATTGCATTTTAGTTGCAGAGCTAGAAAGAGAAGCTAGGAGGTGCTAGAAGGCTACCACCTCACCCATCCAGAATGAGGCTGGTGCTGAGACTGGAGGCCTGAACCAGGATAGAAGGTTCACTAGGGAGGAGGCCAGTGGCAGTGGGTTCCACTAATGGGGAGGACCCACGCCCCAGTCCCAGAGAGCCCTTGAGTAGTGACCTGGCTTCTGGGAAAGAGGGACTGAACCCAAAATCTTTGGCCTTATCCTGCAACCTAAGATCCTTGTACCCAGCTTGGCATAGAGGAAATGCAGCTGCCCTCTTAGAAAAGTTAATGAGCACCTCGGTGGCTCCCACATTGACCTGAACGGTTGGAGCCCCGCTGTTTGCTACACACCATGTAAAGCTCAACTAAGATGAGATTTCCAGCCAGTTCTGGTGGGTGGGAGGGGGCCAATTTTATCTCATTTAGAATTAAAAAGCCCATTGACTGAAAAGCACCAGAAAATAGAACCTCTCAGTAAGAGGGAGCTTGGAGAAGTTTCTTCCCTTATCTGTGGGGATACAATCCAAGACACCCAGTGGATGCCTGAAAACTACAGATAGTAACAAACCCTATACATACTATGTTTTTTCTTATACTTACATACCTTACATACTTACATACCTATGATAAAGTTTAATTTATAACTTAGGCACAGAGAATATCTGAATTGCCAGCATCAATAACTACTCTTGAACTTTGGAGCCATTATTAAGTAAAATAAGGGTTACTTGAACATAAGCACTGCTACTGAGTGACTACTGGGTGGGACACGTTGAACAAAGGGATGGTCCACACCCCCTCTAGGACAGAGCTGGGTAGCAAGATATTTCATCATGTTACTCAGAACGGTGTGCAATTTTAAATTTTACAAATTGTTTATTTCTGGAATTACCCATTTAACATTTTTGGACCGAGATTTGACCTCAGTTAACTGAAACCACAGAAAGCAAAACCATGAATAAGGGGGTCGACTGTACTTTCAAGGAGAAATCAAGGAAGTAGAGATCAAATCTGGATTGGATTCTGTCAAGAGGAAGGGGCAATTTGGTGATGAATATCTTATAAAAATTAATTCTTGCAAGGGGGAAAAACTAAGTGGGTGAGAGTCATCATTAGTTTAAAAAAAAGAAAGTAGCAGTCTCTCGTGTTGGAAGGTATTTAGTCATTTCTGTTGTTGTAGAGTGGCTTTGTCTTTATCTTCCATACATGATTATAGTGGCCTTGTCTGAGCATTGTTTATATTCTGTGAATATCATTAATGTTCACTCGGGAACTTCAAGTGAAGTTCCAATGGTCCAGCTGCATTGGTGCCACTTTTTACTTTCATAAAGGAATGTATCATCTCAGACCAAATTAATATTTGTCATATATGTTACACATACATATATGTTTTTTACAAACATAGGATTATACTATACATACTGTTTGATAATTTACATTACCTAATGACATATCAACCACAGTTTTCCATGACAGTATTCATCTATATCACTTTAAGTGGATGAATGGGGTTCCATTATGCAGATAAGCCATACATATTTAACTAATTCCCTATTGCTCCGCATTTAGAATGTTTTCCTTTATGCATGCTTGTGCATGTTTGTGTGTGTGTGTGTGTGTGTGTGTACAAATGTATTAGTTTTCTAGGTCTGCCATAACAAAAAAACAACAGAAATGTATTTTCTCACAGTTCTGAAGGCCAGAAGTCCAAAACCAAGGTGTCCACAGGGTTGGTTTCATTTTGAGGCCTTTATCCTTGGCTTATAGATGGCCGTCTTCCTCTTTGTGTGTATATCTCTGTCCTAATCTCCTCTCCTTATAAGGCCTAGTCATATTGGATTAGGGCCTATCCATATGACCTCATTTTATTTTAATTTTCTCTTTAAAGTCTCTATCTCCAAATATACTTTGAGTTACTGGGAATTAAGACTTCAACAGATGCACTTGGTGGGGGTGGAGGGGTCGGGGTGGAGATGAAAACACAGTTCTATCCATAACAGTATGTGTGTGTGTGTGTGTGTGTGTGTGTGTGTTTATAATCAGTGCTGAAATGAACATCCCTGTATCTAAGATTTTGTATACATTCATAGTTATTTCCTCAGGATAAGTTTCCAGGGATGGGACTGCTAAAGTGAGATCACAGTTCTAAGGCCCTTGACAGTATTATCAAATTTCCCCTTTAAAAGTTGTTTGCAAATGTACACTCTCACAAAGCAGTATAGGAGAGTGTTTTCAGCCCCATTTCTTTCAGTGAACTTTGTAATTTTGCAATTATCTGAATCAGGCTTCCTAATTTCAGACTATACTACAAAGCTACAGTAATCAAGACAATATGGTACTGGCACAAAAACAGAAATATAGATCAATGGAACAGGATAAAAAGCCCAGAAATAAACCCAGGCACCTATGGTCAATTAATCTATGACAAAGGAGGCAAGGATATACAATGGAGAAAAGACAGTCTCTTCAATAAGTGGTGCTGGAAAAACTGGACAGCTACCTGTAAAAAATGAAACTAGACCATTCTTTAACACCATACACAAAAATAAACTCAAAATGGATTAAAGACCTAAATGTAAGACTGGATACTGTAGAACTCTTAGAGGAAAATATAGGCAGAACACTCTGACAAAAATTGCAGCAATATCTTTTTTGATCTGTCTCCCAGAGCAATCGAAATAAAAATGAAAATAAACAAATGGAACGTAATTAAACTCAAAAGCTTTTCCACAGCAAAGGAGACCACAAACAAAATGAAAAGACAACCCATGGAATGGGAGAAAATATTCACAAATGATGCAACCAACAAGGGATTAGTCTCCAAAATTTACAGACAGTTCATGTGGCTCAAAAACCAAACAGGTGGGGGCTTCTCTGGTGGTGCAGTGGTTAGGAATCCACCTGCTGGTGCAAGGGACACCGGTTCGAGCCCTGATCCGGGAAGATCCCACATGCCATGGAGCAACTAACCCATGCACCACAAATACTGAGCCTGCACTCTAGAGCCGTGAGCCACAAACTACTGAGCCCGCATGCCAGAACTACTGAAGCCCGCACACCTAGAGCCCGTGCTCTGCAACAAGAGAAGCCGCTGCAATGAGAAGCCCACCCACCACAATGAAGAGTAGCCCCCACTTGCCACAACTAGAGAAGCCCACGTGCAGCAGCGAAGACACAAAGTAGCCAAAAATAAATAAAAAATAAAAAAACAAATCAGATGGCCAAGAGGCACATGAAAAGATGCTCAACATCGCTAATTATTAGAGAAATGCAAATCAAAAGTACAATGAGGTATCACCTCACACAGTCAGAATGGCCGTCATCAAAAAATCTACAAATGATAAATGCTGGAGAGGGTGTGGAGAAAAGGAAACCCTCCTACACTGTTAGTGGGAATGATACAGCCACTATGAAGAACAGTATGGAGTTTCTTTAAAAAAACTAAAAATAGAGCTACCATATGATCCTGCAATCCCACTCCTGGGCATATATCCAAAAAAAAATACAGTTTGAAAGTACACATGCACCCCAATGTTCATTGCAGCACTGTTTACAATAGCCAAGATATGGAAGCCACCTAAATGTCTATCAACAGATGAATGGATAAAGAAGGTATGCTACATATATACAATGGAATATTACTCAGCCACAAATAAAATGAAATGATTCCATTTGCAGCAACATGGATGAACCTAGAGATTATCATACAAAGTGAAGTAAGTCAGACAGAGAAAAACAAATATCATGTGATATCACTCATATGTAGAATCTAAGTTAAAAAATGATACAAGTGAACTTATTTGCAACATAGAAACAGACTCACAGACTTAGAGAATGAATTTATGGTTACCAGGTGGGAAAGGTGTGGGGAGGGATAGATTGGGAGTTTGGGATTGACATATACACACTTCTATATTTAAAATAGATAACCAACAATAACCTACTGTTAAAAAAAATTAATTAAAAAAATGTTGCTACATCCTGTACCAGCTACTGTGCCCAGCTGAGAAGGCAAAGGTAAAAGTCGGCCTCTCTCTCAAGGAACTTAAAGAAATCTGAGCTATGTGGGCAACTGACTACCCAAGTTCGGGGACATGAACTAATACAAAAGGAGGAAAATATAATGAATATGATAATGTGCTTTTTTAGATTTTTAGTAATATCATTCTGTGAAATAATTGTATTAGTACATTAAATTACATTGATTACCTTTAAAAAAAATTTGTTACAATGTACACTCTCACAAAGTAGTATAGGAGAGTGATTTTAGCCCCTTTTCATCCAGTGTGCTTTGTGATTTTGCAATTATCTGTTTTTATTAGTTTCACATTTCTCAGATTTATCTACCTCCACGTGAATTCAGATTGTCCAAACATGTTAGTGAGACAAACACTATCCTACAAAACACTATAGAGTTTTTTAATCACTAGTTAAGTAAACAAATCAAAGGGAATGTCCTACTGATAATAAATCAGGACCATCATTTCCATACACAAAAGATGGCATATTAAAGTTAATTTTTTTACTGACATAAATTGTTCCTTGATTTTTATCTCAAGCATTTAAAAATCTATTTTGTACTCTATGACATCTTAATAAACATTTGTTGATTCCCTTTTAAACACCATCTCATTCGATGAGAAATCTTTTGGTTGCAAGTGACAGAAAACTCTAATGGCTTAAGCAAAAAAATAATAATAATTAAAAAAGCAATGTTTTGGCTCATGTAACTGAAAACCCTGGAAGACAGTACAGTCACAAGTGAGGTTTCATTCTGCAACTAAATACTGCCACCAGGACCCAACTCTGACTGGCTGCCTTTGGACTGGCTCTATGCCTGAGCTTTCTATGGTGGCTTCTGGCAGCTTCAGGCTTTGTCATAATTGTCACAAGATAAATGCAGGAAAATCAGAAGGAAGTCATCATGGATATTTGGCAGTAAAGCAACAAATAGCACCATTCCGACTCATAGAATTCCAGAGCTTGTAGGAAATTAGAAATCATCTAGTCTAATTATTCTCAAAAGGTTTTATATTTGCAGGGGGAGGTCATGTTTTGTTTTGCTGGACCAAACAAGATCTTTTGTTTTCTTCAAACAGCATCTTAGGATGACGTCGAATATTTAAAATAGAATAAAACTGAGCTGTTCAGGTTGAAACAGAAAGGGACCCCCTACTTCCAACCACTTTGCCTCCCATCTCCCCTTCCTTATCTTCCCTGAGGCACTTCTAAGAAGCAAACTACTGATAACTGTAAAGACAGGAAAAAGGAGCACATCCACAGCTGAGTCTAGGACACGCAGTTCATGAGTGACAGGGCCAGGGGAACGAACACAGGTGCCCGCCCCTGTCTCCTCCATCTTACAGCTCCCCTCACCTCTATTTACTTCTCACTGCAATTTTGAGTATTGTGTTTAAATTCTATCCTTGATTTAGTACCTCTGCTTCTACCAAACGATGGTAAACAGAATTAAAAGACTAACTGTCCACCATCAGTGTGTACACGCAGCCTTGTGTCTCCAGCTCTGGTGGATCACCGAGACCAGCTCAGGACAGAGCAGGTTCAAAGCTACGTGGAGCCTCTGAGTTCCTCTAAGTCCAATTGAGGTTTTTATTTCAAATCAGCTTGACGGTGCCTAAATCAGTGTTTATCAGGTATAATCAGTCTAAGGACTTGTAGGAACTTCTCCAAAATCCACTTAGGAAATTTTGTGTTTAGAAGATATTTTTGGACAAGGCACAGTATGAGTGATAAAGTGAACCAAGGCTGGAGTCCTAGAGATGGCTGTCCTGTGAGAGAGAAAGGTGATCAGTTCCACCTGAAGGGACAGAAATGGTTTTTTTAGTGCACAGTTGAGAGTTAAAAATCAATATTGAAAAAAAATTTTTTTTAAATGACCAAATTTATGCAAATGCCAAATGAATCCTAAGTAGTTAAAAATAAAATAAATAATTTAAATAAAGTAATAAACAACATCATCTATCTCTGGTAAGAAGAAGTGTACCCCCAAAATACCACCAACATCTTTTATCTGAATTTATAGCCAGGAGAGCTCAGCAGTATATTCTCTTTCTCCACACCAACTGGCAATCTCTTTCTCCCAGTTTTATCTAAAGCTTTTCTTATGTAGAAGGCTCAGAGCATAGGGGAAAAAAACACTCTGGAAAATACATTAATAAATTTTCCAAATATTGATAGAACAAGATAAAAGGTTAAGGGTCACTGGGTTACAGTCAGAGCCACGTAGGTTACAAGACCATGGGTTAGAGCCAATGGGTAAATGTCACAGGAGTCGGGGGAGGGTGGAGACAAGCCTCTCCCTTGTGAAGGACGACATTTGGAAGGACTCATTAAATATAACTCTCCCTTTATGTGGAGGAAAATCATTTCTACCAAAACTACGATTTCTAGCAAAACCCACACATAACCTTTTTCATTGTACAGTGGTATTCTGCAATTAAAAGCAATCATTAGCTAGAGACGTAGAGTCTCTCCAAATGTTCAAGTTATAAAAGAAAAAAAATTTCCCTCGGACATAGAAGAAAGAATTATGATAACACTGAAATATGTATTAATGTATCCCTTTCAGATCTAAAATCACTTTGTGGGATTAGTAACATAGAAATATGTCAAATCCGTCATGACTTGTTCATAGAACTTGAGTTCTAGTGCACAGGAGAGACATGACTGTCAGGAGGAATAATCTGGGTCAGGGAGGCATTCATTTTTTTCACCTTTGGGTTTGAATAACCAAAAAAATTCATCCCCCGACTTCCCACTTCATTGTTCACACCTCAGTATTTGTCTCCCAGTATTGTAATTTTCCGTTTCCTCATTCCCTCTTTCCCACCACCCTCCACGCTCAGAAAAGACAAAGACTGTATCTTTTTCATTTAAGATTCTGAGAGGCCTACGAGAATGCTTGGCCGTCAAGCATTTAAAAAACTGGGTAGACAATAAATATCACAGAAACGGAGGCAGAAAAGTGAGCAAATGAACTGTATCAACACTCCTTCCAAGCTTTGAATTGCTGCCATCTTTACCTTGTTTCTGGATTAGTAAAAGTTTAAGTGTAAATCCCAAAGAAAGGCGGCGTCAGTAGATTCAGAGACCATGGCCAAGTAAGGATTAGGACTGCTCCAGAAGGTTCTAGAAACATTGGGTGAAATTAATTTATCCCAACAACAATACTTTTTGCTTTTCTCCTTTGCCAATTTATTTAATGAAGACGATAACAAAGCCTTCGTACTGTCAGGGAAATAGCAGCCAAAGACAAATAGGGCGTACCAGCAGAGGGCGCTCTTACCACAGATGTCTACAGTTGACGCCGCCTTTTTTGAACGCTTGCCCACAGCGAGGGCAACAGAGAAAGCCCAACATTCTTTCCTAAGGAGCTCATCAGAATTCTCCCAGCCAAGCAAGAAGGAAAAGGAAAAATACCAAGGGTAAAAAATCAGCAGAGAAGAATGCCAAAGGTGATGACCCTGCTCCTGGATCATCGCACTCTGGAGACAGAGCTTTATATGGCTCTCGAGGGATAATCTGCCTCCTCGTCACTGAAGCTTAAACCACAAAAGAAAAAATGCCTTTTCTCTATTGTATGCTCTTGCCTCCTTTGTCCTAGATTAGGTGCCCATAGGTGTGTGGGCTTATCTTGGGGCTTTCTATCCTGTTCTATTGATCTATATTTCTGTTTTTGTGCCAGTACCATACTGTCTTGATGACTGTAGCTTCGTAGTATAGTCTGAAGTGAGGGAGCCTGATTCCTCCAGCTACGTTTTTCTTTCTCAAGATTGCTTTGGGTATTCTGGGTCTTTTGTGTTTCTATGAGGACACGGAGGGGAGGGGGAAGCTGAGGCCAGGTGAGAGTAGCATCAACATATATACATATTGGCCGAATGTAAAATAGATAGCTAGTGGGAAGCAGCCGCATAGCACAGGGAGGTCAGCTCGGTGCTTTGTGACCACCTAGAGGGGTGGGATGGGGGGGGGTTGGGAGGGAGGCTCAAGAGGGAGGGAATATGGAGACATATGTATGCATATGGCTGATTCACTTTGTTGTGCAACAGAAACTAACACAGTATTGTAAAGCAATTTATACTCCAATAAAGATCTATTAAAAAAATTTTTTTTTAATGCCAAAGAGGGGCTTCCCTGGTGGCGCAGTGGTTGAGAGTCTGCCCGCTGATGCAGGGGACGCGGGTTTGTGCCCCGGTGCGGGAGGATCCCACATGCCGCGGAGCGGCTGGGCCCATGAGCCATGGCCGCTGAGCCTGCGCGTCCGGAGCCTGTGCTCCGCAACGGGAGAGGCCGCGGCAGTGAAAGGCCCGCGTACCGCAAAAAAAAGAAAAAAAAAAAACAAAAAACATACCATTCATCCTCCATCCCCGGGTGCTCCTAATTTACCCCAGAATTAAACCAAATCCTATGGTATGGCATTCTGGCTCATGATCTCGCTCCTCCTTTTCTGGCCTTATCTCCTATCACACACTCCCCACCTGCAACGCACCCTGCACTCTAGCCAAACCTTGTAACACACCAGCCACTTTCACGCCTGCATGCCTTTGCTCCTGCCTTCTATTCCATCGCCATTTGTTGAAACCTTCCAAATCTCTTAAAACCCTTCTGATATGCTCTCCCCATAGTGAAGACTTCTTCTCTTTTCCTCTCTTCTCCCTTCCATCCCAACCATTGACAGTTCTGTCCTCTGATATCAGTTTGTATACCTCTTGTATTACATCCTGGGTTACAAATTATGTCTCCATTTAACTTTCCTTACCAGTAGACAAAGTATAGGAAGTGGACATTCACTTTTAACTCCCAAGGACATAAAGCAGGAGCGTCAAGCTCAAAGGCCCACAGAAGCTAGACACAAAGTGAGGTACAGGGGTGTATTAGTCTGCTGGGGATACCATAACAAAATACCACAGGCTTGGGGGCTTAAACAACAGATTCAGTTTCTCGCAGTTCTGGAGACTAGAAGTCCAAGATCAAGGTGCCAACAAGGTTGGTTGCTGGTGAAGCCTCTCTTCCTGCCTTATAGATGCTGCCTCCTTCCTGTGTCCTCACATGGCCTTTCCTCTGTGCCCACATGGAGAGGGGAAGAGAGCTGGCTGATGTCACTTCCTCTTCTTATAAGGACACCAGTACCGTCAGATTAGGGCCCTACCCTTAGGACCTCACTTAACCTTAATTGCCTTCTTAAAGGTCCTATCTCCAAATATAGTCACATTGTGGGTTAGGGCTTCAACAGATGAATTTGGGGGGACATAATTCAATCCATCACAATGGGCAAGGTGGGACTTAGGAGAACTGGAAGACAGTTCCCCTCCACATGGGGGAAGCTGCCACTCAGCTTCAGCACATGGTCTCAGGCCTGACATGCTGGCCTAATATTCCCAACCTTCAGAATGTAAAAGAAGGGGAGTTCCCTGGTGGCCTAGTGGTTAGGATTCTGGGCTTTCACTGCCATGGCTCGGGTTCAGTCCCTAGTCGGGGAACTGAGATCCCACAAGCCACGTGGCCAAAAAAATTTTTTTTAAAGTGTGAAAGAGGCTAGAAATCTGGATAATTCTTAGGTGAACTCTCTTAATTTTAAAATGTCAGTAGCTAATTAAAACTTTTTTTTTTTTTTTTTGCAGTACACGGGCCTCTCACTGTTGTGGCCTCTTCCGTTGCGGAGCACAGGCTCCGGACGTGCAGGCTCACGGGCCCAGCCGCTCCATGGCATGTGGGATCTTCCCAGACCGGGGCACGAACCCGTGTACCCTGCATCGGCAGGCGGACTCTCAACCACTGCACCACCAGGGAAGCCCGCTAATTAAAACATTTTTAACTGTGAGAAAAACAAACCCTGCCCACTGGCAGCATTCAGCCGGGGGACAAAAACTTGGCAGTTTTCTGAATGCTCATAAAAATAGTGGGCCCATGGGGGCTTCCCTGGTGTCGCAGTGGTTGAGGGTCCGCCTGCCGATGCAGGGGACACGGGTTCGTGCCCCAGTCCGGGAAGATCCCACATGCCACGGAGCGGCTGGGCCTGTGGGCCATGGTCACTGGGCCTGCGCGTCCGGAGCCTGTGCTCCGCGGCGGGAGAGGCCACAATAGTGAGAGCCCCGCGTACCGCAAAAAAAATAATAATAATAATTTTAAAAATAAAATTAAAAAAAATAGTGGGCCCACGATAAAGCCTTGTTAACTGCTTTGTGAGGAAATGGTTCACTGATGTATGTGCCATTGTTTGGGAAACTCTGAAATGTAAATGAAATAGTGGGGAAAATGTCTGACGTCTAACTGTTATACAAAGACTGCCTACTCTTCTTTCCCACTGACGTTTGTTCGTCCACTAGCAAGTTGCCGCTGTCACTGCCTGTCTGTCCACTCCCATCTCCCCTGCTCAGCCACACAACCTGGAGACCCACCCTCAGTGCTGAGTCTAGTTCTGACCCCTGCAATTCATGTGGGGGGAGAGAGAAACTGCAGTCAGTTCAGAAGAGAGCCACAGGAGTGATTAGAGCTCTGAAAAATACAGACCAGGAGAGGTTAAAGGAACCAAGGTAATTCTGTTTAGAGGCAAGAGGGTTACAGGGTTAGCTAGCAACAGTTTTCAAGTATGTAAAAAGCTCGTACCTAGGACAGTATGAGCTGTTCTCCCTACTGAGAACAGAACAAACAGAAAAGAGACTCCAAATGCAGCACGGGGATTTGGATGTGTCTTTCCTTACCATAGGTATTTGTAAGTACTTTTGTATTTGAACAGACCTTTACAGTGGAAATGTTCTTTTTTTCCATTCATGACGTCCCTTCTGGCTGTAGCACTCTGTGATTCTAAGAAAATCCCGTTAGAAAAGGTTGTTAATAATGAAAGAATGAGCCATAAGATAAAAGAAAAACTTTCCTCTCTATAAGAAGCTGGTGATGTGATGGTGCTTAATGAAGAATGTCATATTTCTGTATTTACCCATGAGATTCACTTCAGTCAGGAAGCAACTGAAACCCAAATGACTTTGATAACATGTTCAAGGTCACAGAGGGCAATAAACAGCCACACTTCCCCCATCACATACTTCCCAACTTACATATCAAGAAAGTTGCGTTTTCTCCAGTCAATGAGGAAGGGTGAAGAGATAAGTAAACAGATACACATAAACGACCAAACAAACAAGCTGTTCTTTAAGAAGTACAGTCATGGTCCTTTGGGACAGAGATGAGCTGCCTTCACAGGACAGCTGGACATTTCCCAGGGCCTCTGGAATGACGTGCATTTTGTTAATTTTCTAAGTGAAAGGAAGAGCAAAGGTGAGCTTTTGTCTCTGGGAACTCTGGCAGGGCTAGAGCCACAGTTAAGGGGCCTCCAAGGAAGTCCTCAGCAGAATGGCAACATTGATAAAGTCTTAGCTGTTTCCTCTGTTCTTCTTTCCCCTCTGTGCTCCAGAGCCCTCCTGACCCCAGACATCTCCGCCAATATCGATTCCTCTCTGCCAGGCACCCCCAGAGAGAAGGCTACTCAGACCCAGAGGCCAGCCTAAGTTATCCTGTTTCCTCACAGCCTCACTCTGTCTAGAAATTCCAACCAAAGTGATATGGTCTTACTCCTCTCTTTAAGAATGCCCACTGTCACGTAACTCACAGGAATGAATTTGGAGGGTTTCCACCCAGCAGGTGGGTTTCAGGTAAACACATGCCCTTGCACCCCCTCTTCACGCAGGTAAAACGTGCATGGTTAGATTGTGGCATTTGCTCAGACTTGAGTTCCCCTCTCTCCTCTTTCCACCACTTCCCAAGATTTTCTTCTTTACTTAATTATATATTTCTTCTTGTTCGACATTTAAAACTCCTCAGTATCGTATTTTGATATGATTAGTTATTCATAAATAAGAACAAGAATGATTGTCAACATTAAATGGAAAAGAAGTGTTTTGTGTCGCTCTGTTTCACGTGATAGGACTATATCTAAAGGGTCTGATAAGGGCAGGGTATCCCACTTAATTATAGGTCATAAATTGTTACTGGACATATGGAATCAGGAACTGATGTCAGGAACTGACAAGGCTGACACACAGAAGAAGAAGGTTCCTTGAGACCATGAATTTAGGAATAGCTAACGGGGCAGCTTATCTTACTGCTCTTACTTCTTCTTGTGCTGTAATGCTCTCAACTGGCTTGACGAGCATAAAAATTGGGGGATGAGGACACTGAAACCATGTTTTGTGAGTAAAGATCAAATTACTTATTTGGGGTTATGCCACATAAATTTGGAGCCAGACAAACCTAGGGTCAAATCCCAGATCTACCATTTGCTGGAAGAACGTGGCCTAGAAGTATCATCTTTAAAATACCAGCCTCCAAGGTTGCTTGTAAATTTTTATATATAAGAAAAAATCAATATATATAAGATATATCATACACGTAGCAGTTTTTAAAAATATTTATTTATTTAACATTTATTTATTTATTTGGCTGCGCCCGGTCTATAGTTGCAGCATGTGGGCTCTTAGTTGCGGCATGTGGGATCTAGTTCCCTGACCAGGGATCAAACTGGGGACCCCTGCATTGGGAGCACGGAGTCTTAACCACTGGACCACCAGGGAAGTCCCCACATAGTTTTTAGCACACATTAAACTTCTGATGAGTGGTAACTATTATTACCATTAACGTGATAATAATAACGGCAACATTTTCCCTCCTTGTAGCCTTCTCAAACACACATGTCTAGATTCCAATCAAACAAACCTACTTTGAAAGCAGACAGCAACCACCTGGAATACTGTAGCAAAAGCAGCCCAGAAACTGGCTCCGAGACTGTACTTCCAGTGTCTTCCACTGAGGTACGAAAGCATGTCCGGTGTATGCTGGGTAACCTCCCTCTTTCCATCATCCTCCACCACCTGGTCTCCTGTCTTCTTCCACCTGCCAGAAAACCCACCCACATGTATCATCTTCTGCCCTGGTGCCCCAGAGTTACTCCTCCTCTGACCCTCTCCTCTTTAACCAAAGCTCTTTTTCCTTCAGGACGATGGTTTCCTTTTTTTGTGCTGGGACAAATGTATCATCAGTTTCCTCATCAGCCAACTGAGCAAGTGAATAAAAAACTCCCAACTGCACCTAAGCACTCAGGAGGCCTCTGTAAATGTGAGTTCTGAACCCTCGTCTATAAAATGAGAGACGTGGATAAGATTACCTCTGAAATCCTGGGATCGCACAGACATTCATGGCCAAGTGTGAACCCAAGGTTTATTCGCATGCTGGCAGGAGAGTTTTTTTTAACACCCCCCCATCCCCACTTAATTAGTCTCTAGTTGGTAGACTAAGTGATATTTAGATATACCCAGGGAGACTGGATCACAACCAGCCCATGCACAAAGGCCAGAACTGTATTCACCTCCTCACGACTGAATGGTGGCTGGCCCCTGTCCCACACACGCATGCGGCTAGAAAATTAAGATTAGGCTAACCAGCTGTTAAGGATATTTATGGACAGTCAAAGGAAACAGAGGTCAGCTTCATCCTGGAGGGACTCTTTGATCAGAAGCTGTGACCTCAGGTTATCAGAGGCATGACAGGCTTTGTAAGCAGACTCTAAGAACAGCCCGGGCAGCCGAGGCTTCTGGTAACATCTGCCGGATTCAGGCTGGGGTGAACTGACCTGAAGATGGCACTTGCCATTCAGGCAAGTTTGGAATGTGATGGCTCGTTTGTCGAGCAGAGGGCCATGCATGGGACGGATGACCCCATAGAGCCCAGTAACGGAATTTTGCACCTAAGATACAAAACTGGCAATTATACTCTTTACAGATCACTTCAGGCAGCGATAAAGATAAAGCGCTTTAGAATGTATTCATTCCTTTCAGTACAATCAACGTGAGCTTTGACGCACCCATCCTCAGCGTGAGAACTTTCAGAGGCTTCCAAATCTGAGGCTACTTCTCAGGTCCTCAGTTCAACCAACATCCAGTCCTGAGAAGCCCTGATCAGTCATCCTGTGCCCCTGGGCCTAATGATACAGGGGTGGCTTTAATGTCTCTTCGGTTTAGATGTGCTTGCAAGCCTCAACAGGTTCCATTCCCATGGGCCTAACTTACTGAACTGAGTGAGTTATAGATGAGAGTCCATCGTAAACTTAGTGGGTCCTTAGACCCTTGGTTTTATTTTGACTCAAGAAATACATTAAAACATAGTTCATAGCAGTAAGCGTAAATTTTAGCATATGGAACCTAATTTCTTTCCTTACCCCGTAATTGTACTTGCTAAAGCACGATCAAGGGCTTGTTATACTTCACCACTGTGTAGTTAAGTGATTGGCTATGTCCATCCTTGGGATATGGGACATGAAGCAGTTTTTGGCTTGTACACTTATAATTAGCAATTAACATCCTTTTTGTTTAAGGATGTTCAATTAATTCTATAGCTTCAATAGCTTTGCTCTCCCCTGAAGGCCTGTCCCCACCGCACCGGACAGCCTTCCTCCTGATGAAGATGTCTGTGTGTCGGAAGTTGGGATGGCCTGACTCACTGCCAAAGAGGTGACAGGGAGTCTGGGAGCACCTTTGTTAAATGGCGTACAGTTTTGTTGTATAGGCCAGTGCTGTGGGGGTATGTGTGTGAACACACGTACTTGTCTGAACTCTGCTTCTTCAGTTTTTCTCTGGGTCCAGTTCCCCAACCCTGTGCCTGAGTTCCTCCACCCTCTGCACTTGCCAGCCAAGTTGGGAGGCCGTTTGGATGGGTTGGGCCGTTTCTGTGGTGGAGATCTGGAACTTTGCACATGCCGGTACTGGGGATCTGTTCTGCTGCGGTGTGCAAGATGAGGGTCCTCCTTTACCCACCCTGTAATCACTACTGGGCTCCCAAGCACTATTATCCATTCTTTGTCTGCCTGCGCCAGTACCACTGTCAGCACACTAGATGGTTCTTGGAAGCTTACCAGTGTGGGTTTGGCCCGTGTCAGCCGTGCTGTTTAGTCATACATATACGTGTCCCGATTCTAAAATATAAATAGTCTTAAAGATAAATTAAAATGTGTATACTTATATTTCAAAAAAAAAAAAGAAAGTGGTTCATAGCAAGAAGAGGCTGAACTACCTTTGAAAAGGAGAAATGTGTTTTCTTAAAGGGATTATTTTGGAGAGCCAAATGCATGTACACGGGCTACTTCATTAAACCAGAAGTCAGTCTGGCAGGTGATCCTACTCTGCAGAATTGGAGCAATTGAAACAGTGGGAGCAAGTGAGCTACAGGTGTGCCTTGTTTATGTTTTAGGTCTAGTTCGGATTATTAACAGGCTACAGCAAGTATATTCCAAAAAGTTTGTAGTAGGACATTGCCATAAATTGATGTGGAGTTCCTAGAAAGCATCAGATATTTATCTGATGGACAGCTTAAGAGAGAAAACATGGTTTCAAGGTTGTCCTCTCAGAAAATTAACAGCATCTAGGTCCACCCTCTATTCCAAAGCTCTTCTCTCCTGTCTCTCAGGGAGAAGGTGAGTCACATGGGGAAGCGGGTGGGGGGGCAGAAATGGACTCCTAAAGGAAGGTGGAAACCACTGAGATAGGCACCCAGAGAATGGGACTGTCCTAAGGGGGCTGTCCCGATGCTTTGAAAGAAGATGGATCTACAAAGGGCGCAGAGCTGCATCCCAAGCCCTGAAATCCTGCTAATCGCCACGTAAAGTATCATTTCTTCTAGGGTGATCCATATTTTAAACTAACTCATCAGGAACTAACACAGTGTTGTAGGACAATTATATTTCAAAAACAAACAAACTCACAGAAAAAGAGATCAGACTTGTGGTTGGAGGTGTGAGGGGGTGGGGGGAGAGGGAACTGGATGAAGGTGATCAAAAGGTACAAACTTCCAGTTTTAAGATAAATAAGTGCTATGGATGTAATGTACAACGTGATAAACATAATTAACACTGCTGTATGTTATGTATGAAATTTGTTGAGAGAAATCCTGAGTTCTCCTCACAAATATTTTTTTCTTTCTTTAACTTTGTACCTATATAAGACGATGGATGTTTACTAAGCTTAATGTGATAATCACTTCATGATATAAGTCATATCATTATGCTGCACACCTTAAATTTATACAGTGCTACATCAGTATACCTCAGTATATCTCAATAAAAGCAGAAGGAAAAAAGGAAAAAAACTACTTATCTTCCTCCTCCTCTTCTCCCCAAATTAGCATCCTGTTTCATTTACTTAATTAACATACGTTTATTAAAAACCTACTATGAGGGGCTTCCCTGGTGGCGCAGTGGTTGAGAGTCCGCCTGCCGATGGAGGGGACGTAGGTTCGTGCCCCGGTCCAGGAAGATCCCACATGACGCGGAGTGGCTGGGCCCGTGAGCCATGGCCGCTGAGCCTGCGCGTCCGGAGCCTGTGCTCCGCAACGGGAGAGGCCGCAACACTGAGAGGCCAGTGTTTTTTCTCAACACTGAGAAAAAAAAAAAAGATGGACGAGGGACAAGGCATGGCTCAGTTCTTTAGTCCCTTCCGGGTTGGAAACTGCAGGTAAACTATAGTTACCTCTTATTGCTTCCACCCTCTCCTTGATCCAGCTGTATCCAGTTATCTTTGCTAAAGAATGATTCTCTAAAACTACCCCTCCCTGCTTCTCCCTCCTCTCTCACCTGAATTCAGTCTCTACTTACTTTATGCCTGGATTATTCAAGAGCCTGCTAACCGGCCCTCTAGCCTCTTGCAGCTTCTAATCACTCTAAGCTTCCAGATTAATCTTCCGAGAGCATTCCTTTTGTCAAGTCTTCCCCTCCCTTGCATAAAAATGGCTTAACATTACCTGAAGGATAAAGCAGAAGCTCCTTAGCCTACCTCTCCCCATCCCTGTCTCGATCTGGCTGAAACTCCATCTCTCTATAACTCCATTCCCAATGTGCTAACTCCAGTGACCTCTGCCATCATGCCGTGCTATGTGTCCTCACTCTCAACTCTTGAAACCCAGCCTAAGACCCACTTTAGCCTACTGTGAATGGTCCAGCCCAAAACAGACTGCCTCCTTTCTCAAACAGCTGGGGCACTGTGGTAAACCTCAGGACAAACTTCCTCACTGGTGTGAGGTCCAGGGACCTGGCAACATCCTGGAGACAGGTCTAAACTGATACACCAAAGGCCCTACCCCACCCATCCACAGGCAAGGATAAGTGGATGCCACTTTTTCAGGCACCTTCAGATTTGGAGATGACTTGGGTGATTCCTGCCACAGTTAGAGTCTCTCTCTGAACCAGTTGTCCACAGGTTGAAGCAAATAAGTTCAAGGGCATGGGCCCTCCCCTGAGAGCATGGCCCTGGGAAACCCTTCACTTCCCCAGATAACACTGCGTCCCTCACACCCCAGCCAGATATCTTATAAGTAAAAGCATGTCCAAATTAGAACTATAGTAAGATCCACTTTTTCACCTATCAGATTGGCAAAATTTTTAAATGTGCTTAAAATATACTCACATATGTATATATATATCCATCCAATTTAGAGCTTAATGTACAGCAGTATATAAGGCCCATTGCTTCCTTCTTTGGTCCTGGCTCACTGACTGAATTCGTTGAGGGCAGGAACCATGTCTTCTACATCCTGTGCATCAGTTGAGTGCCATAATGTATAAGCCATAATTTATATACTATGTGGACAATAAATATTAACAAAGAAAGATTTCTGGGATGTCATGCATTGAATTAGGTAAGAAAAATGAAAGACAATGATCATATTGTGTCTTTGAAGTCCTCCTTTTTCTGCAGGCAGAAGGGGCTGTTCAGGGCAAGGTCATCTTCTTACTAGATGGCATGGTCACAAAATCATATTTTGTTCACCCCCTATATTCAGTAACTAGCTAAGTAAGCAGATACCTCATATATTTATATTAAGTACTCAGTGTATGTAATTACAAACCCTCTAGAGTAACACTATCGATGTGGTCAAACCAAATATGAAAACTGTACCTGCCTACCTGGGCTTCTAGGAGTTCAGCTAATAGATCTGAAGAGCCTTATAAAAGTGTGAATGAGAAGCTGCATTTCTTCAGTCTTCAGCACCAATGTCAAAAGCTGGGCAACAGCAATATTTTGCCCACACAGAAAGCTCGCCTGGGTGCCAATAAAAACATAGGCAAAGTTTTAAAAGGCTGCATTGTTATGGAGAAAATATAAAATCTCATTCCTAAATAGAAGGGCTTCCAACAAGAAGCTAAAGTAAAAATTCTTTTCACCTTTGGGTGCCTGTGGCCTTGCACAGAGTCGCCCAGTGGAACTGAACTGTCTGGACAGTGTTTTACATGCGTTCTTTGAAGTTAGCACCCGCCAGCTTCTTTGAAGTTCTGTCTTTCAAAATAATAGTCATCACAATAAAGTTAAAAAATAAGATGCAGGAATTCTGTATTAAGTTCATATTTCACCTGGTTTCATCAGGACCAAGCATGGAAAGAAGGGTGGGTGAGGTTAGGTGGCAAATCACCAACTTCTGCTGCCTCCCCTGCCTCACTTTCCACCTACCTTTATCCCTGCAAAGCCAGGCTGCTCTGGTCACACCATTCATGGGAAGCTCAGGACAAGCCTTTCTCACAGTGAAAGTAGCAAAGGCCTCACCTGACGTGAAATGCTGAAGCCCTGATGTCCTCCATGTCTTCCCGCTGGCTGAGGCCCTCAATTCCATTAGCATTGTGTCATCTCTACAGCTTCCTTCCTTCTCTGTAAACCTGCAAGAATTTTGAGGAAAGATAATGTTTTAAGCTGTCATTTATATCTAAGTGCAAGGATTGAAATTCCCACGTTTATAGGGCCAGGAAGAGCTAGGAGGGGCTGAAGCAAATAGCTCCACTCAGCCCCAGGCAAATGGAGCTGTGTAATATAGGCCCAATGCTACTAAGCCTTCTGATTATTCAAGAGAAAACAGAAATCCAGGTTTGTATGTGAAACCTCCCAATTTTTTTTTTTTTTTTTGTGGTACGTGGGCCTCTCACCGTTGTGGCCTCTCCCGTTGCAGAGCACAGGCTCCGGATATGCAGGCTCAGCGGCCATGGCTCACGGGCCCAGCCGCTCCACGGCATGTGGGATCTTCCCGGACCGGGACACGAACCCGTGTCCCCTGCATCAGCAGGTGGACTCTCTACCACTGCGCCCCCAGGGAAGCCCCCAATTTTTTTTTTAATGTTGGCAACTATCTCTGCTTTGTTAAAACATTATACAGACCAGACCGGACCCACCTGCAGGCCAGCAGTGAAAGGTGGTAGCAAGCTTGCCTCAGTACAGAGCGGGAGAGAAGGGAAAAGAGCCGGCATCCACCTGTAGACCAAGGCAGAGGCTGGGGTGGGGAGGGGAGTGGACTTCAAGGAGAAGCCAGAGGTCTAATGTGTGGAGCAGCTGAGCAGCTTGGCCAAAGATGGGCTGTGTGGTGGCGTGCCTGAGTACCAGCCTGCAGAGGAGAGGAAGGGACCAGTTGAGGAGCCTCCAGAAGGGCTTGCAAATAGCAGCTTTGTCCACACCCACCTACTTCTATTCCCATCGGGCCCGCACTATGATGTTCCCGGGCACATTTTTCAATATATAAAATATAAATTATGGCTATGCCAATATAAACAAACATGATCCAGGCTCGATTATGTTCTTTTTTTTTTCCTTCTGATTTTAGAGGAAATTAAAACGTTTTCTTGGGTGCCTAAAAGTACCCTGGGTCTCAGGCCCTGGCCTTCTATGCATGCAAGATAAGAGTTGGCCCTGTCTCCAACTCAGCAGTGCTTGGCTTAAACAATGAGTGAAAACTCTTGGTTACTAAGTGTGTGTCACTGTCGATACAGCATGTCAGTAGTCATGTTGGAAGGTAGCTGTTTAATTGTAGACATCGATATGAGCCTTAAAAACAGACCACATAGGTTCAAATCCAGCTCTGCCATTTACAATTTAAGTAATATTAGGCCAAGTCATGTATCCTCTCTGTGGCTTGATCCCCTCATCCATGAAACAGGAATAATAATAGTACCTACCCGAGGATTGCTATGAGGATTAAATGAGTTAATACATGTAAAAAGTTTTAAAAAGTACCTGACAAAGGAAAGAAACAAATGTTAGATCTGTCCTGTTGTGTGCCCATAACTGACTGCTTTTAAGGCTCTGATATTGGCAAAATTCTTGAGTTACCATGTAAAAGCTCTCGAAGACCCAAACATTCTCAGGTCATGAAGGTAGTAGCTTTATCATGGCTTCCTAAAGGTAACTTAACTATATAAAATTCAAGCAATAGATGAATGACCACGCAGGCTTGGCTAATTTTTAATACCTTATGTTCCTTCTATCAGCTTCCCCCATTTGCCTATAAAAGAAATTCAAAGTGGAGACTTGAGCTTAGAAAGTTACCCATGGATTGTGTCTTACATCCTATAGAATTGTGATATTTCAAGAAATATGCCTTGTATTCATCAAGTGCCCAGCAGTTTTCAAAGTGCTTGAATATTAGACAACGGTATAACGTACATTCAAAGCATCTGAAAACCAGAGAATTTTAGAAAACTTCATGCCCCTGGGAGGACCCAGAGTGTCAATCTCTTCTGTTGTACTGGGATTATTATTATTCTTATTGATGGTGATTTCTCTTGTGATCCACAGAGTTGCTGAGTGAAAAGGAGCCTCTCAGGTTACCAATCCAGCCCTCATTTGCTGAGGACACTACCGCTGAGAGAATTCAGTTGTTTCCTCGAGGACCCATTGGTTAGTCTCAAGCTCTTTCTCTGTCCCTTCTACCTCTGTCATCATTTTGCATATATTATTTATTCTGAATTCTTTTGGACAAATTCATAGTTCTAATACTAGAATTTTTGTAACTAAAGACAGTTGTAGACTTTTGTGCTGATTTTACATTTCTCTAGGTGGGAAACGAAAACAGTCAGTGCTCAGAAATACTTGTTGAATGAATGAATGAAAGTTCTTAAAGCTTTCATTTCATAACGTCTTGCGATCCCGTTGTTGAATTCCCCACCATTTTATAAAGTAGGAGGAGGAAAGGGAAGCCCTCATGTATGACCATTTCAGCCTACATAGAATCCATATGGTTCAAAACTACATGTGGTTCATGTATTGTGAAACCATGAAGTATTTCTATTTCCAATTGTTTAAGATTATATTAAAATGAGTGTCGTTTGATTTCAAAAGAGCTGACAACGATGTATCGAAAGACACACAATGTTGTGATCCCTGAAGACAAGAATAAGGGAGGTCCTGTGGACCTGAGGGCTAAACTGAGACTGCATTCCTTGCTCACTCTGCATAATGTATCCTTAACTGCTCAAAAGTGCAAACAATAATTATTGTCATCTAATCTGGCGGAAATGGCCTTTTAAGTCTCTTAATCAACCAAGAACAAATTCATTTTTCAATATGTATCTTTACTATGGCATAAGTTTCCTTTCCAAAAAAACAATCAGCAAAAATCTCTCGCACACTTGCAAAATACTTTAAAATCGATAATTCCTCCCAAGAGCATTGTTAGCTTATTTGATAGTGATGGCGCTAAAGAAAGTTAGAGACATAGTATGAAATTGTATATAACTCTCGTTCTATTCTCTTATCAAGTCCAGTGAGCCATGCTGCATTCCTAATATTCAAATGGATGTCCGCATCTTTCTTTGGGCCAAAATAAACCAATTGGTTGCATCTGAAATAGCTGCTTTGTTTAAAATGAGTCATTTATAAACAGAATGGTTATTTCCTTATGGCAGAAGAACAAAACCCGTCCCTAACCTATGCTCACATCTGATGTTCAGCTCTACAGGCCCAAATGCAATTCTGGAACGTAAGCCATGTCAGCATTAAATGCTTATTAATACAGGCTAATATATTGGCTCTTTTTAACTGGACTATTAAGTCCATTAACATTTAATGAAACTACTTTAACTTTATCCACAAAAACACTCACAATGAGTTTCCATCAATTCCCTAAAGGCAAAGCAACGTAAATTTAAAAGAAAAATAACTATGAAGCTCTGCTAAGAGCAGATGATTTCCACAGAACAGGTTAAGTCCTGAATTTCTGCTTCCATGCAGTCCACATTTGATTTTTACTGCAAAGATAAACCCAAACTGGCAATTACCCTTGGGTAGCCCTACCAAGTAATCTCAGCGTGAAAACACTGGTGTATTCTTACTACAATGTAATGTATATAGAATCAACTAATGTAATTTCACTAAAAGTCTTAGTAATCCATTTAAAAATTGTGCTGTGAAACATTATCTTTTAAAATATCACGTTAATTCCTTTCCCTTTGTAGCAGTCTCAGAGTAAAATTGTATTCACTTTGGCTTGAATGATTAATATCTAGAGACCAAAGTCCTTTACAGAGATCCAACTGTCACATTGCCACAGAGAGATATCTATGGAACACAAATAAATCAAAATGTTCATTCAGTTGTGCTATATTCCCTGCTACCTTCAATGCAAACATGCACTAGTTTAAACTTAGGTTCATTCTGAAACTTTACTCTGAATCTTTTTATAAATATATTTTTTCCCAAAGCCTATTTGGAAACTTCTAAGGTAGAGAAAAGTGAATTTGGCCCCCTTATTAAGCTCTTAAAAAATAATAATCTGACATGGTCTTCTTCATGTTTCTTAATGTAATGCTACTACCTGGACCGTTCTATAGATTTAACAATTCTATATCCACTCTTCCCAAATTTGATCCCTTTGAAAACAGCTCTCCCTCGATTAAAAAAAAAAAAAAGTTACAAACATCTGTGACTTATAGCCATGTTTTTGGCAAACTTATTTAATAATCTAATGATTTAAAAAGTCACTTTTTTTTAAACATCTGTCTTGAAAGACCTCACATGGCAGCTTCAGGGATTTGAATACCTTTGAGAAAGCTGAACATCTAATGGAGGTAGTGGGACTGACATGGTTGAGGCACTGAACATTTGACATGGCGGTTGTAGAAGTTGTAAATGTACCACAGTAGGAAGCAGCTTTCCATGGACTTCAAAGCAAATGGCAGTTAATTATCTAGCTTTCCGGAGCAGCGTGGACTTACCGTGACAGCTGTTAGGCGAGGACACACGGGCATCTCCACAACTGAACATCAGCTTGTGTCATTGTTCAGCTTGGATCTCATTGGAAAGAAATGCTAGAGGTGTCAGCTTGGTTCAATTAAAATTAGTCTGTTTTCCCAGATGGTTTCTCAGCACAAGCTTATTTCTCACCCCAGAGCCTGTGCTTCTCCATCTCAGAGCTACAGTCGACATGCTGTTTGCATATCCTTAAGCTTCATTTTTTTTTTTTTTTTTTTTTGCGGTACGCGGGCCTCTCACTGTTGTGGCCTCTCCCGTTGCGGAGCACAGGCTCCGGACGCACAGGCTCAGCGGCCATGGCTCACGGGCCCAGCCGGCCGGACCGGGTCAGGAACCCGTGTCCCCTGCATCGGCAGGTGGACTCTCAACCACTGTGCCACCAGGGAAGCCCTTAAGCTTCATTTTTAATGCCATGCATGGGATATCCATTTGAACTTTCTCCTCCCTGTCATTATTGTGAATTCAACCTGGAGGTCTTGTAACTTTTGTAAGAAAAAATTGCTGCTTCTTTTTAATCTCTCTCTCTCTCTCCCACTCCTTCCCACCCACTCCCCTCATTTTTTAACTGACAGAGAAGATTGACTGTTTCTGCCAGGTGCCTAACAGGTGAGGTGTCTTGGAGTGTTCTCCATGGCTGGCCAAGTATAGTGGATCCAACCATTATTTGACTTGCATGAATCCTGACAGGGCCTGGCTTGTTCATGGTTTCCCAGAACATCCGCTTCAGTCTACAACCTCATCAGGCTCCAGATCAGCCATGAGAAATGCCCAGAGTCACTGAGTTCACTCTTGGCCTTCCCTAACACCACCTCCCAATCAGGGGTTGTGGTCAAAGTTGTGCACTTTGCTGCATCTAGCACCTTTTTTAGATCCAGATTTCATCCTTCTTGAATATCAGGTGGTCCATAAACACAAGTGATGTGCCTTCACGGAAAGAAAACAAAAAGGAAGTAAAGAATGTATCCCTTTGATTAGACTCGCTTGGAGATAGGAGAGAATAGAATTTGAAGGGGGAAGAAAATGAGGGACAGAGTTATAGGGGTCAGAAAGCTAATTAGGAAAGAGCTGAGAGAAGGAAAACTTTTCCAAAAAAAAGAAAAACTGAAGTACCAAACTGTTTGATATGACCTAAACTAACTTCATCCCTTTTAGAAAAGTTCTGGCTTTAATCACTCTAAGTTAGCAAGTCTTGCTCTTAAACTTGTAAAAAAAAAAAAAAAAAAAGAACCTTGAACAAAAATC
Source organism: Phocoena sinus (assembly GCF_008692025.1). NCBI lineage: Eukaryota > Metazoa > Chordata > Mammalia > Artiodactyla > Phocoenidae > Phocoena > Phocoena sinus. The sequence continues at coordinate 28,941,696 of NC_045766.1, forward strand.
CTCAGCGGTTGCTGACCTCTCATTGCCATTTACTTCAATCAGCCCCATACTGTTTCTTGACACGTCCAAAATCCCAAATGAGGCCTCGCTGATTTTGAGCAGTTGGTAGCTATGTGCAGTATATGCAGAATCATCTTCTGGGGATTTCAGAAACCCAGGACTCTTCTTGTCCTTCCACCTCCAGGAAATAAATATCAAATGCTTTCATTCTTTTAGTGTGCAAAATGTTTTCAAGCTGCCTCTAAAACGTGTGATGTGAGTGATTTGACAAAAATATTATACAAATTTATTAATTATCTTTAAACATGTTTTCTCTGCAGTTTTCAGTTCATCTTACAGGAAGTGCTGAGCAGAAACTGGCTTTGTTTCTTACAGCCAAATTACACAAGAGGCATAAATCTTTAATGTTCTTGGTTTCCTTTCATAACTTTGCATTCTCACCAAAAGGGTCTAAATACCTCTGAAAAGCATGCTGGATAAATTTCCAAGGTGCCAGGCTGCTGGCCAAAATACTCAAAGGTGATAGGCCACAGCTGCTTCTTCTTTTCTAGGGAAAAGGGTACAAAGGTGCAGGCCGCTGGATACTGGACAAACGTGTGGTTACCAAGTGTTCAGCCTTTGTCTTCTGAGAGGGTGATGAGTAGACTATATTTAAAACAAGCTGCTTTATATGGAGAGTGCATAGTTAACCAGACCTAGGTTTTCTAGTCTAAAAAAGGCAATGTTTGGTCAATAAAGTATAAAAGCTGAGAATGGCAAGGTACTTTAATTTTTTTTTTTTTTTTTTGGCTGCATTGGGTCTCCGTTTTTGTGTGCGGGCTTTCTCTAGTTGAGGTGAGCGGGGGCTACTCTTCGTTGTGGTGTTCAGGCTTCTCATTGTGGTAGCTTCTCTTGTTATGGAGCACAGGCTCTAGATGCACAGGCTTCAGTAGTTGTGGTGCAAGGGCTTCAGTAGTTGTGGCTTGCAGGCTCTAGAGCGCCAGCTCAGTAGTTGTGGCACACAGGCTTAGTTGCTTCACAGCATGTGGGATCTTCCTGGACCAGGACTCGAACCCATGTCCCCTGCATTGGCAGGTGGATTCTTAACCACTGCACCACCAGGGAAGTCCCTACAATGTACTTTAAAAGTTGTATGTTCCAGAGAACTGATCCAAGAATATCTGCTATAAAACTCTTATCAAGTGATCTTATGTCTGAACACCACTGGGGCAGAGAATCTGCTCTGTGTTAAGACAGTCTGTACATATACACACAATTGAAATTCATATCAGACAAATGAATGATCTCCATAATACGTAAAGAGCTATTATACCTCACTAAGAAAAATACCAACAGTCCAAGAAAATAATGAGCAAAAGATGTAGAAAGAAAAAGAAATATAAATGATTCTTAAATATAAAAAGAGATAGAAGATATACTTAACCTTGCTCATTGTAAGGGAAATACAAATCAAAACTACACTGAGATACAACTTTTCAAATATTTCATATATTACTGGTATGAGTATAAATTGGTACAATCCCAATAGAGGGTAATTTAGTAATTAAAGTAACAAATGCATACATATGATTTTAGCTGCTATTTCAACTTTAGGAATCTTCACACATGCAAAGTGATCTATGTATACGGTTAGTCACCGCAGCATTGTTTGTGCTAACAAAAGATGTGGAAACAATCTAAATACCCATCAACAGCAATCAGGTTAAATAAATTGTAGTATATCCATGCAGTGGAGGACCATGCAGCTTAAGTACTACTACTATTAATAATAAAGCAGCTCTAAATGTCCATAATAGAAAGTGCTCCAAACTATATTATTAAGGAGAAAAGCAAGGTACCCTCAGTGAATTAGAAATAGAAGAGAACTTCCTCAACTTGATGGTGAACAACTGAGAAAAACCCTACACCTAACATTATACTTAGTGGTAAGAAATGTGAAGCTTTCCCACTAATATCAGGAACGAGACAAGAATGTCCCCTCTTAACACTGCTTTTCAACATCATATTGGAAGTCCCAGCTAGTGCAATAAGATGATATAAGGAAATAAGACGTATACAGATTGGGAAAGAAGGAATAAAACTGTCATTGTTTGCAGATGATGATCTGAAAGAATTGACAAAAAAATATGACAAGGTTTCAGAACACAAGGTTAATAAACAAAAGTTGATCACTCTTCTATATGCCACCAATGAACAAACAGAATCTGAATTTTAAAACACATTACCATTTACATTAGCACCACCAAAAATGAAATACTTAGGTATAAATCTAACGAAATATGTGTAAGATCTATATGAGGAAAACTACAAAATTCTGATGAAAGGTATCAAAGAAGAACTAAATAAATAGATATTCCATGTTTACGCATAGCAAGATTAAATATTGTCAAAATCTCAGTCCTTCTTACTTGATCTATAGATTCAATACAATCCCAATCAAAATCCCAGCAAGTTATTTTGTGGATACTGGCAAACTGGGTATAAAGTGGAGAGGCAAAAAGCCCATATAGCAAACTTAGTATTAAAAGATAAGAACAAAGTTGAAGGACTGATACTGCCTGGCTTTAAGACATACTATAAAGCTACAATAATCAAGACAGTGTGGTTTCAGCAAAAGAATAGGTTAATAGATCAATGGAGCAGAATAAAGAAATAGACCTACATAAACATAGTCAAATTATCTTTGACAAAAGGGCAAAAGCACTAAAATGGAAACAAATATGGTCCAAATAATGCTGGAACAATTGCACATTCACATGCAAAAAAAGAAAAAAGATTCTAGACACAGACCTTATTTCCTTCACAAACATTAAATCGAAATAGATCATGGACCTAAATTTAAAAGACACAAAACTATAAAACTTCTAGAAGATAACATAGGAGAAAATCTGGACAACGTTCGGTCTGGCAAAGACTTTTTAGTTATAACACCAAAGGCACAATCCTTTGTGCCTTGATAAGCCGAATTAAAACTAAAAATTTCTGCCCTGTGGAAGACACTGTCAAGAGAATGGAAACATAAGCCACAGACTGGGAGAAAATATCAAAAGGCATATCTAATAAAGAATTGTTATTCAAAATATGTAAAGAACTCTTGAAAGTAAACAATAAGAAAACAAACAACCCAACTAATAAGGAACCAAAGACCTTAACAGATACTGCACCAGAAGATATACAGATGGCAGATAGGCCTATGAAAAAAGATGTGCCACATCATCTGTCATCAGAGAAATGCAAATTAAAACAATGAGATACCACTACACTCCTATCAGAATGATCAAAATCTAGAACACTGACAACACCAAACGCTGGTGAGCATTTGGAGCAAGAGGAATTTTCATTCATTCCTGGTGGGAATACAAATGATATATACACTTTGGAAGACAGTTCGGCAATTTCTTACAAAACTAAATGTACTCTTACCATATGATCCAGCAATTGCTCTCCTTAGTATTGACCCAGAGGAACTGAAAACTTATGTCCACACAAAAACCAGCACACGGATGTTTATTGCAGTTTTATTCATAATTGCCCAAACTTAGAAGCAACCCAGATGTCTTTCAGTAGGTGAATGGATAAATAATTTTGATATATCCAGACAACTGAATATTACTTAGCACTAAAAAGAAATGAGCTATTGAGCCATGAAAAGACATGGAGGAAACGTAAACGTATTTTACAAAATGAAAGAAGCCAATCTGAAAAGTCTGTGTGAATCTGCTATATGACATTCTGGTAAAGGCAAAACTATGAAGACAGCAGAAAGATTAGTGGTTGCCAGGCGTTGGAGGAAGGGAGGGATGAATAGGCAGGGCACAGAGGAATTTTAAGGCAGTGAATTTATTCTGTATAATACTACAATTGTGGATACATGTTATTATACATTTGTCCAAAATCCTAGAACGTACAACACCAAGAGTGAACCTGAATGTAAACTGTGGACTTTGGGTGATAATGATGTGTCAGTGTAGGCTCATCGATTGTAACAAATTACCAATGTGGTGAAGGATGTTGATAGTGGGGAGGTTGTGTATGTGGCAGGGGGAGTGGGGACAAAGGGTGTATGGGAACTCTCTGTACTTCTGTTCAGTTTTGCTGTGAACCTAAAATTGCTCTGAGACATAAAGATTATTAATATTTTAAAAAGCGAGGTATCACTTGTGCACTTGAAAGGAAGGTGTATTCTGCTGCTTTTGGTTTGAATATACTATGCATATCTAATAAGTCCGTTTGGTTTAATGTGTCATTTAAGGCCAACATTTCCTTATTGATTTTCTCTCTGGATGATCTGTTCATTGAGGTAAGTCAGGTGTTAAATTCCCCTACTATTATTGTATAACAGTACAATATTTCTCCCTTTATGTCTATTAATATTTGCTTCATGTATTTAGGTGCTCCTATGTTGGGTGCGTATATATTTACAATTGTTGTATCTTCTTGGATCGATTTCTCAATCATTATGTAATGTTCTTCTTTGTCTCTTATTACAGTCTTTGTTTGTTTTTTTTTGTTTTGGCAGTGCTGTGAGGCATGTGGGATCTTAGTTCCCTGACCAGGGATCAAACCCAAGCCACCTGCATTGGAAGCGTGGTGTCTTAACCACTGGACTGCCAGGGAAGTTCCCAGTCTTTGTTTTAAAGTCTATTTTGTCTACTTATTGCTACCCTGGCTTTCTTTTAGCTTCCATTTACATGGAATGCTTTTTCCCATCCTTTCACTTTCAGTTTGTGTGTGCCTTTAGATCTGAAGTGAGTCTCTGGTAGACAACATATATGTGGGTCTATGTCTTTTGATTGGAGCATTTAGTCCACTTACATTTAAAGTAATTATTGATATGTATGTACTTATTGCCATTTTGTTCATTGTTTTTGTGTTGTTTTGTAGTTTTTTTTTTTCTTGGTTCCGTCTTTTGTTCTCTTTGTGATTTGATGACTATCCTTAGTGTTATGTTTGCATTTCTTTTTTCTGTGGGTATAGATTTATAGATAGACAGATTTTATAGATTTTTGGTTTGTGGTTACTGTGTGAAGTTTATATATAGCTATATATATGTATTTTATTTATATAAAATATGATTATTTTAAGTTGCTGATCTCTTAAGTTCAAACCCATTTTAACAACCCTGCATTTTTACTCCCCCCTGCCAACCTACATTTACTGGTTTGGACATAATATTTTACATTATTTTGTTTTGTGTATCCCTTAACTGCTTATTGTGGATATAGATGATTTTACTACTTTTGTCTTTTAACCTTCCTACTAGCTTTTGGTGTGGTTGATTTACTACTTTTACTGTATATTTGTTTTTCCTTTTGTAATTTTCATCATTCTGGTTGTGACCTTTTATTTTTTGCTTAGAAAAGTCCCTTTAACATTTCTTCTTTTTTTTTTTGTAATGTTTATTTATTTGGCTGTGCCAGGTCTTAATTGCGGCACTTGGGATCTTCATTGCAGCACAAGGGATCTTTTAGTTGTGGCATTTGGGCTCTTAGTTGTGGCATGCAGGCTCTTTGTTGCAGCCTGTGGACTCTTTAGTTGAGGCATGTGGACTCTTTAGTTGCGGCATGTGAACTCTTAGTTGCGGCACGCATGTGGGATTTAGTTCCCTGACCAGTGATCGAATCTGAGTTTCCTGCATTGGGAGCATGGAGTCTTAACCGCTGGACCACCAGGAAAGTCCCCCGCTTTAACATTTCTTGTAAAGCTGATTTGGTGGTGCTGAACTCTTTTAGCTTTTGCTTGCCTATAAAACTTTTGAGCTCTCCATCAAATCTGAATGAAAGCTTTGTCAGGTAGAGTATTCTCAGTTGTAGGATTTTTCCTTTTATCACTTTAAATACATTGTGCCCCTCCCTTCTGACCTGCAGAGCTTCTGCTGAAAAGTCAGCTCATAGACTTACGGAAGTTCCCTTGTATGTAACTTGTTACTTTTCCCTTACTGCTTTTAATATTCTCTCTTTATCTCTAATTTTTGCCATTTTAATTGGACTTCCACTATCTTGGTGTAGTCCTCTTTGGGTTGGTCTTCTTTGAGACCCTCTGTGCTTCCCGTACCTAGGTGTCTATTTCCTTTCCCAGGTTAGGGAAGTTTTCAGCTATTATGTCTTCAAATATGTTCTCAGGCCGTTTTTCTCTCTCTTTTCTCCTTCTGGGATCCCTATAATAAGAATATTAGTATGCTTGAGATTGTCCCAGAGGTCTTCTAATGTGTCCTCATTTCTTTTTACTTTTTCTTTTTTCTGTTCAACTTCAGTGATTTCCACTATTCTGTCTTCCACTTCACTGATCATTCCTCTGTATTATCTAACTTACTGTTGATTCCTTCCAGTGTATTTTTTATTATTGTATTATTCAGCTCCATTTGATTCTTCTATCTTTTAACTCTGTTAGACTTCTTGCTGTGTTCATCCCTTCTTCTCCTGAGTTCTTTGAGCATTTTTACAGTCATTACCTTGAACTGTTTATCAGGTAAGTTGCCTGTCTCCACTTCATTTAGTTCTTCTTCTGCTGTTTTTATCTTGTTCTTTCATTTAAAACATATTCCTGTCACCCCATTTTGCCTAATTTGCTGTTTTTATTTCTATATATTTGGTAGGTTGGTTACAATTCCCAACCTTGGAGAAGCCGCCTTTTGTAGAAGATACCCTATATGTCCCAGCAGCACACTCCCCCCTGGGCACCAACACTATATTCTCTAGGGGTGCCCCACATTTAGGCTGTGTGGGTCCTTCTGTTGTCACAGGCTGACTACTGTGAGCAGTCTGGTAGCTGTGGCTGGCCCTCAGTCCAGTTGGTTGCCAAGCCCTGACCTATACGGAGGCTGCTGGCTGCTGGTGGGTGGTACTGGATCCTGGGGCAGCTGGCTGAGGAGCTGTGGTGGTCCTGGGGCTGGTGCCCACTCACTAGGGGGTGAGGCCAGGTCCTGGGGCTAGTGCCAGCCCATCAGTGAGTGGAGTTAGGTCCAGGATCTCTGGCTGCAGGGCCCTGGGGTCCTGGGGTAGGTGTTTTGGCCCACTGGTGGGTGGGGCTGGGTCCCAGGGTCTCTGGCTTCAGGGCCCTGGGGGCTGGGGGCTAGTGCCAGTGCAGGTATGCACGGCCAGGTCCTGGGCCCTCTGGCGGACAGGGCCAGGTCCTAGGGTGGCTGTGCACTCAGAGGGTCTTAGGTTAGCAGGCCTGTGGTAGGTGGGACTGTTTCTCAGCCTGACTAGCCATGTGGCCCGAGGCGTCCCAGTACTGGTGCTCACAGGCTGGTGCATGGGGCTGGGCCCAGTGCTAATAAGCTAGAGGGAGGATTCCAAAATGATGCTTGCCAGCACCAGTATCCTCGTGGTATAACGAGCTCCCCAAAAAAGGCTGCCGCTTGTGTCTGTGTCCTCAGGGCCAGCCCCAGCTGCTTTCTGCCCCTCCAGGAGGCTCTCCAGTGTCAGCAGGGGGATCTGACCCTGGCTCCTTTCAAATTACTGCTTCTTTACCAGGGTCCCTGAGTGTGTGAGATTTTGTGTGCACCCTTTAAGAGTGGAGTCTATTTCCCACAGCCCTGGCTGTCCTCAATAGAAGTCCCGTTGGCCTTCAAAGCCAAATGTTCCGGGAGCTTGTCTTCCTGGTGCAGGAACCCCAGGCTAGGGAGCCCAATGTGGGGCTCAGACCACTGGCTCTTTGGGGAGAAACTCTGCAATTTTAATTATCCTCCTATTTGTGGGTCTCCCACCCAGTGGTGTGGGTCTTAGCTCTACCATGTCTCCACCCCCTCATATCTGTCTCACTGTGGTTCCTTCTTTATATTTTTAGTTATAGAAGATCTTTTCTGCTGGTCTTTAGGTTTTTCTCATCAACAGTTTCTCTGTAAATAGTTGTAATTTAGGTGTGTCCACGGGAGGAAGTGAGCTCAGGTTCTTCCTACTCCACCAGCTTGGCCACTCCCTCGCAAGGTACCACTTAATGAGATGTATAGGATGTTTCCATTTGCATACAAATGGGGGGTGTCATATATACATGAAATGGTTACCTGTGGAAAGCAGGACAGTGCTTGGAAAAGGTTTTTCACCATAGACCTTTTTATACTTATTTTGAAACCTTAAAAAAAATTACCTATTCAAAAATTAAGTAAAATAATAAAAGTACATTTACAATAATGATAAATAGCCTACTCTCTCCCTTTCTTACAGTCAGTTTTAAAAAATCCATTTCAGTATTGAAATACTGCTCCAAATACTTAACTCTTTTCATATTTTTTTTTTAACTGAGACAATTACACAATGGTCCATTTATTTTAACCCTGAAAATCTGGACCCAATTTTCAATCTTCTTGAAACCAACAAAAATTTAAAGAAAATCCTATAAAATCTCCAAAAGAGAAAAATCAAATCTTAAACGAATGTGGATTCCTGTATTAACCTCTGCCCGCCATTTTTTTCTTATTTAAACTTCACCTTAAACATCAGCCTTTAGTCTTGATTATTTATCTGCCGTTTAAGGCCTTAACTTTTAAGCCTACAATCAAGAAGATTCTGTGGGCAGGGAACATATTGTGCTGTGTCACCGGTGTGTCAGAAACACCCAGCTGTCCTTACTAGCTGAGCATATTCCTTGCGAACTGCAGGGCCTCTGTTCTTCTGAAACATTTTTCTCCTGACCTCAAAAAGCATCCAAACACCTTTTCTAGACAAATTCTATTTCTTTCAGAACCTATTTGTCTAGGAGGTCTGTTGGTCAACTTTCTAGAACCAATATCTTTGATAAAAAGCTATTCTTACGTTTGTCCCTGGAGTGTGTAGTGCCTTTCTTACAGATATCCCCTTGTGAGTTTCACATACAGTAGTCACACACTTTCTTGATGAATTCGTCTAAGCTAACACACCAGAATCATAAAGGAGTATCACTTTAGGGCAGGTGGCTAGGCAGCTCTGCGTCATCTCTGTTTGGGAGAACCCACTTGCCTCCAGAAAGGGCTGCCCTCAGTTGACACCAACAGAACCTGCCAAGGAACTCACATGCTGATTTTCTGATAGGCCTAGGGAGGTTAGATACTATCATCCCTCCTAAGCTTTTGGCCAGGCCAGAAGCCGGGTGAGTCCTAATGATGTACCGTGACAGAACTGTTTTGGCTGGAGTATCCTATTTGGCAATGGAGAGGTGTAGTATCAAATTCTGGTGACATCTTTTTGCTCTGTAGTATTCAAGGAAGATCCTGGGCTGCAGGAGGTGTTTTCCTGTTGCAAACTGGCAGAGAAAAATCTTCAGTTCAAGGTAGTTTATGCTGCATGGAGCTGGTTTACCCACAAATCCTTAAACTATTGATTGCCAATCTGTTTCCAGAACATAGATGTTAGGAGACTGTGAGTCCTAAACCCTTACCAATGAAGGTTAACATGGTGGGTACTTTAGTAAATTTTTTAAAGCTGTTTAAGTCCAAATCAAAAATTATCTCAGTCATCCAACAGAACAAAACCTGAAATGTTTGGGGAAACAAACATTCATCTGGTCATAAAGAACTTGAAAGTACATCAGAAGCAAAAGTGAAAGCAACCAGATGCATAGCTTTAACAGCCACGTAATACAAAAGAGAAGTGAGTTAGTATTTTATAGCTCAAGGACCTTATTTTTTTTTTTTTTTTTTTTTTTTTTTTTGGGCGGTACGCAGGCCTCTCACTGTTGTGGCCTCTCCCGTTGCGGAGCACAGGATCTGGACACGTAGGCTCAGCGGCCATGGCTCACGGGCCCAGCCGCTCCATGGCATGTGGGATCTTCCCAGACCGGGACACGAACCTGTATCCCCTGCATCGGCAGGCGGACTCTCAACCACTGCGCCACCAGGGAAGCCCTCAAGGACCTTATTGATCTGTGCAGAATAATAAAAAGTCACTTGTTCTCACCTTACTGGAAAAAATGCTTAACATACGTATTTGGAACAAAAACTTAAATATTCTTTAAAAAGTTTTAGTACCAGGGCTGAGGAAATTTCTACTTCTACATAAACACCTTTTCAATTTACAAATGACCACAGCAGCACTAGGTATTCATGGTTCCAAGAATTAGATGTTACTATAATTGCTTTATGTGCAAAATAGCGATGACTCAATCAATGCATCTTCTGAAAATGTGTTGCTTTATTAAGAAGTTCGTTTTCAAAAGTCTTCAGTGATCATTTCAAGCAAAACCAAGTGTACTTATATAAGACAAAAATACCTCTGGACACAGAGTCTTATTTACTGCCTCATAAAAGGCATATTCACACACTGAAGGTAAACAGTTTCTTAACCTCTCAGTTTCATCATTTTTGTGTACAAAATGGAGCTACTAATCTCCCACACAGGCTGTCGGAAAAATTAAATGAGATCATATATGTAGTACTTATTCTTTACTGTGCCTGATACTAATTAACTCTCAGAATAAGTGTCTCTCCTCCTTCAACCAGAATTTATTTTCTCTCTAACTGTATGTAAAATATTTGTCCTCCATAAAAGGAATTTCAGACAGGTGGAGATATTTCAGGATTTTAGGACATTCCAGGAAATCATTAGGCCTTTGATCAAATGACCTCTCCCTGGAACCAGGAGTAAGTGGCAGGGTCTATTCTGGGAGCTGCTTGGGAATTACAGGGAGTGAAGTAACTTATGTCCTTTGACACCAGCTTTTTCATGACCTTGGAGCCTTCTCTGCTCTTTTACACTCTCACCCAACTCCTTCTCCACCTGCCCATGGGATAGAAGCCTCTCTCGGACTCCTGCTTGCATTCATCCATCTTCTTCTACTTCTGCCTTTCTTCCTCTTCTTAGAGAGTCTTAGAGATCTTCTTCAAACAGCCAGTGCCCCATTCATTCCTTCCTTTCCTCTGCGTCGAAAGAAGAAGCAGATGGTGGGAACTTATTGACATACTGATTGCCTACATTGGCAATGAATATCTCTGAGGTCCTAACTTCTGACGAATGTTTTGCTTCCCACTTAAATTTCAGTGAAGCAACACAGCTTAAGAGGACCCAGACTTGCCACTCTCTCCTAAAATGACCCTGAACAATCTGCTAACTTCTCCGTGTCTCAGTTACATCACTTGTAATATACAAACAATAATTCTGCATGAACTAAAGAAAGTAATTTTTCTGATGGAAAAGAAAAAGACAAAACAAAACAAAAAAATAAAACTTTCTGTTTTCAAGCATTGTGTTCAATATACATCCCTCACCCTCACCTTAGAGGGCCGGGATTGAATCGAAGATGCAGTGAGCCAGAGGGGTGGGGTGTAGTTCAGCGATACGAAGACAGCTCAGGGTTGGGTGAGGGTACTTGTTACAGCCTTTAGGATTTTTTTTAAACTGAAAGCATAATTTTTTAAAAAAAGAAGAAGAAAACTGTTGCTAGATTCCCAGGGGGCTTGTGAAACTATCACGTATCTAGCTGGATTACCTGATGGGATGTTTTGAGGATCAAATGATACAGTCCTCAGGAGAGTACTTTCTATAATGTATATTGTGACCTTGAGGTTTGGTAATGTTCTCTCTCTCCGTGTTTTCTGCTCTTCAGGCAAAACCCCCGCAGTTGATAGATCACTGAGACTTTGGATTGTAATGAACCTTGGGGTCGTCTTTTCTAATCTTTCTCAGATGAGGCCCTGCATGTACACATGCTGGACAAGTAGAAGCAGATGGCTCTGGCATGCTTAGAAAAACTGAATCTCCAGTAATACACGTGGGGACTTATGTCCCCTTTTTTCTCAGTGTACTATGAATGGACATAAGATCATATTAAGACATAATTGATTTGTATAAAAACAGTAGCTTCTATTTTTCATGATCGTATCTAAATTTGGCAGTGACCTTTGAAAGTTTACTGCCATTCCTTTAAAGTTAATGGTTTCTTTATAAAGTTAAAATACCAAACTATATAATCCAGTAATCCCGCTCCTTGTACTTGAATATTCCCAGTAGCTTTATTCATAAAACCGGAGTAGAAGCAACTCCAACGTCCATTTGCTGAGTGGATAAATACATTGTGGTATATTCATGCAAAAGGATTCTGCTCAGCAACAGAAGGGAATGAACCACCAATACTCAACAACGTGAATAAATCCAAAAGCATTATGCTAAGTAAGAGAAACCAGACACAAAAGCCTACATACTGTATGATTGCATTTCTCTAGAAAAAACAAATCTATATGGGTGGAAATCAGAGCTGCGTTTGCCAGGGTGAGGGGATGGAATTGACCACAAAGACGCAAAAGGAAAGTTTTGGAGGTAATTGTGGTGATGGTTATATGATTGTATATACTTGTCAAAGCTCATTGAATTGTATCCTTTTAAAAAGTGAAATCACTGTATATAAATTATACCATCATAAAGCATTTTGAAGAAAAGTTAACTGCCAAAGAGATTCTCTTAATTTTCAGTCTTATAACTAGCTAATTTACAGGACAACCCACCAACTAAAAGATCACACGTACAGTAACTGAAACTTGAAAGGTGAAAAATATTTGAAATGTTCCAAATTTGAAATGTAAAAAAAATGGAAATATATTTGAGAACCTGGACAACTTTATCCTTCCCTGTTAACCACTATCATCTCTTTATTATATTACTGGTAGAATAAATTATAAAAGTAAGACTGAAAAATCAAGCAATTACTTTGTCTTTTTAAGATTTTAAACTAATTACAGAAGGTTATTCCCATGTGTGGATCAGTTAACCCTGTCTCTCTAATTTATGGAATTTTCATTTTACTGACAAATCACTACAAAAACCTCTGGAGTCACCCAGATTGAGCTGAAATTTCATCTTCCCTGCTCTACTCCCACTAGAAACCTCTGACTATTTAATTATTTACTAATTAATTCCACATTCCTTCCCCACTTCCAAAGGATCTCAGCAACTTCATAAACAAGTCAGGCAGGGTGATAATGGAGAAAAAAGTTAAAGCACAAATAAATGCAGGGTGAAGAGCCACATAACTATAGGAAGTAGTTACAAATTTTGCTCTAGGCCTCTAAGTGGCCTAAAAAAAGAGGGAAACGTATTGATATGACTCAAAATGCCTATAAGATAAAGAAAAAACTAAGTATTAAGGAGTGCAACACTCTTTCTGATACCAAGACCAATGTGAAAATTTTCCCATGGATCCTCTGAAAGAGGAAATTGTGAGACACCAACAAACATCTTCAAGAGCCCATAGGAAAAGCCACAACAGTGAGTTTTCTGTGCCATCCTTAATGCCACAGAAAAAGTCAAGAAGATAATGCCACTCTAGGAGGGGAACATGGTAACTGGGGGGAAAGGTGGCAGGGGAGAGTTACTTTTCACTATACACATATCCTTTTGAAGCTTTTGAGGAGTGCGCAACCTATACACATTGCCAAATGGTGCTTAGTAATACAGACTGGAGAGGCAGGCCACCTGGTTCCAATCCCAGCTCTATAAATAACTAGTTGTATAATGTTGGGCAAGTTCTGTGCCTCACCTCTAATGTGGGGATTGGAGGCTACCTCATTAGATTGTTGGGAAGGTTAAATGATTTAATATGTATAAGAAGCTTACGCAGGGCTGTAGCACAGGAAGACTGTTCAAGAGGAAGCGGGTAGGGCTTCCCTGGTGGCGCAGTGGTTGAGAGTCCGCCTGCCGATGCAGGGGACACGGGTTCGTGCCCCGGTCTGGGAGGATCCCACATGCCGCGGAGCGGCTGGGCCCGTGAGCCATGGCCGCTGAGCCTGCGCGTCCGGAGCCTGTCCTCCGCAACGGGAGAGGCCACAACAGTGAGAGGCCCGCGTAACGCATAAAAAAAAAAAAAAGAGGAAGCGGGTAGCCTTTTGAGTAGAAAACCCGGAAACTCCAAAAGCATGTCAGGTATTGCAGTGAGGAGAAAGGGATGTGTCACTCTGGGGAGAACATGTTTTAGTTCTTGCTGCCCTTTTGCACATACAGGCTTTGTCACCCACTAGTTAGTTCATTTTAAAACAACGTAGTGGGAGGGGATGGGAGGCACAAACTATTAAGATGGGCTCAGAGATGTACTGCACAACACGGGGAATAGAGCCAATATTCTGTAACGACTGTAAATGGAAAGTAACCTTTGAACATTGTATAATTAAACAAAAAAAATTAAACTTAAAAAATAAAAAATGAAACAGTAAAAAAAAAAAAGATGACTAAGAAAAAAAAAAAGAAGCTTAGTGTCAGGTATGTGTTGGCTGTTACTACTAATAATGCCAAAGTGAAGTTCTGTAGAGGTTGTCCTGTGATGGGGCAGAGCATTGTTGTTCTATGTATAAAGTTCAGCGATAATCAGATTTTAGTCGGGAATATAAATTTAGAGTATCTAGCAGATATGAAAATCAACTGCCCTGCCTGTGGGATTTATGCAACTAATGGGCCTGACTTGTTTGAGTTTTGTTATGTGTTTTAAAAGACAATATAATACTGAGCATTGTTGAAAGAAATTAAAGATTTAAGTAAGTGAAAAGACATCCCACGTTCATGGATCAGAAGGCTTAAGTCGTTAAGTTGACAATACTCCCCAAACTGAGCTACAAATTCAACACAAGCTTATCAAAATTCCAACTTCCTTTACTGTAGAAATTAATAAATTGATCCTAAAGTTCATATGGAAAAGCAAAGGACCCAGAATAGCCAAAACAATCTTGAAATAAAAATAAAAATGGAGAACTCATGCTTCCCAATTCTAAACTTACTACAAAGCTGCAGAAATCAAGAAAGTATGGAACTAGCGTTAGGATAGACATATATGTCTATGTAATAGAATTGAGTCCAGAAATAGAATTGTCACATTTATGGTCAACTGATTTTCAACAAAGGTGCCAAGACAGTTCAAAGGGGAACCAATAGTCTTTTCCACAGATGGTGCTGGGACAACTCAATATTCACATGCAAAAGAAAGAAGATGGGGACTTCCCTGGTGGTACAGTGGTTAAGAATCCACCTTCCAATGCAGGGGATGCAGGTTCAATCCCTGGTTTGGGAACTAAGATCCCACATGCCGCAGGGCAACTAAGCCTGCGCTGCAACTACAGAGCCCACGCACTATGGAGCCTATGCGCCACAACTACAGAGCCCGTGCGCCACAGCTAAAGAAAAGCCCGTGCACAAAAACTAGAGAGAATCCCGTGCAACGCAACGAAGAGCCCGCATGCCACAACTAAGACCCAACGCAGCCCAAAATAAATGAATAAATAAAAGAAGCTGGACCTCTACTTCACACCACACACAAAAATTAACTCAAAACGGATTACAGGCCTAAATTTCAGAACTAAAACTGTAAAACTCTTAGAAGAAAACTTGGGGGTAAATCTTCATGATTTTGGGTTAGGCAATGGTTTCCTAGATATGACACCAAAAGCACAAGCAAAAAAGAAAAATAAATAAATTTGACTAGGTAGAAATGTAAAACTTTCGTGCTGTAAAATATACTATCAGGAAAAGTCAACCCACAGAATGGGAGGATAGATTTGCAAATCATACACATATGCGTATAAGATATATCTGAATATGCATGAAATATATATCTGATAAGAGATATATATGTATTCAGAATATATAAAGAATTTTTCTCCAGATTTTTTAATTGAAGTATCATTAATTTACAATGTTGTGTTAGTTTCCAGTGTACAGCAAAGTGATTCAGTTTTATATATACCTGTACTCTTTTTCAGATTCTTTTCCACTATACGTTATTATAAGATATTGAGTATATTTCCCTGCACTATACAGTAGGCCCTTGTTGTTTACCTGTTTTGTATATAGTAGTGTGTATAAGTTAATCCCAAACTCCTAATTTATAAAGAACTCTTACAACTCAAAAATAAATCAACTCGGGCTTCCCTGGTGGCGCAGTGGTTGAGAGTCCGCCTGCTGATGCAGGGGACACGGGTTCGTGCCCCGGTCTGGGAAGATCCCACATGCCACGGAGCGGCTGGGTCCGTGAGCTATGGCCGCTGAGCCTGCGTGTCCGGAACCTGTGCTCCGCAATGGGAGAGGCCACAACAGTGAGAGGCCCACGTACCGCACAAAAACATAAATAAATAAAATAAATAAATAAACTCAGTTAAAAAATGGGTAAAGGGTTTGAATAGACATTTCTCCAAAGAAGATACTCAAATGGCCAATCAGCACATGAAAAATGCTCAACATCACTAGTCATTAAGGAGATGCAAGTCAAAACCACAGTGAGATACCACTCCAAACCCATTACAATAGCCATAAGAAAAAAGATGATAACAAGTATTTGTTAAGAAGTGAAGAAATTAGAACCTTCATACTAGTGGGAATGCAAAATGATATCTACACTTTTGAAAACAGTCTGGCAGTTCTTGAGATGTTAAACATAGGGTTTCCATATGATCTAGCAATTCTACT
Source organism: Phocoena sinus (assembly GCF_008692025.1). Classification (NCBI taxonomy): domain Eukaryota; kingdom Metazoa; phylum Chordata; class Mammalia; order Artiodactyla; family Phocoenidae; genus Phocoena; species Phocoena sinus. Next base: position 28,958,048 of record NC_045766.1, read on the forward strand.
CTTGTTATATATCCAGGAGAAAGAAAAATATATATTCACACAAAAAACTGGAAACAAATATTCATAGCAGCATTATTCATAATAGCTAAAAAGTGGAAACTACCAAAATGTTCACCAACATGTTTACCCATGAAATGGATAACTAAAATGTGATATATCCATATAATGAAATATTATTTGGCAATGAAATTCCTTAATGAAAAGGAATGAAATACTGATACATGCCACAACATTGAAGAATCATAAAAACATTTTGCTAAGTGAAAGAAGCCAGTTGAAAAAGACGGCATACAGGCAAATCTCTATAGACAAATCTATAGAGACAGAAAGATTAGTAGTTGGCTGAGGGCTGAGGGAAAGGGAGAGAACGAGGAGTGATTGCAAGTGGGTATAGGTTTCTTTTTGGGCGATGAAAATATTCTAAACTTAGATTGTGGTGATATTTAACACAAATCTGTGAATATACTAAAAACCATTTAATTGTATACCTTAAATGGCTGAATTTCATGGTGTGTGAATTATATCTCAGTAAAGATTTTTTTTTAAAGCAATGTAACTAGTCACCAGGCCCTTGCAACTTGTGGAGTTTGGGATTCCAGCTCTCAAGTAAAGAATGGGCTGCTTTGGGCCTCCAAGGATAATGTTTCTTGAAACTAAGCATCCAATTAGAAATGATCAGGGTTCTGGTCACTGGCAACAATTCCAGGTATGGATTTTTTGTTTGTTATCAATTAAGGGCAAATTTTTAAGTAGTTAGTTAACTAGTTAGTTCCTGTGTCTGGCCAGATGTGGTATAACTATTTCATGGGCTGTCTGTGGGAACCGTTTGTGTCTTAGGGCAGCAGGGTGCCCTTCTCTGGAACATATTTCCAGGTCAGTTGCTCCCACCATCAATCAGTGTGTGTGCTCGAGGGAATGCAAACTGATCTCGGCATTATGTTAAACAAAACATAATTAGGAAGGTAAGTATCCTGCCAAAATATTACATAATGCATTCCAAAGCCAACTAAAAATTAATTTGGACCAACCATGCTGAATCTATGCATTTAGCATTGATTTAAATGGCTAATAGCTCTGTGTACTCATGTAGAGTACAGATTTTCTTTTTTAACTTAAATCTTTCTTTTAAGAATCAGAAATTTCACAGAAGAAAATAAACAAATGAAAATCTCAAACATTTGTCTCAGTACAATATGTACTGAGGTAGTATTGCAGGTAGTATCTATCTACTACCTGCAAAGCCTTATAATCCAGAATGTTCGAATACCTCGCTATTCAGAGTTGGTCCACAGCCTGGGCATCACCTGAAAGATTCACCCCAAACCACTGAGTCAGAATCTACATTTTAATAAAATCCCCAGGCAATCCGTGGTCACATTCTATTTTGAGAGGCCTTGATCTCATACCTTATGAAGCTCAATGTGCAACAGCCTCTGGAAAACCCGTCAGTGCGTCACCAATACTAATATCAATTAAGACAACATACAAGAGGAGATTGTAGCAACCTTGAAATGTCCCTGTTTGACTCAATGTGGTAAAAGCTGTAAACCTTCCATTTCTGTAAATATACATGAAGCACAGGAAAGGAGGCTGTGGTGACTGCTTTTACTGAAACACACCGTGGGGTGGAGCAGAGAGGAGCTTGTTCCCAAGGGAAGCTTGCCAGTTCTAGTTGTCCCCAGCTCTTCCTCCAGGCTTTGCCCTTTGGCCCTAGAACCACACCCTGCAGAAGCCAGCCTGGATACTTAGACTTCAAGCAGCAGGTGGTTAAGGGCCACTGATGGCTGGAGGGTTCCTGGGTGAAAGATGGAAACCTCACTCTTTCAGGTCCACTTATCAGTATGGAAAAAGCAATTCAGACCTGGAAGCAATACTGTTTTCCCTCTCCCCAGGCAGGTGCGATTCAACTATAGCCTTTACAGTCCTTAAAGAGCTCCAACTCTTCTAAGCCTACAGGCCTTGAATAAGTGGAAACCCATCCATTGCAACTTTGCCCCACATTTCCACTTCCTGCAAAGGAAGTTTATAATGCCAAATAACCAGGCGGTCTTCCCAAGTGAATCAGTGGTCTCCATTGCCATAATCAGGAAGGGGGAAAGGATTCAAGAGAGTCTCCCAGAGGGTGACATTTAAAATGCTGATTCTTGGGTTCTACCATTAAGAATCTGATTCAGGGGTCTGGGCTTAGGACCAAAAATTTTCATTTTTAACAAGTGCCCCAAGTGATTCTAATGTAGGAGGTCCAGGCTTACACTTGAAGAAACAGTGATATAAATGGTTTGAGAATAGCAATACCACCTTTACAAATAAATCACTTATTCGAAAGCATCTATTTCATTATTTCAACTGATGCTGTCAACTTCCTGTTTGGCTTCCATTCAGCATTTACTGAGCAACTACTGTTTGCAGAGAATTGTACTAGCTGCTGCTTTCCTGGTGTGTTTGGGCTGGATAGAAGAGATGGGGAGAGAAGGGTGTGATCACATCAGAGAGCTATTTCTCAACTTCCTAGAAAAATGCCAAATTCACCTTTTCATGATTTGTGAAACACATTACCCTAAACAACTGTATTACCCAACCACAGTTACCATAATTTACTAACATTTTAGGGCACCAGTGTATCATGGCCTTGCACGAAGAAGGTCAATTCTGTAAGGAAACTGCCATGGTTCAAATCCTATCTTCTCCACTTACATGATATGACCATTGACAAGTAACTTAACTTTTCTGTGCCTCAGTTTCCACATCTGTAAAATGAGGATTATAGAACCTACTTCACTGAGTTAATGTGAGAATTAAATGAAAACACTTAAATATCTAATTGATGCAGAGGACTTCGAGAATCTAACATACTGAAGATTTATTTTTTTTTTTGGTTAAGGCCACAAAACCGTTGTGAGAACACTAAGAAATGCTTCCAGAGGCTGATTTGGAATTCTAGGTGAAGAAAGTGGAATTAAACTTTATGTTTAATTCAAGCAGTTCAGATGAATTATTCTAACTAGAGTGATCTGGGGTTTTTTGGAAGGTTCCCTAACCCTTGGCTTCTTCGGGAGTTTGTCCCAGTGATGCCACACTCTGCCCCAAAGTCCCCCTCCAAACCCCCGGTTCGGGGGTGCACGGAGGCCCGCGGTCCAGGCAAGTGCCCCGCGCGAGCAGAAGCAGGACCAGAGGGTCTGCGGAGATGGACCCGGAGCCCAGCCCCAGGGGTGCCAGGGTTGAGTGAGGTCCCGGGTCCCGCAGTCCCGGGGCCGCCTCCCGGGGAGGATGCCGGCGGGCGCGGGGAGCGTGCGCGGCCACGTGACGACCGCTATAAGAGCGCTCCGGACGGACGCTCCGCTCCCGCCGCGCCTCCTCGCCGGCCGCGCTTGCTCCCAGCGCCCGGCTTCTTCGAGCCCCCAACCTGCGGCTGCGGCTGCGGCTGCGGCAGCCGCCCGCGCCCCCGGCAGCACCATGACAGGTATGCGCCGCGCCGCCCGCCGCCGCCGCCCCGGGACGCCGGACTCCTCGCCCCGCGCGGCCCCTCGTAGCCCCGCAGCCTCTCTTCTCCCCCCCACACCCGCCGCTCCGCCCCAGGGGAGCTCCCAGCAGGACGAAGACCGCCGCAAAGTTGCAGGCTGGCCGCAGCCGGGCGTGTCGCTTCCTGCGTCAGCCGCTGCCCCGCCGCCCTGGGGTCCCGAGCGGCCGTCTGGACCCCGCGGACGCAGCCGAGGGGGTCCGCCAGGCAGCGCCTGGGCCCTCCGCCGAAGCCCCCGTTCCTGCTTCCGTCTCTTTGCCCTTCCTCCTGCGCGCACCGTGAAGGGCGGGCGGGCAGGCGGAGCAGCTGCGGCCGGCTGCGTGGGGGTGGGGAGCCGGCTCCCCGGGGGCGCAGGTTCCGAGCTCCGGAGCGCGGCGGGGTCGCGAGGCGCCGCCTCCCACCGCCCGCGGGCAGGAACTCCTGGAAGGGGCAGCCGCGAGGCGGGGACGCCGGTGGCCTCGGCCCGGCTCCCCGGCCGCCCGCTCCGGCGCTGGCCGCCACGCCGAGCCTATTTTTAGGCCTTTGGGGCTGGGTTGCGGGAAGCCGGAGCCCGGCGAGCGCCCCCGGGGAGCGGGCCCGGCGTGGTGGGAGGGCGCCGGCCCACTTGTTGCAAGGTGTCCGGGCCGCACGGCGAATCTACCCCCCGAAGACCGGAGGCCCCGAGGTAACTGGTCCTTGCTGTGCTGTTGAGGCGAACAGTGGGATTATTACAGCCATTGAGCTGCGGAAAGGTTGCAGATGTAACCCGGGGTTTGGCCGTCTCTGGGAAGGTTGAACCTCCTACCCAGTTGTCCCTGGTCTTCCCTGTTCCTTTGCTAGGTCTGGCGTTCTAGCCTCTGTTCCGAAGCATTTGTCCTGCTTCCCGCTTCATCTGGGAAATCATCCATATCCTAGCTTCCTGAAAGCCTTGAACCCTACTTACTAAACTTTTCTCCGTGCTCCCCTGGTATCAGGACCGTTTTTGTGTTAAAACATCATTCATTATGCCCCAGATTAAGTGTCCTTGGGACAGGCTGACTGGAATGTTGCCATCTTATGATGGATTGAAGGAACAAGTTCAAGTTGATGGGTATGGCAAGGGACAGGAGGCTCTGTTCTGAGCTTTCCTAGCGTGACTAGCAGGGAAGCCAGTGACCCTGGGGGAGGGCACACCAGACTTTCTACAGCTTAAAGGAGAGTTCAACACTACCTGTGAAGATGGCCCTCAGATCTGCAGCTGGGGAGTGTGCTGGCCCACTTGACAACCTACAACTTCCTCTCACTTCTCAATGGAATGTCTACTGCCCCCAGCCTCCACTTTGGAAAATGGGCAAAGAGAGAATGAGGAAACCTAAGACGGAAGCAGAGTGACTTCATGACAGAATGGCTCAACTCCCTGCTTGGGCAGCCGTGCCCCAAGTGAGCCCTGGCAGAGCTTGATCCTAAGTACCCTGTATGTATGGATGCCCACCAACCTGCTAATGTTAAAATCCATTTGGAGAGGGAGAGTGCTCCAGAATCATCCCGGGGAAGGGCTGGAGAAATCCTAAAGGCTGGGCTGGTGGCCTTGCGAGGGCGGGGCTTGTTCAGCAGGAAGGAGAATTCTTGCATTTGCCCCTGGTCCTGGCAACTAAATGATTATTGGAGATTGATTTTTGAATGTGTGTGTGAGAGAGAGAGAGTCTGTTGAGGTGCCCCAGGATACAGGGTAGGGGTACTGCTTGCTTCTCCAAGGAAAAGGAGGCAGGTTTTCTAGAGCTTGTGAGGTGGTCCCTAAATCCATTTAACAGCGATGGGCCACAATTTAGATAGAAGCATCAAGGAGGGAAGGCTTCTTGGGGGAGGTGATGTTTCAGAGAGACTCAGAGTGACTCTAGAGTGTGGTTGGATAGCCATGGAGTGTTTGCTCCAGGTTGAGGAAACAGTAGAAAAAGCCTGAGGCGTGGAACATGTAAGCATCAGAATGAAGAATATGGCCTCTGCTTTCAGATGCTCTCAGTTGAGGTTGTTGGCTGGATTTGTGCTTGGCTGAAAATACTGTCTATGGTACCTTGTAGGAGAAACAGAAAATGCACTTCTTGATCTCCTCTTCACTACCTGTTAACTGCCTGAGGTTCACCCTCTGGGTGTTAAGCTGCTGTTTGGTCTGAGAATTTGGCATGTCTGGACTCTAAATTGGATTGAATGTTTACAGCTTCGTCAGCCTCTTGAAGGTTGCCAAAGATTGCCTGCTAAAGAATGGTCTTGAGCCATTCTTATAGCGGACACTGGGTTCTCTCTCTCACCCTAACCCCCCACAAGAGGCTGCTCTTTTATTAATACAGCAAGTTGATCTCAGAGGAGCTGATTTTGCCAAATTATTGATTGAAAAGGGTCCTGGGGTAGTGTTTTCTAGGTAGGATAGTGTAATGAATGTGTGTTCGTTTTCCTTGTATTAAGATCAGGCCTTTGTGACACTGACCACAAACGATGCCTACGCCAAAGGAGCCCTGGTCCTGGGCTCGTCTCTGAAACAGCACAGGACCACCAGGAGGCTGGCCGTGCTCGTCACCCCACAGGTCTCGGACTCCATGAGGTGAGGACCTTGCTGCCCCGCTGTTGGTGGGGCTCGGACATCCCTCTCCTCTGTTTCTGGCATCAGTGGGCATTAAGGCCATACCCTTTCCAGGGTTTGCGTGCTGGTAGAGAAAGAGGAGAGTTGCTGAGTGAAGGATTCCTGGGTCTAAAACCTCTTCCTGGCTCTTGGGAGATCTTCCAGCCAAGCTCCCTCTGGGAGCTGGTGTTCTGGCCCTTGCCCTTGCCGATTCCAACCAGGAGTAGGGCTCTCCCTTGGGCAAGTCCTCTTGCGGTAATCCGAGTGAGTGACTCAGTCCAGCCATTCCCTTCATGTCATCACGCTTCACTTGCATGCCTTTCCCCAGATGCAGCAGGGACTACTTTGTTCCTGTTTCTAACAGGGGAAACCTCCCGGGACTTTGAAAGAAAGCAGCAGTTTTCTCCACCCCAATTGACATTAGTAACCTAAAGATCTTTATTTACAATTTAATAGACTAGAATATTTGCCAGAGGGCTCTCGGAGTTAGGGGTCCTGCTAGGAGAGCACCCTGAGGGAGCGCAAGCTGTTCTTAGCTCATGTTAATTGGTTGGAATTAGATTTTGAAGTATCTGAATGAACTACCTTGATCCTAATACTAACTTACTTAAGAATATCTGGGCATACTAGCAGCTCTGTATTGTGTTTATTTTTGCATTCTCCTATCCCTTTTAGAGGTTGAAAATGCTCTTTTTGTGACTTTTTTCAAAAAATGTAAGCCCATGCCAAGGACCTCTGAAAAAGAGGCATTATACATACATACATATATCTTTCACGCTAAGAACCTTATTCCTAAAGGGTAATTTAGGAAAATGCCCCCCCAAAACTGTCTCCTTTGTGTATGTCCTAATCTATAGTCTATTTAGTGAGAATCGTGTAAGAAGGTGGATATAGTCTTAGACAGCAAGCCCCCTTTACTGTGGTAAACGGTGCCACCACTTCTTTCAGAGATCAAGTTTACTGTGTGAACTAGAACATATGTTTGTACAGCTTTGGAGGTAGATAATACATTACCAGTTTCGTTCTGCATGCTTGATATTTTTATAAACTTTCGGTGATGGTTTGTCTTTATCACGTGTTTTTCCTTGTGCTGAGTTTAGTGTCTTACCTAAGTACACCCCACTTCACGTCACCTCAGGCTTGCTTTCTAAAATATATCTTTAGTTAATTTGGGGCAGGGAGAAATGTTGTACCTCACAAACTAAAGTGAGTCTCTCATGCCAGGAGTGCAAAGCACGTAATAAATGCTGGTTGTATGCGATGCTGAAAAAAATGGAAACCAAATAATTGAGTCATTTAACTTCTTTTAGGACACAGCTTCAGGCAGTTCTCTGTCAACTGCTTTGGCAAAAATTATTAGTTATAGGCTTCAGTGCAGGTATTACATGCACTTATCTCCGCATCATTTGTAAAAGTATTCAGTGGTCAGCAAGAACCCGTTGTAATAAAATATTATTGTTAAAGGCGTAGGCTGTTGAAAAGATGTATTACCAAGCATCAGTCACGTTTTTACAAGCTATTTCACAATTTGTGTGGTATTCAGTGGTACAATAAAACATAGGAAACTTCCGTGATAATGTTTTAGGATAAGAGGTCCGTCCTCACAGTAAGCAGTTCTTACTGTTTTAGTGAAGTTAACTCTGCATGTGCAAATTAACACAGTTTGTCCTGAAGTGAATTAGGACATACTTAAGAGATTGCAATATACCAAAGTAACAGATTCTCTCGTAACTGATAAGCTAAATAGAACGCCGTCTTGTGTTAAATTGGTCACTTGTTCTAAAGAGATGCTGAGAGCGGTTCTCTGGATTTTATTTTTGACAGGAAAACTTTAGAGACTATCTTTGATGAAGTCATCATGGTAGATGTCTTGGACAGTGGTGATTCTGCTCATCTAACCTTAATGAAGAGGCCTGAGTTGGGCATCACGTTAACTAAACTCCACTGCTGGTCACTGACACAGTATTCGAAATGTGTATTCATGGATGCAGATACTCTGGTGAGTATGGCTTCGATGGCTGGAAAGATGGATATAGTAACTGAGACCAGTTAGGCATTTGAAGAATGCTGTCAAGACTTGACAGTAAAGTTCAGATAAAACCACTGTTGTAAAAAGTGTCAGGTGTTGAAGGAGAGTAGGACCAGGCTGCCTCACAGCTGTCATCTGAATAGTTAAGACCAGCAACAGACTGCATCCTTTGTGTTGGAGAACTTAAGGAGAACTTAAGAAAAGTATACCGCAGCAGAACAGTTCTGAAATGCTTTCCCTTCTTCCCGCCCCCTTGCCCTTGAATCAGGTCCTAGCAAATATCGATGATCTTTTTGAGAGAGAAGAATTGTCGGCGGCACCAGACCCAGGGTGGCCTGACTGCTTCAATTCTGGAGTCTTTGTTTATCAGCCTTCAGTTGAGACATACAATCAGCTGTTGCACCTTGCTTCCGAGCAAGGTAGTTTTGATGGTACGTATCTGTTTTCTTTATATCTGACAAGCTGTGAGTATCTTCTAGGGGCTGCTCTTCTCTGAGCGTTGCTATGGTTCCTTGTGTCTGGAAGATAGCGATACGTGGGATGTGGCAAGCATTTGAAGTTGTGTTGTTCTGGGAAATAGTGTTGTGTGTTGTGTGTGTACACTTTTTTCCTGTAGGTACATGGTACATAGGCTGTTTTACAGACTCGCCTTGCATTGGCCTTCCTGTGTCTAAATTAGAGTATGATAAATGAACCATAATTATTCAACAATTCAAAAGACTATTATAGAGCTCAAAAAGTTTAACAACTGTCCTTAAACCTGAGTAAACTTAAGTACAAGAGCTAACAGGAGGACCCAGTATCGTCTCCATGGAAATTTGAGGAATAAACCTAGGCTCTCATTCTTTCGGGAGGCATTGAAAAAGAAGATAGAAAGACTATGTGAATAATCTTTGTCTCCGAATTGTCACTCTCTATAAGGCAGTGCATCAGGTAGAGTGGTCTGCAAGGCTAAGGAGTAGAACATTGGCAAAGTCACCATCCATTTTCCATAATGCTTAAGTGTATCTATAGCTATATGTTTATGTAGAAAGGTTCTGACTATTTGTGATTTAGGGCCTCACATCCTTCGGAGAATTTTGGGTAAATTGATTAGTAGGTATGCTTCTATTTTATGCCAGTCTCTAAAATAATAAATAATAAGCCACTTTTTCTTTGAATTTTTGAATTTTATTTCATTTATTTTTTATACAGCAGGTCCTTATTAGTCATCCATTTTATACACATCAGTGTATACATGTCAATCCCAATCTCCCAATTCATCCCACCACCACCACCACCACCCCGCTACTTTCCCACCTTGGTGTCCATGTTTGTTCTCTACATCTGTGTCTCTATTTCTGCCCTGCAAACCAGTTCATCTGTACCATTTTTCTAGGTTCCACATATATGCGTTAATATACAATATTTGTTTTTCTCTTTCTGACTTACTTCACTCTGTATGACAGTCTAGATTCATCCACGTCTCTACAAATGACCCAATTTCATTCCTTTTTATGGCTGAGTAATATTCCATGGTATATATACACCACATCTTCTTTATCCATTTGTCTGTCGATGGGCATTTAGGTTGCTTCCATGACCTGGCTATTGTAAATAGTGCTGCAATGAAAATTGGGGTGCATGTGTCTTTTGAATTATGGTTTTCTCTGGGTATATGCCCAGTAGTGGGATTGAGGGGTCAAATGGTAGTTCTATTTTTCGTTTTTTAAGGAACCTCCATACTGTTCTCCATAGTAGTTGTATCAATTTACATTCCCACCAACAGTGCAAGAAGGTTCCCTTTTTCCCACACCCTCTCCAGCATTTGTTGTTTGTAGATTTTCTGATGATGCCCATTCTAACTGGTGTGAGGTGATACCTCATTGTAGTTTTGATTTGCGTTTCTCTAATAATTAGTGATGTTGAGCAGCTTTTTCTGTGCTTCTTGGCCATCTGTATTTCTCTGGAGAAATGTATATTTAGTTCTTCTGCCTATTTTTGGATTGGGTTGTTTGTTTTGTTAATATCAAGGCTGCATGAGCTGTTTATATATTATGAAGATTAATTCTTTGTCTGTTGATTCATTTGCAAATATTTTCTCCCATTCTGAGGGTCGTCTTTTTGTCTTCATTGTAGTTTCCTTTGCAAAAGCTTTCAAGTTTCATTAGGTCCCATTTGGTTTTTTTTTTTGTTTTTATTTCCATTACTCTAAGAGGTGGATCAAAAAAGATCTTGCTGTGATTTGTGTCAAAGAGTGTTCTTCCTATGTTTTTCTCTAAGAGTTTTATAGTGTCTGGTCTTACATTTAGGTCTCTAATCCATTTTGAGTTTATTTTTGTGTATGGTGTTAGGGAGTGTTCTAATTTCATTCTTTTACATGTAGCTGTCCAGTTTCCCCAGCACCACTTATTGAAGAGACTGTCTTTTCTCCATTGTATATTCTTGCCTCCTTTGTCATAGACTAGTTGACCATAGGTGCATTGGTTTATCTCTGGGCTTTCTATCCTGTTCCATTTCTGTTTTTGTGCCAGTACCATATTGTCTTGATTACTGTAGCTTTGTAGTATACTCTGAAGTCAGGGAGTCTGATTCCTCCATCTCTGTTTTTTTCCCTCAAGACTGCTTTTGCTATTCGGGGTCTTTTGTGTCTCCATAAAAATTTTAGTTCTAGTGCTACTGGTAATTTGATAGGGATTGCATTGAATCTGTAGATTGCTCTGAGTGGTATAGTCGTTTTCACAATATTGATTCTTCCAATCCAAGAACATGGTATATCTCTCCATCTGTTTGTGTCATCTTTGATTTCTTTCATCAGTGTCTTATAGTTTTCTGCATACAGGTCTTTTGTCTCCCTAGGTAGGTTTATTCCTAGGTATTTTATTCTTTTTTGTTGCAATGGTAAATGGGAGTGTTTCCTTAACTTCTCTTTCAGATTTTTCATCATTAGTGTATAGGAATCCAAGAGATTTCTGTGCATTAATTTTGTATCCTGCAACTTTACCAAATTCATTGATTAGCTCTAGTAGTTTCCTGGTGGCATCTTTAGGATTCTCTATGTATAGTATCATGTCATCTGCAAACAGTGACAGTTTTACTTCTTCTTTTCCAATTTGTATTCCTTTCATTTCTTTTTCTTCTCTGATTGCCATGGCTAGGACTTCCAAAACTATGTTGAATAATAGTGGCGAAAGTGGACATCCTTGTCTTGTTCCTGATCTTAGAGGAAATGCCTTCAGTTTTTCACCATTGAGAATGATGTTTGCTATGGGTTTGTCATATATGGTCTTTATTATGTTGAGGTAGGTTCCCTCTGTACCCACTTTCTGGAGAGTTTTTATCATAAATGGGTGTTGAATTTTGTCAAAAGCTTTTTCTGCATCTACTGAGGTGATCATACGGTTTTTATTCTTCAATTTGTTAATATGGTGTATCACTTTGATTGATTTGCATATGTTGAAGAATCCTTGCATCCCTGAGATAAATCCCACTTGTTCATGGTGTATGATCCTTTTAATGTGTTGTCGGATTCTGTTTGCTAGTATTTTGTTGAGGATTTTTGCATCTATATTCATCAGTGATATTGGTCTGTAATTTTCTTTTTATGTAGTATCTTTGTATGGTTTTGGTATCAGGGTGATGGTGGCCTCATAGAATGAGTTTGGGAGTGTTCCTTTCTCTGCAATTTTTTGGAAGAGTTTGAGAAGGATGGGTTTTGGCTCATCTCTAAATATTTGATAGAATTCACCTGTGAAGCCATCTGGTCCTGGACTTTTGTTTGTTGGAAGATTTTTAATCACAGTTTCAATTTCATTACTTGTGATTGGTCTGTTCATATTTTTGATCTCTTCCTGGTTCTGACTTGGAAGCTTATATCTTATTTAGCAGTACGTTACTAAATAACCAAGAGATCACTGAAGAAATCAAAGAGGAAATCAAAAAATACCTAGAGACAAATTGCTACGAACACATGATGATCCAAAACCTATGGGATGCAGTGAAAGCAGTTCTAAGAGGGAAGTTCATAGCAATACAAGCCTATGTCAAGCAGAAAGTAAAATCTCAAATAAACAATCTAACCTTACACCTCAGTAAACTAGAGAAAGAAGAACTAACAAAACCCAGAGTTAGTAGAAGGAAAAAAATCATAAAGATCAGAGCAGAAATAAATAAAATAGAAACAAAGAAAACAATAGCACAGATCAATAAAACTAAAAGCTGGTTCTTTGCGAAGGTAAACAAAATTGATAAACCTTTAGCCAGACTCATCAAGAAAAAGAGAGGACTGAAATCAATAAAATTAGAAATGAAAAGGGAGAAATTACATTGGACACTACAGAAATACAAAGCATCCTAAGAGACTACTACAAGCAACTCTATGCCAATAAAATGGACAACCTGGAAGAAATGGACAAATTCTTAGAAAGGTAATAACCTTCCAAGACTGAACCAGGAAGAAATAGAAAATATGAACAGACCAATCACAAGCAATGAAATTGAAACTGTGAATAAGCCACTTTTTTTTTTTTTGCGGTACCCGGGCCTCTCACTGTTGTGGCCTCTCCCGTTGTGGAGCACAGGCTCCGGACGCGCAGGCCAAGCGGCCATGGCTTACGGGCCCAGCGGCTCCGCAGCATGTGTGATCCTCCCAGACCGGGACAGGAACCCGTGTCCCCTGCATCGGCAGGCGGACTCCCAACCACTGTGCCACCAGGGAAGCCCTAAGCCACTTTTTTTAACAGCAACAGTAAATCACACACAACAAGACAGTACTGGTGGTTAGCATGCAAAATAAGCTCTTTTAAAAACTAACGTTGAGAAGCTTTTGAATCAAGAAGAGACTCAGTTGTATCTACGAAGAAGGATTTGCACTAAGGAGATGCCCTCTCAGCAGTGACTCACTATTAGATACTTGACATTGTGACAGACGCCCAGGTGAGGACCATGGGGGTGGGCCAGAGCCCTGAGCCAGACACCAGGTACCAGGGGCTTCTTTCCTTTCCCTTCCCTCTCCAAGAGCAGGTATGAGATTTGAAGTGAGTAGATCTTTTGAAACTAGCAGGAACAGCCATCCTCATTTGACCCAAGGTTCAGCCCTGGGTACAGATATGAGGATTCATTTCCATTAACTAGTTGTAAAGTTAAAAATCAAAAGTTCAAATCTAAACTTTTTGAATTAAAAGAGTACATCTAATAGTTTGTCAGATTGCTGAAATTAAGAGATTGGAAGTTAAAACATTTTTAGTTATACATGAAATTGTGTTGTTGCTGTTCCCAGAAATTGAATTGTTTCGTGTTTTGAGGATTTGGGATATGCAGCTATTTGAAATGTCATTGAAAAGAACAAAGAAATTTAAGTCTCAGTCTCGCTTCACTGTTTGGTTAGTTTGTACTCTACAGCAGTAGTGCTAAACCTGGGGTAATTTGGTCCCCCAGGGGACTTTTGGCAATGTCTGGAGACTTTTTTGGTGGTCACAAGTGAGTCGGGAGGGCTCTACTGGCATCTAGTGAGTGGAGGCCAGGGATGCTGCTAAACATCCTGCAATGCATGGACAGCCCCTGCACCAAAGAAATATCTGGCTCAAGATGTCAGCAGTGAGAAAATCTGCTCTATGTCAAGTCGTTACATGCCCTAAAGCAGTGAGCCGGAGTATCTGAACCGTAATGAATGGTAGCGTCCGACAAGAAACGCCTTCTTACTTTAAGCAACCTTAAGAAATAATGTGTTCAGTGTTCACTGTGGTTACGGCCAAATGTAACTTCTTCACTTTCCTGGCTTTTTTTTAGCTCCTACTTTCCTTTCGTGTAAGGAATGAAAGCTATATTGGTATTTTAGTTCAAAACACGTATTCCTTATTTCTGCTGCTCGCATAAAAATAGTTACCTTTGCACAGAAGGGAGATAGGAGTATTTTTAGCGGAAGTCCACTAACCTTAAGTCTTAACCTTCCGACTGTGGCTGAAGCGTCAGTGTGGCTTTCTTCACCTCCTGTCGTTAAATGTAAAGGAAGTAGTGTAATCCTGCCAGAAATTCCGTGTAAATTCTCAGCTCCAGTAAGTGAGTCACATTCTAAAGTAGATCCAGCTGCCTAAAATCCACACGACTGTAATTGCCTAAGGAGAATTCGATTTTATTGTTGCAGGATAAGAGTTTGGATACCCAACAGTAGTGTGCTGTGATCAGTTACCCAGGTTACAATTTCAGAGTATAAAACTAATTAACTAGCTGGTAGAGACCAACCTGGATCGTGTACCTTGTTCTAGAACCAAGAGGTACTAGAGGAGTTGATGAATTCGTTGTTAAGAAGTAAGAACATGGGAAAAGTGCTTAACTAGAAAGCACTTTCTGCTCTTTCAGGCAGAATCTGAAACAATTGGGAGAGCCTGTGCCTGCTAGCACATTATTCAGCAGCAGGGTTTCCAGCAGCTGGCCCTTCTGTAAGGTATTCCACTTACTGGCTCCTTGGTGGCTAAGGGTTGGAATTTTTTCTCTTAGTAGAAATGCTTAGTTGAAGCAGTTGAAAATTCAACCATGCAGATAGGAACTTTCGGTTATTCTCAATATAGTGTTTAAATCCAACTGAAAAATAAAGCAGCGGCTCTTAAATGAAATGTTTTTTCGCTTGATGTGTTCTGGAGAAGCTTTACCAGCTCATCAAAGAAAGCGCGCTGCCTACCATGGGAGCGTGCTCCTCTGTGAAGGGATTTACTGTCCTGTTGAATCCATATCTGTGTGACATAAAGACGTGTTGGACTTACACTTAATGAAATATTTCTTTGTAAGCTACATCCTTTTCTGGTGCTTCGCTTGCTTTGCTTCAGGCTCTCAATGCAGTGCCCTGTCTTGTGTAGATGTCATGCCGTAGGCACGGAGATGAGCACTTTCAGGTGTTTCCTTTCACCTTACCGTACATTTTCTCATATGTACAGTATCTCCCCACCGTCTCCCACCCCCAGTTTTACTGAACAGGGGGTCTTAAGTCCCAGCATTTTTAGACCGATACTAAAGAAAACCTATTCGCAGATGACTATCTCAGTCTGAATGTCTTGCAAGTCCTGCTTAATCTCCTGCATACATGCATCAGAGAGCTGATGGGATCTGGTGTCCACTGACAAGCCACCGGGCCTCTGATGGCTGCGTATCTGCAGCTGCTTCTGCAGCCCTTCTAATGTGAAAGAATGTGGCTCGTCAGGCTTCTCCTCACCAGCCCTCTAATCACACCCCACCCTCGCCTCTGGCCAAGAGAATAATCCTAACGTGGCAGATCATGCCAGGTACCTTGACATCTCTTTTTTCTTCCTCAATATCTAGAGTGTTAGAATTTCAAACTAGTGACTTCATGCCTAACTTATGGCTGGCATTTAATTTCCCACGATGCAGTGTCTAAGTTTCCTATACTGTGAATATTTGCAAACTCTCTTGGCACTTACTTCGTAACTGAAGTTACACGTTTCCTGAAGAGTTGTACAATAGCTATTGGGAAATACATACACTAACATTTTATAGACTGTGACAAGATAAGGTCAACTTCAGGATTTAGCAGTGAGAAGGCAAGAGGTCAAGGTTTCGTAGGTACTAGTCAGCAGTCTTGTCTCCACGTACTCATGTACAGCAAAGCTGATCCCCTTGATTCTTCATTTGACGAAATCAATCTGAATGCAAGTTGAGATTTATTTCCTTTCGCCCCGTGGCTCCAAGGTATCCTAAATTAAAGGTGCCTGTACAGTTGAAGAGTTTAGTGCTTGAAAATTACTGTCTATTAAATTTCATTTGCATATGTTAGTTTTAAAAACCTAAGTAAAAAAAGAGGAATTCATATTTTCCAACTTGAAGTAACCGTTTTTAAAAAATCTTGGAATTCATTAGTGTAACCTAAATACTCGAAACTTTTTTTTTCTGGAGTAACGAAATTTTGGTCTGTAGTTGAGTTTTCAAAAAAAAATAGGACAGAGTAAATTGGTGATAGAATATCAGGTATGGTTTTCTTTCAGAAGAATCTAAGATCCTCTGTGAGGTCATTAAAACTGTGTGTTACATATTCTAATAAGTGGTCACTGAGACCCTTAAACTGAACATTTTTTTCCTGTGCTTGGAAATATAATAAACCAGGAGAGTACAGTAAAGTGTTTTTTTTTGTTGTTTGTTTTTTTTTTTTTTGTGCCGTACGCGGGCCTCTCACTGCTGTGGCCTCTCCCGTTGCGGAGCACAGGCTCCGGATGCGCAGGCCCAGCGGCCATGGCTCATGGGCCCAGCCGCTGCGCGGCATGTGGGATCTTTCCAGACCGGGGCACGAACCCGTGTCCCCTGCATCGGCAGGCGGACTCTCAACCACTGCACCACCAGGGAAGCCCTACAGTAAAGTTTTAAAATAATTTTTAACAGAAAATATTTGGTGGTGCTATCTATTAAAGTGTAAAATTGACCCCAGTGCTACCTTCCCTAATCTTTGCAATTAGTTTGGATTCAAGCTGGACCTGCCAAAAAAGGAATGAAGGGGAGAGTTATTCCCAGATAGTACTTGTCTTGTTCAAACCAAATGAGCGCAGACATTCAGGTGTGTCTCACCCGGTTCCCTGACTTGATAGGTTCCACTCTGACAGGTGCTCGTGGTAAGCTTTTCCAGCTGCCCACACACTAGACTGCTTGTGGCCCTTAAACTGTTTTATCAGTTGCTTTGAAAATTACTCTCTTCTCTTGCATTTCTATCGTTTAATTGATAGTTTGGGTAGTATCTTGAATAAGTAAAGATGAAACATGTAGTAGCAAAATAAAAGTCATAACATGTAGTAGCAAAATAAATGAGTACACACAAGTTTTAAGAGGTATTTTTTATCTCATTGTACCCTTGAGTATTTTTTTTTTTTTTTTAGCCATCTGTTCCTTTCTAGCCTTGTAACCAGAAGAGATCATGAACGTTGTGAGAAATAGAGATGGTGGGAAGGACTAAAGTGTTATAGGCTCTTAGGCTGGTCATTTTACTTCTTCATTTATTCCTCAACAGTTCTGTGAAGTAGTCATTCATTTACTTATTAATATATTAATTCAACAGGTATCTGTTGAAGGCCTGATGTATAGCTACTACTGGGCACCCAGTATTGATACAGTTAGGACAGCCACTTGCCCAGTATCCCTGAGCTGGTGGCAGAGCCAGGTCTGGACCAGACAGTCTTTCTTGATGCTGTGGCTGGGTTATGTGAGTGTCGTTTTGTCCCTTCTCTCGCAGTTACCCCCCACTGCAGCAGTCACGAAAACGTATCAGAGAATGATACGGGATACAGGAAAATCTCTATTACACTGGATTTATTACAGATGAATTACTTAAAGTTCATTCCCCTGAATAAGTAGAGGCAGCAGCTGATAAATTCCTCATTTTAGAAATGAAGACACGAAAGCTTATGTCTTCTATCTCTACAGCAGCTGTTCCTCCCTGCTAAACTGTAATGTCTAGAGATATTTTGTCTTTTTTTAATTGTTAAACTATTGGATGCATTTTATTTTATTAATGAGATATAGTTGATTCACAGTATTATGTATTAGGTGTACAACTTGGTGATTCACAATTTTTAAAGGTTATACTCCTCTTACAGTTATCATAAAATATTGGCTATATTCCCTGTGCTGTACAGTATATCCTTGTAGCTTATTTATTTAATACATAGTAGTTTGTACCTCTTAATCCCCCACCCCTATCTTGCCACCCTCCCTTTCCCTCTCCCCAGTGGCAACCATTAGTTTGTTCTGAGTTACTCTGTCTTTTTAAATCAGCAGCACAGTTGATAGTCTCATATTGTTTTGTGGGTCTGGAAGTATTCTTAGAAATGATTACTCTTGTCTTTATTTCTATAATCCATTCCTGTAGTATTTTAAAAAATCATTTGAGCTCCTAATCTGGTGAAGATACTAAGTTTAAGGGCTAGGAATAGACTGGTAAATAATACAGATTGTATCCCTGCCTCTATAAAGCTTGTATATATTTTATGAGACCGTACAATTAATTATGTAATCATGATTCTGAAAAATTCAGGGTGCTAAGAGACTCTAGACTAGGAGGACCTGCCTTAAACTGAGAAAGTGAAATTTAAACCACAAATAAGTGTTCCCTTGCATCTGTATTCTTATTTAATAGCTTGATTATTAAAATATATATTTTTAAAGGTGAGAAACAAAAGCTGTAACATGAAATGGTAAAATAAATCAGTTGTTCTTGGCTTAAATGGATTGAGGCCAGTGAGATGCAGTGATGCTGAGACCAGGGCTCCACGTACCTGGATTTCCATGAGGCACCTGGGCTTAATCCGATGATCCTTAGTAAACCTCATGGAAATATCCCCAAGCGCTGGACCATTCACGAACTGTAACTTAGTAGACTTGGCATGCTGTCTAGAGACCGCAGTGATGATACTTGCCAAGCATATTATAGGAAGTCAGTGTTAAGGTGTGAGTCACATTTTCATTTCAGCGCTTGTCTATACCTCTCTTAGAGTATTAAGCACATTTTGCTTTAAATTACTTTTGCTTGGTTTATGTTTCTCTACCCCCTGATTAGATTGAGAACCATTTGAGAGCTGGAACCTGTCTTATTCGTCATCCTGTAATGCCTACACCTAATTTCTATATCCTCAGACATTTTCTGTATAAATGACATTTCTGAGAGTTATATTCTCTGATATAATAAAATAAAAAAGGAGTCATTCTCTAAAAGACTCTAGACCAGGGCTACTCAGAGTTTAATATGCAAACAAATCACCTGGGGATTCAAATGCGGATTCCGATTCTGTAGGTCTGGGGTGGGGCTTACCATTCTGCATTTCTGTCAGGCTCCCAGGTGGTTCCCCTGCTCCTGGATCCTAAACTTTGCTTTGAGGGGACCATTGCCTTGGGGCTGAGAAACTAGGGTTCATGTTTAAACCAAAGTTGACCCACACTCCCTGCTATCCACAGTAGGCAAGCCAGCTGCCAACAAACTGTGGAAAAGCACACAGGCTACATAAGCATTGAACAAGTGCACAAATTTAAAAAACAGCACTCAACTCCATTTCTGTCTCATAAAATAATGGCCACCGTTTCTGATAAATACTGTGATATGTCCATGTTTACCAAGTTCATGACTCTGGTCAAAAGACCTGGAAAATACCGGGTGGTTGTAAGGTTATTACTGGCACTTGGCCAGCCTGGGGGAAGGAAGATATGGAATCTGATATTAGCTTTTGGTTGCAAAACAGGTGCCATGTGTCTCTTGTTCCATTTCCTATCTGTCTCTCACCTGTGTTGCCACACCCTCGCCTGCTGGATCACAGGTGTTGGCATGTCTGCTATCATGCTTGTTCCTTCTGAGCTGATTGAGATTAAAAGCGTCTTAACCTGTCACAATAAATAAAGTTACCTCTGGAAGCCTGACCAGAATGTACTGGGCAAAAGTCCTGGGGTTTTCGTAGTGAAAACGCAGCAGCCTTCACGACATCCTTGTATGTTTTGTAGCACAGATGTGCTTAGATTTGCATTCTGCTTTAAATTGTGCTCTAATTTAGGGACTTTTAAAGAGAGGATATTGATAACACCACACAGATTTTTTTAGTGAAACGAAAACGTTGTTTTGCCTGACTTTGAGATGTAGACTTGTGTATTTGGAAAAAGACGGTTAGAATGCTGAATTTAAACATTATTTAAGAAGCCACAGACTTCTAGGTGGTGTTTAATTCTATTTTTAATCCACAGTTTTTGGCTAAATGGTGACCCTTCGTAGTCACATCATGATGAGGTCAGTGGCCATGGAAGTTTCATGGTCTGCATGTTCTCTGCCCTGCAGAGGCAGGGTCCTTGTTGAGTGTTGAAGGATTTGCCAGTGGAACGTGTACCGTTGATGCACACGTCTCCTGCCCTGCCTCTTCCACTTCTTGCTTGTTTCCTGTCCTACCAGTGCCACTCAGCCCTGCCGTGGCACACGGCCGAGGGACTGATGGTATTTGTAGGGTACCTGAGGGTGAAAGGGAACAGCTTTTTGTGGCTGGCCAGCCAGGGGCTCTGAGGGGTCAACAGCTCTGACTCCTGTTTCCCAGGCTCACCCTGTCAGACTGGGAAGTTCTGCTTTACAACTACTATTCCAACGTCATGGAATTAGATTTCTTCCCTGCATTACATGAGGTCGGTAGTCATTTTAAGTGGAAATGCTTCATTTTCAAAAGGTCTTTAAAACGTGGCAGGAAAAAACAAGTAGTAGAAAAAGTACATATATGATGCCCAGTTTTACAAAGTTGAAAAGCAAGTGGAAATACATATATTGTCTGGAGATACACACATGTGATAAGGGAAATCAAGATAATTACAGACAAAACTCATGATAAGTAGTTACTTCTGGGGTGGGGGGCTCTGAGATGGGATTGGGAGCCCTCACAGAGAATTTAAACAGTATTGGTAAAGTTTGAGTTTTTCAGTTGGATATTGGGGATATGTAGTGTTATTATTCGTATGCTTTGTAACCTACACTTACATTTTTCTTTTGATAATATATTTCATAATGAAAATAAACAAGTGCAAATGTTTGGAAAGAAACGGTCTTGGCACAATTCTCATTCTTGCCCCAATTGTATTATTAATATTTTAGAATTACAAAAATAACATAACAATATTAAGGAAAAGTCAGGGGGAGGGAACATCTGTTATCACCAGTCCCCTCACACAAATACTGTTATTTTCTTCTAGTAGGAATGTTTATGTTCTCAGTTACAATCATGTTATATGTCATTGTATATCTGTGTATCATGCAGTGGACTGATGGTCTTTAAAACCACTGGTTTTAATGGCTGAATAATATTCAGGGAGTGATGAGTATCACAGTGTACTAACCATTCCTCTGCGGTGGAATATTAAAGTTTTCAACTTTTCTGCTGTTAACAAACATCTTCACGGTTCTTGCATTCATTCTACAAATAACTTCACCATTTGTAAGGCATTCTGCTATCTGCTAGAATTACAGTGGTAAGCAAAAAGAGCCATAATCTCTGTCCTTGTGGAATCTGGAATCTAATGACTAGCAGTTCTTGATGGTATTTTGCATTTTAGCTACATTAATCCTCAGACTTTTAAAGAAACTCTTTATTTTGAGAGAATTGTAGATTTACATGCAGTTGTAAAAAACAGTATAGAGAGACCCCATATACGCTTCACCCAGTTTTCCCCAGTGGTAACATCTTGTATAACGGTAATTCCACAACAGGAATTGATACATTGATACAGCCCACCAATCATATTCAGACTTCACCAATTTTACATGTATTCATTGGTGTCTCTGTGTGTGTATATGTTTTCCATGCAATTTTTTCACATGTGTAGATTGGTGTGACCACCACCACCATCAAGGTACAGAACTTCCGTCACAGGGGTCCCTCTTGCTACCCTTTTGTAGCCGTGGCCTCCACTCTCCCTCTCCCCCTCCCTCACTGCTGGCAGCCACAGATCTGTTCTGTGTCTTCATAATATGGTCATGTGAAGGATGTTGTGTGGAGGTGTCACACTCATAAACCTGTGGAGGGACACTTCGGCTCTTTCCAGTTTTGCAATATTACATGTAAAGCTGCTATGAACAGTTCCTCAACCATCATTTTGATGTTTATGTATAAAAGGAAATTGTTATAGTAAGACTTTAGGCTTCTGTACCTCAGCCATCAGTGTCTGTGCCCACATCTGGGGGACTTCATAGGATCCAAAGTCAGCCTCTGATGAGTGGTATCGTGTTTTGGCTTAAAATTTTATGTCTCAAAATACGTTAATTTGTCTGTGTAGCCTAAACTCTTCTGTGTAGCTAAACAAGTAAAGCATATCCTGACGCCATCCTTATTGTCCTTCAGAATTTTCAAGGGTGAAACCTTGATCCTCTGTTGAGCTATTTGTCCCTTGAGGAATGTGGACCTGTCAGAGCCTCCTCATACAGAAGGGTCACCCCACGGACATTTGTTCAGTGAATGCCTTTGATCCATAGAGTTGATCGAGGGTATTTGGAAAGGATGGGCTACACAGAGGATAGGTAAGGTACATTTGGACTTTAAACCTAATGCCCCAATCTTACTGCTTAGTTCCAAACACTAAATACCTCTCCAGATTTTTAAAGTCTCTTTCAAAACCAAGAAAAACCAAATAATAATGACAGCCAGTTGGACCTGCCGTATGTTTAGAAAGGAAACTAGGTCTCAGGGCAGAGCAGACCAAGGAGGGAAGTAACTGTGCAGTATACCAGCCTCATACTTTGAAAGAGCAGGGTTCTCCTTGCCTGTCACCCACCCCCCTACACACATGTACATACACATACACACACACACAATCCCGAGTTGTTGTTCCGCTGCATGGGAGACTGGTTCTGTGCATGTTTCCTGAAATCTCGTAAGCCTAAGACGGGAAGCACGTGGGCTACGTGGGGGAATGTGTTTTCAGATGGCTTAGTGACTGTTTGGTTACTTGTGTATTTATGATTTAGGTCAGATACTTAGCTGTTTCGGTTTTTATTGTTTTTAATTCTTTTGAATGAATGGCCGTGGCCCTCACTTTCCCCCAGGTCTGAGCAAGCATTGTGCGGTGTGCTAGTGGCCGACCCTGACCCTGGCCCAGTGAGGACTGACCTCCACCTGCCCGGAGGCATGGTCGGCAGCAGGAGGGTGTGCCGGGGTGATGTGGCCTGCCGTCCGTCGGCCTTCCAGCGACGCTGGGGGCTCCAGAAACAGTTCCAGAGTTTATCCCAAACTGAGTTATCCCAGTTGGCCCTCTTTTGCTTTTGACTTCTTTTTCTGTCCCATTGCTCTTAACATAAAGTCTAAAATCTTTAACTGGGGATGAAGTCTAAAATCAGAGCCCAGTGTGGTCTAGTCGGTGCCTGCCTCTCAGAGACTCGCCTGGTGCCAGGCGACCCCCGCCCTGCTCTGCAGTCCACTTACCCAGGCTGCCTTCCAGGTCTTCCTTCTGTAGCTGCATGTCCTGCCCACCTCAGGTCTGTGGTGCTTGTGTTCTGCCTGGAGCACCGTCTGCCCTCCTTCTCTCCACCTGCATTTGTCAAGCCCTCCTGTGTCCCCCTCAGATCTCGGCCGAAGTACTGCTTCCTTGTGGAAGCCTTCCCGGCCCATTAGACCTGGCCTCAGGCCACTTGCACGTGCCTCGTAGCAGCCGGTACTCTCCTTCACTGCCCTCATCCCCGTGTGCGATGGTGTTGTTGACTCTTGATTCGCTGATAGCAGTGCCTCCCACCCCCACTCCACCCAGACCGTCATAGACATGATGACTCTGTCGCTGTTCACGGTTGACTGTCCGGTGCCTGGTGCAGTGTCTGGCACGTAGTAGCTGCTCAACCAATATTTGTTCAGTTAATGAATTAACTTAGGGAAATGGCCACCCGCTAAAATATCCTTAGGAAGTCTAACATGGAATTTATTATTTTAAAAATAGAATTAGTGGGAATTCTCTGGCAGTCCAGTGGTTAGGAGTCCGTGTTCTCACTGCTGAGGGCCCAGTTCAGTCCCTGGTCAGGGAACTAACATCCCACAAGCTGTGCGGTGTGGCCAAAAAAAAAAGGAATTAGTACCTGTTTGTAAAAGTCTAGTTATGTATTCCTATAAAATTGTTGACCCGTCCTTGAAGTATGTGACTGTAATGCATTTATTTCTTCCAGGTGGGGACCAGGGTTTACTGAACACGTTTTTTGGCAGCTGGGCAACAGCAGATATCAGAAAACACCTGCCATTTATTTATAACCTAAGCAGCGTTTCTATATACTCCTACCTCCCAGCATTTAAAGCGTAAGTGCAAAGGGTTTAACTGTCTTGGGGGCTGGTGAGGGCAGGGGGGTGGGGTTTAAGTTTTTGGAGGTGCCTCGTCATTCTTTGGGCAATAACAGGTGAAGGCTTTGGGGAAAGTCTTTTTTTCTTGTAAGAAACTTGGCTGTAATGGGAGGAGGCCTTGATGTTATTCATCACTTTATGTTTGGAGTAACCCAGAGGGCACTGAGCTGCCCGTGGGAAAAGGTTCCCCTCGGTTCCTGGGGGGCCTGGCCCTCTGATGAATCATCTGTGTGTTGTGATCAAGAACACTGACTGGGGGCTTCCCTGGTGGTGCAGTGGTTGAGAGTCCGCCTGCCGATGCAGGGGACACGGGTCCGTGCCCCGGTCCGGGAAGATCCCACATGCCGCGGAGCGGCTGGGCCCGTGAGCCATGGCCACTGAGCCTGCACGTCCGGAGCCTGTGCTCCGCAACGGGAGAGGCCACAACAGTGAGAGGCCCGCGTACCGCAAAAAAAAAAAGAACACTGACTGCTGACAAACTCAGCCTCTGCCTCATACCACCTGCTGAGCCTCAGCTCTGTCAGAGGAGGGTGTGAACAGCTCCCTCCGTGGTTGTGGTGCAGATGACACAAGATGCTAGCAGCAGTGTGGTGTCAGGGTCAGTAGCAGGGCCTGTGGAGCTGGACTGCCTCACTTGACCTCCTGGATGCTCACTCGTTACGGAACTCACAGCGTAGTGGACCTTGGGCTTTGCTGCTGAACCCTCTGCCTCAGTGTCCTCCAGAGGTGACTGTGAGGCATTCGTGTGAAGAGGTAAAAAGAGAGCCTGGCTTACCCTTAGGAGGTAGCGAGTGATGGGTCCTCTCTGTTTGGAAGGTGGTCTAGCAGTACGAGTGAGCCCTCAGCCAGAGAGGCAGGGCACGCATCCTCACCCTGCCATTTCCCTACCGTGTGGCTTAGGCTCTGGGCCTCAGGTCTGCTGGCGTGCAAAATGAGGCGGGAAATAGTCCCTTCCTCGTTGGGCTGTCAGGGTGGAGTGAGTTCATACACACAAAATGCTCGGTGGACGTATGTTTTTGGCAGCATGCTTATTTTGCACCGTTCCTGGTGCACTTCTGATTCAGCAACTGATAGAGCCTAGTAACAGCGCTTGTCTCACGGTGAGGGCCTGGGCCCTGTCCTTTAGCCTCTGACTCATTTGTGTGGAGCCAAGAAGATGATTCAGGTTTCATGAGCGGAGGCCAAGCTGTCAGATGGATCCTGAGACACAGCCGTGAGCAGCGACGCTCTTCGCTGAGTGGGACTGGGCTCTCTGATCTCCATCCCGCATGGGCACACGGCTGAGTGAGCAGAAAGCAAAGGGCCTCTCACTCCTCCTATTTCATTAGCCAACGTCCTCTCTGGAAGCCTTGCCCCACCATTAACGAGCATGCCTGGCTTTCTGTGGCAGAAATGTTTCTTTTTCAGTTCTTTTGTGGGTAGACGCTGTCAACGTCCCCCAGATAAAGAGGACAAGTATCTTGTGTTCTTTCCTCCCTCCCTGTTGTCTTGGCATATGTCTTTGACATGTTAACAGACTCTTGATTCTCTTCCCTTTCCAACACAAAACAGGCAGACTGTCAAACATACCAGCTGTGGTCTGTGTAAAGCAAACAGAACGGGATTCACTCTCGTGGGATGGAATGTAGGAGAAGCATTATTTTCTCCTCTGGTCCTCGGCCTTCTAAAGTACAAGCCTGTCTTGCTTGGAAGTGTGGCCTGACTCTTCTTTTCTTTTTTTTTTTCAGTCTCAGATGTACAGCAGAGTGATTCAGTTACTTTTTTTGCAGATTGTATTCCAATATAGGTTATTACAAGATAGTGAGTATAATCCCCTTGCTCTACAGTATATCCTTGTTGCTAATCTTTGTGATGTGTAGTAGTTTGTATCTGTTAATCCTAAATTCCTATTTGTCCCTCCACCTCCCCTTTCCCCTTTGGTAGCCATGAGTTTGTTTTCTGTGTCTGTGGGTCTGTTTCTCTTTTGGATATAGATTCATTTGTGTTATTTTTTTAGAGTCCACATATGAGTGATAACATAGAGTATTTGTTTTTCTCTGTCTGATTTACTTCACTAAGTATAATAGTCTCTCTGGGCCTGAAATTCTTTATGATCCTTATTGCCTCATAACTAACCCTGCCAGTTTGAACAGCCTTCCTGCAGACCGTGGTAGCTTGACCTTCTAGAACTGAATTACTCTATAAGAGGGCAGTTGCTTAATTTAATTGACTAGATTCAGCTGAGCAAGCAGAATGGCGAGCGTGCAGAGGAGATAGACTCATTAGTGGTGTGAGCATTTCTACCCTCTATTCCACTCAAGTCTGCCCAGCGAGCCTGTGTGCTGAGACGACTACGCTGGGGAGACGTGAATCTGACACCCTCCCTGTTGGGCTCAGCTCCCAAACGGCGTTGACATAGAGTTTAAAGATTGGTGTTTTTCATGTAACGTGGCCCCATTTCCCCTGTGGTTCATTGGGACTCCCTCTGATTCTCACCTTACTACCAAAGTTGAACATATTGTCCCTCTAGTGATAGCCTGGTTTGCACAGACCCTGCTTGCATTTATTTTATTTTGACAAAGAACAAGAAGCAGGTGGAGCAGAGTTAAGTTATTTGGGGGCAAGATAGACATTTGCTGGAACCTCGGCCCCCTCTCTCAGGAACCCAGTTGTTTCTGTATCCTCTAAGTGAATTTCCCAGCAAAATGGTTAGGACGGTTTCTTCTTCCTGGCTCAGGAAATGAGGGCGAATTTTGGAAATCTGCTTGGTGTACTGCCATATAACCGTAGCATAGATGACGCACTGGGAGGTTAGGAGCAGCTCCAGCATTAGCTACACGTCTGCTGGTGTGTGGCCTGACGGGAGTTAACGCTGCCTGTGTGCAGCTCGCCCTGGGGGGTGTCAGCGCTTACAGTTTGGGGATGAAGCTTCTCAAAGCGATGCCTTGGCCTCACCCCACTGCTGCCTGTTTAGGAATGCGGAAACGAGATCACAGAACTCATTTTCCCTTCCCTTTGCCAAAGAATCCTTTTGTTTTTCTTGCAGATATCTGTCTCCAGAGACATTTTTCCTTACATTTCTCATACAATTGGGAAGGGCTTGAAAAGGCAGACAGTTACATTTCCTTTTTGTTTCAAGTTAACATAAAATTCAAGTTAACCAACAATTTTAAGCTGAAGTAGACGGTCATGGACATTTGGGCTGCCATGGCTACCTAACCAAGAGCCCTGTGCACTGCTGGGACCTCAGCATGAATTCACAGTCCCACTGTGGGGCTCAGGGTAACCTTGGCGGCCTCCAGGATCGAGTGGCTCTGTGATGTGCTGGCCTTCCCCAGGATAGCACAGGTGGTGGCAGGTAGAATGAGACCAAGGAGTGGTTTAGAGGCTTCGTGGAAGGAGTCGAGAATTTGCCCCACCAACTTTTAGCAGCCATGTGCCATGAGATCACCAGGACAGTATTTAGATGCCCCAGAATCTTAGCTCCTTGGATATCTTAGACCGGCGTAGCCTCTTGCTGTTACCTGAAGTTTCTGCTAAAGGATGGCCTGACATGAATCAAATTCAGCATGAATTGGAGCTACGGATGTAGCTTATCTAAAGCCTTTCTCTACATACCACTTGGACAGAACAAAACACAAAGGAAAACACACTTATTAGTTTTAGCACTTTGAGTGGATACTCAAACATAGCTTCTGAAAAACAAAATTAGTAATATTTTCTGTGATAGAAGATCCTGTTTACCACAGCCTAATTTGAGAACTAAAATGCTTGGCTTAGTAACTTTTCAGTTAACTTGTAATATATGCATTGAGAAACAAGCTCATAACTGCATTTCTTAATGAAGTAATATTCCTGAAAGTGCCTAGCATAATGTTTGGGAAATAGCAGCTTCTTCGTTCATATTCACTTCTCTATGTCTTCTCCATCTGGAGGGCCTGTTTTATCCACGTAGCATAGAATTTGGCTTGTGCATGTTAGGTAGAATCTCATTAGTCTCTCTAAAATCAGCCATTTAGTTCCGTTTTGACTTTCTGGTAAATCCACTGACTGAAGGCTGTTTATGTCGTATCATGCTATATAAATGGGCCTAAAGCAAAGGTAAAGAATTCTCTGGTATTGCCTCGAACAGCCATACAAAATAATTGGTCAAATTGATTGACTACAAAGCTTGATTTACCAAATAATTTCCAAATAAATATTTTAACTTACTCTTTTTTTTTTTTTTTGTGGTACGCGGGCCTCTCCCTGTTGTGGCCTCTCCCGTTGCGGAGCACAGGCTTCGGATGCGCAGGCTCAGCGGCCATGGCTCAGGGGCCCAGCCGCTCCGCGGCATGTGGGATCTTCCCGGACCGGGGCACGAACCCGTGTCCCCTGCATCGGCAGGCGGACTCTCAACCACTGCGCCACCAGGGAAGCCACTTAACTTACTCTTTTACTTGAGTGTAAATATGATCTGAGACCTGGCTTGGTAGAATCTCAGAAACTAGATCTAGAAACCCAAAATATATTTTTTCCATTTGTTTACTGCTTTAAACGTTTCTGAGGATATTCATATCTATTATTTCTTTCCAAGGAATGTGGCTTATTCACTAGACCTTATCAAACCTCTTTAAAATCAGTATTTTCCAAGAGCAAAATGGAACCTTTAGTGTCCTAATTTCTGTTGTTCTTGTGTATTTCTGACTTGATTGTTTTTCCTTGGTCCCTGAGACACCCTTGGCTTAATCTCTCTTTGGGACTGTTGTCATTGAAGCCATACATTTTCTGTGTTCATATCTTTTCGCACTCCTGCGTCTTCACCTAAAGCCCTGAGGAGTTGTAGTTTGTGTAGCTTTTAGTCTTTCAGCCATTTGTTGGTCCAGTCACTGTTCCACCTGAAGCATGTAGAGGGTGCATCACATCCTACTCACCGACGACCACAAAGATGAATGAGGACGTTGTAGTCTCATCAACCTGGCAAATGCAGGTTGACTGCGTCCCGTCGTGGTTTGAGTGTTGAAGAATCAAGTCTGTGGTTTCACGGATGTCTTCTTTCTCCTTTCCGGGTGTTAGTGATGCTTGTTAGGCCCCAGGCACCCCATTTCTCAGCATGGCCGTCGGTTCATTCTGACGTCACCTCTAAGCATGTATCAGATCATGTGTCCTCACATCTCACTGATGCTGCCTATTCTGCTGCCCGACCTGGGTCCTCATCACGAAGGGGGAAGCTTCCACGTCAGAGCCATCCCAGCCTTCAGAGGCTGGTCTGACAATAGGCACAGAGGGCACGAGGAGTGACGTCTCATGGGCAGGAGTTGGCTCGAGAAATGCCGTCTTGGCAGGAGAGGGAGCTCGTGGGAGGGGAAAAGGGTGGGAATGGAGTGGAAGACGCACCCTCTTCAGAGGTCTCGAGCTGGTGGGCCGCCGACTCTGTTTGTCCCACAGAGATATTTTGTTTTCCTTGCATAGCTTTCTTTCTTTTCTCAGTTGTTAATGCTTAAAAATGAGGAATTTCACATGAAATGCAGATTTCCAAGCTCTTTTGAAAAATCAGACCTTTGGTGGGATGTGGGAGAAGAATGTCAAAGATGATTGTTACAAGTATGGGACCTAAGCAGGTGGAATAATGGAGCCGCCGTTTCCTGAGATGGGGAAGATTGTGAGCAAAGCAGGTTCGCAGGGGCAGGGACTGACCAGAGATGTATCAGGTGTATTAAGTTTGAGGTGCGTATTAAACATCCTGGTGAAAACGTGGAAGAGGTAAGTAGCTACAGAAGTTGGGAGTTCAGGAGAGAGACTGGGTGAGACATAGCTATGGAAGTGTCAGCATATAAGTGATATTTATAGCCGGGAGACAAGATGATATAACCAAGAGAGTGGTTATGATAGAAAAGAGTCCTGGAGACTGAGCCCTGGGACAGGAAAACGAGGAGCAACCAGGAACAAGAGCCCGAGAACAGCAAGGCAGGAGGAAACCCAGCAAAGTGAGGTGTTGCACAAGCCAAGCAAGAAAACGTTTCAGGAAGGGGAAGTGATCCCTCTGTGTCAGATGCTGTGATAGGTCAGGTAAGAGGACAGCTGAAAGGTGGCCCTGGACCTAGAATGTGGAGGTCACCGGTGACTTGGGCAGGGGCATTCCTGGTGGAGTGGTGGAGGACAAAGCCTGATTGCAGCAGGTCCAAGAGAATGGAGAATCGGAACTCTTCTGAAGCATTTTCTTTAAAAGGGAGAAGGGGGCTTCCCTGGTGGCGCAGTGGTTGAGCGTCCACCTGCCGATGCAGGGGACACAGGTTCGTGCCCTGGTCTGGGAAGATCCCACATGCCGCGGAGTGGCTGGGCCCGTGAGCCATGGCCGCTGAGCCTGCGCGTCCGGAGCCTGTGCTCCGCAACGGGAGAGGCCACAACAGTGAGAGGCCCGCGTACTGCAAAAAAAAAAAAAAAAAAGGGAGAAGGGAAGTGGATTGGTAGCTACATGGGGGGGTAGGATCAAGAGAGAGGGGGTAGGTTGGGGGTGGTTTTTTAAAGATGGGAGAAGTTACACCATGTTTGTTGTATTGATGGGAATGATCAAGGAGGGAAGGAGAGAGCACTAATAATGCAGAAATCTGGAGGGAGACTTGCTGAGTGACGTCCTCGACTAGGTGAAAGGGGATGCGTCCTAGTGCACAAGTGGAGAGGTTGGCTTCAGATAAGAGCTAGGATGGTTGTGTGGGCACAGATGCAGGGAGGTGGCTGTATTTTTTTGGCTGAATGATTGAATGAATGAATGAGCGAGCCATCAGCCCGGAGAGACTAAGAATGACACACTCCCCCTACGAAAGTCTCCCTAGTGGCCTGGCATGGTGAGGCTTTCCCTGCTACTTTGTGACCAGAGGCCAACCTGGTAGGTTGGCATAGTTGACTAGGTCCAAGTTGAGGTTATTAAAGTCTGGGTTTGAGTACTGTTGTTTTTGTGATTTCCAGGACACAAAAGAGAGGAGAGGTGGCTGATTGGCTGTGGGGAAAGGTTCGTGTATAAGAGGGAGCCTGCGAAGGTACGAGAGTGAGTGGCCACGGGTCGGAGAACGTGAGTCACTGAAATGGGCAGAGGATGTTTGGCACGGCTGCCGTGTTTCCCAGGGAGGGGTCGCGCCAGCAGTGCTGCATCTCTCTTCCTTGGTACCTGATTGAACATTGCACACAGAGAGCTTCTAAAATTGCTTCTGTGTGCACTGTCGTGGATTAGTTCCTTTTCTGCTCTGACCAGTTCTGTAGTCTCATCCACACCTTACCGGCTCCATTTCTCAACTGCTAAACTAGTCATGAAAATTCTATCTGATCTTTTGGTAACACCAGGTCACAAGGGATTATTTTAACGGCTAACATAAGCACTATTATTGCTGGCTTGGGTTCAAACTATGTCTTGTGATCTGGACGTCACTTTTGAGATTCTATCAAGTTAAAATTAGAACACTTATTTTAAGAGACGTATGCAAGCTGAGACAAATCCCCATTAGTGGGTCAGAATGAATGGCTCTTAGTAATTTAGAGACAATTGTGATATGTACCCGACTTTTTTTTTCCTGGCTGGTACAATTTGGTGGATAAATCAGGCAGTGAGTCAGTGAATCTTCTAGTTATCCTTGCTGAGAGTTGAGGTCAGTCGAACTTAATCTTCTGACATCAGCATTTCCCCTTCTAGTTCATCGGCCGCTTTGCTTTTGACTAAAAAGGTGACATAAGTTCTGACTGTCGTACCTTTGGTGAGAGAGAGAGATACCACCAGAGTCATATCCTGGGTTACCCTTCTCTAAGAAACAGCCCCACCCTGGTTTGCATTTTAGGCTAAATTATTCTTTTAAGCAAGAAGTAATTTTCTCTTTTACTTATGACCTGTGCTCTTACATATTTCATTTTGACCTGGTTATTTTGTATTTTTCGTAAATGACTAAAGAATAAATGGATTGAAATGATAGAAAATAATTTTGAAAAACATCCCTTAGCGAACATGATTGTGACAAAAATAATTACATGAAATCCATATCTAGGTTAATGGAAACTCTAGATGCAAAAACTAAGACCTTTTGCTCATCTTTTTGGCAGACAAAGTGTTTTATTACGAAAGCTAGTGGACAAGGACGTTCAGGCTACTTGGTTGTGTAAATAAACACCATTCTGTTTGTATAGTGAGAGCGTAGTTAGATAAACTGTTTAACTCATAAACCTTCACGTGTGGCGGCCAGTGTTACGCCTAATAGGGCTGCCCCTTGCATGGAGCCCAGGGCAGTCTTAGGTGGTTACCAGGAGCACCCTACTGGGCGCTTCCGTTGACGAGAGTGAGTGGCCGCGGGTCAGAGAACGTGAGTCACTGAAATGGGCAGAGGATGTTTGGCATGGCTGCCGTGTTTCCCAGGGAGGGGTCGCACCAGCAGTGCTGCATCTCTCTTCTGTCTTACCTTCCTCCTACCTTTCTGTCTGAGCTCTGGGGTTCCCACTCAGCAGCTGCCTTTCTTCCCCGCCTCAAAGGGCCCTCGGGCTGACCAGAACCTTCACATGCAGTGACTCACCAGGCCTGCTCTTCTCATAAAGCGTCCTTGCTCTGAAACTTGTTTTTCTCCCACCCCTGTTCATTCCTGTAGATCTGTCAGGTAGATGGCAACTTAGGTTCAAGTAACGCCTCAGGACCTAAAACACAGGTTCCTGTTCCTTACTGTGCAGAAATAGGGCTGACCGTAGCCTGAACCTGTGACGTATAAAGCCTGTAAGCCCCAGCATCTTCCTGACTCCCTCGTGCATCTCTCTGCCGTCAGCCTCCCGAATCCTCAGGCTCTTCCTGGTCTGCCCCTCGGTACCCTGGCCCCAGTCATTTTCTCAAGAAGCCTCTCACCCTGTGCATTTTGCGATTTGTTTTGTTGCTGGGATTTGGGGAGCTGTTGGGAAGGCACCTCACACCGTGCGGCCTGCCTCTGCTTACCTGTTAACCCTTCCCACCCTCCCCCCATCTTCCTGGCACCCAAGGAATTCCTCGCCTTTGAGCAGAAAGGGCAGTTCTACCCACATTTAGAACCCTTTGAGATCTCAGTTCCTACCTCTAACAGACTTATGCTAACACATATATATGGAATCTAAGAAAAAAGAAAAAAGGTCATGAAGAACCTAGGGGCAAGATGGGAATAAAGACACAGACCTGCTAGAGAATGGACTTGAGGATATGGGGAGGGGGAAGGGTAAGCTGTGACAAAGCGAGAGAGTGGCATGGACATATATACACTACCAAACGTAAAATAGCTAGTGGGAAGCAGCCGCATAGCACAGGGAGATCTGCTCGGTGCTTTGTGACCACCTAGAGGGGTGGGATAGGGAGGGTGGGAGGGAGAGAGACGCAAGAGGGAAGAGATATGGGAACATATGTATATGTATAACTGATTCACTTTGTTATAAAGCAGAAACTAACACACCATTGTAAAGCAATTATACTCCAATAAAGATGTTAAAAAAAAAAAGAAAAACTTAAACCAAGACTGCTCTGTAGATGAAAGGACTGTCCAGTGGATAGAATTTTTCACGTTGTTAGGGTGGAATAGGTAAAGAAGGTAATTTTGAGAAAGGGGGTCCTTCCCCTGGCCACAGAAGGTGACAGTGATTTAGCATTAAAGAAGCACTTAGGCATCATGGATTCATGAAAGTAGAACCCAGGCCTGAGCCACAGTGAAATGCAGGGTGTGGACCGTCAGCAGTGGTGTTCCTGTTGACACGCAAGGAGGCGGCCATGGGCCACGTGGGGAGGAATCCGCCCGGCACGAGGCCAGTACCCAGGGAGGTGGCAGAGGCCCCTGAGCCACCTCGGGGCACAGACAGAGCCAGTGGCTGAGGTGTGCGCTTCCGCCTCCCGCAGAGACTGGGCCGTCTTGCGGTGCAGGCGTGTTGGCCGCTTTGCAGTGGCATTCTTCTGTGGATTGGACCGTTGTGCCCTTCCTCTGTGTTCACTCTGGGAAGGCCCTTAGACACTGCCCCGCACGGTCCAATTGTGGGTCCTAAGAAGCACCACCGTCTGTTTCTTGCTCTTGTTTCCCCCCTTTCCCCCTAAACTTTGTGCAAACTGTATCCCTCTGAGAACAGTCTTCAGACAGTGCTAAGTTGCTTGCTTTGTAGCTTTCTTTCCTATGAATTACTTTCTGCGCTCTGTCCTTGACTATACTGGGGGTGTTTCCAGCGCTCATTTCCAACTTTTTTTTTTTTTTTTAACATCTTTATTGGGGTATAATTGCTTTACAATGGTGTGTTAGTTTCTGTTTTATAACAAAGTGAATCAGCTATACATATACATATGCTCCCATGTGTCTTCCCTCTTGCGTCTCCCTCCCTCCCTCATTTCCAACTTTGATATTGACCATCTGTAGGCAGGGAGTTAATCCGTGGAGTAACAAATGACACTCTCAGGTGATGTCCTTATGATTCTGGGAGTGTCTTACAAGTACAGCCTAGTTGTGGATGAAGAACCTTGGCTCTGGAGCCAGACTGCTTGGGTGGAATCCCAGCCTCGTCACTCACCAGCCACATGATCCTAGACAAGTTAACTTCTTCCTGCCTTGGTGTCCTCGCATAGTTGTTTCTGGAGATTAACTGAGGTGAACCAGGCAGATGTTAACCATTGCCTGGCACATGTGAGTGTTAGCTATTCCGATGACCACTGCTTCAGCAGATGTGAACTGTCGGGAGAGTGGGCTGGAAAGGAATCAAGTTCATGCTGTATTCATCTTTTACGCGGGCCTCTCACCGTTGTGGCCTCTCCCGTTGCGGAGCACAGGCCCCGGACGCGCAGGCTCAGTGGCCATGGCTCACGGGCCCAGCTGCTCTGCGGCACATGGGATCTTCCCGGACCGGGGCACGAACCCACCCGTGTCCCCTGCATCGGCAGGCAGACTCTCAACCACTGCGCCACCAGGGAAGCCCACTATATTCATCTTTTATCTTAATTAGTGTTGCTACCTCTCATGGCTCTCATGTAACGACTGTGTGTGACGTTTAAATTAGGCTCGGCAGGTCATGGCTTGAGACTTACTGGTCAGTTAATAAAGGAGACGCAAACAAGTGTTGTTGCTCCAGGCAGGGAAGTCAGGGCAGGAGGAGTGGGTGTCTGAGGAGGTGGAAGGGGCACCTCCTCTTTCACATGTGCTCTATTCTGGTTTTAGGCTTCCGTGTACCACTAGGATGAGGCAGTGCCTGTTGTCCCCGCCCATCCCCCCGCCCCACCAGCACACAAGTATCAGGTCTCTGGGATGGGTTCCCCCATCACCATTAGAACATTTGCTGAAGGCACTTCTCTTAATCCTGCTCATCTTCCTCAGCCTCGTCTGAAGCCTCTTCTGAAAACCTCCACCTGCAGTAATCGCTTCGAAATGTCCATAGCCCTTAATGTCAGCACTGCCCTGCTGGCCCCGGCTTGTTGCCTTGCTTGTGCTACTGTTTCTTATTTTTATGTAGATGACTCATCTCCATGTTTGGATAAAGCCTCTTAGGGTCGCACACTGACCACAGTATAGTGCCTTACACGTAACCGTTGCTTATTTAATTGACAGCCCTCTCTGTGCACAGATTTGAGCATTATGATTTATCCTTTTAAGGATAACATTGAGAGTTCTTGTGTGTATATGTGCACGAGTATGTGTGTGCATGTAAAATATACCACGTGTATGAAATAGAGAGTAAGCTTGGGGATATCAGGTATCCACTTCATCTTCAAAAGAAATGCACTGGAGGATGGTTAGTTATCCTTAGGAGGAAATTTACAGTAAGCTCTCTTTTTCTTGCATGGTTTTGGAGTAGCAGCATGGTAGGATGGTAAGAGCTTAGGTTTAAGAGAGGGGCAAAACTGTGCCGAATCCCATCTCTGCCACTAAATAGCCGTATGGCTCTGGGCAACTCACTTAGCCTCTAGGGGCCTCCATTTAACACACTAGTAAAATTTACCTGGCAGGACGATTATTCCCAAATGTGTCCTGAAAGAATTTGGGCCCCAAACATAGTAAACTGTCAGATAATGATAGCTATATAACAGGTCTGTGACATTAAAAACAAAACAAGAAAACAAAAAAACCTTTAGAAGACAAGAGTTACATGAAGAGAGTTTGCATTGTTTTCAACTGTACGTCATGCTCAAATATTTCGGTTGCCTATAGGATAACTCCACTTAAAATCTGACACTTGAGCCCAACACCCAAGGATCTGTCCCATTTTACCTTTCCCTATGAAAGCTTCCTCTTTGGCTCTAATTGGAGGACATTCAGTCTGGTACACACGTGCTCACCTGATACCTGCATCCCCCTGCCTACAATTCCCTGTATTAGCACCAGCTACCCAGCTCCTATCTGTTGGACAAATTTTAAGTCACATCCACTATCTCAGCACCTCCTGCCCCACTGACGTGAGCTTTCAGTGACCTCCTTGCTTCTGAATTCTTAGGGCACTCACTGTTCCCACCTTCCTTTTGGCACGTGTATTCACCTTTATCATTATTTCGTTTCACACGTATAGATTTCCTCCCAGCCAGAACAGGACCATTCTTAAGTCTTACTCTTTTTATATTATGAGATAATATAAAAAGTGTGTTGTGTATTTAGTGAAATATAGTGTATATACAAGAGGATATACAAAAATGTTTAGTTTTTAAAACACCTTCACCACCCAAGTTAAGGATTGGAACATAACCAGTATCTTTGAAGCCCCTTTTCGTCTTTCCCATCACAGCTTCCCCTTTCCTCCCAAGATAACCAATATCATGAGATTTACATTGATTACAGTTTTCTACTCTTTAAACAGTACTTTTTTGTTTTGTTTTGTCCTTATGTAAGTAGATTCATATGTATGTGTTTCTATTTGAATTTGTATCATTTCTTTTTTTCAGCATATTTTGAAAAGTCATCCTTTTGCTGTGTGATCTGGGTAGCTACAGTTCATTCATTTTCACTGCTATATTGTATTCTATGATATGAATATACCAGAAGTTGTCCTTAAAACAAAAACAGAATGGATAACCATCCAATTTCAGTGACATTCAACAGTCAGCATGTATTTCTTGCTCATATGTCATTGAGTAGTCTGGGACAGCTCTGATCATCTCAGCTGAGTTTGGAGCCAGGCCACAGGTTTGATCCACATCTGTTGTGACTGTCTCATTCTTCTGGAAGCAGCAGGCTACCCAGGGTACATTCTTCCGCTGGCAGAAGTTGTAGCTTCTCAGGGAGGCTGAGCAGAAACAAGCAATGCTATTTTAAGGCACACTGTCACTCTGCCCACGTTTCATTGGTGAAAGCAGGTCATGCAGACATGCAAATATCAGTCAGGCAGGAAAGTGTACTCCCCGTGTGGAGACTGGGAAAAGGCATGAACACTTGCTGAACAGTAATCTATTAACGTGTAGTCACTTCAGCTGTTTCCAGTTTATGACTATTTCAGACAGTGCTACTGCTGTGAACATTTTGATTGTTTCCTGCTGCACACGTGCAAGAGTTCCTGTAGGGTGTGTGCTTAGGAGCTGAGCTTCCTTCTGGGTTGTAGAGTGTGAGCATTTTCGGTTTTACTAGGTAATATCAAATGGTTTAACAAGTGGCTGTACCTCTGCTATCCACAGTGGATCGGCGTTGGGTTGTTGCACTGATCCACTGCTACTTTGGGATTTTGTGTATACTTAACATATAACTGAATAATTTTAGAAGTCTAAAATTGTTTCAGTGAGCTCCACTTTTTTTTCCAGCCACTGCTGCAGGATGGAAGGTGAACTGTCAGTGCTCAGAATCCACTAACCGTTTCAACTTGTGCTCACTTGGCAGATTTGGTGCAAATGCCAAAGTTGTGCATTTCCTAGGACGAATCAAACCGTGGAATTATACTTACGATCCTCAAACAAAAAGCGTCAGAAGTGAGTCCCACGATCCCACTGTGACTCATCCAGAGTTTCTCAACCTGTGGTGGGACATCTTCACTACCAGCGTTTTACCTCTGCTTCAGCAGTTTGGCCTTGTCAAAGACACCCGCTCATACGTACACGTGGTAGGTTCTGTTTTTTTCCTTCAGGTAATTTGATGCTGTATTTTTTAAAATTTGGTATACTGGTAGAGATGGAATATTTAGTGGTATTTTGAACAAAGAGATAAAGTAAGACTTTGTGGAAAGAAAACGATGTCCATCTTAGAGTGGAGAAATATTACCAGCAAAGATTAGAGCAGAAGTAGATTTTGTGGCAAATTTCAATAGACCTGGGAGCAAAGGAAAGGTTTTTAGAGGCTTAGATGGATAGATAGATCTATATATATTTTATATATATATATATATATATCCGTATGTTATAACTATAAAACTCTTAGCCCATTGTCCTAAGATTGTAAGATTATTCCCCAAAAAATAGTGGTTTACAAAAACAAAGAACGCCCCATTTCATGTTTTAGAAGCTACAAGTATTTAAATATACCTATTTTATTTTTGCCATCGTGTAGAAGAATATATTCCAAGTGAAAATTACAATAACATGAACATACAGCAAATACTTTTCTAGGATTATTTTGATTTGCCATGTTTTACTCCTCTGGTTATATTGGATCTTGAAAAATAAATCTCTCTGTAAGAGGAAGATGACATTAACATTTACAGTAACAATTCTGACTTTAAAGGTCTTCCTCTGAGGTTTGTTCTTTTGGAAGAATTGGAAGAGGATGAGAAATTAAACTTTTATGTTGCATATTGAGATATAGAGAATAAAACTGGGCTTCCCTGGTGGCACAGTGGTTGAGAGTCCACCTGCCGATGCAGGGGACACGGGTTCGTGCCCCGGTCTGGGAAGATCCCACATGCCGCGGAGCGGCTGGGCCCGTGAGCCATGGCCGCTGAGCCTGCGCGTCCGGAGCCTGTGCTCCGCAACGGGAGAGGCCCATGTACCGCAAAAGAAAAAAAAAAAAAGAATAAAACTGAATGGGTAAATTATAATCAAGTCTTAATAGATCAGTTAATTACCTTGGTATAAGAGACTATAAGGTTATAAGAGATCCTTCTCTTTGCTATGGTATATATAGATTTTAGCCATTTCACTTAGAGCACTTGTGCCAAAATATAAAAAGGAGAAAGGGGAAAATAACTAACACTTACATTCTTACACTAATTGATTTATATGGACCAGGAAATAATACTTATACAGTACTTGGAACATTGCCAGGTACATAGTACGTGCTTAAGATATCTATTCTTATTTAACCCTTATAAGCACTCTGTCAAGTAAGTCTTATTTTTGTTAATATTCCCTTTTTATATATTAAAATTAACTGAGGCTTAAAGAAGTTACATCCCTTCCCTTAGTTATGTAACAGACTAGTCAGTCGCAGAACTGGGACTCACATCCAGGTCTGAGAGGTGGCTGTCCTTACGAAAGCATTGCGAGCAGAGGACTATGCGAGAGGCTCCTGGTGTCATTCCGGTGGCCTGTGGAAGGCAGAGGCAGGACTAATCCAAGGGAAGGACTTCACGTCGCCTCAGCTATAATATAATCCCGTGGAATCTACCCAAATACCTTGGAATTCCAGGATATTTAAATACATATATACTTATACCTACACATCTATATAGCAACAAAAACAGCTACTCATTTTGTTCTACCATTTTCTCTGTTAAAAACAATACCTGTGTGTATTCATTTGCCTTCCTTTTTCTCTACGATTTCCAGTACTGTCGCACCTGAGAGCTTTCTGAAGGATAACTTTGATCTTTTATGATACTACTGAAGTTAATTGCCTACCTGTATGTAATGAGAATCGAATTTAATGCAGAGTAGGTTTGCTCCATTTCCTGCACATTTACCTTGTTCCTTCCACAACCCAAGGACTGAGGGTTATGAATCAAGGGAAGGTGAAGATGGGAAATGAAGACTTAATCAAAACTAAGCAAATTAACAGAAGCTGCAGGAATAGATACTACTTGGTAATAAGCTTGAACAGGAAGATAAATTTGGTGTATGGCTCAGACTGTTTAGCTCTCGCTTTTATAATGTGACAGCTGTGTATGTGGTGCGGCTCTCTGCTTAGGTTCTTTCTGAAGTGTAGCTTCTGAGGTATCATTTCGTTTAAGTTCTCAACCTTTCTGAGCCCACACAGATCAAGAACTTATCGTGAGACTTGTGTTCCCTTGTCCATCCATCTTACACTTTCTAATGAACTGTTGCAGATTTCAGACTTGGTCTATACACTGGCTTTCTCTTGTGGCTTCTGTAGAAAGGTATGCAGAACTTAAACATTAACCCTACCCAATTAATTTGTTCTCCCTCTGTTTTCACCGAGTCAAGAAGTCTTCATTTTGTTAGGAAAAATATCATGATCCTTGTATTTCTGTGTCGTCTTGTTTCATGTAATGCTTTTCAGTTTTTGCTACCTTGCATGATAATTCATCCTGGTTCTTCTCACCTTCTTCAGTTTACTGCAATTCTTTAAAATGGTCTTTCAGCTCTAAAGGAGTCTCTGATTATTCTCCCCTTTCTAGGAAAATGTCTCAGGAGCCATATCACAGCTGTCCCTTGGGGAGATCCCGGCTACGGCACAGCCTTTTGTATCCTCAGAAGAACGGAAGGAGCGGTGGGAACAGGGCCAGGCTGATTACATGGGAGCAGATTCCTTTGACAACATCAAGAAGAAGCTGGACACTTACCTCCAGTAGAAACACTGCCCTTTTCCGTGGACACATCCACTTCACAGGCACTTGTTTCCCATACTTAGTGTCTAGAGCTGGGTTAAGAAAGGTCTGTTAGCTTTCATTAAAATCCATCAGATGTGGGTGGGGGGTTCTGCAGGACAGCTGGTGAGAGCTGGGCAAAAGTTAAGTAGCAATTCTGTTATATGAACGACAGTTCTGCTTTTTTAACCCTCAGCTTGTATTTCAGAAATTCTCAGTTATGCTGATTGCCAACGTACGTGGTAAGGGACACTCAAATCGTAAGCGGTTAAGACGGCTGTTAGCAACTCTTAAAATGTGCCAAGCCAGGCTCCAGATCAGTCTCCCTTCAGATTGGGACACAGCACCTGTCTCTTGCTTGCTTGTTGTACCCTTCACTAGACCTGCATTTTAGAATCGCCCAGAGGCTGCCAGAGTGATTGTAATTCTGCTTTCAGGTAAAGACAACCTATAAGAACACTGCTGAGTGATTCATAAGCGTATCAACAAACGGTGTTAACCCATTTTATTTCCTAGTCTTAGTGTCTGGAGATGTTCACCAGTTTTCTATGTACAGTAAGGCGGCATGCTAAAATGCTTTCGTTCAGTTCTGTATATCTGAAAACAGCAGTGTGATGGTTACCTACACAGTGGCACCTTGTATGAAAAATAAAGATTTCTTGACATACCTTGGTTGTCTAATTCAATTAAGGGCACCCACTCCCCTTGAAAAAAAAAGTATTAGGGAATTTTTCATAATTTGTAGAATTTGTGTTTTAAAAACCAGTGTAAAACTTGACACTGAAATACATGCTTTAAAAGTTGGTTTCTAGATATCAAGAGCTATCTGCATCTAGTGTTCTCCAGTGATGGTGATGGATCTGATCTAATAGATGGAGGAAAGGGAGATCAAGTTAATCTGTCACCCACATTTCTGTATGAAGTGGGTATTCACATTTTAGAATATTGTAACCTTAAAATCATCGTAGGTTCATCGTCAGTCTCTAAACATACTCGATAATCTTTCAGGACTGTTACAATCAGTACCAGACCCGACGTCTTCTAGCATTTTTATCCACGGCTTAGAATGATAGGAGTATAAAGCATATTTATTCAATGTACAGGTGATTCTAGGTTGCAAGGATGGCAAGCTAGTGAAGGGTATGATCTAAAATGTCGTTTTAAAACTGAAGTGAGTAATCAGAAGTCTTTCTGTTGAAGAAAGCAAGAGAGACCATGACAAGAAACTTTAGAGGTTTAACTGGCCAGAAGCCGCAGTGGCTTTTAACCTTCAAGATCACCTTCCTTTACTTACACAATAGCCTATGGGTTACACAGGTCGGCCCTATTCAATAAGGGCGTGAATGAGTATACAGGGTATGGAAACCTGGAGGGCAAGAATGGATGGGGGTGGGGGGCCACTTGGAGGCTGGCTACCAGAAGAGCTTAAGAAGAACCTGAGGACTTACCTAAAATTGTAAACTGTTAAATGACAAATGATGTCTGAAGATAAAATAAGCTACGATTATTTGGACCGTGGAAAATGAGTTGCTGTGATCTTCAAAGTACATGAAGAGAGTTACGTGCCTCTGCGTGTCAGGTGCCACGGTACAAAGACCCCTCAAGAGACTCCTAATCCAAGAATCTCTGCATTGAGAGGTATGAGCTAAACTCTTCCAATGAGAATCCCAGTGCATAGAAGAATCTGGCTAAACTGAAATTGAATTCATTAGAGTGTAATTTGCCAGTCATACAAATCGAGTCTTTATTTCTGGACAATCTGTTTGTGCCTAATTTTAAAGTTCATTTCAGCCCTCCGTTGCTTTCAGAGTCTCAGTGGTCATAAAGATGTATCCGATTTCAAGGAAACACCTGAGCTTATTCCAGAAATTACATCTACCAAAGCATTAGTTCAGTCATCTTGGTTTCACATCAAACACAATTTGAGTTGACATATGTATTTAAGACAGACAACACAATAATTCACTGAACAAGCACTTAAGTACTGACCATATCACACCTATGATGGACATTAGAAATATAGGAGTGTACCAGACAGACATAGTTCCTTATATTCTAGTAGGAAACAGACTGAAAGACAAATGAACATATATAATTGCAAATTATGCTAAAGTACACTGACAACAGGGAAAGTCCAGCTTTAGGGCAGTCAGGAAAGACCTCCTGCAAGATGATGATTAAGCCAGAGAGGCTCTGAGGTAGCCAAAAGGGAGTGAGGAGAAGGAAGAATATTCCCTTCGGAGGAAATTGTGCGAGCAGGCGAGAACTTGGTGGAAATAAAGGCTTATAAAACAGGATGGAGAGGTATGTATACAGTGGCTTCATAGGTGAAGGTATGGGCTTTGGATTTTACTTTAAATTCAACAGCAATTGATTGAAGTTTTATTAATGTAATTTATATTTAACTTCTTATTAACGGGGACCTATAAAGACATACAAAGGTAAGCAGAATAGTATAAAGAACCCCCATCACCCAATTTCAACAATTGTTTCATCTGTATCCCCACCAACTCTCCCCCTGCTAGACTATTTGGAAGCAAATCCCAGATTAAAAATTTCATATTCCCATATATATCTTTAAAACATAAGGACTTCAGAAAATTATCTCACCAAGAAACTATTAATTCCAAATGTCCTCCCTTACTTTGTGTTTTATTTCCACTTTGATCTTATTAAGATCCAAGTAAGGCCCATACAGTGCAATTGGTTGATATATCTGATTCCCTCGTGTTTCCTAACCCTCCCTTCTTGTTTGTTGTTGCCTGGCAATTTATTTACTGAAGAAAACAGATTGTCCTGTCTCCCACATTCTTCACTTTACTGATTGCAATTTGACATGTTTCCTTGTATTCTG
The DNA here is from genome assembly GCF_008692025.1 of Phocoena sinus. Classification (NCBI taxonomy): domain Eukaryota; kingdom Metazoa; phylum Chordata; class Mammalia; order Artiodactyla; family Phocoenidae; genus Phocoena; species Phocoena sinus. The sequence goes on from NC_045766.1 coordinate 29,001,464, forward strand.
TATTTCTTATAAACTGATTTAGAGGGCCAGTCAGATTAAGGTGTGATTTTTTTTTTGGGGGGGGGGCAATACTTTATATGTTGTTAGGTACTTCCAAGCCTCCAGTTATCTTATGATCTCAACTGCCATTGATGATCACTGCCTAGCTACAGTATCTCGCTGGGGTTGCAAAATGGTGATACTCTCATTTATTAGTTGAAATATTTCTATATACTTCCATTCATCAGTAATTTGGTTACCCTGAGGTTGTTTCTATTAAAAGGGCAGGATAAATGCTTGATTCTCCCTTCACTCACTAGTTAGTATATAAAATAAGGAACTGATTTAACAGTGTCCTCCAAAGGTGCTTTTGAGGGGGGTTATTCTAGTATCATTATGAATTAATGAATTTTAATATAGTTTGTTCAATTCATTGCCAGTCCTTCTTAAAGAGAGTCTAATTGTCTTACCTTTGTGATTTACATTTTAAAAACATTGGTTCTGCAGCTGGTGGAAAATAGCTTAAATGAGAACAAGAGCTGATGGGAAGGCAAGTTAGTTTAATAGTGGTCTTGGAGAGAGACCGTGGTAATCCAACATACCTTCCACCAGGGTGAAGGCAGTAAAGCTGCTGATGGACTGGATATGAAGAGAGAGGAAAAAGGAGTAACTGAAACTAGAGGCTTGAGCAACTGCGTCTCCAACCTGGCTGCTCCTGAGAAACACTGGACACCTTGTAAGTACAGTTTCTTGGGCCTCATCACTATAGATTATGAATCAGTGGGCCTTGGTTGAGGTCACAGTATCTCTACTCCAAGTAACTATCAAGCAATGATTGTGACCCAAATGACATTTGAGAACCACTTGATACATTAAGAAAGTGTTTGCACTGAACACAACAGGGAGTCAGGGTTTTTAGCAGAAGACGCCTGGAAAGGTGAGGTGGTGTTACACAGCAGGGGACTCAACTGCTGATCGGTCAAGGCTTTCCGGAAGACAAACTCGGCTCCTTGAGTGATGTAGGAAACATGATCATAAATAACATCTGTAAATATAATTGTATAATGTCTACCGTTTAATGTCACTGAAACTTGGGGCATTAAGCTAAGTAAGACTTGACTTCTCCTTAAATAAAATAGTCTGCCACAGTTTGCTTTTTTTTCCCTCTGCTTATTATTACAAATAGATTACTATTTTTATACTTGGGTATGTTATTTGATAACTTATTTCTCTGAGTTTCTGATGCTGAAATTCAATCTCCTTTAAGTGAAAATCTGTAAGAAAGCAAAAAGGAAAGACAATATTTATTAGGTATTTATAGCTTAATTTTCATGTCAGTCCTATAATGTATATACAGTATTCTCATTTTGCAGATAATCAGAGAAGAAGAAAGGTAAATAATCTGCAAAGGACTTTGATTCAGATTTGTGTATGCTCTAACTCTAAAACTATGCTCTGCATTAAACAAATGAGTGATCAAAACAATGAGATCAGAGAAATGGGCAGAGATCAGAGTAACCTCTGTATGTAACCAGAAATATAAATGCCAGAAATCTAGGAAGTAACACAAATAATGGAAAAGCTTTCAGTTTGCTTGCTATGAAGATAAGGATAATGGCCTTGAAATAGAATGTGGGAAATACCTTTTACAAATGCTTTCCTAAATAGGCTGCCTGAAATTGTAATGTAAAATATATGTAATATAAAATGTAATATAAATGTAGTATAAAATGGGTAAGAAAATTCAAGGATAGAATTGTCATGAATTTTGGCTTGGACACAGTTCAGCTTCACAACGTATAGACTTTGTATCTTAAAAGCCTATACAGGGGGGAAAAAAAAAACTATGCAGAATTATCCTGTTTTCACAGTTGTTTTATTGGTCCAGAAGAGGGAAAATTTCTGTTATATGATTATGCTGCGATACTGTGATGTATTCAGGGTCAACATCCCTTTAGGGATAAGGGCTCCAGACACCTATAGTAAGACACTCAACTCTTGTGATTTACTTATTCTGTGTTCACTTTTAAGTTTTTGAAGTTTATTGACGTCCAGTCTATCAGCTACCACTGCTCCCTACTGTCTGCCTAAAACAAAAATAGGGAAAGAGGCAACTGTTCAATAACAGGGCCTTTGAACACTAGTCCTTTTCTACTGAGTCAAGTATATGGATTTACTGACATGTTATTTTAGGTGGTCAGAAGCCTTTTTTGGCTTCTTGGCCCCTGGTTGAGATGAACAGAAACCTAGTCTTCAGATACCTAATATTGCCTTATTGTTGTGGCCAGCTAATATGCAATCTGAACAAGGAAGTGTATTTTGGAACTCTCCATCTGTATCACAAGAGACCACAAGACTCAAAGCCTTTTTTTTAAAAATTGAGGAACGATATCAAAGCATCAGACTGGGGGGTGGGGAGGAGAATTAAACATATCATCTGGTGTTAACTTTTTTTTTTTTTTTTTTTTTTTTTTTGCGGTACACGGGCCTCTCACTGTTGTGGCCTCTCCCATTGCGGAGCACAGGCTCCGGACGTGCAGGCTCAGCGGCCACGGCTCACGGGCCCAGCCGCTCCGCGGCATGTGGGATCTTCCCAGACCAGGGCACGAACCTGTGTCCCCTGCATCGGCAGGCGGACTCTCAACCACTGTGCCACCAGGGAAGACCTGGTGTTAACTTTTTGCGTCCCTATTTTGTATACAACATAAGAGATAAAAGCTCTAAACTGAAAAGGCTTACGTAATTTACTTTAAATAGTATTTAGTAAAGGCTGTTAACTTTTGGAAGGAAACAGTGACAAATTTACCATAGGGAAAAGCATATAATATGCATAAAAGAGGCTGAGAAGTCATTGAATTAGACTAACAGATTCTTTTTCCTTCCCTGATCTTCCAAGGATACTCCTTAATTAAGGTGAAGTATTAACTTTTCCATGCAAAGTTGCACAATTACACTGCAAAATCTGTCCCAGGGAGCCTAAAATACCAAGGGGCACTTTGTTGGATGTGTAAATAGGCAACATTAACTCAGATTACAAGAACATACATTTGTGGAGGTGATCAATATATCCTTATTTTTTAATCCCATGAATAATGGTGGATATAATAGCCTTTGACTATAAGTCAAATTTGCCTACACAAAGGGCAGATCTATGCCTTTGGAGATGAGCTCCAAGCTTGATCGAGGTCTATGATTCACGCATAAAATCAATGTTTTATCTTAATTCTTGCTTTCACCTGTTCCTGCAAGAAACATATGAAGTGGCCTTCACTAGACCATTTCTCATGAAATATTTAACTTACCTTTATCGATATATTGATACCAGTGCCAAGAAAAAAATTTTTAAATCCTACAATGTACTATTAGGGAATAGCCCTTCCCTACCCTAACAAAAAGGGTAAATTAGTTTAAACATTCAGGAAACTGTATCCTAGTTACTTTTATCTGCCTTTCTAATAAACTAGAATGGCTGAAAAATGGCCGACTTACTGGAAACTTTCCTAAAACACTAGTCCTATCTCTGCTTTAGCAAATAGAGCACGTTTTAATATATAATCTCTCTGATGACTTTTAATATCACATCTACCACATTTAATACCCTCTTGGAATAGTCTAGATGCACTATTTTTGCATTTTTCAAAAGTGCAAAGACATGCCCTAGAATTTGTTTTATCTACCAATCTAAGAAGTCATTTTGGTATTTGCTGTCCTTCTAAATGAAGTCCCAGTGTAGCCTAGTTATTATAACTTGGTTCAGGTTAATGGAGGTGTCCTGTTCCATGTACATTTGAATGACATACATTATTAAAACTATATTATTTTCATGTAGAAATCAATTTTCATAATTAAAGGTAGAATTTAAAGGTCTAAATTTGTCAGAAAATTCTTGATCAAGAAGGTTGAGTAGGGAGCTGAAAAAGAGATTTTTTAAAATCCCATTTTAACCATTAAAAGATCTGACTGGGAATAAGATATCATCTACCCTTTCAAAAGCAGTAAATTATTATGGCTTCATCTAGAAGACCGTTTTCCCTTATTATCACACAATAACTATGAATATTTTAACATGGAAGAAAACATTACATCTGCTTACAGGATTTCTAATCAACCATTTCCCCTCTGAAGTAGACATTACTGCAGGGAAGCATCCCAACCATTATTCACAGCTATCAGAATTTTGGGGTCTTTTTTATTCAGAAGTACCATAAAAATGAGGTCACAAATTCCAGAATGTAGAACTTGTAAGGAAGTTATTTACTACATACTTACGGGTGAATTAAATGAAGGAAAGCTGTTGTATTTCACCTTTTGCAAATATTTTAAAGTTAATACAGTTGAAAACTTAAGGTTAAGCACTTGAATTCTTACTAATAAGCCAAACATATCATTTGTCCTCATGTTTTTAATGAATCTTCCTTCCGAATACTAATGAACAGAATTTTGGCAAGCATATAAATAAAATGAATAAAAAACACACCAATGAATGCCAACAGAAAACATGCACTGCCTGAGTATAATTATATTGGTACTCACTGGTTTTAAACATAAGATGATTATTTTCTTGATTATTTCCAATCCTGGAGCTGTAATTAGGGCAAAGTCTATAATCAAGAGTGTTATCTAGTGTACCACTATACATAGCTATGATCACAACTCCTTTTTTTCTGGCAGATGGGGAAATAAAAATAATCAAAACCAATGTTTAATAAGATCAAGACATTTAACATAAAATTTAAAAATATATACACTGATTTCTAAACAAGAAGTCAACCAGTTAAATTGAAATTTAGTAAAATTTAAAAGGGGTAGGAATATGAGTCAGTTATTCTCAGCTACTCATAGTTCTTTTATGTACTCTCAGTAAAAAATAATTATATAATATAGACAGCTGAACAGACGTGTGAGATTTATAAAGAAAGATTAAATGTTCTTTAAAGAAAAAGTACTCATTAAAATTACGGCACTGAGGAAGCTAGTAATTTTTTCACTTTTATTAAATTTAAAACAAAATCCAGTTTGAAACACAACTGGGAATACAATATTTTCAAGATGTTTCTAAAGCTATTACTCTACGTAGTAATGAAACAGAGTTAACAGCGTAAACATAATGTGAACTTTTCATTCCAGTAGTTTATATATTTTCTTAGAATGAATTTGTTGTTTTTTATTTAACACCACTTAATCGAACTATACAAAACCAAAAAGGTATTTTTTAAATGACTTGCCAAATTTATCATTATGAATGTGTTTAAAAACACAAGTCTGTAAATGTTTGGGGTAAAGAAGCAAGCAAAGTCTTCACCTTTACAGTGAGTTTGCAAGGCTCTGCCTTTGTAAGCAAGAAGAGTAGGTTGCGTTTTTTGCTGCAAACTCTTTTTATACTTAATCTCACTGAACTATTGGTATATAGAGAACCCACATATCATATTTTATGAGATCCTGATCAACCTGATATTTTGTGCAATGCTAGTCCTACAAGGTAAAGAACTTCCCTATTGCTCCTTATGCTAGTGGACCAACCTCAAGTTATTATTCCACTCTCATCCCTACAGAAAGGTCTGTTTGTCCTTTACATCAGCCCTCTACCTCACCTGCTGCCGAAAAGAAAAGGGACTGGGAAGATTCTTGCTGTCTGATCCACTGTTCCTTTGGAGCAGAGGACAGGGCACAGAGAAGGAAGAATTTTGCTGCTGATAAGGTATGTGCTAAATCTAAGATTGTGTGCCCTAGAATACAACGCTGCCTCCAATCTCCTCTTATCTTTCAGTCAAGTCACTTCCAACACTGTAAGTAAAATATAAGGTTCTTAAATTTGTATCATCAAACATGAAGCTTCTCCTATTATAGTAAGTAATTTCTTCTTTCTTTGGATTACAAAACAAGATTCCCTTAAGGAAAAAAATAACACTGACTACCTAACCTGACTGATAAAATTTATAGTTTGTTTTAAATGTGACTAAAACAGTCATCCAGGATTCTGTGGCAACTACCGTGAGTTTGATTATTAACAAAAGTAGGAAAAAGATCAGTAATTCTACAGATAGATGTAAGGGTGAATTACTGAAGTTCCAAAATCAAATTCTGATTCTAAACACAGTAACAAAGAAAATTTTCCATTCAGGGATTAAGATGTCTTTAAAAGTTGAAACAATTTTGGAGGTCATCCAGCCCAACTTCCATCCAGATTATCAGGCCTCTCACATATAGTAGTCTTCTGAATTATAAAAATTTATAGTTATTTTTTAAACTACATAAATAAGAATTATCTATATATAGAAATATCTATTCAGCAATTCCATAATTTAAATATTCAAATCAAATTGGGCAGAACTGGTTCCTTCTCACCCCCCACAGACTGTATTTACACACTAATATATCAAGTTACATTTAAACAAAAAGAATGGTACCACCTAACTAAAACGGAGAAAATAGTGCTCTAAACGCAATCCCCAATTTTTTTCATGAACATAAAATTGTAAGTCACTTATGTGAATTTTATCTCAATGACACTGTAAAACAAACAAAAACAAAACACATACATACACATACATGAACAAAGCCAAACAAACAAAAAAAAAGCAAGTAACTTGCTAACCTGGACTTTGGTCCCTCATTTAAGGTTCTGGAATGCAAATATGGTTTTTGAAGGTCCAATAAAATCAATCTCTTGTATAGTCTGTGCACATATTAATCGTTTATATGGACTGTGAATCCACAGCATCACAAATGGGAGACTTTGGTGAATAACCAAACGTGTCCAACATAGAAAAGAACTATTTGGTCAAAAGTATAAAAGGTTTGACCTTATCTGAAATATGAAAAAGCTGAGTACTTGGAAGATATATGAAAATACTCAGCATAGATAATATGAAAAGTTGAATAAAAGTAACTTTTTGTCTCAAAAAATTATTTTAGGCCACAGTATATAACAGAACTTATTGCTACCTGAACTATCATTAAAAATAGGTTCATATATAGAAGGAGATTATGTATTAGTAATACCTCTTCACTAATATAAAATGATATGCTCCTTTTAGAAGATATACTCTAGACCTCATTTCTAAAACTGTTTTTCGCATTTCCAAAACTTCTGTATATATCTAATTAAACTGACCTTACCAAATCCCACAAATTATAAATCAATTAAAGTTCTGATTTCATTAATTTTAGCTTGTTTCATTTCACTAGCATCTGCTTTTTTAGTTCCAAAGGCTCCAGCTGCAAGTTCTCTCTTTGTGTTTTGTATTTTCAGCATATTTTCTTCAACAGAATCCTTCACAATGAACTTTAAAAAGAAAAACAAAGTTAAATTGGTTAAGTACTTTTTAGGTCACAATACTTGAATTCTTTAATTAAAAAAAAATTGACATGATGAAAATGATACTTTAAAAGAACCTGCTTTCTTACAGTATTACGTAGCTTTCAAAAATGGTCAATAATAATCTATTAGAAACTGTTTCACTCCCCCTTTTCTCTCAATATACAGTGAGAATATTTAGAACATGATATGATAGCTAGAGATGAGCACCATTTTCCCTTATCACTCAATATAGTTTTCCTGTATAAAGAATACAGCTGTAAGGACATAAGTTACATATTATAACTCCATCATCAAGATAAAAGCAACACACAAAAAAAGCAAACTTTATAGGCAACTCTGAAGCTGGAATATTAGCAAAATAAATGTAACATATTTAAAAAGCCACATAAGATTTTCCCAGAAATGAAAGAACAGGCCTTCATCTGGTATAATTTATAACATTAAAAATTTAAGAGAAAAAAAAGTGATCATCTCAATAGATGATAAGCATTTGATAAAATTCAACGTTTATTCCTGATAAAAACCTTGACTTTAAAAACAAATCCTCATTAACCCAGAAATAAATGTCCTCAACCTTATTTAAGGATATCTACTAGAAACTTACCAAGAATAACATATTAAATGTAAAACAATAAAAGTATTCCCAACAAAGACAGGAACAAGTCAAGAATGATTACTGTGATTAATTACTTCTATTCAACACCGTACAAGAGGTCCCAGTTACTGTAATACAAGCTGTGTTATAAAATGATACCAAAATACATAAAAGACCTAAAAAAACGGAGAGTGATACGATCTAAGTTCTTATATGGGAACACTCCGTATTTATAAAGAAGACAGTTTTCCAATTAATCATAAATTCAATAAATCCCAAACAAGATTTCTGAAGTGGGATCTGGTAATCCAAATCCAAAGTTCAATTCAAGAGTAAATAATAATATTAATAACCAACACAGTTTTCAAAAAGAAGGGTAATGAGTGCACTTTGCTCTACTAGATATCAAAGCATTCTTTATAAAACCACAGTAATTATTAAAGAGATGAGTGGAACAGAACAGAGTCCAGAAAGAAACCCATGAATTAGTTTATGATAAAGTGACATTTCAAATCAGTAGAAAAAAACGATGGACTTTTCAAAAAAAATGGTTAATGGAGCAAATGATTTTTCATCTGACAAAAAGTTAGATCCATATCATGAATCATAAACAAAAGGTAAAATATTTCAAAAGAATCAGAAGCACAGGAGATTCTTTTTTTTCCCTCCAAATTTTCAGTACGGCAATTTTTATTGACACTTTTGTAAAACACTACTCCCAGTTTACATAATTTACAGGAGATTCATTCTTAAAGTTTGAAGATAAAGCCTTCTGTTCTAAGAAAGACCTCAAAATCCATAAGATACAAAGAAAAAGGCTGATATGTTTTAAATGATAAAAATTTCTGAACTTTTTCATGACAAAAAGCACATAAAGTTCAAAGATAAGCAAGAGCCTGGAATAAAAAATTTCCAACATACGTAAAACATTTAAAATCAGAATTTATAAAGAAGTACTTTATACTATAAAACTATATTTGTACTTTATGAAAACTGGGCAAAAGATGCAAGCAATTCACAGAAAAAAAATAAGAGATATGTCAAATATGCTAAAGGTCTTAGGTAAATGAGTATTAGAAGGTCACTTTTTGACCATCTTATAAGCATAGATTTACATCGTTCTCATATATCATAAAGCCTATTTTGAAAACAACCTGACAGTTATCTAGTAAGATTCTAAATCCAGAATTCTAGTTTTCTTAACCTATCCTGGAGAAATACTGTACTTGTACATATGCACAAAGATGCACATAATGCTCGTTACAGGAGTGTTTTTATCAGCAAAAATTGAACTGGTTAAATAAATTAGATGTAATTATGTTGCCTGTCTACCATGACAGAATAATAATAAGTTTGATCTGTATGTTCTTACAGGGTAGTCTCCAACATATACTGTTCAGGGGGAAAAAACACAGACTGCAAAGTAATAAAGTATGATCCCATTTATCTTAAACAATTTTTTGAAATTTACACATATACGTAAGTATGAATGTAAACAGAAAAACTTTGACTAGCATGTTAAACTACTGATGGTAGCTTCCTTCTAAACAGAATAAAGATGATCTTCATAGTTTGCACAATTCTATTTCAATCTTTTACAATATATTCACGCATTATTTGTATAATTTTGAAAACCTTATTTAAAATAGATGTCTTAAAAACTCACTTTCGTGATAATAACTTCTTGCTTCTGGCCAAGTCTGTGGCATCTGTCAAAGCACTGATCTTCAGCAGCTGGATTCCAGGCCTTAAGAACATGAGTTGAATAATTACCACCCTGATCTGTGAGTGTTCTGCACAAGTCCTTTTGTTGCAGTATTATTCATTCACCTTTTACTAAATGAAATCTTTCTGAATGAATTCAGGTAGTGACATTATAAATGCTCTGGGGACGAAAATTTCCACACAGCCCCACTACCTCCCCCAATCACTACTATGATAGGCAGGTATTCTCTCCCCTGTCATTTCACTACACCGCTTCTAGTATCTAATTCAGGGCCTGATACCTAGAAAGCACACAGTATAAATGATTGCTGATTTATCAAATAATATCTTTCTCATCCCCCACCCCCACCCATTTTACAATCAAACTATGTCTGCTTAACAGAGGAAGTTTATACGCTCTCTTAAATTACTTAATTTACATCAGAAAAGATAGGTAATTGAGTCCATTTATGAAAAAGTTTTCTCCCTTTCTGCTGGTGTTTGGTTCTTTTCTTTCATTTTCCTCCTTTCATTATTTACAAAAGCACAAAAAAAGATTTCAGGAGTAACGAGAAGTCCTAAAAATTATTTAAGACTCTGCCATACAATTTTCAGTATCTATTTTGAACTAAAAAAGTAACATTAGCTAACTACATTGGCATTATCACGGGGACTGTCTTAAGGTGAAGAATAAAACAATGAAGCACTGAAAAGAGAAGATAAGCAAAAAAGATATAGAGCTCTTCAGTCTAGAAAGATAGGAGTCAAGTGGTTTTGAAATAACATGAATTGTCAGGGTAGGGGATCATTAAGTTTTAAACTAAACTATGGGATGACTCCTGAAGCTGAAAACAGGGTGTTTTGGAGAAAAGGAACATTTATACAGCAAAGTACCAACTGAAAATAGAAACAAAATCATAAATTAATATGTAGATGACAAGTTTATAGTACAGCTTAGGCAGTTATTTTCTTCTTTTTAAAGTTCCCTTGAGGGACTTCCCCCTGCTTGCCAATGCAGGGGACACGGGTTTGATCCCTGGTCCAGGAAGATCCCACATGCTGCGGAGCAACAAAGCCCGTGTGCCATAACTACTGAGCCTGCGCTCTAGAGCCCGCGAGCCACAACTACTGAGGCCCACATGCCTGGAGACTCTGCTCTGCAGCAGGAGAGGCCACTGCAGCAAGTGGCCCGCACACTGCAGTGAAGAGTGGCCCCCGTGGGCAGCAACTAGAGAAAGCCCACGCACAGCAACGAAGACCCAACGCAGCCAAAATAAATTTTTTTAATAAAAATAAAAAATAAAGTTCCCTTGAGATCGAGAGAAAAGGAGATTTTACTCTTAACTTGCTATAATTTGATTTGGGGATTGTTTTTCGGTATAAAAGTTAGATTTAAAGGACTTATTTACCTTATGAGTTTCTAAAACTGACAGTCATATTCTGTGAATATTTTGTATTTTACAATTGGACCCACTTTGAAACCATTATACTAACAGCTCAGATAAAACGTTCCTCTCTGCTGTCTTTTGTCTAGGAACCTCATGGTGAGACGGCAGTATACATCAAGTATGACTAAATGTATAATAAAATTTACTTTATGATAATGTAAAACTGATAGCTCCCATTCTCTTATGTAGCGATGAAGGAAGCAATTAACTTTATCAAAAGCTCATAATGAAAAAAATAAGCTCACAATGAAACATCAAAATACAAATAAATCTTAACATTTATATAATACTCGACAAAGAGGTAAAAATCTTCATGAGCAATTTTTTTTTTTTTTATACTGAATCTTATTTGTCTAGGACCTGGCTTTTGTTTTAAAGTTAGTTAGAAACAATATCTGAAAACTTGAAATGTTCTATGAAAAACAACCAACTTACTATGAAACTGCTAAAACATTCTGTAAGTTTTCTAAAAGTATAACTGTTAAAGAGTTTAGTCTCTGGTCAACTTTACAGTACTAATTAAATTACTGTATTTTGTATTAACAACCTCTTCCTTATGAAATACTAAGATTATAACCAAAAAATAATAATTTGGGAATCTGTTCCAAAAATCAGCTTCTAGAGTTATCATCTGGTTAGCTAACATGTAACTTAACTTGCAGTTACAATGCATATTTTTTATAATAACCATAATACTAAAACTCTAGCAAAGATTTAAAACTTCATCCACAGAACTAAGGCAAGAAAATACGACAGACCACTGCCATCCCGATGGCATTAACATGAAACCCATGAATGCCTAAGTATGGCTCTGGTTTTAATATTACTGGAAAGGTTACCCTCAGGTGAGGAAGAAAAGCCTTGGTAACAGGTACATGCTTCAACTAGAGAGCCTAACCAGAATAACTCAAAATCTGTATCTTAGTAAAATTTCTTTGTTATGAATTTTCTGAGTTTCAGGCAGCAAGCTAAAACAAACCTTAGATCTGTGAATGCAGAGAAACAGCACAGGGTTCCCTCCAGCCCAAACAGTGCCCAATGCAAATTAGAAACTGAATTAGCTCAGAGTGCTTCCAGTCCAAAAAGCCCCTTTGTGCAATCAGAAAAAAAGTGCTCCTCTGCGGATGCAACTCTAAGTCACACGGTTTGATGTGTCAAGTTCAGAGTGAATTTTAACTCCCACTCTACCCCTAGACCTGTACTGCGCACGGTAATTACACTGTGTTAGACATTAAAGTTTACCCAAAGCAGTCCATTAATGGTACTTGTTTCTAAAACTGTGATGCTGGACCACGTGCACCTAAAATCACCTATGGTCTGTATAAAAATGCAGTTTCCTGGGTCTCATCCAAGAACTCCTAAATCTGAAGACAGAGGTCAAATTGCATTTCCTAATTCTTATGCACGTTAAAGCCTGAGACTATTAGCACCGTGATGGTGGCTACTTTGTCTGTCTTGTTTATATCCAGATTCCCTGTGCCAGTAAGATTCCCTGACACAAAGTAAGATCTCATTGATTCATGGGCCGAATCAATGAAAACACTTCCCTAAAGCATTAGTTAACAGAAACTTATTCTGTATATAGAAGAGCAGTAGAAAAGCACAACATAATACTTATAAACATGGACTCTGATCCTGATTTGTATCACTAGCTGTGTGATAGGGCAAGCTATTTCACTTCTCCATGTTTCAGTTTCCTCACATGTAAAATGGGGATAGTAACAAGAACCATCTCATAGAGATGCTGTGAGAATTTCAGTTGATATATGTAAAGCACTTAAGAGAAAGCCCTTAAAACACTTTTACTAAGTTATTGTCTATTTTTAAAGTTTGCCTAAGAATTTTCACAATCAGTTACAACTATAAAGGTATTTACCAAATAGTTTTTTGTTTTTATTTTTTTAAAGAAGTAGTAACATACCAAAAAGTCTACAAAACTACTTACTGGATCCATTAAAAATACTCGAGAAGCTGCAGAAAGATTCAAACCAACTCCACCTGCTTTTAAGGATAGAAGCATTATAGTTGGAGATCCTGCTTCAGTGTTTTGAAAACACTGAATTGATTCAACTCTTTTCTTTTGGGCCATAGAACCATCCAAACGAGTAAACACAAATCCAGAGGCTCTAATGGAGGGAACAAAAGAGACAAGTAACACTACACTATAAAAAACAGAAACTAACACACCATTGTAAAGCAATTATACTCCAATAAAGATGTAAAAAAAAAAAAAAATGTTAAGTAATTGTAATCTTTTCATTCAACCAATTCTTTCATTTCTGCTGACAGATATTTACTAATCATCTACTAATATGTCAGGCCCTGCAGTCAACCTTTTTCCTATGAACTCAGGACCTAATCTTTAAAATTCTAAGTTCTCAGGAGTATTCTTTATTGTTACTGTTATTTTAGATAGATGAAATGAATAAAACTGGTAAAACACACAATGATTTTTTGCTATCCAAATTAAAACATTTATATAAAATCCTTTTGCTCCAAGTGAGAAACACTGTTGAACTTACCTGAGTGGTGTTTCTATTAAAGACAGAAATGTTGTAAACTGAGAAACAACTAAACTTTTTATGTTGGGGTTCTTCTTTCTTAAATCAATCAATGCATGCATTAGAGCGTTAATCTGAAAAAAATTAGGATACCCGTTAGATTCCATTTTGACTTGGAAGAGAAAGGTCCTGCCATGTTATCTCCCTAAAATACAAATGTAAAAGACCACCAATTTTCTTAAAAATTGAGACTAAAAAATACTATCAACTGAACGCTTTCTCTCATCTCTCAAATTCACCACCAGAAAGAAACAAAAAGCCAGTAACCACCAACAGAGTATAATACTCAAATGACAGGATTAAAAGCAGAATTACTATTTCTAAATATGGTATTTCTTTATATAAACATAAAACAAATATTCAAACATTTGCACATGTATATTTACCTTCGAACTGGATGTCCATTCCATATTAGGCTTTTTCTCAGTGTCACATGCCAATTCTTCTGGAGGACATTCTAATAAATTGTCTCCATGTATATCATTTCTGCATAAAGGGCATTTAGCATGTGGCTATATAAGAAAGAACAAAGTACGAGTGACACTTAACAAAGGAACAGAAATATAAATTTGCCTAAAAATTTTAAAAGGCATGGTAAATTCTATTTCCCTAATAGCCAGCATTTTATTAAACCTTTTATTAGATTCATCCATTTGAGATAAATGTGTACATGCTGAACTCCAGGCAGATATAATGTTCTAATGTAGTAAGTGGGATTGGTAAAAAAGAGAGCAAAAGTAGGTGATCTTGACTAGCAGCAAGAGCTTGAAACAATAAATATTATACTATTTTCAGACAAATAAACCATGAATAAGTTTCTTGAACCTAATTACAATATAGCATAGAACTATTCTTTAGAAGAAAAAAGAATAATTTCCTTCTTAATAGCCTATAAAGCCAGTCCAGATCTGATAAGTCCTATCAGGTTCATTCAAAGCAGTTATCTGTTGTGTCCATTTTGTACCAAGGCATACTAATAAGATTATACCTAAAATAACTACATACCAAATACCATTACAATAAAAAAGATTCTGAACCTAAAACAATGTTAGAAGTCAGTATAGTAGAGTTACCTTTAGAGAGGAGGGAGAGAGTAATGATTGGGAAGGAACACAGGAAGATCTGGGTGGTAGTTATATGGATTTGTTTACTTCATAATTCACTGAGCTATACAATCATGATGTGCATTTTTCGTTATTATATCTCAATAAAAATGTTTTTAAAAATTATACCTCAGAAGGATTGCTTACAGGATTATTCCACTTCACATGAATCTAGACCTACCTAGCTATAGTAGCCAACAGCCATGCGTGGCAATTAAGCTGTTGAAATGTGGTAAAGACAAATGGAGATGTGTTCTAAGTGCACAATACCACTGAATTTTGAACACTTAAGTTTTACAAAATCATGTAAGGTATCTCATTAATTTTTTATATTTTAGATATACTGGATAAATAAAAATGCATTGTAAGAATTAACTTCATCTGTTTTACTAGAAAATTTTAAATTACCTTTGTGTCTCACATTATCAATCTATTTCTTAGACAAAGATGATCTAAAGAGTTCGCAGAACTACAATATTGACTGTGAAATATACCTCCAAAAAATGTCTTTTTATATTAAAAGGGCTTAATTATAATGAAACATATCTATTAAAACACTGATAAAATTAACTATATATAAAAGGTGCACTAGTAAATCCAAGTGCAAAACTCTTTATAGTCTCTGTTGGACTTGGGCTTTCATTACACTCAACACTGCAACACCACTCCATCAAACACTGAATTTGTGTTCAGCATAAAACTAACCTGCTCATTCTGAATGACTTGGCAAATGCAGGGTTTACAAAAGACGTGTGCACAGTGTGTTATGACAGGAACCGTTAAAGAATCCAAGCAAATTGCACATTCTTCATCAGAACCTGAGCTCAGAATTAACTTCATCTTCCTTATTAACTTCTTTCGTAGTTCTTCAGGTGTATCATTTCCTAGAGAAAAGGCTGAAAAATTAATTTCAGAGCAAGACTTGTAATATGACTAGACAATCTTAATCTCCCTTATATAGAGAAAAGTTTTGCTTGGGTAGTCTTAAGTCTTCTTATTTATTCATTTATTTTTTTTTATCACAGGCAAAAAGCATGATTTAAATTTGAAATTTTAAGAAAAATTCAGGAGCTCCACATAACATACCTTACACAGAAACATCACTGTAGCACCATCTGTGGGTACTACCATGGAATAAAAGGCTGATCCAATCTGAACCTTTCTTCTAAGACTATCACTGGAAATCTTTGAAAAACTCATTAATATTCCATTTCATTGTTGAGAGGTTCTTGAGTACATTTCTAGTTGAGTCCTATTCTAAAATCAATGTCCGTTTGACAAATAAACTAAATTTAGGCCATATGAAAAATTTCTCATTCTGATTTAAATATCTCTACTAAATATGATGTGTAAACCAATCACATTTACCTACCTGAGGGACTAGTGGAAGACACTGCGTTTGTAAGAAGGTGAGTGTGACAACAAATCTGCCGCAATCTAAGCAAAAGACCCAGGACATCTGCATAGTGTGCAAGGACAGTGCCTTCATTAAAATACCTAGAGGTAAAAACACTGAATATTATGAAGGCCTCTAAACAGTAATATTTCCTATTCTAAAACAGTGCAACAAAAATGGCATTGTTTTCTTCTTCCCTGGAAATCACTTCAAAACATGAATGGAAAACAGAAAAGTAAACTCGATCTTTAATGAAACCAGGAGAGATTTGTAACAATAAAGCAAAGTATATGAGAAATGGCTGCCAACTGCAGTAGAAGTCAAAAAGGAAGATACCGAGAGATGACTGCAGATCTCAAGCAGACCTGCCAGAGCAAATTCTTCAAAACAGCATGCCCTAAGGAGAAAATCACCATCTCTTATGTGCATGGCTCATGGCCTGAACGCCCCTGGACAAGTTTATACCAAGACGGAGGGAAGGCAAGCTGAATAAGGAAACACGTGGCCCTACTGTGTTTTCAGAAAAGACTATAACCACAGCATTCCGTATTGTAAGGAACCCTAAAGCTTCTGATCTCTGTTTTATGAGCACAAGTAAAATCTGAAAGAACTCACATGTAACCCTGAGTCATAATTAAATAAAGATATATTTCCTGCCAGTCGAGGATACAGCTATGACTCCTGTCCCTTCATATGAATCTCTTGCAAATAGCTAGTCCAGAAAGAACTCAAGACATTCATATATGAGTAACAATCAGCAAAGAGCAAGGGAGAGAACAAATGGCAGTGAAAGAAAACTCACAGAAAATGTTGCCATAGAGCAAATAAAAATTATGACCAAGAATGCTACCATGATTTAACACCACTCAATAAAACAGTTCCTCCTAAAAAAACACCAATAGGGCTTCCCTGGTGGCGCAGTGGTTGAGAGTCTGCCTCAACTCTGCCGATGCAGGGGACACGGGTTCGTGCACCGGTCCGGGAAGATCCCACATGCTGCGGAGTGGCTGGGCCCGTGAGCCATGGCCGCTGAGCCTGCGCGTCCGGAGCCTGTGCTCCGCAACGGGAGAGGCCACAGCAGTGAGAGGCCCGCATACTGCCAAAAAAAACCACCAATAGCTTAAAGCAGAGACAAAACTTGAAAAGGTATGGCAAAACAAAACAGAGATCAAAGATGAACTGGTACAGCTAAAAAGTATGAAAGAGAAAAGTAAACTATCAGAGGAAGCCACAGGGAAGCCAGCATAAAAGAGACTAGCCACTGATAAAAACATAGGATTGTAGGAAACAGGATTGAGAAACGCAAAATTAAACAGAAAGATGTAAATGATTAGAATAAAATGATACCTATGGAAAAAAAAGAATATCCAGCATACACAGAGAGAAATAAAATAATGGAACAGAAAACAGTATTTAAGAAAACTTTCCCAAAAGGGGGTGCAGGAAGACTGCAATCTACAGATTTAAATGGTACCACATGTTCCATAAAAATATCAACAGAGATCCTGGTGAAATTGCTGGACTTTAAAGAATAGAATAAAATAAAAATCAAGGTTTTCCATGGAACTATTCAGTATAAAATACAGTAGAACAAAGACAATACAGGTTTTCAAGAAACAATGGGTGATCCAAAAATTATATACCAAGGCAATCTGGTATTTAAGTATTCAGGCAATAGGAGAAATATAGCCTAATGGTTAAGAGGACAGACTCTAGAGCTAGACTGTCTGAATTCAAAATCTGGCTCTGTCAATTTAACTGTGAAAACTTGGGCAGGTTTCTCAACCTGTGTCTTGAGCTTCCTCAGCTGTAACAGTGGTATAATACACACCTCATAGGACTGTTGTATTAAAAAAGTTAGCATATGCAAAGTGTTTAGAATAGTGCTGGACTATGGCAAATGATATATATCTGCTGGTATTATTAGTAAGAGTAGTATTATGGCAACAAATGCTTCTCAGTATTCAAGAATGCAAGGAGTAGGCAATATAAAGATTGAACTTACAAATTCTAAACTACCTGAATTTAAACACCACCTGTCATTCATTAGCTGTGTGACACAGTGTAAGTCACCTAACTGCTCTGTGCCTTGGATCCTTCATCTGTAAAATGTAGGTAATCCCTGTACTGACTTAATAGGATTGTTGTGAATTAATACACATAAAGCTCTTAGATGAATTAGATGAATGCATAACACGTAGTAAGTGCTCAATAAATGTTAGTAAATGTACTACCTATTAAGATATTTTTTAAATAACATTTTTTCTCTGAGAACACAGTTTCAATAAAGTTACTCTTTTTCAACCTTTTCAAACAGAATAACATTTACCAATAGTCTAATTATTCCCTGGCACCACTTCTTACACTGAAAATGAATATTTCAGTTTAAGAAATTTCTTTTGAGTGCCAGATACCGAAGTAGAAGTTTCCTCCTACCTCACCAGCTACACCTGTCTTGTTAGAACTCTTCTCTAACTTCGTTCACTCTCTTGGTGATCTTATCCAGTCTCCCGGCTAAAAGTACCATTTACACACAGGTGACTTTCAAATTTATATCAAACCAAGAGCATTCCCATGAACTCTAATCTCATACCCAACTGACTATGTGACATCTCCACTTAGAAATCACACAGGCATCACACAATCAATGTGCCCAAAGCTGAGTTTCTCATTTTCCCTGAGAAAACTCTGCTCCTCCCTATAGACCTATTCTGCAAATGGCAATTCCATCCTTCTAGCCACTCATGTGAAAAACCTTGCAGTTATCTTTCACTCCTCTCTCTCACACCCCATACTATATCAATCAGCAAGTTCTGTTGGCTCTACCTTCAAAATGTAACAGAATCCGGGCATTTCTAACCCCCTTCATCACTACTACTGTAGTAAAAAAAAGACCACCATCATCTCTTACTTTGATTTTTGCCACTGTTCTCCCTACTTATGCCGTGACTCTACAATGTAAGTCTTAACACAGCAGCCAGTTATCCTTTAAAAATATAAGTAAAATTAAGTCACTCGTGGTTCAAAACCCTTCCTTCAAAGGTTCCCAAATCTCATAAACAGTAAAAGCCGAAGTTCTTCAAATACGCCACAATGCCTACATAACTGTCACCCACCCCCACGCCAACAGCTCTCTGACATCATCACTATTTTCCGCCTTGCTCATATTATCCAGCCACACTTGTCTCTGTTGCTCAAGCTCCCCAGGTATGCTCCCAACTCAGGGCCTTTACACTTGCTGTTCCCCTCTGCCAGAAATGCCCGCCAACCCCAATCTCCTTTAAATCTTTTCCCACATATCACCTTCTCAGTGAAATCATCTTCCCTGAATACCCTATAAAAACAGCTTCAGTGCTCCCTCACCTCCTTTCTCCGCTTTACTTTTTTTCCATAAAACTTAATTTTTTAATCATCTGTTACCTCCCACTGAAATATAAACTCCTTGAGGGTAGAGATTTTTGTCTGCTTTACTCTGCTGTATCCCAATGGGTACAACAGTGCCTGGCACACAGGCACTTAATAAATTTTGGTTGAAAGAATGAATATGAAGGAAATTTGAATCACCACTGCAAAGATTTTCAACTCTGAAATCGCTTGCTTAGAACAATCTTTCTCAATTTCCTAATTCCTATTAAACCTGCTTTGTACCTCACTGAAGTTCTTATGTTTTGAAGATTCCCCTATATTCTCAGCCCTGTCCTGCCTTCACTTGTCTCCTACTCATTCTGGTTCCTTCATGCATTCACATCAAACATGCTCTTGCTTAGGCTAGAATTTCTCACCTACGAATCCCCAATACCTTTAATCTACACTTCATCAGCTCCTAGTTCCAGATTTCCATGTGTGGCTGGAAAGTCATACTGATTTAACTTTTACATAGATCCAATCCCATGTGGAGCCTGTCTACCACTCTAAAAACCTTACTTTTTGCAATGGCTGAAAATCCAGGCTACCTTCCTCAACTTCCCACTGCCTTACTCTGTAGATATCTTGTCTCATAGTTCACTGACTGTACTCTTGATATGATTTACCTCCATAGTAGGCTTTATTTTTCTCCATCAATTTGTTTTATTCTCTTTTCTATCTGTAGTCTCTTCCATGTTCTCTTCCTCTCAAAGCAATTACACAAATAAAACCATCAAAAAATTGATCCAGCAGCCAATTGTCAATCCTATCTACCAGTCTTCTTCCTTTTAAAGACAAACTTCGTGAAAAATGGTCTACCCCTACAGCTGGCTACTTCTTTGCAATCCCTTTACTCCTACAATTTGGCCACATATCTCATCATTCTAGTGAAACCATTCTGGGAGTTTATACCAGTAACTTCTGAATCACCAAATTATTGTAAATAGCCTTTACTAAGTCTCTGCGCTATGTGACACTACTGACCATATATTCTTTCTTGATTACAGTCTTTACTGGAATTCTGTAACAGTTTCTCTACTGTCTTCATACATCTCCCCTTGACAGAATCTCTTCCAGTGGCTCCTCTTTATTTTCCTATGTCTTTAACGTGGAACGTTCCCCAAGTTTTAGTCCTTCTCTGGATATACTTCTCTCAATGTTTTTAATCTTCTCGCATGACACAGAACCAGGAATAGAAGCAAGCAAGGTCTTCTGACTAGCAATCCAAGACTTGCCATTTCATGTAAACTTTTTTCCTAACTTAAGGAATTACTTACCTGGTGAACTATAATATTATTTCACTCACTTCAACTATTAATTTGTTAAAAAGTAAATAGTTAAAAAAAACAAATTATACTGCAGTGCACTTAATAAGACTTTATTGCTAACATACCTAAAAAATGCTATTCAATTAAAGTTAACAAAGAAAATAAAAACTAATTTCTAAAATGACTTTCTTTCTCCATACCTTCCAATAGTAGCTCTGCCTTCATTTTTCACAGACTGGTAAATCTTCCTCTCTTCATCCGAAAGTGTAATGTGCTGAATAAATACTTTACGTTCTGGTAACTCCAAAACAGGTTTTCCTCTAATTTTGCTTGTCTTTGTTCTTCTAAGTGTAATATTTTTAATTAGGGACTGTAAACGCCTAATCAAAATAAAAGAAATAATCACTTAACTTTTTATTTCTCCATAAGTTATTTCAATGAGAACAAAAAGGAATATCTTAATCTATTACTGTTCTATAACCTTAGTAAAGATTTTTAAAAAAAAACACTTATTTGGGGTTTTATCTAATCTTATAATGACAGACATATTCTACAAAGAGAAAATTATAGTAACAAAATACATTTAAATTTGCCCTCAATTCAGTACCTGTCACAGTTTAATCTTTTATCCTGTCCTTATTTTTCTTAAGCTCTTCTCCCTGTTTTTCTAATCACTAACCCTCTTTTTCCTTCTCAATTCTGTCAACTACACCACCCAAAGTTTGACACTCAAATTCTTAAAAAGTAGCTATTAAGCGCAAGGCATTATACTAAACATCATAAATACATAAATGAGTAAGATCTTATCTTCAAAAAATTTCTCCAGTAATATGAAAATCAAGGTACATAAATAAGTAATTTTTATAAAGTAATGAATGCCAAAAATAAAAATTAAAACATGATGTGACAATTCAGAAGAGGGATAAATGCCTGCTAGATTCTACAACCTTTACAATCTTCTCAATATCAGAAAAAGAAAGGAAGCAACGCTTTAAAAAAAGATTTTTTCTTAACACTGAAATATAAATACAATTTCTTAAATCAGAATTTAAATAGTTGGTTCTGAGGAATCAAGTAGACAGTACTGCAAACGAGGTTAGTGGCTTTTGAATCTTTTTCACTGTAACCCACAGTAAGAAACATATTTTACTCCACCCATCAAACATACAGAAACACATATACATATAACAGAAACAAACATTTCACAAAACAATACTGTGTGTGATGCACTCTGCTATTTTCCTAAATCTTCTACTCTATTTCATTTTCTTTAATGAACAGCTATAATGCTAGCTGCCATCTTTATGATTTCACAAAATGCTAATGAATCCTAAACCCTCTGTCTGAAAACCACTGATCCAGGCAAAAAATCTGAACGTTAGCCTAGTACCTTGCAAAACGCCTATCAGCAAGTTGATATCTATGAGAAGTTGAGTTTTCATCTATCTCCACCAGAAACAACTTTCTGTCTTGTAAAACTCTTGTTACTGCCACTGTATTACCACATCATTCAGCTATCACTATATAAATCTATACAACAGGGGTCCCCAACCCCCAGGCCATGGACCGGTACCTGTCCGTGGCCTGTTAGGAACCAGGATGCACAGCAGGAGGTGGGCAGCAGATGAGCGAGCAAAGCTTCATCTGTATTTACAGCCGATCCCCATCGCTCGCATTACTGCCTGAGCTCCGCCTCCTGTCAGATCGGCGGTGGCATGAGATTCTCATAGGAGCACGAACCCTACTGTGAACTGCGCATGTGAGGGGTCTAGGGGTCTTGCGCGCTCCTTAGGAGAATCTAATGCCTGACGATCTGAGGTGGAGCTGAGGCGGTGATGCTAGCGCTGGGGAGTGGCTGCAAATACAGAGTATCATTAGCAGAGAGGTTTGACTGCACAGACACCACAATAAATCGACTGCTTACAGACTCATATCAAAACCCTATCAGTGGGCTTCCCTGGTGGCGCAGTGGTTGAGAGTCCGCCTGCCGATGCAGGGGACACGGGTTCGTGCCCCGGTCTGGGAGGATCCCACATGCCGCAGAGCGGCTGGGCCCGTGAGCCATGGCCGCTGAGCCTGCGCGTCCGGAGCCTGTCCTCCGCAACGGGAGAGGCCACAACAGTGAGAGGCCCGCGTAACGCATAAAAAAAAAAAAAAAAAAAAAAAAAAAAAAAAAAAACCCTATCAGTGAGTAGCAAGTGACAAGCTGCATCTTACGGAGTAGACGACATAAGCAACACACTTATGGGTGTCACTGTCTCCCATCACCCCCAGATGGGACCATCTAGTTGCAGGAAAACAAGCTCAGGGGTTCCCAACGATTCTTCATTATGGTGAGTTGTATAATTACTTCATTATATATTACAATGTAATGATAATAGAAATAAAGTGTACAATAAACGTAATGTGCTTGAATCATCCCGAAACCATCCCCCACCCCGCCCCCATCAGTGGAAAAACTGTCTTCCACGAACTGGTCCCTGGTGCCAAAAAGGTTGGGGACCACTGCTATACAAGATAAGTTATGAAAATTTAGTGCATATTGGATTCTCTGAGCATATAATGTTTTTCCTGTCACTACTTAATTTATTAATGGTGGTTTTGAAGGTAAGAGCAACACACAAAGACCATATAGCTCTGCCTTCACAGTTCTGACTAAAATCAGGGAAAAGGAGGGTTAACCTTTTAGTGGTAGGTAGAAATATTTATCCCCCCAAACAAGAATCAACAGATTTTTGGCAGTCAGAGACATTAAGCCGTAAACACTTTTTGGAGAGGAAAGCCAACCGTCAGGTTAAAATAGTAATGAAAGTGGCAACTGCTTCAACCTGCGAACAATTATTTGTAGCTAATATTAATCAGTTGTCCTGAAATTACTTACCTAAGTCCACCTTCATCTCCCATTGTGACAGGACGCTGTATTGTTCTATGCCACCATTCTCTATCAAGAAATGGTTTAAGTTTTAAGAAGGAAAGAAGAGACCACAAGTCTTTTAAAGAATTCTGAATTGGAGTGCCTAAAAAGAACAGAAAACTGTTATAACTCTATAGCCAGAATACACAATCAAAATATCCACCGGCCCAATCAACGGAGACAACACTTGAAAATGGGCACTTTGTTCTAAGCGCACCCACTAACTATTAAGCTGTGAGTATAATCCTTTGTTAAACATATACACAATCTCAAAATACAGTCTGGCTCTGATTTTTAGCTCTCACTTGCCATACTAACAAAAAGACCACAGACCCCATAAACTCAACTTTCTCCTTAACAAGAACATTTGCTTATTTGATTTTTAAATCAGCAGCACTAGCAAGAAGAAAAAAACTAATCTGAGTTTATATTCTCGTCCCCATCTTCCAGTACAGGTTCATGAGTAGCAAACAAGCTCCATGATGGGAAGTAGAGAAATCAAGATTCTAACTGGAGGATTAAAGTGTCTAGAGTTCCAAAGTTCAAAAGTAAGTATAGTGACTGTTCCATAAATGAACTATAATTCAAATGTTGCTATATCGTGGGCAGCTATAAAAAAAAGTCAAAATGTTTTATTAAATGATTTCTATAATTGATTTTTGGGAGAGACTTTATATCCACTTGAAGTTTACAAAGTTACCTCATAACTTACTTAACCATACATATTTGGGAATTCATTTTTTATCATTACCTGTCAATACCCATCTTCTTTCTGCTTCTAAATCAAGTACAGCTTTTGTCTGCTGAGCATTTGGATTTCGTATGGCATGTCCTTCATCCAGGATCACTCTTAGCCACCTTATGCTATGTAGTGGACTATCAGCTTTAGTCTGAAATAAATGTTTCATATGAATCAAAAACACAGGAAGGTAAAATAATACTTTATGTAATTTAATAAGTAATATGAGTTGTTATTCTTTAATATCGTCACCTACTATGTGGTAGGTACTGCTTTAAGCACTACATATATTAAATTATTAAATGTTCACGAACTTATGAAGTATTATTACTCCTATTTTACAGATGAGAAAATTGAAGCACCAAGGTGTGACGTATGTTGCTCAAAGTACCACAGCTATGAAGTGCAGAGCTAGCATTCAAACCCAAGTAATCTAGCTCTCTGATGACACCTTGGTTCAAAACACTGAGCTATTCTTATTCTGCCTCAGATTCAAACATATGATGATATAAAGATTGTCAGTAAAAATAGTTATTTGAATATAACATAATTACTTTTATGTAAAAGTTAATGTTCTTACCTAAAGACTAAAATTTTTATAGTAAAGTGTTTTGGAAAACATTTTATCTTAACCGGAATTATACGCAAACAACAATTAGAATTCTAAATGAACTGGGAAACAAATTTCAGATACAAAAAAGCTTATTTTTAAATTGAGATAAACAATTATCAAATCACTATGACAGAAAACAATATTCCAGAATATCAGAAAAAGAATTCATTTGCAAATTGCTATATACACTTAATTACAATTCAGATTTTAAAATTTAAGTGTTCTAAATATAAAATATTCCTAAATTATTATCTAAAGGAAGTCAAACCTTGTTCTTTTTTTTGCAGAATATTCAAAAACAATTTCCTCTTGGGGGGACTAGAAAGGCAGAGCTGCAGCATCACCCTCCAAAAGGTGACCCCCAGTGCCAGCCCTCCACACCAGTACAGGAGGGCCAGGCAGCCCCACACCCCAGCAGATGAAGTCCCTGGGCTCAGCTGTTGGGCTGTGAGGACAGCCTGATGCTCAAGTTTCCCCATCTGTACAGTATGGTAAATCTGTGCACATAGTGTGGTAAATGCTGCACCTGAAGAAACCTGTGAAGCTCCTGATTTAGAGATCCTTAATTTGGGGCTAGAACCCATGGATGGGATTTAGGGCACTCCTATTCCTGAAATTATATACAAAATTATGTGGATATGTATGCACATGAATGCTTCTGGAAAAAGGGTCTAGAGCAGCACTGTCGAATAGGAATGTCATGCAAGCCACGTATGTCATATTAAATTTTCCAGCAGCTACACTTTAAAAAGTAACAAGATATAGGTAAAATAAATTTTAATAAAATATTTTATTAAAAAAAATTTCCTATTTACTTCCTATATATTAAGGGAAGAGTATAAAGCCTGAATTTTAGAACACTTTAGAAACCTGAAGCAATTAATTAAATTCAACTTCCGAAAATCTCTGAGTATCAACGTACTTACTCCATAGTCATGAGTTAAAATATTATATGTAGTCAAAACAATATCCTGTTTCGAAAGCAAGGCTGGGTCTCTAACACGATCAGGACCATAATAAACATAAAAATTCAAGTGCACATCTGATTTTATATGTTGTCCAAACTGGTCCTAAAAGAAAATTAGAAATATTTTAATAAGAAATAGGTTAGTGTCAGGTTCAATATGTGTATAAAATGTACTGTTTTGGCAGTAGTGTCACAAATCAAACTACTAAAACTGCATAAAAACAAGTTTCATGCAATCTAAACTAAAACAACAACAATGATGATAATAACAATACTAGTTATTTTACTGCCAGGGAAACTGACATATATACAATAATAATACATTATATAAATTTTGCCTGTCCCTACCAGTGGGCAGCTACTTCATTTTTAGAAGGAAAAAACAACCAAGCTTTTTTAAAACAGTAAGTTTTTTTTAATTTAGTATTTTACAAAAAGGGTCTTTAATGCTTCCATTTAGTGACTTAATATTATCAAAATTAAACACCGAAAGAACAATAGGCAATATTTTCAAGAATGTAGGTAGAGATTCAAGCACAGTATCTACTTTCATTCATTTATTATAGGCCTACTGTTTGCCAGGTATCAACCAGAAAGGTGGTGCAGCTAAAGAGAAAAACAAGACCTGGTCCCTGTCCTCCCTGACAACATGATCAGTTTTAAAAACTTGAGAATTTTTTGTCTGCTTTGGTTTTTTTAACTCAAGAAAACAGTAGATCTGGGAGATTCTGAGCAGGAAAAAAAAAAAAAAGATTAGAAAGAGACAGAAGGTACTAAGGAGACACAGCTGGGAAACTATTAGATGAAAAATGAAAAAGATGATGAAGACCTATACCAGACTGGCAAAAGTAAGAACAGAATGGAAAGGACTGGTGTGAAAGACAGTGACTGATGGGACTTGAGAACTAATTAAATATGGGATATGAAGAAAAGGGAGAAGACAAAAGACGACTCTGATACTTAAAATAACTACTAGAACTGTGTGATAAAGATACAGAGACGTTTAAAAAAAGAAGGGAAAGCAGGCATAAAGATGAGAAAGAAATAATGAGTATTTTAGACATTTAAAATTTTTGGTCACCATAGAATATCTGACTAGAGAAATATACTCCAAAAATTTAAATACTGGCCTGTAATGCAGGTGTAGATACAGACTTTAAAGTTATCAGTAGACAGTACATGAAGCTACAGGAATGAATAAGATTTTCTAAGGAGAACAAATACAATGAGGAAACCAGGTTAGGGGAAAAGCCTGCAGAGAGCAATACTTAAAGAGCACAGCTTATGCTTCATTGGGAGATAAGACATGATGTCTGAGATATGATTTTAAATATTCCAGCAAAGAAAAAAATAAAGCAAATGTGGTAAACTTTTGATTCTTGAATCTAGATGACTAATGGAGATCTCATTACAAATTTTCATAATACAAAAAAAAAAAAAGCTTTAAGTGAAAAAAAGGCAGACTACATAGGAAGCATGGAAGGAAGAGGTAGAGAAAAACAGTGGTCAGAAAATTGGGATAGCAAACAAAATCTTGGGCAGGGGACCAAAGAATATCAAAGTTTCAAGAATGAATACAAGATCAATTTTTTTTTTTTTGCGATATGCAGGCCTCTCACTGTTGTGGCCTCTCCCGTTGCGGAGCACAGGCCCCGGACGCGCAGGCTCAGTGGCCATGGCTCGTGGGGCCAGCCGCTCTGTGGCATGTGGGATCTTCCTGGACTGGGGCACGAACCCATGTCCCCTACATCGGCAGGCGGACTCTCAACCACTGCACCACCAGGGAAGCCCCAAGATCAATTTTTTAATTTGTAGTTTATGTTCATTCCCTCTCTTTACCAAAAGGATTGAAGATTTACAAAATAACACATAACAAAAAGTAATAAAAGGGAAACAAAGTCAGGGCAGAGGAAAAGAAAAAGGGAACTCACTGGACATGGCAACAGTGAAGTCTTTGAAGCCCTTCAAAAAGAGTTTCTACGGAGGGTGGGAGCAAAAACCAGACTTACTGTGGGCTAAAGAGAGAATGAAATCTGAAACAGTTAAGGCAAAAATACAGAAAAGAGGATAAAACATGAAAGAGTAAAGGTGAAAATGCAGAGAATCTTATCAAGAAATCTGGTGGAAAACGAAAGGAGAAAGTACAGTAAGAGAAAACTGAATCAACGGGTTATCTTGAAATGAAACAGAATATCTGTGGAAAGATCAGACTTGACATAAAAGAAAATTAACTCTTTTGGAGAAAGAGAATTATAGTACTGAGTTTCTAGTCACTGTGCTAGGTTGCGTGTGTGTGTCTGTGAGAAGGAAACAGGTGTTATTTAATTTTCCATTGGGAGGATAAATAATCTGTCTGAATATCCAGAAAAATTATGTGGTGTAAGTGGGATTGGTATCTTCCTCCTTTAACTGGATTCTTTCCCATGTTTGAAGACAAAGAAGGGAAGATAAGGTACTTCTAGCTTGTTTATTACGGTGCTAGGTTATGTTACCGGGAGGCTTGGAAGAGAGCAGCTTGTCGAGAGATTGCAAAATTCTAATTCTTATCCCTATATGCTCAACCATCACTCATTCCTTTCAAAGTCAGTTTTTCCATAACCTCAGTAGGCATGATTTTGCCAAGGTTTCCTTTCTTATGTTTATATACTAAACTTTTGGGTTTTTTCCAAATATAAAATTATAACGACATACTAATTACCGATTTTAAAAATACATATCCATGGCCCCAAGCAGTTAAAAAGTCACTGTTCTTTTGTTTACACCTCCATTAATACTTGTAAACCTCACCCTGAAACTGCTATTCAAGTACCCATGTACTGTCTTTCCAGCAATGGACCACACATCAAAAGAAATAGCATAGCTTTGTTGGAATAAAAAAAAAAAAAGAGCAAGAGAGAACTAAAACTCATCCTGGTCCTAAGAGGAAAAATGACACTAATGAGAAGACAGTGTGATTAAAAAAATGATAAATACACCAAAAACTTACAATAAAAAGATAACAGCCAAAGAAGGCAAAGCTACATAAAAGTCAAGAAGATATGAAAGAGGTCACAGAATTTGACAATTAGACAATAACTACAAATTTTTTCCAAGGAAATTTAGAGAACTGGTGGCAGAAGCCAAGTTACAATGAGCTAAGGAGTTAGTAAATAAAAGCATGAAGTGGAAATTAAACCCCAAGAGTTAAGGCAGTGAATGCAAGAAGAGTAGCAACTTAAAGGTGAGACATAATCAAGAGAAAGTATTTAAAAATGTAAAAGATCTATGTTTCATGAAAGAGCCAGTGGAGAGAGACTGAATAACCAGGCAAGGGGAAAAATAACACACAAAATGAAAAGGCAGAAAGAGATGGAATCTAATGTACAGACTAAGGTATCGCTCTTACAAAGAGTAGGACCTCTTCCACCTCTGAGATTAGAGGAGGAAAGGCCAGGAGAGATGCAGATAACCTTGGAGATGGCAAGAATGGAAGTTCACATCCAGTGGTCTTTTTGTTCACAATGCTTCCAACAGAGTTATTATTTCATTATAACATGCAGCTTGAAGCTCAAACTGGAAAGGAAATAGAACCAAGCTGCTCCTACACATAACACATAAAGAGGTTCCATTCCAATGCAATGTTTTAGAACAGAAAAGCAATCTGGAAGAAGAAGAAAAAAAAAAAAGACAATATTTTCTGGTGGTAGCCTTAAAAGCATAGGCTCTAGAGTCAGAATGTTGGAGACTATATCCCAGCTCCACCAATTTATTGGCTGGATGACCTTAGGCAAGTTACTTAATTTCTCTGTGTTTCAGTTCGGTCACCTGGAAAATGAGAATAATAGTTGTGAAGATTAAATGAGAAAATCTATGAAAAGAGCTTAGGAAAAAACTGAGCACATAGGAGCTCACTAAATGTTATAAGCTGTTATAAAAACAAAAGTTATCATTAGTGGTGTTCTTAAAAAAGAGGCTCTAACAGTTCATAAATAAGGTGTGGTCTTAAATTATACACTCTGGGGGACAGAAATGGAAGAGGAAGAAGTACAAGCCAAATCTTATGACAGCAACTGACAATGTTTCTTTCTCTACTATAAATTTTCAAAGAAAAATAACTTCAGTTCAGCAAATATAATCCCAATTCACTTAACAGTTACTTCAATTTAAATATAAAGTGCTGACCAAGCATATTTCTTGCAATGAAAGACTCTTTTTACAGTGTCAGACAAATATAAATTACATGTTTTTAAAGGGCTGTGAAGACTTACAATCCAGTTGCTTAACACAGAAAGTGGACAGATGATCAGTGTTGTTCTTGGTCTCTCTTCAGTATCAGTTTTCTTTGAACTCTCCACTGCAGATGCTCCTGAAAGAAGATACATACTTCAGCTATTTTTTTTTTCTCAAACATACACAAAGTCAATGAAGATATGACAAAAATGTGCCTCTATGAAGAGAAATTAGGAAGAATTAAAATGAGGGACTTCTGGGCTTCCCTGGTGGTGCAGCGGTTGAGAGTCTGCCTGCCAATGCAGGGGACGCGGGTTCGTGCCCCGGTCCGGGAGGATCCCGCGTGCCACAGAGCGGCTGGGCCCGTGAGCTGTGGCCGCTGGGCCTGCGCGTCCGGAGCCTGTGCTCCGCAGTGGGAGAGGCCCCAACAGTGAGAGGCCCGTGTACCGCAAAAAAAAAAAAAGAAAAGAAAAAGTATAGTACTGGCACAAAAACATACACATAGATCAATGGAACAGAATAGAAAGCCCAGAAATAAACCCACACACTTATGATCAATTAATCTACAATAAAAAAAAAGGCAAGAATATACAGTGGAGAAAAGACAGTCTCTTCAGTAAGTGGTGCTGGGAAAACTGGACAGCTACATGTTCAAGAATGCAAAAGTAAAACATTCTCTAACACCAAATACAAAAATAAACTCAAAATAGACTGAAGACTTAAATGTAAGACCAGATACTATGAAATGCCTAGAGGAAAACAGGCATAACACTCTTTGACATAAATCACAGCAGTGTTTTTTGGATCCATCTCCTAAAGTAAAGGAAATAAAAGCAAAAATAAACAAATGGGACCTAATTAAACTTAAAAGCTTTTGCACAGCAAAGGAAACCATCAACAAAACAAAAAGACAACCTACTAAATGGGAGAATATATTTGCAAATGATATGACTGATAATGGACTAATATCCAACATACATAAACAGCTCATACAACTCAATATCAAAAACACAAACAACTCGATTAAAAAATGGGCAGAAGACCTGAATAGACATTTTTCCAAAAAGGAAATGTAGATGGCCACAGGCACATGAAAACATGCTCAACATCGCTAATCATCAGGGAAAGCAAATCACAACAGCAAGATATCACCTCACACTTGTCAGACTGGCTATCATCAAAAAGAACACAAATAACAAATGTTGGTGAGGATGTAGAGAAAAGGGAACCCTCATATACTGTTGGTGAGAATGTAAATTGGTGCAGCCACTGTGGAAAACAGTATGGAAGTTTCTCAAAAAACTAAAAATAGAACTACCATATGACCCAGCAATTCCACTCTTGGGTATATATCCAGAAAAGATAAAAACACTAATTCTAAGAAATACATGCAGCCCAAATGTTCACAGCAGCATTATTTACAATTGCCAAGATATGGAAGCAACCTAAGTGTCCATCAGCAGGTGAAATGGATAAAGAAGATGTAGCATATACATACAATGGAATATTGCCTGTTAAAAAGAATGAAATTTTGGGAATTCCCTTAGGACTTAGTGCTTTAACTGCTGTGGCCCAGGTTCAATCCCTGATTGGGGAACTATGATCCCACAAGACAAGTGGTGTGGCCAAAAAAATTTTTTTTAAATAAATAAAACAACTGTTTTCACACACACAAAAAAAAGAACAAAATTTTACCATTTGCAGCATCATGAATGGACTTGGAAGGCATTAGGCTAAGTGAAATAAGTCAGACAGAGAAGACAAATACTGTATATGATATCACTTATATGTGGAATCTAAAAAATACAACAAACTAGTGAATATAAAAAACAAGAAGCAAACTCACAGATGTAGAGAACTAGTGGTTACCAGTAGGGAGAAGGAATAGGGAAGGGGCAGTGTAGGAGGAGGGGAGTAAGAGGTACAAACTATTAGGTATAAGATAAGCTATAAGGATATACTGTACAACATGAGGAATATAGCCAATATTTTATAATAACTGTAAGTGGAGTATTACCTTTTAAAATTGTGAATCACTATATTGTACACCTATAACAGGTAATATTATACAGCAACTATATTTCAATTAAAAAAAGTTTTTAAATTTTAATTATGTGTTTACTTGTTTATTTTATATTCCCCCCCGAACATCAGACATAAGCTCTGTGAAAACAGACTTTTGTCTGCTGTATCTCCAACACGTAAAACAGAGGATACTAAGGTGCAGAGATATAATAACTTGTCCCAGATCACCTTAACCACAGTTCAATCTCTTTCTATTTCAAATATTCAGACTCTTAAGCACTGTCATTTCCCTATGAATTACAAAATATAAAGTAATAATAAAGATCACTTACATTTTTAATTGAAAAGCATATTCTTCTCATACCAAAAATAAATCTCTGTAATAATTCTAATTAATCCAAATTAAATTTTAAAGCAGCCATAAATTGCTCTGTGCCTTTATTAGAAAAAATATCTATGCTACTCAGATGAGTAAGGGACCTATTCCCATCATATTTTTTGACCTAACTAAAACAAACAGAATAAGAAAATACATCAAAGTGCACTTTTAAAAATGAGATTGTCTTTTTTCTTTTCTCTACTTTCTTAACTTCTTATAAAACGGTTTTATAACTTTTGTCATTTAAAATTTTTTTCTTTGAAAAACAGAAAAAACAAACCAAACGAAAGGTAAAAACCCAGCAGATTTACTTACTCTTTTTCAACATTTTCTTTTTGGTTGCAGGGGTAGATGAAGTAAGTGCACATGCAAACTCTGCATCTTCTTTAACCTTAGATGATCCTGCTGAAGTAAAAACCACAGAATCATTAAGATATTTGAAAACCAATTCTCTCCTGTACTTAAGTACAGGTACTTTCTAAGGATAGGAAATATAATACCACTTCCACACTTTCTTAAGAGCTTATATTACTAAATAAAAATAAAATAATTTCTAGTAACCAAAATTGCCTCTTTTGACACT
This sequence comes from Phocoena sinus, assembly GCF_008692025.1. NCBI lineage: Eukaryota > Metazoa > Chordata > Mammalia > Artiodactyla > Phocoenidae > Phocoena > Phocoena sinus. The sequence continues at coordinate 29,034,673 of NC_045766.1, forward strand.
ATCTTTCCAGCTCAAAGAAGAAATGTAGTCATTCATGATTCACTGTTGCTTCTCTTGAGGAAAGATGTGAAAGTAGAAGCAGCCATATGCAAAGTGATTCAGCTCCCAGGTGGAAGGAGAATGTTTTCAATGAAACAGGTGTTTAACTTTTAATGAAGATGCTGCCAAATTTTCAGATCAGTCAATGATGATGAGTTATTTTCCAAGTGCAATACAATTTCTTAACTTATTAGGAATACAACACGATCAGATTAAAACAAAGTAAACCATATGTTTTAAAGATAAAGGAAAAAGTAAAGATACTCACTGAATATTTGTAAATCTGTATAATGCTAAGTAACGGTAATAGTAGTACTATACTGACAAGGCAGTCTCAGCCTACTTTTGTAACTACAATTTATACGTATACAAAAAAGGTTTTATTGAAGTCATTTTATTAGTAGAGAGTACTTTGTTTTGTCTAAAGCTGGTTTAAATATATTCTCTTAAATTTTAATTTGAAACTGTTCTTTCAATTTGCTTCCCTCATTTAACACCCTTGATAAGCATAAATAGTTCAAATGTAAAAAGCAGTCAAGTTTACGACCTATTACTAAAGAATTCCAAGCCAGACAGATACAAATCAGTGAGGTTTTACTTTAATAATCTTTAAGTGTAGATTAGGGATACTGAGAAAGGGACTTTCCTGGTGGCGCAGTGGTTAAGACTCCATGCTCCCAATGCAGGGGGCCCGGGTTCCATCCCTGCTTAAGGAACTACATCCCACGTGCATGCCGCAACTAAGGAGCCCTCCTGCCACAACTAAGACCCAGCACAACCAAATAAATACATAAATATTTTTTAAAAAAGGGGATATTGAGATATACATACCTTTTTCTCTGATTTTAGTCTCTGACTGTGTATTTTTCAGTTTGCCTAAAAGCAAAACCAAATATAACATTGGTCACATTAGGAAATTAAAACATAGGACACATTATCAAATCAAACTCACTTCCTATTACCTTTCATTTTCTGTGGCAATTCATTTGTTTCACTTTCCTCTGAATCGCTGCTTTCAGTGTACTGTACCGCAGTTTTTCTCCTAAAATTAAGTATACACAAATTTTTTATCAATCCAAAACAAAATGGGATATAAAAACTTATGTTTAATAAATGTAATTAATACAAATGCTTTTTGTCTTGCCCCGGTTTATTTTTTGAAAAAATATCAAGGGAAAAAATTTTTTATTTGACAAATGGAAGTCAAATTTGCTGAAAGCATTTTGCTTTCGTAGCCAGAAGCATTCACTATACAAAATGCAGTATCACTATCGTTAAAATAAGTTTGAGAAAGTAAACCATTCTAAGATAGTAATCCCTTCAACACTTTGTTCAGTATTTGGTAATTCAATTCAAACACTTATATTAAAACTAGAACAAAAAAGAAGTGACTCTGATTATCAAAGATAACCCTCCAATATAATGAAATAGGCAGCTAAGGGGCAAAAATATAATTCTTTCACAGTGAAAATTTTTATAAATTCTGTGTAGAAACAGTACAATACGGTGGTTAAGTGCCTAAGAACAATGGACTCTGGAGAGAGACTGCTTAGATTCAAATGTCCATTCCACCATTTATTTGCTATGTGACTTTAGGCAAGCCACCTAATATTCTTCTAAGCTTCAGTTCCCTCACTTGGAAAACAGGAATAAAGATACAATCCACTGTAGGATAAAATGTGTTACTACATGCAAAGCCTCTAAAATAGTGCTTGTTGCACAGTAAGTATATATTTATTATAGTATGTGTGTTGGTGGTTGTTTTTCCCATGTCATCATTATTTCCACACTCTTTAATCTGATCTGGGCTATCTAACAGTGCCCTGTTACCAACGCTCATGGTCAGTTCAGAGTTATAAGATTTGATATCTAGATGAGAGGGAAACTCATGAGTCCTGGTTTTGTGCTCAGTTCAGACAGGTACTAAAGATAGAGAACAATTAACAAAGCCCCAGTTTTGAAATCTCTATTGGTGGAATAGCTAAGAGGGACTCAGATTTGAGGTCATGCCTGCAGATATTGATGGTGGACAATAAAACACAAAAGCCAAGTATTTAGATCTACCTCAGAGAGTAAATAAAATTTATAAAGTTAACAGATTCAAATGAAGAGTAGAGGAGCATTATGTGTTTTATTCAAATTCTCCCTCCAGTCTACATTAATATAATACTCTCCATGAATAACTTTATCATGTCTTATTTCCACTAAAGGTAAAGTGAGAAAGAACTCAGATGAGCAAAGAATGCTTTTGTCAAACCATCCGACACATATACATCAGTTCTCAACTCCTCAAATTCATAAAGAAAATTCTTCTAAAGTCTTAACAAAAGCAAAACACCCAAGAGCTAGATCTCAGTTCCTATGTGAAAGAAATAGGAAAATAGTAGAAAGACAAGTGATTATTAAAAATTACCAATTCAGCTCTTTTATATATTATTTTTTTTCACCTATAAAATGAGAACGGTCTACCTGCCTAAGTCACAATGACTTTAGCAGTTTCAAATTAAAGAATGTATTTGAAAGAACTTTGCAACTGAGATAACGGTCATAGCTCTCTCCCATATGTAAGAAAACGGAGAAAGAGTTTAAACATATTACATAAAATTAAACCATAACAGAGTTTACCTTTTGGGGCGGGAGCTAGAGAATTCTGACTTGGGATATTTATTCTTTCCCTTGTCATCTGAAATACTGGGTTCTCCACTACATCTAGATCCTTCTATTTCAAAAAAAAGGACAAATATACAGAGTATTAGTAAATTGTCTTAGACTAGCAGTATCCTTCTTAAAACCTTGGTTTTCCAACTCAATAGCTCAACTTTCTTAGTATCGTCATTCCTATTCTTTCAATCAGCCAGCTGTACTCTCTACAGTTTCCTAATCTAGTATTTTCTCACTGAAAAGTACCTTCAATTTTTTTGTGCCCAGTCTTTCCCCTGTAGTCATCTAGCCAATCCCTACACTGGCTGAATTTCCTGCTATACCAAGGCAGCTAAGAGCTGCTGGAAAAAAAAAAAAGAACAATAAACAGGTGGTATTAGGGTTAGGGTCACCTTGTATCACTTAGCAACTCTTTTACCTATCACATGTTCTCCCTACCCACTCACCTGGATGATCTATGCTACACTGGATCCTCTGCCTAGATTTTAAACTCCTTTTACTCCCAGATGACCTACTTCACTTTACAAAAAAAAATCAGATGTCATCTTCTATAAATTATCAATTTTCCTACCTTTTTATTCCCTCAATTATCTATATTCTTCCTCAACCTTACTTCCTTTCCTTCTCATGCTAACTCATGTACCTATTTTCTTGATCTCATTTCCTCCCACAGGCCACCAAATTATTCTCTCCATTGTATACAAAATCTTTTCCTATCCATGGATTTCCTTCTTAAACCACGCCCCCCAAAAGCCCTCAATTCTGCCTCTCTCTCCAACTAGTTTTCTCTTATCTGAAACACAGCAAAATTCATAACAGCACACAGTTGTTATTAACAGTTCTTCATCTACTAGTCTTATTTTAGAATCATTTTAGTCTTGCTCTGTTCTAAGCAATCTTAAGAAATTAATTTTATGAAAGTCACTGACTGCTAAATCCAGCCACGTAACTGTTAAATCCACAGATCCCTTCTCATTTCTCCTCTGCCTAATTTGGCTCTAATCTATCTTTCTATTTTTACCTGCTGTTTATTCATGCACATTCTGCTGTTACTCGTTTACATTATAAATACCATAAACTACTGAGGTCCCAGAGCAATATACTCTGTGTTTTGTCTTGCTTTTAACCGCCCTTTCATGGTTTTTTTTTCCTCAACCAAAACTGCTTTTCCTCCTCTAATGTGCTACCAAGCCAATTCCATCATCGCATCGCTTCCTTGATGAAATTTTTCCTACCAGTCCTCATGAGATTCTTTAGAAAAAAAGATCTGAAATTTTTGTATAGTACTAAGCCAAAGCTGGAATTACGTCATTAAATTGGAAAAATCTAAATCAAACATGGGGTCATGTTCAAAATTAAAGTTTACCTTTGATTAGTCCATCTGCCTTTTCACTGGTATTGTTCCCTCCAAGTTTCATAGATTCATCGTAAACATTACATTCCTGGATGAAAAGGCATATTTCTTACATAGTACTGCCGTCAGTTTTAAGTAAACTTAAAAATGCATCCTATTTTATATTACTTTACTTTACATAATAAAGACTACGTAAATTGCTACCCTATTCTGGAGCAGTGGAAGGAGGTGCATTAAGGAGAAAAATGTACAAACTGATGAAAAATTTTTTTCACAGGTATCTCAAAAAAGAAAACTAGTCTGTCTTAACCTTTTCAAAAGGAATACAAAAAGCAAACCTCAATTATAAATGGCATATTAGTTACTGTGAGAAACATTCACAAAATGGGATTTACTTTAGAATTAGAAGGAATTCTAAGACTACAAACTTTCAAACCAAGAGTCCCTAATAGATCTTTAATGAGGCTGCCACTGACATCCTTTTTTTCTGGAATTCCCAGAATGGGTAGATGAAATAGTCAGGTTTCAGAATGCCTCCTCCCTTACTCTATCAGGGATTTTCCCTGCCAACTCTGACTTTGTCCTTTTCCCTTCATGTGTTCTCCTTTGTTTCAAAGTGCAACGATGTGTACATGAGCACAAGAACTTCTATAAAAGTAAAATTTTATACTTCTCTGTGAAATATTTTCAACTGAGTCTAGTAGGGCAGGGTTCCTCTAATCTTACTTTTAATTCTAGACTTGATTCTGTAGGTAGGAATGACAAATAAAATTGGGTTTAATTAAATTAATTCTTCCAGTGTAAAAAGAAAGGTAGGCCTTCCCTGACAGCCCAGTGGTTAAGGATCTGCCTGCCAATGGAGGGGACATGAGTTCGAGCCCTGGTCCAGGAAGACCCTACATGCCGGGGAGCAACTAAGCCCATGCGCCACAGCTACTGAAGCCTGTGCGCCTAGAGCCCGTGCTCCACAACAAGAGAAGCCACCACAATGAGAAACCCACACGCCACAAGGAAGAGTAGCCCCCGCTCGCCGCAACTAGAGAAAGCCCGCGCGCAGCAATGAAAACCCAAAGCAGCCAAAAATTAATAAATAAATAAATTTATAAAAAATAAAAAGAAAGGTATAGGTCATATTGTGAAAGGTAGGTCATATTTTGAATCAAAACCTCAGAGTGGTGTTCAGGATTGGTTAGCAGGAGTACAATGTAATTTTTGCCTAGAATTAGGGCCAATAAAGGATATTTTATTTTAGTTTTTTAAAAAATAGAAATTTAAACATCTTGCAAAATCTCATTAGAGTTTATGTTTTACTTAAAATGTGGTTGAAAAGAAAATCTATCCCCTTCCAATGGTATGAGTCTAAATAAATTAAAAATCCAAGATGTACCATTTTTAGAGATATGTAACTAGAAGTTATTTAGGTAATTAACTTTATAAAGCATTAGCTTCAAGAAACTGATGTTAAAAATGCCTTTCATGGCTTCCCTGGTGGCTCAGTGGTTAAGAAACTGCCTGCCAATGCAGGGGACACGGGTTCGAGCCCTGGTCCGGGAAGATCCAACATGCTGTGGAGCAACTAATCCCATGCACCAGAACTACTGAGCCTGCGCTCTAGAGCCCGCGAGCCACAATTACTGAAACCCGTGCGCCTAGAACCCGTGCTCCGCAACAAGAGAAGCCACTGCAATGAGAAGCCCGTACACTGCAACGAAGAGTAAGCCCCTGCTCGGCGCAACTAAAGAAAGCCCGCACGCAGCAACAAAGACCCAATGCAGCCAAAAACAAATAAATAAAATTAAAAAAAAAAAAAGGTTTGTCACTTAAAAAAAATATGCCTTTCATCATTCTACCCAGTCTTCAATAATCAGTACAATCATTTATATTATATTAAATAGTATGCAAAAATAATTCTAAAGTTTATCTACAAATAAAGGATGTCCTTTACATTATTCATTTCATATTAAATGACTCTTAGTAAGCCTTTTCTTCATAGAGTTCAAGGATATAAAGTCCAACCTATCAAATCATACTATGCTCCAATCTCATGAAATTTAATAACACTTCACTCTGTAAGCTTGGAATATCCAAATCTATCTGAAATAATGAAATTTCTGTTGCAATAAATGCTTAGCTGGAAATCACATTTTCAGCCTCAATTTCAACTAATATAGCAAACTAAATATCCTAAAACCTTCCTACTACGTAACATGTTAAATGCATGGCTGATCTTGGAGAAAAAGGGAAAGCCTTATTGATGATAATTTTTTAATTGGTAATTGACAATGAAGCTATAAGTAGTCTTAGGTGCTATTCTTCAGTTTTAATAACTAAATGTAGAAAGGACAGACGTGGAAAGCACTGGACTATTCAGGGTAGGGAACTGAATCTTAGACATTAACAACAGAGTTAAACTCCCACTAAAAGTACGAAGAAGGAAATGCAACTAAGCGCAGAAATTAATAAAATAGAATCTTAATAAACAGTTGTAGGAAAGTGATATGCAGCATCTTTGAAAAGTAAAAAATAAGAAGAACAGTAGAGAAAAGTCCAAAAAAGAGATATTTTGCATACACCTTGCACCTAGTTACTTCCTACTTTAAGTTCTTTGGATTTTCAGCTGAGAATGAAGAACAACCGTTTCATTCTTATAACATTTATTTTCCCTACAAAACTAATTCATTATTAATTCTTAGAAACTGAATATACATGTATTATGTGTATATATGCTATATATAAAAATATACACAAATTAAACATCAAGAATAGTCACCCATTCTCTCATCATTGGGACATAATTATCACTATTAACATTTTGGCACATACAGTATGTGTGACTACACTTAAGACGTATATAAATATGTATTTACAAAATGAAGACTCAAACTCTATACACAGAGGTGTATCTGGCCTTTTAACTAAAAAAGATCATGGAAGTATTCTTCAAGAATAGGACTTTGTAGTTGCATAATATTAAATTTTAAGGTTGTATCATAATTTAACTGTTAACTTATTGACAGGTATCTCTTTTCTGCCTTTAAAATAATGCTGGGGAAATAGACTTGTATTTTTCTCTTTGGAAAAAATGCATTTCTGATAACTTCTTTAGTTTCTTTGAAATGGCACTGCTGAATCAAAGATTACAAACACTTTTAAGGCTTCTGATACACATTACCAAATTGCCTTCAAGAATGTAGCATAAACTTTCACTCTTATCAGCAACACGAGAAAGGCCATTCATCATATCTCTAAAAACCAGATATTATCAATTTTTTGGCAAAAATTTTTTTAATGACAAAATTAAAAGGTTTTACAATAAACCAGAGACTTTCGAAAAAACACACTAATACTTCACCTTCTTCAGCTGATTTTTCTTAATTCTTTCAATAGGAAGAGATTTGCCATCATGGAAGTTGGTAAGAATCACTGCAATGGCTGTCAGAGTTTTGCCCTTTAAAATGTTTTACAAAGAAAAATGGTCAGATTCTGAAACCCAGTTGACCAGACAACATTCCGAAACTAATATTTAAATCAAGTAAGAAAATATCAAACAGCATTCAGGGCCACAGAAGTATGCTAATTATTATACCAAATAATATACATATTAGTGAAGTTATTTCATTCATTAAGTTAGTAAATGCTTTACCATGCCATATTACTAGGAGTATTAAATAATTTACTGTGTAAAATACTGTAAGCATCATTGAGAAATGTCACTTTGTATTTTTAATCCTTTTTTAATTGAGGTATAATTTTCATACAACGAAATTCACAGACTTAAAGTGTATGGTTTGATAGGTTTGACAACTGTATACACTGGTGTAACCACCACACAATTAAGATACAGAAAAATTTTATCACCTAGAAGTTGCCCTGTATTCCTCTGCAGTCCATCTCCCCACCTCTGTACCAGACAACGGCTGATTTGTCTCTATCACTATATATTAATTTTGCCTGCCTTTGAACTTGATATAAATGGAATTACTCAATGTACTCTTCTTTGTTTAGTTTCTTCTGCTCAATACAATTTTAGGCCTAGCCCTGATTCAGAGCATGTGGTGACATGAGCTGGTATAAGTTGTTCCTTAAGAAGAATGGAGTAATATAGAGAAATGCTTATTAGCAATTCATTGTGTTTTTTTACTGCTAATATTCCATCGTATATGCATACATGGCACACTTATTTGTGCATTCACCTGTTGGTGGACCTTTAGATTGTTTCCAGTTTTTGACTACTATGAATTAAGCTGGAGCAGCTAGCAGTACAAGTATGTAAGTTTTCCATAAACGTATGTTTTTAGGGAAATGTCACTTTACTGAATGACTCCCATTTAAATGTCACATTTAACCCTGAACTAATAACTTTATCACAAAACTACAACTACTTGCTTGCCATGTAATTCAGAGCTAACTTAAAATGGTTAGTAATCCCAGTATGGACATAAGATAATTACTTTATTAAATTTCATTTAAAGATATTTCCAAGACTTAAAGACCATATACCTTACCAATAAAGCATACAGGACAAGATATTTCTTGTGCATTTTTTAAAAACAGAATCATGAAAATTTTCATTATTTTCCATAGCTGAATTTATAATTAGCAACATAGAAATAAACCTCTTTCAAGTTGAAAGCATTGTAAAGCAGCAGTTTTCAAAGTGTGGTCCACAGGTCCTAGAAGCTCCCCAGGACCCTTTCAGAAGTATGTGCAGTCAAAACTATTTTAATAATTCTACTAAGACCTTACTTGTGTTGATATCTGTAGTAATTCCACAGAAAGCAATGGTGGGTAAAACTGCTACTGCCTTAGCATGACACAAAGCAGTTGGCACTACATTATACTAGTGGTCACTGTATTTTTAACCGCCACATACAGTTAAAAAAAAAAAAAAAAAAAAGACAAACCAAAGAAACAATTTCACTTTAAGAATGCTCTTTACGAATGTTCTCGAGGGACTTCCCTGGTGGCGCAGTGGATAAGGCTCTGCACTCCCAGTGCTAGGGGCTGCTTTCAATTCCTGGTCAGGGAACTAGATTGCACATGCATGCCGCAACTAAGAGTTTGCATGCCACAATCAAGAAGCCTGCCTGACGCAGCTAAGGAGTCCACCTGCTGCAACTAAGGAGCCTGCCTGCCACAACTAAGGAGCCCACATGCTGCAACTAAGGAGCTGGCACTTTGCAACTAAGAAGCCCACAAAAAGAATGTTCTTGATAAAGCAGTACACATTCATTTTACCAAATCTCACCTCTTAAGTATACATGTTTTAAATATTCTGTGTAACAAGATGGCAAGTACACAAAATACTTCTTTTGCATACCAAAATATGAAGGTTATCTAGAGAAAAATCACTTGTGAGACTGAATTACAAGCCGAACTAGCTACCATGCATCGTCACTTTCAAGTACCACCATTTTAACTTGAAAGAATGACTGATAACTAGTTATTCATGACTGAGTGGCAGACATTTTCTTGAAAAAAATGAATAAAATGAGCCTATCAACTCCAAGGAAACAACTGACAGTGTTTGTTGTTAATGATAAAATTTGCGCTTTCAAGCAAAAATTATGTTAGAAAACTTGCATCCAACGCTATGAGTAGAAAAGCTTCCCAAATGTAAATGCCCTTCTAATAAGATCAGCAGTAGTATCAATGAATGTAAATTTTTTTGCATTGTATAATGAAATGCATCAACATTTGGCAGATCTGTGTAACTCAGTGAACCAATATATTCCAAATGAGCAACACCTAATGCTAAAAACCATGCATGGGTAAAATATCCATTCAACGTGCAAGCTACACCAATGGATATTAATGAAACAAAGTATAAAAAGTTCGTTGATATGATTTTTTAAGTTCCACATTATAGGAACTTTCCTGGCAGTCCAGGGGTTACGACTCTGTGTTCCCAATGCAGGGAGCACTGGTTTGATCCCCAGTCGGGGAGCTAAGATCCCGCATGGTGCAGCCAAAAAACAAAAAAGTTCCACATTATAATTATTAACCTTTAATAAACTAATATTTGCTTAATTTTCTTGTAGCAAAGAAAATCTAGTTATCTTAAAAAGTCTTTTAAAATACTCCCTTTCAAATACGTATCTGCATGAGGACTAATTTTCTTTGTATTCTTCAACAAAAACAACGTATCACACAGAATGAATGAAAGAATAGATATGAGAATTCAGCTGTCAATTATTAGGCCAAACATTAAAGAGACTTGCAAAAATGTAAAACAGTACCAGTCTTCTCATCAAAATTGCTTTTGTCTTGGAGTACATTTCATTGAAAAATATGCTATTTCTGTTAACACATAATGAGTTTTTTAACTGTTATTTTTAAAATAATAAAAAATTTTAATATCTAGTACCATAAATATTAATAGATATAGTAATAGAGACAACCCACAAAGACAGACACTCTTTGGGATCCTCAATAATTTTTAAGAACATAAAGAGTTGCTGAGACCAAAAAGTATAAAAACTGCTGGTGTAAGGAATCATATCTTTTCTTTAAGAAAACCCATGAAAGATAAGCTACCCTGAATTTCAAAAGAAAACTGAAAAACACATGTTTATATCATTACTGCCAATTATTTTAATTGTACCTTAGGCAAACAAGACAAAAGAAAAAAAAAAACTCAGCATTATTTTAAGCGAAAACCACAGGAAAAATTATGTTCTACACTCACAGTGATATCGAGTCCCAAACTGGCACCAACATATTCCCATCTCTATATACTTCAAAGTTACTTCATATAAAATCTTAGTTACAAAATAAAATGTTATTAACTCAAGGAAAAATATAATTACCAAACCCATATCATCAGCTAAAATTCCTCCATGAACATTTTCTGGTCGGTCCTTTTCAGAAAAATTTGTTATTGTGTTATAGTATAAGTCACTTCGCTGTTCCCAGAATGGTGGAAGTTCTTTACTGTTTTCCCGTGAAACCATCCAAGCTAGAGCTTGTTTTTGATGTGGAAGCAATGGTGTTTCAACAGCCTATAAATAAAAGAAACGTTATAAATAGAAATACAATAAGCCCTTTCTTTTACCCCATGCAGAATCTAGGAAAGTTGATCTTGTGATGAAAAATGTATAGATTAATACCGTATTTTTAAATTCCAAATACTTTTAAATAGAAAATACTGGCTCAGTACCTCAGCTGGTTCCATTTCCTGAGTTTTATCATCTTCCTTTAAATCTTCAAACAATTTGTCAAACTCTGTCTTAAGCTACAACAAACAGCAACAAGAAACATTACGAAACAAACCAATTCAAACAATAATTGCACTTAATTCAGAGATTTCAAGTCATTTAATTAACTAAAAGAGTCGAATACCAAAAGGTACATAAAATAAATTAATTCTTTGAGATACTACGCTGCTCAATAATGGCAGAATAAATAGATCCTTTAGGTAACTGTTACAGTCGAAAGAATACAGGATAGAGTTTTAAGTCCTGGGTTTCAGTCACAACTCTGTCACAAAAAAACCTTTATATAACTTTGGGCAAGACACTTTACGTATATGGCCCTGCATCTTATTACCACAAAAGAAATGGGATGAACTAGATTTAGAGTGTCTCTAAGGTTCCTTCTGCCATTGAAATTCTGTGATTCTATTAGCTGTATTCAAACCATTTTGGCAGATCCTACCAAGTATATTTGACTTTTTCAAGTAAATGACATTTCATTGATTATTATGAATAATCAGAAATAATCAGAAATCAGAAATTTGCTATGTGCTACAAAATATTAGGATAATTTCAATCTTATGCTAATCTTTAGTTGGTTCTTTAAACTGATCTAGTCCAATCGTACAGTAACATATATGTATTACAATTACTTTTGTAAATTAGCAAATAAATACATAGCAACAGCCCAGAAGAAATCAGGCCAAATCTAAAAAGTGAGGAGAGGTAATCTGGGGTTTACCCACCAGACACAAGCTCAAGAGCTTCCCTCGTGGCACAGTTGTTAAGAATCTGCCTGCCAATGCAGGAGACATGGGTTCAAGCCCTGGTCCGGGAGGATACCACACGCCACGGAGCAGCTGGGCCTTTGCGCCACAGATACTAAGACTGCTCTAGAGCCTGAGAACCATGACTACTGAGCCCACGCTCCACAACAAAGGGAAGCCACTGCAATGAGAAGCCTGCGCATCGCATGGAAGAGTAGCCCCTGCCTGCCTCAACTAGAGCAAGCCTGCGTGCAACAATGAAGACCCAACGCAGCCAAAAATAAAATAAATTAAAAAAAAAAAAAGAATGACAGACACAGGCTCAAGCCCTTCTAACAATGAGCAGGGAAAGTACAGTAACTACAATTAGAATATAAAAAGACTAATAACACTGATGAGTAGAGACAAAAAAAATTTTGATGTAATTGGTAGATTGATCTGCATTAATTTACTTTATACCCTTTTTTCCTCAAACTAACCCAGCATAACAGTATCCTGGATCACAAAGCAGACAAAGAAAGAAATAGACTAAGGCCAGAGATTCAGAACTAGTTTTTTTAGCACTGCATTTGCAACGTTCCTGAAAGGAGTTAAGTTTCAAGTTTCAACTTTTTAAAAATTACGGCTATTTTAAAAATTTCAAATAATACAAAAACATCAAAACAGAGTAAAACATCACAGGTGTATACAGCAATGTGTGTGTTTCAATGTATATATGAATGCATGTATGTGGACATATTCCTTATCACTGCTTTCTTTCTACATAAATATTTGCAATATATTTTATTTATTCTACATGTTCCATAACAATATAAAGATCACTAATACTAACAGATGCATATTTATCTTATATTTTTAAACATCAACCTTCAGCATTTAAAATTCACTCTTCACTTTTAGTTATGAAATAGAAGAGAAGTGCACCTGTTCGGTTGTAATCTGTACTGCAGCATGAACTGGCATACTATAGCTTGGTCCTGCTCTTCCAGAGCCCCAACCACTTTCCAAACTGAATCCTAAAGCTATAATTTACAAAATGAAAAGAATAAAATCACCAAATGAAATAAATTATCTTTTAGTAAATAGCTTTTAAAGCTTGTCTAATAAGCTGAATTAAAAATTCCCTTTATATGTGTTTAAAAAATTTTAAAACTAAATCTGCTAGGTTATTCAAAAAATACATTAAAAGAATTCCACATTATTTAAACAAACTTTTGAAAAACAAATAATACTTTTTCATTCTCTATTGGGAGATTCTTATCGTCTATAACTTATTAAAGAGAATGTTTAAAGTCAGGGATTTCCAGATATTATCACTGGGGGAAGTTAGAGGAGGGACCTCCTTGCACATTTTTCTGTGTATGTGTGCAACCTCCTATGAATCTATAGTTATTTCAAAATAAAGAGAAAAAAAATTCAAGGATTTCCTTAAAAAGATTCCTAACAAAAGAACTTGGAGCCTTCAGCACTAATTAATTTAGCCACCCAAATTCAAGGTATTACTTAAGAGAATAAATGTTTTACAATTCCAGCATCTTAACAATATCACAATAATAGTAGGTTAAACCCTGAACTTACTTTTTGGTGCAGGACCCAATTTAAATCCATGTTTCTTCAACTGATCTAAAACTGCTTTTCTATTTTCTTCTTTTCCCCAAAAAGTCATATGCAAAGGCATGGTAAAAGCATTGTTTGCACCAAAAGGAACTACCCTATTATAATTAAGAAAGAAAAAAAAAAGAGAAATTAGAAGTGTTATTTTTTTACATTTAAGTCTCATTAAAAATCTTGTTAAATAACTGCCACGTTCAAATTCCGCATGCAAGCAAAACAGAAAGGAACTAATTGAGCAGACTAGAAAGAAAAAGGACACGGACTAGGACCAACAATAACGAGAAGAAAAGGCAGTTTTTAGGACCAGAATGCCAGAAGAAACTCAGGTGAGGTAAAAGTGTTTAAATGCGTAGTTAGCCTATTACCAAGATCATAAGATAAGTAAAATAGCAAGTTTAATTCAGAAGGCAGAGCTTCCACTAACAGAACCATTGAGTGTAGCAACCCATTCTGGGAGCATGGGGAAGGATTTCCAAGAACTATTTCTGATCCAGGATTCACTGAAAGTTTACTCTCAATATCTGAAAAACTTGATGAACTGAGAAAGGAGAAAACAAGTAAACAAGTGAGAAGACACTGCTAAATATCTATCTTTCAAACTCACCTTTTAATATCCTAAACAACCCATACTAAAATTGAGGTCACAGACACAAACGCATAAAAGAGAAAATGTAACCAAAGAGACTGGGAGTTTTAAAAAAGGAACAGGTGGTAGAACTAAGAAGGTATATGCCTAGATAATGCAACAGCTGCTACTTATCTCCAATCAAATGACGTCATGTGGAAATAAGTATCCTGCATTACCAGATCTTCCATTTATCAAGAGAAATATTTATAAATAATTTTGTATAATTAGGGAAAATTAATATGCATAAAATGTAGAATGTCCAGATATTTGAATATCGGAAATAACTGAAAAGAAATTAAACACTGTGTAGGCAAAACCAAACTCATGTACATCTGATCACAGGCTATCAGCTTACAACCTGATTTAAACAAACACTTCCAAACTTCTCAAATCAATGCACTAAAAGGCTTTTTAAAAAGCTTTTTTCTTAAAAGATGGTGTGGACTTTCTAATATTTGAACCAAAGTCTATTTTTCTCCATGGTAGTAATTTACCAGGAAAGTGAGGGAACAGCTATTTGATGGCTAGGGTAGTGCAGGCAGATGAAAAAGGAATTAAAACATTTATTGAATGCATACTAAAGGTATAGCGACAAAAGTTGTCAGGGCAACTTTACATACCCTTACATTCAGAGATCACTACAACTCACAATTATTAAAACTGAACTCCAAAAGTGCATTACCCTTCAACTTGAGCCAATTTGTTGTCCATGATATAGGCCAAGGCAGCTGCAAGATCTTTCTTTATATGGCCGACCTGATTTCCATTCACATTGTTTACTTTAATTGCATTCTTATCATAAGGGTTATCGGGTTCTCGTTGTAAAGCAACCATTTCATTATTATTAACCTAATAAAAATAATAAACAGATATTATTATAAATAATAAACATGATGATACCTTTCTTCATCATACTTTATCTGGGATTTCCATTCATTTTTTAATGCTTACTGAGTAACACCACATATAAGAAATGCACATCTTCTTGGACTCATATTTCTATAGAAATATTAAAGAACATATTTTATAAGAATTCTTTTACAATATTTTCCTAATTTATATTCAATGGAAGTTAACCCTTGATATATAAAAAATACAATCAAAACTAACAGATGCACATTATCTAAAATTATTCAACATTGTAACTTCGAAAACAGGTAATCTCTTGAGTGCTTACTATGGGCCACACATTGTTCTAAGTACATTACACAGACTGACTTTTAAAACTGTCACAACCCTTTTGGTAGGTGTTATCATTATTTCCATTTTACAGATGAAGACACTAAAGCACAGAAAAGTTAAGTAACTTGCCCAAGGTCATAAAGTTAATAAGTAGCAGAGCTAGGATCTGAATCCAGGCAGGCCGGCTCCTAAGCCTAAATTCTCTAGAATCTCAAAGGGTTAAAAGGCATTAATTATAAGAGAGAATGGAACTGGAACAAGAAAATACATCCAGCCTTCAACTCATGCCATTATCTGATTGCACTTAATTAAAAATGGCCTGAGGGTGACATAATTGAAAATGGAAGAGTAAGGACTTCCAAAAATTCTCTCTTCCATAATAAAAGCAATGAAAAAACTGGCAAAAACTGTTTGAATCAACTTTTTCAGAACTCTGGAAACTAACCAAAGGATTGTAGAAACCTGGGGAGTCTTAATTCAAGAAAACAGCTGAATATCAGTGCCCTAGTCTCATCTCCAGCTCTCAGTTACACGATAGCCTTTAAAAATAACAACCTGCTGCACTTAATACAGCCTAGCAGTTACCAGAGTGAGCACACTGGAGCAGAATTTCAAAGATTTATTCCTATAGAATTGTCATTATTTGACCTGTATGGTGGTTCCCTAGAAGACCCCCACTTGCAAAGCTGTTTCTATTTGACCTCTGAGCTTACTCAGTACATAAAACGTTCTCCCTTGGGTGGGTGTTTGTCAAAAACAATTTTACAGGCAGTGGGTAACAGCTAGGGCAAACAAAACAATAACCAAAGGGCTTAAGAGGAAAAAGCGGAGAATAATATGTTCAAAGCTCCAATATATTCCTGGAAATCTAGAAGGCCAAATGCAAGCACAGGGCTGTATGCATGCTCAGGGCTGTGAATATGTTCAGGAAAGACCTGAGAAGGTCTTAAGCTCTCACCTCTGGCTAAACTTGAAGCTCTGAACAGGCAGGAAATAAAGGCTAAGGCAGAGCTGTCAACTGCCAAGCTGAGTGTTGAAGGAGTGCCCCAAATGCACACAGATCCTCTCAGTAAAGACTGGGAAATTTACTGGTTCTAGTTCAGTCATTACCTGACCACTAAGCTAACCAAATACAGATATCAGTGGCCAGACACAACAAAGACTTTCACAGGGTTAATTTAGCAAAAGTTACTAAACAAACAACAATAACCAAAATCAGCAACAACCAATCCAGGGGAGAAGGAAGAATCTGATTTCTAGAGCTGCCAAATTATTTTTTTTTAAGCTCACATTCATCATCACATATAGGTATTTTTAGTTGAAGTATAGTTGATTTATACTATTGTTAGTTTCAGGTGTACAGCACAGTGATTCAGTTATACATGTATATAAGTACACACACACACATATATATACACATATAATTTATAGATATATATAAAATCTATTCTTTTTCAGACTCTTTTCACTTACAGGCTATTACAAAATATTGCATATAGTTTCCTGTTCTATACAGTAGGTCCTTCTTGGTTATATAGCAGTGTGTATATTTTATCCCAAACTCCTAATTTATCCATCCCCCCCATTCCCCCTTTGGTAACCATAAGTTTGTTTTCTATGTCTGTGGATCTATTTCTGTTTTGTAAATAAGTTCATTTGTATTATTCTTTTTAGGTTCCACATATAAGTGATATCATACGATATTTATCTTTCTCTGTCTGGCTTACTTCACTTATTATGATAATCTTTAGGTCCATCCATGTTGCTGCAAAGGGCATTATCTCATTCTCTTCTATGGCTGAGTAATATTCCATTGTATAGATATACCATATCTTTATCCATCCATCTGTTGATAGACACTTAGGTTGCTTCCATGTCTTGGCTATTGTAAATAGTGCTGCAATGAACATTGGTGTGCACAGATCTTTTTGAATTACAGTTTTCTCTGGATGTATGCCCAGGAGTGGGATTACAGCATCATATGATTTAGAGTTGCTATATTATTTAAAACGTCTACTTTTCAACAACAACAAGAGAGACATGCAAAGAAACAAGAAAGTACAGCTCACACAAAGGAAAAAAGCTATCAATCATCTACCCATAAGGAAGCACAGATGCTTGACCTACTAGAAAAAAACTTAAGTTTTAATTTTAAATATGTTCAAAGATCTAAAGCAAACCATGTCTGCAGGAACTAAAGGAAAGCATGAGAACTATGTCTCACCAAATAGAAATTCTGGAGTCAAAATGTACGTAGATAACTAAAGTCTAAGATTCACTAAAGAGGCTCAAACATCAGATATGAGCAGGCAGAAGAAAGAATCAATGAAGTTGTTGACAGGTCAACTGAGACTATAACGTCTGAGGAACAGTTATAGTTTGAGGAACAGAAAGAAAAAAGAATGATGAAAGATGAACAGATCCTGTGGGATAACAGCAAGCATACCAACACACACATGATGAGAGTCTCAGAAGGAGAGGAGAAAAAGAGGTAGAGAGAATATCTGAAGAAATAATAGCTAAAAACTTCCCAAATTTGATGAAAAAACATTAATCTACATATTTAAGAAGCTCAACAGGGCTTCCCTGGTAGCACAGTGGTTGAGAGTCCACCTGCCGATGCAGGGGACATGAGTTTGTGCCCCAGTCTGGGAGGATCCCATGTGCCATGGAGCGGCTGGACCCCGTGAGCCATGGCCGCTGGGCCTGCACATCCGGAGGTTGTGCTCTGCAACAGGAGAGGCCACAACAGTGAGAGGCCTGCATACAGCCAAAAAAAAAAAAAAAAAAAAAAAAAGCTCAACAAACTCCAAGTAAAAAAAACTCAGACATTCAAACCCAGACACATCAAAATCAAACTGTGGAAAGTACACTGAAAGCAACTGAGAGAAACAACTCATTACATACAGGGGATCCTCAAAAAGATTAACATTTGATTTTTCACCAGAAACCATGGAGACCAGAATACAGTGGGATAACTTCTCAAAGTGCTAGAAGAAAAAAATTTGACCAAGAATTCTTTATCTGGCAAAACTATCCTTCAAAAATAAAGAAGAAATTAAGAAGTTCCCAGATAAACAAAAACTGACAGAATCCATCACTAGCTGACCTACCCTACAAGAAATATTAAAAGAAGACCTTCAGGCTGAAATCAAAGGCACTAGACAGTAACTTGAATCTACATGAAGAAATAAAAAGCACAGGTAAAGGTGATTACACAGGTAAATATAAAAGACAGTATAAAATTTTTTAATTGTAACTTTTCCCTCCTATCTGATTTAAAAGGACATAATCATTATAAACCTGTATTGATGAACATATGATGTTTATAAAGAATTAATCTGTATGAAAACAGCATAAAGAAGTAGGAAGGAAGACAACGGAACTATCTCAAAGCAAGGTTTTTATAAACAATTGAAATTAAGTTGCCATAAATCCAAACCAGATTCTTAGGAATTAAGATGTTAGTAATTCCCAAGGGCAACTACTAAGAAAATAACTCAAAATATATAATAAAGAAACAACCAGGGAACTACTATGGTACACTAGGAAATACTTGACACAAAAGATTTAACACAAAAGAAGGCGGAAATGAAGGCCAGACCCAAGGGCCACGTATTCTATGATTCCATTTACATAAAATGTCTAGAGTTAAGTAAATCCACAGAAACAGAACATAAATTGATGGATGCCATGGGCTAAGGGGAGAGCGTAATATGGAGTGATTACTAATGGGTACAGGGTTTTGGGAATGATGAAAATGTTTTGGAATCAGACAGTGCAGATGGTTTTACAACCTTGTGAATATCTAAAAACCACTGAATTGTACACTTACAAATGATAAATTTTATGGTACGTGAATTACCTAAATTTTTTTAACTGCCTGAAAAATACACAAGAAACCTGCTTTAAACCTCTCCCAGCATCTGTTTACTGACTCAAGAGACTACAGCCTGACCAACCAGATTATCAGACAAATATTCCTCTCTAATAATTCTCTCTAATAATTCCTCTTTGAAGACATTCTGTGAGGCATAGCTCTGTTCTCTACCAGACCGCCTCCCCATTGCCACTGCTTATAGCATGATCTTCGTTAAACCAGATATGCAAATTCCAGAAAATATATAACCAAAAAAAGTAGGGCAAAACGTTGAGACTATAAAAACAAACAAAACATGATCCAAGCACATGACAAAAAAGGATATATTAGTAAAACAAGATTAAGATGACAACAAAAAGACAGAAATAGGACTAATTATAACAATACTTTTGGAATAGAATGGAAAAGAAATAATCTACTTTATTATAAAATAAAGATTTTGATGGGTCAAGACGTAAAAAATGTAAACATAAGCAAATTGAAAACATTTTTAAAAAGTTAAAAATTAATAATGCCACCAATACTATATAACAAATCTTAGGTGATACAGCCAATGTCGTACTTTGAAGAATGTTTAAAAGATTAAAATCTTTTATTATTAACATTAAGTGTTCGAATCAAGAATGCAAAAATAAAATAAAATAAAATAAAATGGACCTAAGGAAAATAGGATAACAGAATGTAAAAGAGAAATCAATGACCAAAGCAAGATGATAGACTGTTGTGCCGGGAGGAACCAAGATGGCGGAGTAGAAGGACATGCTCTCACTCCCTCTTATGAGAACACCAGAATCACAACTAGCTGCTGGACAATCATTGACAGGAAGACACTGGAACTCACCAAAAAAAGATACCCCACATCCAAAGACAAAGGAGAAGCCAAAATGAGATTGTAGGAGGGGTACAATCACAGTAAAGTCAAATCCCATAACTGCTGGGTGGGTGACTCACAGACTGGAGAACACTTATTCCACAGAAGTCCACCCACTGCAGTGAAGGTACTGAGCCCCCTGTCAGGCTTCCCAACCTGGGGGTCCAGCAATGGGAAGAGGAATTCTCAGAGAATCAGAATTTAAACCCTAGTGGGATTTGATTGCAGGACTTTGACAGGACTGGGGGAAACAGAGACTCCACTCTTGGAGGGCACAAAGTAGTGTGCGCATCGGGACCCAGGGGAAGGAGCAGTGACCCCAGGGGAGAATGAACAAGACCTACCTGTTAGTGTTGGAGGGTCTCCTGCAGAGGCGGGGGGTGGCTGTGGCTCACCCTGGGGACAAGGACACTGGCAGCAGAAGTTCTGGGAAGTACTCCTTGGTGTAAGCCCTCCCAGAGTCTGTCATTAGCCCCACCAAAGAGCCCAGGTAGGGTCCAGTGTTGGGTTGCCCCAGGCCAAACAACCAACAGGGAGGGAACCCAGCCCACCCATCAACAGTCAAGTGGATTAAAGTTTTACTGAGCTCTGCCCACCAAAGCAACAGTCAGCTCTACCCACCACCAGTCCCTCTCATCAAACCTCTTAGATAGCCTCATCCACCAGAGAGCAGACAGCAGAAGCAAGAAGAACTACAATCCTGCAGCCTGTGGAACAAAAACCACATTCACAGAAAGATGAAAAGGGAGAGGGCTATATACCAAATGAAGGAACAAGATAAAACCCCAGAAAAACAACTAAATGAAGTGGAGATAGGCAACCTTCCAGAAGAGGAATTCAGAATAATGATAGTGAAGATGATCCAGGACCTCAGAAAAAGAATGGAAGCAAAGATCGAAAAGATGCAAGAAATGTTTAACAAAGACATAGAAGAATTAAAGAACAAAAAAACAGAGATGAACAATAAAATAAATGAAAACTACACTAGAAAGAATCAAGAGCAGGATAACTGAGGCAGAAGAATGGATAAGTGACCTAGAAGACAGAATGGTGGAATTCACTGCTGCGGAACAGAATAAAGAGAAAAGAATGAAAAGAAATGAAGACAGCCTAAGAGACCTCTGGGACAACATTAAACGCAACAACATTCACATTATAGGGGTCCCAGAAGGAGAAGAGAGAGAGAAAGGACCAGAGAAAATATCTGAAGAGATTATAGTCGAAAACTTCCCTAACATGGGAAAGGAAATAGCCACCCAAGGCCAGGAAGCACAGCAAGTCGCATACAGGATAAACCCAAGGAGAAACACACCGATACACAGAGTAATTAAATTGGCAAAAATTAAAGACAAAGAAAAATTATTGAAAGCAGCAAGGGAAAAATGACAAATAACATAAAAGGGAACTCCCATAAGGTTAACAGCTGATTTCTCAGCAGAAACTCTACAAGCCAGAAGGAAGTGGCATGATATACTTAAAGTGAGGAAAGGGAAGAACCTACAACCAAGATTACTCTACCTGGCAAGGATCTCATTCAGATTCGATGAGGAGCCAAAAGCTTTACAGGCAAGCAAAAGCTAAGAGAATTCAGCACCACCAAACCAGCTCTACAACAAACGCTAAAGGAACTTCTCTAAGTGGGAAACACAAGAGAAGAAAAGGACCTATAAAAACAAACCCAAAACAATTAAGAAAATGGTAATAGGAACATACATATCAATAATTACCTTAAATGTGAATGTATTAAATGTTCCAACCAAAAGACATTCAGGCTTGCTGAAAGGATCCAAAAACAAGACCCATATATATGCTGTCTACGAAAGACCCACTTCAGACCTAGGGACACATACAGAATGAAAGTGAGGGGATGGAGATGGAAAAAGATATTCCATGCAAATGGAAGTCAAAAGAAAGCTGGAGTAGCAATACTCATATCAAATAGACTTTAGAATAAAGAATGTTACAAGAGACAAGGAAAGACACTACATAATGACCAAGGGATCAATCCAAGAAGAAGATATAACAATTATAAATACATATGCACCCAACATAGGAGCACCTCAATACATAAGGCAACTGCTAACAGCTCTAAAAGAGGAAATCGACAGTAACACAATAATAGTGGGGGACTTTTAACACCTCGCTTACACCAATGGACAGATCATCCAAAATGAAAATAAATAAGGAAAAACAAGCTTTAAATGATACAACAGACCAGATAGATTTAATTGATATTTATAGGACGTTCCATCGAAAAACAGCATATTACACTTTCTTCTCAAGTGCGTATGGAATATTCTCCAGGATAGATCACATCTTGGGTCACAAAGCAAGCCTCAGTAAATTTAAGAAAACTGAAATCATATCAAGCATCTTTTCTGACGACAACGCTATGAGATTAGAAATCAATTACAGGGAAAAAACCGTGAAGAACACAAACACATGGAGGTTAAACAATACATTACTAAATAACCAAGAGATTACTGAAGAAATCAAAGAGGAAATCAAAAAATACCTAGAGACAAATGACAGTGAAAACACAAAGATCCAAAAACTATGGGATGGCAGAGCGGCTGGGCCTGTGAGCCATGGCTGCCGGACCCGCGCGTCCGGAGCCTGTGCTCCGCAACGGGAGAGGCCACAGCAGTGAGAGGCCCGCGTACTGCAAAAAACAAACAAACAAAACCTATGGGATGCAGCAAAAGCAGTTCTGAGAGGGAAATTTATAGCTATACAAGCCTACCTGAAGAAACAAGAAAAATCTCAAATATACAATATAACCTTACACCTAAAGGAACTAGAGAAAGAAGAACAAATAAAACCCAAAGTTAGCAGAAGGAAAGAAATCATAAAGATCAGAGCAGAAGTAAATGAAATAGAAACAAAGAAAACAATAGCAAAGATCAATAAAACTAAAAGCTGGTTCTCTAAGGATAAACAAAATTGATAAACCATTAGCCAGACTCATCAAGAAAAAGAGGGAGAGGACTCAAATCAATAAAATTAGAAATGAAAAAGGAGAAGTTACAACAGGCACCACAGAAATACAAAGCATCTTAAAAGACTACTACAAGCAACTCTATGCCAATAAATTGGACAACCTGGAAGAAATGGACAAATTCTTAGAAAGGTATAAACTTCCAAGACTGAACCAGGAAGGTATAGAAAATATGAACAGACCAATCACAAGTAATGAAATTGAAACGGTCATTAAAAATCTTCCAACAAACAAAAGTCCAGGACCAGATGGCTTCAAGGTGAATTGTAACAAACATTTAGAGAAGAGCGAACACCCACCCTTCTCAAACTCTTCCAAAGAACTGCAGAGGAAGGAACACTCCTGAACTCATTCCATGAGGCCACCATCACCCTGATACCAAAACCAGACAAAGATACTACAAAGAAAGAAAATTACAGACCAGTATCACTCATGAATATAGATGCAAAAGTCCTCAACAAAATACTAGCAAACAAAATCCAACAACACATTAAAAGGATCATACACCATGATAAAGTGGAATTTATCCCAGGGATATAAGGATTCTTCAATGTAAGGAAATCAATCAATGTGATACACCATATTAACAAATTGAAGAATAAATACCATATGGTCTCATCTCAATAAATGCAGAAAAAGTTTCTAAAAAATTCAACACCCATTTATGATAAACACTCTCCAGAAAGTGGGCATAGAGGGAACCTACCTCAACATAATAAAGGCCATATACGACAAACCCACAGCAAACATCATTCTCAATGGTGAAAAACTGAAAGCATTTCCTCTAAGATCAGGAACAAGACAAGGATGTCCACTCTCACCACTATCATTCAACATAGTTTTGGAAGTCCTAGCCACAGCAATCAGAGAAGAAAAAGAAATAAAAGGAATACACATTGGAAAAGAAGAAGTAAAACTGTCTCTGTTTGCAGATGTCATGTTACTATACACAGAAAATCCTAAAAATGCCACCAGAAAACTACTAGAGTTAATCAATGAATTTGATAAAATTGCAGGATACAAGATTAATGCACAGAAATCTCTTGCATTCCTATACACTAATGATGAAAAATCTGAAAGAGAAATTAAGGAAACACTCCCATTTACCAATGCAACAAAAAGAATAAAATAACTAGGCATAAACCTACCTAGGGAGACAAAAGACCTGTATGCAGAAAACCATAAGACACTGATGAAAGAAATTAAAGATAATACCAACAGACAGAGAGATATACCATGTTCTTGGATTGGAAGAATCAATATTGTGAAAATGACTACACTACCGAAAGCAATCTACAGATTCAATGCAATCCCTATCAAATTACCAATGGCATTTTTTACGGAACTAGAACAAAAAATCTTAAAATTTGTATGGCGACACAAAAGACCCCAAATAGCCAAAGCAGTCTTGAGGGAAAAAAAACCAAGCTGGAGGAATCAGACTCCTTGACTTCAGACTATATTACAAAGCTACAGTAATCAAGACAATATGGTACTGGCACAAAAACAGAAACATAGATCAATGGAACAAGATAGAAAGCCCAGAGATAAACCAATGCATCTATGGTCAACTAATCTATGACAAAGGAGGCAAGGATATACAATGGAGAAAAGACAGTCTCTTCAATAAGTGATGCTGGGAAAACTGCACAGCTACATGTAAAAGAATGAAATTAGAACACTCCCTAACACCATACACAAAAATAAACTCAAAATGGGTTAGAGACCTAAATGTAAGACTGGACACTATAAAACTCTTAGAGGAACACATAGGAAGAACACTCTGACATAAATCACAAAAAGATCTTTTTTGATCCACCTCCTAGAGTAACAGAAATAAAAAGAAAAATAAACAAATGGGACCTAATGAAACTTAAAAGCTTTTGCAAAGCAAAGGAAACCATAAACAAGACGAAAAGACAACCCTCAGAATGGGAGAAAATATTTGCAAAGGAATCAACGGACAAAGGATTAATCTCCAAAATGTATAAACAACTCATGCAGCTCAATATTAAAGAAACAAACAACCCAATCCAAAGATGTGCAGAAGACCTTAATAGACATTTCTCCAAAGAAGACATACACATGGCCAAGAAGCACAGGAAAAGCTGCTCAACATCACTAATTATTAGAGAAATGCAAATCAAAACTTCAATGAGGTATCACTTCACACCAGTTAGAATGGGCTTCATAAGAAAATCTACAAACAAATGCTGGAGAGGGTGTGGAGAAAAGGGAACCCTCTTGTACTGTTGGTGGAAATGTAAATTGATACAGCCACTATGGAGAACAGTATGGAGGTTCCTTAAAAAGTAAAAATAGAATTATCATATGATCCAGCAATCCCACTACTGGGCATATACCCAGAGAAAACCATAATTCAAAAAGACACATGCACCCCAATGTTCATTGCAGCACTATTTACAATAGCCAGGTCATGGAAGCAACCTAAATGCCCAACAACAGACGAATGGATAAAGAAGATGTGGTACATATATACAATGGAATATTACTCAGCCATAAAAAGGAACAAAACTGGGTCATTTTTTGAGATGTGGATGGATCTAGAGACTGTCATACAGAGTGAAGTAAGTCAGAATGAGAAAAACAAATATTGTATATTAACACATGTATGTGGAACCTAGAAAAATGGTACAGATCAACCAGTTTACAGGGCAGAAGTTGAGACACAGATGTAGAGAACAAACGTATGGACACCAAGGTGGGAAAGCCACAGGGGTGAGGGGATGGTAGTGTCCTGAATTGGGCGATTGGGATTGACAAGTATACACTGATGTGTATAAAACTGATGACTAATAAGAACCTGCTGTATAAAAATATTACAAAATTTTAAAAAAAGAAAGATGATAATCATAAAAAAATCCAAGAAAGATTACTTGAAAAGATGAAACAGATAAATCTCTATCAAGGCTAATGAATAAAAAGTAAGAATAGATACAAATACATAACACAAACAATGAAAAGAGGAATACAACCATAAACACAGTTTTACATGTATATGACTACTATGCAAACTCCGTGGCAGTAAGTTTGAAAATATAAATGGATGCTTTTCTTTAAAAATATGAATTGCCAAAATTGACTCAAGACGTATCTGAATTATGGTGAGTTTGAATGAAGCCGGACTTAAAAAGTACACACTATATGACTCAATGTATATGAAGCTCTAGGGAATTCCCTGGCAGTCCAGTGCTTAGGACTCCGTGCTTCCACCACAGGGGGTACGGGTTCAATCCCTTGTCAGGGAACTAAGGTCTCACATTTCTGCATGCCGCGTGGCGCAGCCAAAAAAAAAAGTATATGAAGCTCTAGAATAAGCTAAACTACAGTGATAGAAGTCAGACTGGTGGTTCTTCAGGCAGAGGCAGGGATGAAGGACTGCAACAGAATACAAGAGAACTTTAGAGGTAATGGAAATGATCTATATGTTGATGGGGTGGTGATGATCAGGTACATATCTTTGTTAAAACTCTTAGAATCATACACTTCAAATGCTTGCATTTATAAATATATATATATATAAATCACATCTCAATAAAGCGGAAAAAAGTTGAAAATAATAAAAAGCATGCAAAGATAAATACCTGAATTTTTATTACAAGATTTCTGTCAGTTATGAACTCGAAAATATCAACAAGAAAAAGTACAATAAAGATCTGTATTGACATGAAAAGATATTCCTAATATTTTACTTTAGAAAACGTGGTTACTACAGTATACATAATATGATCCTCTTTTTTTTTTTGCGGTACGCGGGCCTCTCACTGCTGTGGCCTCTCCCGCTGCGGAGCACAGGCCCCAGACGCACAGGCTCAGCGGCCATGGCTCATGGGCCCAGCCACTCCGCAGCATGTGGGATCCTCCCGGACCGGGGCTCAAACCCACGTCCCCTGCATCGGCAGGCGGACTCTCAACCACTGCACCACCAGGGAAGCCCTGATCCTCATTTTTATTAATATATAATACGATTTAAAGTCACATGTATATTTTCTCAGAGTGAAGCGTGGAGGACACAACATAAGTTGTGATTCTGGATTCAGGTAGAGTTGATACTTTTTCTTTTAGCCATTTTAAAATAATAAATGTGTATTACTTATAAAATAAATAATATACATTTTGTAAAATGAAAAAATTAATGATTAGTTTTAATCAGCTCATCACATTTGTATTAGCTTACCAGTGTCACAGAAATTATTCTAAAATCAACAAATAGTGATAGTTCTAAGATCAATAATAAGCATGATCTAATATTTCACAATGGCTTAAAATAATTTAAAAACAATGTTACATTTTGAAAATATTTCACAAATCCAAAATAGGAAAGTTCCGAAATGAATATGAGAGCTAGAGAACAGGTGGATATATGAACTGAGAACTGACAGATCTCAGGAAAAAATTAGAAAAGAAAAACGATTTCAGAATTAAAGAATAAAGTAGAAAGAACACAAAAGTGAACAGATCTTGTAAAAAACATGCTAAGGGAAATAAATGATGAAAAACAGAAAAGTGAAAAAATATGATAAAAAGGATTTCAGAGGAACAGGCATTTACATACGGCATACGTATACGCACGTATACGCAGAGGAGATGTAATACCGAGAGAACAGAATGGAGTCCTTTGAAGAAAAACAAGCTCTGAAACAAAACAAACATTTAAAACCATAATTAGGGCTTCCCTGGTGGCGCAGTGGTTGAGAGTCCGCCTGCCAATGCAGGGGACACAGGTTCGTGCCCCAGTCTGGGAAGATCCCACATGCCACGGAGCGGCTGGGCCCGTGAGCCATGGCTGCTGGGCCTGCGTGTCCGGAGCCTGTGCTCTGCAACAGGAGAGGCCACAACAGTGAGAGGCCCGCGTACCGCAAAAAAAACCAAACAAACAAACAAAAAAAAAAATTAAAGTTTTCTGAAATAGAAGAAAATGAAGTTACAGAACAGTCAACACTAAGACATTGCCTAATGAAACTTTTGGACTTTCAAGATAAGGAAAAATATCCTTTAGTTATCCAAGCAAAATAATTCCAATTGATCTACATGGGAGAGAAATCATATTGGCATCAGAATTTTAACCAGCAACATTTTATACAACACCAACATATTATGGAGAGAAAATATGGGTCAAGGATTTTATATTCAACCAAATTGTCCTTGAAGCATATTAAGTACCACAAGTACAAACAACAAAACTCAGGAAATATTGTTCCTTCCTAAGGAATCTCCTAGACAACACACTTCAGACAACCATAAAATGACCTGAGAAGCTCTAATATTACAAAGAAAATATGAGAGAATAAAACACTAGACAATTCTTTCCCAAGGAATCTCCCACAAAATATACTTCAGACAACCAAAAAATGATCTGAGAAGCTTCGCCATAAGAAAAATATGGGGGAATGGAAGAACTGGTAAATCCAACTTTCCATAAAACAATATATGCAGTTTCTGCAATAAATCAATGACATGAAACAAAGAGCAGGGAAGTGACTTACATAACAACCAAAGGTACTATTATTAACTTGTTTTGATCCCGATTCAAACAAATTAACAATAAAAAGGCATTTTTAAACAATTAAGAAAACTGATTATGTTCTAGTTATAGGATGTAATAAAGAATTATTATTAATTTTGTTAAGTACAACGATGTAAGAAAATGCCTGAATTTTTTTAGAGATACACACTTAAATGTTGTAAAGTGATACAGCTGGAATATTTAATACCCAAGAAAAAGAGAAAAAGTGATGAAGCTAATCTGCAAAAAACTTGTTAACTACTGAATCTGGATCATGGGTATATGGAAGTTTACTGTATTATTCTTCTTTTATGCATGATATATCATCCAGATAACACAGAGGCATACTAGACAACCACGACAAAGACAACTGCTTTCTCCATCTTTGTCTCTGTTCTCTTCTCTCTCTCTCTCTCACACACACACACACACACATACAAACACACAATGCAGAGAATAGAGATACAAAAAGATAAACACAGGAAGAAAAAAAAGTACCTAAAAATAGGCAATTCCCTTATCTAGTATGAACTGATCTTCCTAAATTAAAAATATTAAAGTGTAGAAATGTGCTAAGGGACAGGAGAGGAGAAAGCAATGGACTGACTTGGAAGTCATTTTGCAAATGTACCACATAGTATCTGTGCTTTTTGAGCAAATCATTTAACCTTCCTGAGCTTCACTTCTACAAGGGGATAATAGATGTCCTATCTACCTCAGAGACACTGTAATGATCAAATGAGACCATACAGGAAACAATGCTTTGTATATTATAACCATGATATAAAGTAAAAGAATATTAATGATTAGGTATTTGTTATCTCTTGCCCAGATATATTTCAATTACTTAAAGTAAATATTTACTGCATATATCACCTTCTAATCCTTATTTTCTACGTAAATGACATATCATATCACATTAACTTAATATCTAATGTTATACTCACTACTCCTGTGTAATAGCGTAGTCCAACTACATGACCTCTCAAAGTTCCAAATAAAACTGAATCTAGCTCTTCATCGCTCGTTAGGAAATCATCTGGAGGAATAATATCTTGGAATTCAAAACGAGGAAAGAAAGTTGGATATGAGAGGCGTGGAAAATTTCCATGGACTCCGTACTGGACAGTTTGCAAGTACTTCCAAACAGGATCTCTATTAAAAAAACAAAAACAACAACAAAAAAACCACACACACAGAAAAACAATACAATATTTAACCAAATATTTCTCAAAGACCATACCATATTTAAAGGCCAATTGTTTTCTCACATTTTACTTCAACAAATTAAATCTTATGTGGGAAGTGCTGTATAAAGATTGATCGCGTTCCTCTGGTTAAAGCAAGAATTGGAGTGACAGAGGTTTCTAGAAACCCTACCTGTTCAATAATGTGCCTTCTACCCTGAGGTATTCAAAGTGAAAACCCCAATAAGGGTTCACAAATCTCTTTCCTAGTCTGCATCACCTACTTAAACTGAAATATATGTGATGTCTGTAACTAATTATACACCAAAATTTCAACACATCTTGAGCTAGAAGAGACCTGAAAACACTTAACTTTTTTACACGAAGCCATTTATAGCTCTACAAATAATACATCCAGCAACCACTACTTTAATTCCCTTCGACTAGAACCCTTATTTTATTCAGGTATCCTAACGGTGCCATCATGGGACGCTGACCTCAAGCCCCCGACTCCCATTGGTTTAAGGGTAACCTCAACCCCCCGATGGAGAATTGTTTCCGGAACGGGTATGTAAACCAATTTGGACAATGAAAAGTAAGAGGAAGTCGGCTGGGAGAGTTCCAGGAAGCTTCTACTTTGCTAAGAACGGAGAGAAGCTATTTCCCCTGCGTTCTCCTTACACGTCACGCGTCCAGCTTTTGGCTCCTCTGCAGATATGTATTTGCACGTCTGTGCATACACATCAATTGTGAGGTGCTTGGGGACAGGGGCTGTCTTACCCGGCCCTTTCGGCCGAGCACAATGCCCGGCGCACAGTGGGTATCTCATGGGTGTTTTATGGAATAAAGCACAGGGCGAGAAGAGACACCGGCTAAGGAGTGGAGCTCAGAGCCCCAGGCCCCCTACAGACCTTGACAGAGATTTCCCCAACGCCCTGGCAAGAGACTCGCCTGAGGAGCCTCCCCTCGCCCGCGGAGACTCTGCATTTATTTCTCCCGCGGCTATAGGAGCCGCCAGCGGGACGAACGCCAGCTGCGCAGCTCGCAAGGGGAACGCGAAGGAAACGCGGGGAAGGTCAGGTTCATCTGGGGACGCGGCCACGCCGTTACCCTCGGCGCCCCACCCCCTCCGCCCCCTTCACCCCCTTCACCTCTTGAACATCCAGGACATGGCGCTGAGTGGATGACGAGAGGTACTCAGGCGCCCGGTTTCGTTCTCCAGCCGCCTGGATAAGCCTCCTTCCAGGCCCCGGGGCCGAAAAGCCTGGGACAGGTTCCGAGGGCCGAAGCAAGAGCGCGCTTCGGCAAGGTAAGACGCAGCAAGCCGAGCCAGAAGTCGACGCCGTCTCCTTCCAGCAGCAATGTGAGAGGCCAGCGACGCTTTGTGACTGGCACCCGGAACGTCCAATCCCGAGGAGGAGCCTACGGAGACCAACCAAGCAGAGCACAGAAGGGTGAGCAACTCCGCCCCGCGCAGCGATTCAAAGACGGGAGGAGGGGGTCCCGGCTGCAGGGGCGGTTCCATCCGGGTTCTTCCCCGCCCCCAAGGCAGGGGCGAGGGAAAGCCACGAGGTTCGAGGAGCCCGCCTGCAGTGCACAGGATGTACACGTTTCTGTTTGATTCCCCGACTAGGTGAAAGGGCGACGCCTCTCCTTTCCGCTGTTTCCCTCAGGCCCTAAGCCTCGGCCCCATTCTTCAGGTCCTACCACCATCCTGCCTCTAATTTTCCCTTTATCTTATGGGACATGTAGTAGTGTCTTCCACTGCGTAAGCTCCTTTCCTTCGTTTATCTGCGGTGAATCCGGGTAGTTGCCCTCAAAATATGCATTTTAAGCCCCACGAGCGAATCAATGAGCCACACCGGGTACAGAGAGCTTAATCGCAATTTAGATTTATGGCGTTCCCCCTGCATCTCTCCATCTCTCCCTCTCCCCCTCTCCCACCACCCCCACCTTTTTGAGGGGGGGGATTTTCATTTCTACTAGAGGAAAGCCATAAAATGTGATGAGAGCACAAGAACCTTGTTGGTGGCAGCTGGAAGTGGCCCAGCCTCCCCTGAGGGCATGTGGCTGTCCCTGCAGGGTGGGAAGAAGCTGGTTTTCCTCGGGGAACTGTAGGGGTCGCTCCCGAGTGCTCCGTGGACGGCTTCTGAGAATCTGAGGAGACAGGAGAATTCAGCTTTGAGTGGGTGGGCCAGTTCGTCCCGCTGCCAGCCAAGGTGCTGGCAGGGCTGGTCCTCTACGCCTTGGGAGCCTTGTGTAATACCTGGTGCAGCAACAGCACCGGGGTAAGAAGCTGGTGGTGGCCCTGACCTGTGCTTATGGCTAGGTGTTAACTGTCAAGAGATG
Source organism: Phocoena sinus (assembly GCF_008692025.1). Taxonomy (NCBI): domain Eukaryota; kingdom Metazoa; phylum Chordata; class Mammalia; order Artiodactyla; family Phocoenidae; genus Phocoena; species Phocoena sinus. The sequence continues at coordinate 29,066,923 of NC_045766.1, forward strand.
TGCAGGATTCAAGAGGAAAAGTATTTGAGAAAGTGATTAGTATTGACCCTTGCCCTTCAAAGAGTGGTCCATTTCACACTTCCATCAGCAGAGTAAGAGAGATGGTCGATGAAACAGTTTTTCAGGAGGCATTTGTTCACTATCTTAAACTATTCGATCTGTAAATACGAAGCTGCAGTAGAATGAGAAATAAAATTTTCAGCAACTTATTACTTCATCTCACTAAACAGAAGGAAGATGAAGGGAGTGGCATTTCAAGTTACTTTAGTTATTTTTTAAATTAATTATTTATTTTCGGCTGCGTTGGGTCTTTGATGCTGCGTGCAGGCTCTCTCTAGCTGCAGCGAGCAGGGTCTGCTCTTCATTGCGGTTTGAAGTCTTCTCATTGCGGTGACTTCTCTTGTTGCGGAGCACGGGCTCTAGGCACGCGGGCTTCAGTAGTTGTGGTTCGCGGGCTCTAGAGCACAGGCTCAGTAGTTGGGGCGCGTGGGCTTAGTTGCTCCGCGGCGTGTGGGATCTTCCCAGACCAGGGCTCGAACCCGTGTTCCCTGCATTGGCAGGTGGATTCTTAACCACTGCACCACCAGGGAAGCCCTATTTTAGTTATTTTACTTTCTTCTGGAAGTATTATGAGGCAAATGGCAGTATAGTTCAATTTCGAATGTGCCAGATCTAAATAATTTCTTAAAAAATATGCCAGAAAATGCCCAAATTGAAAATGTTTTGTGTGTAAAGTTAATAAAGAAGTTATGCTCGTCAGACTGAAAGATAAATTTCAAATCTGGCAATACCTATCAGGTAAACCTGACCGTTTCAAGACTTGAAACCTATGAATAATGACTATCCCATGGTTAAAGAATGTGGATTGAATGAAGTAAAAATTTGTTATTTAAAGTCAACATTTTTGTCCATATTGTCACTATTTTACATCTCAGATCTAGTAGCTGAACTTAAACTTGAATACTTTCATTTCATTGTTCTTTATTATTTTTAGTTTTAAAAAAGAAGTGCCATTTGTACTAGTTTGATTAAAATGTCACAACACTTACGAATTCAGACGGGAAAATGTTTTCTGAAAAATAAACATTTTTAACTGGAAAAAAGAGAATGGGAACTGTACAGTGGCTTGTGTGTTGGACTGATGTGTAAGGAGGAGAGTGTCACAAAGAGGATAGTGAGGAAGATAAGGGCCAGATTACATAGAAATTTATGGTCTGTGGTAGAGTTTGTATTTTATGTTCAATGCAATAGAAATCCATTAAATGTTTTAAGCAGGAGAATGACAATCTAGATTAGGCTTTAAAAAATTCACTCTGTCAGCTCTGTGAGAATGGATTATAGGGAACAAGAACAGAAATGGAGAAACTGGTTAGTTGATAATTAGAAAACGATTGTGTCCAGGTAAGAGATGATGATAGCTTGGAACGGGGAGGTGATGAAGCTAAGACGACCAAAAGGGTTTATTGATGGATTTGGATATGGGAGCTGAGGGAGGGGAAGGAATAAAGAATTCCTCCAGCCAGCCACCCAACTACTAGTCATAAGCATGCTTTCTCATCCTCTACCCCCCTTTATGCAAATTAAACATGTCATTCCCCTGTTTGATGCTGTGAGCATGCAATCAAAAGAATGGCATGGGGACTTCCCTGGCGGTCCAGTGGTTAAGACTCCATGCTTCCACCGCAGGGGGCACATGTTCTATCCCTGGTCGGGGAACTAAGATCCCACATGCCTCACAGCATGGCCAAAAAAATAGAAGGTAATAAAATTAAATTAAAAAATTAAAAAAACACAAAAGAATGGCATGTATGGCTTTTCATAATGTCTCCTACTTCCCACTCCTGTCACTTCCCAACCCACCCTGCCTATAATGGCCTTCACATACATAACCATAAGGCCATTCTCACATCCAACAAAATTAATAATCAATCCTTGATGTCTTCTAATAACGAGTTCATAGTCCAATTTTCACAATTGTCTCAAAAAATGTTCTTTAATAGTTTGTTAACAAAACCAGAATTTTGAAGCCCTTGGCAAAGAAACTAACTTAAGAGTCTGACTTTCCAAAATTCTGGCTTCAATACAAAAACTTCCAAGTTTATATCATAACTAATAGATTCTGGAAGAATATGTGATGTTGTAAGAACTTGCTATTTTTTCAATTCATTCACCCAAAAGGAGATAGAGACAAAGTTCAATGGAAGAAGATTTGGGGGAATGACGTAGGAGAGTTCAGAGAAAATCTCTAAGTGAATCTTAGGGAAAGGGCCTGGAATGCCTGGGCCAATTGCCACAGAACGAGGGATGGTAGCTTAGCAAAGTTCCTGGAGATCCTATGAGAAAAGGAAACTGTGACTCATTTTCCAGAGAGTAGCCTCAAGATTCTGCAGATCTTTTTTTTTTTTTTAACATCTTTATTGGAGTATAATTGCTTTTCAGTGGTGTGTTAGTTTCTGCTTTATAACAAAGTGAATCAGTTATACATATACATATGTTCCCATATCTCTTCCCTCTTGCGTCTCCCTCCCTCCCACCCTCCCTATCCCACCCCTCTAGGTGGTCACAAACCACCGAGCTGATCTCCCTGTGCTATGAAGCTGCTTCCCACTAGCTATCTATTTTACGTTTGGTAGTGTATATATGTCCATGCCACTCTCTCACTTTGTCCCAGCTTACCCTTCCCCCTCCCCATATCCTCAAGTCCATGCTCTAGTAGGTCTGTGTCTTTATTCCTGTCTTACCCCTAGGTACTTCATGACTTTTTTTTTTCTTAGATTCCATATATATGTGTTAGCATACGGTATTTGTTACAAATAGAACTACCACACAACCCAGCAATCCCACTACTGGGCATATACCCTGAGGAAACCATAATTCAAAAAGTGTCATGTACCACAATGTTCACTGCAGCTCTATTTACAATAGCCAGGACATGGAAGCAACCTAAGTGTCCATCGACAGATGAATGGATAAAGAAGATGTGGGTACATGTATACAATGGAATATTAATCAGCCATAAAAAGAAACGAAATTGAGTTATTTGTAGTGAGGTGGATGGACCTAGAGTCTGTCATGCAGAGTGAAGTAAGTCAGAAAGAAAAGATTCTGCAGATCTTAGAGAAAGCCTCAGAGATCAGAAGTGTGCCAGGGCAGGAAAGGAATAAAGGCTAATGAGGTGGTTCTGTTAAGGGGCCCAAAGGCCGTCCTGCAAATCCTACTGGAGTCTCTGGTGGGTCTCCAGGATCACAATTCTAGCAAGCAGAACCAGAAGGCTGGTGCCTAAAGATGAGGTGGGATGAGTTATACCAGCAGTGGGTGGCCACAGAAGATGAATGAAGTCCAAACATAAGCCCCCTAGAGGGTTAGAGAAAGGAGACTGAATTTGAAACCTGAATTTAATTGACTTTAAGTCTTAAAATGACTTAACTACCTGGAAGTGACTAAATTAAGTTACCTCCCTTTAGGCAAACTGAAGGTTTAAGACAAACTAAGTTCAATAAAAAATTATGACGTTTTGTCCTTGCAAAGTCAGTAATTGAAATTAATACATGCTATACCTCCATATACACACACACATCTCAATGAATTTACATCTAGATATTTATAGCAGATACCTCTAGCTGGTTGATAAGGGGATTTACATTTTCTTCTTTTTGCTTATATGAATGTAAAATATTCTCTGTATTTAACATGTATTGTTTTTTTGCTGTAAGAAAATAATAAAAGATACAAACTGAATGTCATAAAGAAATTATAGTTTTTCAACTTTGTTTTAATTCATTTTAGACTTGTAGAAAGGTTGCAAAATTAGTACAAAGTTACCTCGTATCTCTAACCCGATCAATTTTAACATACATCATCAAAGTACAATGATCAAAATCAGGAAATTAACATTGGTACAATAATATTTCTGAACCATTTTTGTAAATAAGCCAAGTCAGAGGAAATGATAGAAAATAAAATCTTTTGTGACTTCGTTATTTACTACTGAATTTTCTTACACTTAATCAGGACTGCTACAGATCTGGGGGCAGATTCATGGGTAGAACAACAGCTGATGGGGTAGAGGAAGTAATGTAAAATGAATGCCAAGTAAATTATTAATGAAGTAATGTAATGAATATCTAGTGCCTGCCTTGAAGTAAGCATTCAATAAATGCTCTTATTATTATTACTATTATTGTTGTAATAGAGTTATTATCTAATGAGTCTTCCAGCACTTAACAAGGAATATAGTTGATTGTGGCTTGTTTCCTGGCGCTCATCAGGAAGTTGTTCCTAAATACCAGAATAACACTGTTTCCAGAAGCCAATCGTTTTCCCAGGTGCAAGTCCTTGAAACAGACTGAAATGTTTCATCAAGAACCAGAAGACACTCTGATTCCCAACTCCGACCCTGAGAAATCTGTGGTGTTCCAGATAACAGAGGCCTTTCCCAGGAGATAATTGTTTCCTCCTCCTTTAGGGCCTTGGCTCACTTTGTGCTCCTATCTGGCTGAAGACCAGAGTTGCCGAAGAATTAGGCCTGCCTGGGATCTGTCCCCTCCTTTGCCTCGTGCCCAGGATCTTTGTCTCAGCTTCAGGAAAGCACCCCTCTGGTCTGTTAAAAAGAAAAACGTAGTCCAAGAATGGTGTCACTCATGCTAAAAGCCCATGATACCAAACCTAGTTTTAATACCTGATCTAATTGCAGTTTCAACCTCTCCCAGAAATGTCATCTTAATCCACCCATCTGGAATTTTCTGGTCAAGCACCAGTAAAGTAATCTGTTACTTGGGCCTTCTCAATCCCCCAGAGGAAGAAGAGGCAATCTGCATGATAAAACCCTTGCTGTTCCCTACCCTACCCACTCTACCCCACCCCAAAAAAGAAGATGTCCTGGCCTAAAAATAATCTTTTCTTTTGCTACTAGCTCCCTTGGCACCTCACCCTTCTTCCACCCCGCACATTAAACACCATGCAAACAAAAAAATAAAAGTCCACATCAGACTAAAAGTCTTACTGTAATACAACTGCATAACTAGGATGTTGTTATCCTAGTAGCATTACATAATATATAAATAGCTACCTATTTACGAATATCCCCATTCAAAGAGGAAGGGAAGCATTACACATATTACTGTTTTAGATTTCTATCCTTGAGGTGGTTGGAAGTCCCAAAACAAACACAACAAAATTACACATTTTTCTTCATCACTGAGGATTAATTATCCCAAAAGGCCTATAATCTAAATCCTCATTTCCTGATTCCCAGACTAGCATAATGTTTTCCCCCAGATTATACAATTTAATCTAATAATTGAAAATATACACAAAGAGATTAAAAGCACACGAAAATTAAGTTTTTAAAAAATGCCAAGAAACAAAAAAGGAATTAATAAGTGGCATCACACTACAGACTAAACTTAGCTAAAGACACATAATTGTTTTTCTTAAACTACAGGTATTTGAGAAAGTACTTGTGAAATTAACAGTTTATAAAAATAAGGTAAAAATTTCAGGTGGGAGTAGAGACCATTCTTAGGCTGAATCATACATGAGGTAAATTTTCAAGCCGTTTCACTTTGCTTTTTTCCTCGTGCTGGCTTCAAAGTTATCCCTGGGGCACAAAATTATTCTCAGTTAAGAACCACTGCCACCTACACATGACTTTAAATTCTATCTGTATGCTGATCACTCCCAAATGTGTATCTCTAACCCCAGCTTCTTCTATGAGCTCCAGACTCATATGTAACAGACATCTTAAATTTACAAAGCTGGACTTACAAACAGGACTCTATTTTTTTTTTCGCCGGAACAGGCGGCTTGTGGGATCTTAGTGCCCCAACCAGGGATTGAACCCAGGCCTTCAACAGTGAGAGCACAGAGTCCTAACCACTAGTCCGCCAGGGAATTCCCTGAAACAGGACTATTAATTCCACCTCTCCCCTTCCTCAACTCACTAATTCTTCTGGTTTCCCCCATTTCAGTAAACAGCATGTAAAAACACTTGTAGTCATCCTTGTATCTTCTCTTGCTCTCACAGCACACATTTTATCCCTCCTATTAGATCTATCTCCAAAATATAACACAAATGTACCTAATTCTCTATTATCACCCTGTCCAAACCACTGTTTTCTCACCTGAACTGCAATATTGCAATGGTCTGAATGAACTCCTTCCCACCTTCTGTTTTCCTCATCTAACGCTACTCCTAGTTCCATTCTTCATTCAGCAGCCAGAGAGATCTTTTTATAATGTAAGTGATATCATATCCCCTTGCTAAAAATGGTCCAATAAATTATCTTTGCCTTAAAATGAAATCCAAATTCTTCCACAGTATATTAGTATCTAGCCCTGCCTCTCTCTTTTTTATCTCATTTCATTCCACATTTCCCTGGGCTCCTGATGTTCTAGGAATACCGGCCCTCTTTCTGTTTTTATGGCATAGGTACCTCCAAGCTTGTTCAGGCCTCCAAGATTGTTCCGGCCTCCAGGCTTCTGAAATTCCTATTCCCTTTGTGTGGACCCCCAGACCTTTCCATGCTGGGCTCTTCCTCACGTTTCAGGTCTCAGCTCAAAAGCCACCTCCTCAGAAAGGCCTTCCTTGACTAAATGAGTACTTGACTAAAATACTCATTGCTCACTTACCCTCTCTCCCAGGGGTTGGCAAACTTGTTCCGTAAAAGGCTAGCGAATAAATATGTTCAGCTTTGTCTACACAACTCTGCTGCTGTAACAGAAAAGCAACCATGGACAGTGCTTAAATGAATGGGAGTGGCTGTGTCCCAATAAAACTTTATTTACAAAACAGACAGCAGGCCATAGTTTGCTTGCCCTTACTCTATCACATTATCCTGCTATATCATCTTCATAGAACTTACAACTAACTGGAATTACCCTGTTCGTTTTCTTGATTACTTCCTGTCTCCTTTCCCTAGATAAGCTCCACCAAAAAAAGGACCTTATGTTGTTCACAGTTTATATCCTGCAGTACCTAGAAGATAGTCTAGGTGCTCAGTAATTTTGTTGATTGAATCCATGAAGTAAATTAACTTTCCCTGCACTTGATATAATTAATGAAATCACTTAAAAACCAGATTCGATTCTACATAAAAGATGCTTCCTCTTACAGATGCTTACATTAATACAATTAATTGAAAGAAGATAATTGGTAACCCCCAAAAACTTCTCAGAAACTTATCGAAAACTTTTTCTTAGATATGTCAGACAATTTATCCAAATCACTCCTGCTTCCAATCAGATCTTTTTCTCTACATTTATACAAAATACACCTATATTTTTACTTTTAAAGAAAATAGTCATACAAATCTGACAACCTTGACAAAAGTTGTATGTCTAGAGGACAGCAAGGGAGGTCTCCTTCACCAGAGAACCTGAGATAAATCACATCTCCTTCTCATCCCATAACCAATTAGTCTCCCAATTCATATTCTTCTTTCCTTGTCCTCCTTCTGCCATTCCTTAGGCTTTGGCACTTAGAATTTGTACATTTCTTGCATAGACCAACCACAGTCAGCTTTCTGCTCATTCTGTAGTTTTTATGGAGGTGCTACTGATGCTTTCAATTTTCTTGGGGGCATTTTTAGTCCTCCTCAAAGTGTTCCTCAAAGCGGTCCATGTAACATGGAAATTTTGAATAGAAGATCCCTGCGTAATTAGCGGTTAGTGTTCAGACTTAAAAGTTTCACATTATCTTTTGGGTAGAAGAAGTTGTGAGGTAATTTTTTGAATTTAGATCTAAAATTCACTCCATTTGTCTTCCAAATGAAAATTTATACAACTCTTAAAATAGGCACTGAATGTTACTGTATTTTTATCTCCTGAAGCTGGAGGTAGTAAAACCTGAGAATACATGCTATAAGAAACAAGGGCTACACTTAGCCTGTTCAAAAAATATTAAGTCAGAGGCATAATGGATGGTTAAAGTATGATTCTTCTAGGATTTGTCAAAATTAGAGAGGTCTCTTCTCTCCAGGCGAGAACATATCTTAATTTCCCCCTCAGGCCTCTCTATTTTATTGCATTAGCTAAGACAGCACTAAATACTGTTTGTATTCAATTTTTCATTTAGTAATTTTAAAAATATTTCTTGGTCACCTCCTATGTGACTGAGCCTTCTACTAGACACTGGAGGTGTTAAGTAGCTGATGGAGGTCATTATACTGTCACACTGATTCAAGTCCCATCTGCTTGTCACAGGAAAATAGACTGGGCTGCCGAACTGATCAGTCATTGGGAAGAACAGTTTAGAAGAATAAACGTCCTGGAGCCATAAGGGCCTCCCAAGTGTTAGCTATATGGGAGGTTCTGCTGAATAACAACCCCCTCTCCCTCCATTGCCCAATGCAGCCTCTATCTGTCCTTCCCCTGACACCGGCGATACTTGTAAGGAAGCAGCTTGGACCCCTGGGTAGGTCTGAGAAACAAACAGTAACAAAGGCCGCCTCTATTTGGGAAGATTTCTCCAGGTGTGGAAATTCCTCAGGAACTTAAAAACCTCATACAATCCCCAGAGAAAAACCATCCCTCTACCACCATCTCCTCCAAGCCAATAGGCTAAGATTTGCCCTGCTGTAGGCCCCCTTCAGTTACCTCACATCTGGGAACCAGTCCAGAGGGAGATGGAGACTTAGGGCTTCTTCTGAAATGGAAGTCCCCCACTCTCTGCTCAACTTGAGGTCTCCTCTGTACTCTTCTCTACTTCTGATGGGAATAAAACCATTAGCCTAGTTTTCACTTCTCTGTCCCTGTGGGTACACTAGGTCCCTTCTATCTTCCTCCTGCCAAGGACCTGTGTTACAAGCCCTGTGGAGCCTCTCCTCAGCTTGGCCAGCAAGAATCTGCCTAACAGGGAAGGCCCTTACCTGCCCTGGCTCAGCCTGGCACTGTCTGTGTCCCCAGCCTGCCTCTAGGAGAGCATGAGAAGAAAACAACTTTTTGGTTTCCCTGTCATTTCCCAGTTTGTCCCCCACCTCCACCCCAAATATGTATGCTGACAGTTCTGTGGTTAGAAGGAAGCTGTGTTTGTTAACTTCTTCACCATAACCTCCATCTGGTTAAATCAACACAAATAAATCCTGATCTCCCACATCCCCACCTCACCACCATACTTGCATTTCCAAATCTTGTAAGATGTGTTATCTCAACCCTTCTTTCCACTTCTCCTTAAGCTGTCATACTGGGTTCCTCTCTTCTAAGGAGGCATCTCTTATCTCCAGGTGCCATCATCCATGGACAGACACACTAGAAATCCTTTAGTATTTAAGAGTCATGTTTAAAGTGTCACATCCTCCTTACAAAGTCACTCCCTAAGCAGTTGCCTTTTGGAAGCTAAACCAAGAGAGGTCAAATTACTTGTTCAAGACACACAGTGAGGGACTTCCCTGGTGGTGGAACGTGGGTTCAATCCCTGTTTGGGGAACTAAGATCCCACATGCCTCAGGGCAACTAAGCCTGTGAGCTGCAGCTACTGAGTCTGTGTTCTCTGGAGCCTGTGTGCCACAACTACTGAGCCTGCATGCCGCAACTACTGAGCCTACGTGCTCTGGAGCCTGCACCACAACTAGAAAGAAGCCCGTGCGCTGCAGCAAAAGATCCCACGGGCCGCAACAAAGATCCTGAGTGCCGCAACTGAGACCCGATGCAGCCAAATAAATTTTTTAAGAAAAAGAGAGAGAGAGAAGCACATGAGGCTAAAGCCAAGTTTCTAAAAAAAAACAGAAAAAACGAAAAACAGCACATGGTGAAAAGCAACAGACCCTGCTGTGTGTAAGGGGAGGGGTGAGGAGCTTAGATCCCAGAAAGGGACATAAGTTTGATTTTTTTGTGTCCTCCCTGTTCAACACAACATGTGCATTTGTGTAAATGTTATGTCTGTTTATCAGGAAGATTGTGAGTCCACATGCACATGTTGTACACATGGCTAGGAATCTCCTTTAAGTTTACGTTTACAATGAGATTACTTATAAATAAGGACATCTTTGTATAAGAATGTTCGGGTACACGTGTGTGAATTTCCCTATCATGAAACTGGCACCTTGATACCCCACGACGGCCCAAAGGAATCCATCATCCCCTATACATCAATAACCATTCTTTTTCTAGCCCATCTACATATATCTCATTGCCATAATATCATCTATCTATCTCCACTGCTCCTACTCTAGCCCAGACCATTATCATTTCTTCCCACGAATTCCTGACTCCAACTTCAACCCCTCCAATTGGCTTCACAGTGGTGCCCGGTTTTTCTAATATCCGATTCAGAGCAGGCAAGGTCTCTGCCTCAGCTCTAATGTCTCCACACTGCTCTGGGGATAATAGTCACGTTGCTCAATTCCGCTTTAGGTGGTCCTTCTCCCCCGCCCCCCTCCCCTTACCTTCATCTCTCTCCCTACAAAATGGTGACGCTGTGTTGATCACTTCCGCTCTGTTCTTTGGCCCTGTGGGCGATTCCTCCACCAGGGACCTTGGCCCTGGCTGTAACGGAGCAGGACCCTATGGGGCTTTCCCGGGACAGGCCTTCCCCCGTATCCTCTGCTGTGGCTCCTCTCTGAAAGGCCTAAATAGCATTTGATGCACATTTCCTGAGTGGTTTTGCAGATGTGAAACCCCACCACCGCCACCGAATGGAACAACTACTGGATGACCAAGAGCACAGATCCCCAGGCCTCCTGGAGCCTAAGGACTGATAATGTTAACCCCTGTGACACTGACACGACCCTGCTGCCTCACCATCAGCCAATCAGAGAACTGTGCACAAGCTGATCACGTGCCCTGCGACCACCCACCCCTCTCCTGGCCTTTAAAACGCTTTGCCGAAATCCTTTGGGGAGGCTTTTCAGGGCCTGAGCCACCTCTCCTCCTTGCCTGGCCTCTAATAAACCTTTCTCTGCTCCACACTACGTTTCAATTTGTTTGGCCTCACTGTGCGTGGGGCACACGAACTTGTGTTAACATGGCCACATGCCTTGCCGAGTTCTTGCCTATCGGGCCTTCAGGTTTCAGGTAGAACCTCAAACGCTCAAGGAAACCTTCCCCACCCACATGCTTCTGCCCAACGCAGCAATTAAAACGCGTGCTCTTTGACTTACATGGTTTCGTCAGTTTGCCTGTTAGCTCTTTCCAGATTGCGAGCTTTGGAAGGACTAAATCCTATCCTGTAGGAAAGTCAGATACAGCCACCGTTAAGAGGCAGAAGGAGGAGCAAAAGCTGCGCATGCCCACCGGCTTGCCTTCAGGCTGCACCAATCCAAGCCTCAGGGGATGACCTCACTGCCTACCGCCCGCGAGATCAAGCACCAGGCTCCAAAGTGCAGTGACTCGCAGGAGTTGGGCAGGCTATCCAGAGCCCGAAAACTACTATTCCCAGAATCCTCTGGGAGTGCAACTGCTTCATCCGGACCTATATTTTCCAGACTTGCCCGAAAGGGTTTAGCTCAGAGTTGAAAGTTCGTTAGGTCATGGTGTATTAGAAGGTCCGGGAAGTGGAGATGGGAGAGGGAGTACAAGAGGTGGGGATTGCCACAGCTGCGCCTGAAGCTGCCTAGTGCCTGGCGGAGGCATGGGTAGAAGACCTGGGGTTTTTCTCCAACTCACGCTGGCCTGAAAGGTTTTATTGGTTCCCAAGGGTCCCAGTGCCCTGGGTATCATGCCTTGGTGGCCGCTGGGCATCTATTGCAGAAGGAGAGGTAGAAGCAGTGGCGCGGCTGGCTGTTCTCAGTCTCCAAGGAAGCTACCTGAATGGGGCCCCAGATTCCCCTTCTCCCTTGCTTCTGCTCCTCAGTCACAAATTCCACTCCATTTCTGCTGCAGGGACTCAACTCTGCCAGTGTGGGTACAAGGATCCACCCTACCCCCACCCTCCAGTCCCTAAATCTTCAACCTCTACTGGTATACTAGCTTCTTCCTTCAGACGCTATGACCCCATACTTTGCCCTTGTACTTACCTCAGCATCACTCCATATTACCTCATAGTGAGAATGTCATACCTCTAGGGTCTCATTAGAGCTGGGGCTCTAATGAGAGATTACATTAGCCAGGCGTTTTCAGAAGCCTGCCTGGAGAGGACAGTTCTGTACTTGGGCCTCAGTTTCCCCACCTGATATGAAGCCTCTTGGATTCAAGACAGAGAGAATGGAGTGTGTTGAGAGGGATGGTCTAGGCAATACCTTATGTTGAGCCTTATTCTCTCCATTTGTAAAATGGTTAACCTTAACCAGAAGGCCCAGTCAGTCAGACTTCCCTTGCCAACAGCGCAACCTTTGTCTTCTACCCCACAGGAGAAATCAAAACTGTAGGGCATAGAGGAGAGAGATCCTCACTCCTCTCCAGGCACTTCTGGCTCAGATCAGTTATGTGACTGTGTTTGGCATTTGCAGGAATCAAGGTCATGCTTAGGAACTAGAAATAGAACTTGGAAACTATTGATGCACACTGGTGGTGCTCATACTGGGAAGTTGTGAAGATGAGACCACGCTGAGGGAGAATGCCGTTGAGAGGAAGGGGAAGTTGGCGGACCTGTCAAGTTTCAGTTCCACAGCTATCAATGATTCTTGTGTGATCTTGGTCAACTTACTCTCTATTTCCCTTTTTGGATAATATGTGTATGTGGCAGAGGGGCATGCAGTAGTGGAGAGTGGTCATTGACACCTTTTCCCTGTGTTAACAGCATTCCCACAGGGACAAAATTAGATTTTTATTTCTCATTCTCATCTCATCAAAATTTATTTTATTTCTCATCACACCACCAGAGGTCACTATTGACCATTTGTCTGAAAAGCAGTTAACGCAGTTCACAACTTGAAGACAGACTTGGTACTTTCAATAGTTTAATACACATTACTTAGAAAAATGAAACAATGTCCCAGGTAAAGGCTTTGATTTATACAGCACCCTAAACACAAAAGGAAAAGGAGTCTGTTAAGACAGTGGTTCCCAAACTTTGTTGCAAACGGAATCTTTAAAAGATACTGATGCCTGTGCAAAGATGCTCAACATCACTAATTGGAGAAAGGCAAATCAAAACTACAGTGAGGTACCACCTAATACCGGTCAGAATGGCCATCAACAAAAAGTCTACAAATCATAAATGCTGGAGAGGGTGTGGAGAAAAGGAAACCCTCCTACACTGTTGGTAGGAACGTAAACTGGTGCAGCCACTATGGAGAACAATATGGAGGTTCCTTAAAAATCTAAAAATAGATGCACCATATGATCCAGCAATCCCACTACTGGGCATATGTCTGGAAAAGACGAAAACTCTAGTTCAAAAGATACATGCACCCCAATCTTCATAGCAGCACTATTTACAATAGCCAAGACATGGAAGCAACCTAAATGTCCATCAACAGATGCATGGATAAAGAAGATGTGGTATACACACACACACACACACACACACACACACACACACACACACTATAATGAAATATTACCCAGCCATAAAAAGGAATGAAATAATGCCATTTGCAGCAACATGGATGGACCTGGAGATTATCACACTAAGTGAAGTAAATCAGACAGAGAGAGACAAATATCATATGATATCACTTATATGTGGAATCTAAAATATGATACAAATGAACTTATTTACAAAACAGAAATAGACTCACAGATATAGAAAACAAATTTATGGATGGTTACCAAAGAAGAAAAGGGGGAGGGATAAATTTGGAATTTGGGGTTAACAGAGACACACTACTATAAATGAGATAAACAACAGGGACGTATTGTAGCACAGGGTTAATCAATGAATTGGGCATGGTGTGATTTTGAGAGAAACTCTCCATTTCTGCAGAAGATATCAAACTGACCTAAGCACTAAAAGTAGTAAGATTTACTTGAGCAAGAGTTTAAGATCTTTGTGTCACCTTATTGTCCAAGTGCCAGTCTCCGAATGCCCTACCTTTGCACATTCTGGGGTCTAAGTGCCAGACCATCAGTGGAGATGAGGGATGCCCAGTGAGTCCCTGGCAATCTTCCAAGATCTCCACAGGTGGAACCCGCTTCTGCTTGAGGCCTCTAAAATTCCTATTAATAACAAGGTTTCTATGAAGATATTATGTCTCTAGTTTCAGTTGTGATTATTGCTCTTGCTTTCAGCAAACCCATAAAGAAGAAAAGCGGGTGTATATGGCCTCCAGGCTGGCATCTGCTGAGATGTTTGTCTTCTCTGTTGATCTTCCATAGTCAGTCTTCTGCCTGTGACTGCAAGGCTTTTTTCATGTTGTTCCCTTCCTTACTTCCTTCCCCTCCAGTCTAGGACTGTGGGAAACCAAAGGGGCTGAGTATGGCCCTCCCCACCTCCCCACTATCCTTGGCTGCCCTGGGGTACACAGGGACGCATGAGGCTGCTCAGACCCCATTGTCTGTCTGTCCTCAGCTCAGTACTGCTTCTGCAGGGCATTTGGCATCTCTGCCTGCCAGCTCTTTATTTTGCTTTTGTTGTTGTTTTCTGGTCCTCACCTCTTGGATTCTTTAGAGTTTTTTAATTTCATCCTCCCCTGGGCCCCTCTTGTGTGATGGTGGGGAGGCTGGGTTTGGGCAGAGCCAGGACCCCTTTCAGGGACACATACCTGCTTTTAACTCCTTTGCTTCCCTCAAACTCTCCCTCTCTCACCTTAATTTAGCACACTTTGAACAGTCAATGGTTTGGGAGGCAACTGGTCCCACCTGATGGCATAATTTCCCAAATCTTTTTGTCCTATAAACCCATCTAAACTTTTAAAACTTAAAAGACATGAATTAGATTCTCTGGTTCTGCTCTGTCATTCTTTCCCTGAGGGTGGTGAGTATATAATTTCCTGGTTCCCACTGCCTAAATTGGGGGAAAGAGTCTTGGTCACAGAAATATCGTAGAAATAGCAGTTAAGATACCAACATATAAAAGAATAAAGGAATGTGTGGGCCACCTGCCATGTGCTGAGCACAGTGCTAAATGCTTTAAATGAATTATCTCATTTAATCCTCTCAACAACTCTTTATGGTAGAAAATGAGGAAACTGAGGCAGTGAGAGATTAAATAACTATGAGACCATAAGGGTCCCATTCAACTGGGTCCAAGCTCATTCATTCACCAAATACTTATCAAGCACCTACTGTATGTCAGGCAATATTCTAGGTGTTGGGAATATAGCTGTGAAGAAGATAAAGTCTCTACTCCTAATTTGCTTCTTTTCTAGTGGAGGAGAAAGACAAAAAGCAAACATGTATGTATAATACATATTATATATATGTATAATATGATGCTAGATAGTGATAAAAGGTAAATAAGAATGAGAAAAGTAAGATAGGGTGAGGTGATAATACCAGAAATCTGGGGTGGAGGGTATGTTACATGGACTCTCAGGGAAGTGATATTAGGAAGGACCTAAAAAGAAGCAAGGCAGTAGTAAGTCATGGGAAGACCTGGGAATAAGTTCTAGGCACAGTGAACAGTAAGTGCTAAGATCCTGAGGTGAGAATGAGCGGGGGATGTTCAGGGAACAGAGAGAGGGCGTCTTTGTGCAGGGTGCAGTGAAAGAGAGTGGTAGGGTAGGAAATGGGGTTGAAGAGAGATAATGAGGTTGGACCGATAATGTAGGGTCTTTCAGGCCGAGCTAAGAAATTTTAGTTTTAATCTGAATATCATGGGAAACCATTACAATGCTTTGAGTATGAAGGTGATACTCTCTCTTTTTTTAAAAAATTGAAGTATAGTTGATGTACTATAAGTTACAGGTTTACAGTATAGTGATTCACAATTTTTAAAAGTTATACTCCATTTATAGTTATTATAAAATATTGGCTATATTCCCCCTGCTGTGCAGTATATCCTTGCAGCTAATTTTATACCTAATAGTTTGTACCTCTTAATACCCTACCCCTATATTGCCCCATCATTCTTATTTTAAATGTTTGAAGTAATATTTATGAAGTACCTACTATGTAATTGAGGTTCATACAATGATCTTTACTTTGCCTCTAAGGAGCAGTATGATTTGGGGTAAGTCTCTTAGCCATTATATGTCTTGTGGTCTTTAAAAGAATTCCACATATTCAAAATATACAATCTGATAAGTTATGACATATGTACACACCCATAAACCCATTACCAAAATCGAGATAATGAGCATATCCATCATTTCCAAAAGTTTACTTGTGCTCCTTTGTAATCTCTCCCTCACATCCCTGCACCCCACTCAGACCCAGGCAACCACTGCTGTCTGTTACTATAGATTAGCTTGTATCTTCTGGAATTTCATATAAATAATTATTTATATAAATAATAGTAAGTGCTATTTTTGTCTGGCTTCTTTCACTCAGCATAATTATTTTGAGATCTATCCATGTTGCTGTATTTATCAAGAGTTCATTCCTTTTCATTGCTGAGTAGTATTTTCATGGTATGGATAAAACAAAATTTCTTTATCCATTTACCTGTTCATGGATATTTGGTTTTTTTCCCAGTTTTTGACTGTTACACATAAGGCTGCTATGAAAATGTGTATGCAAGTCTTTTAAAGGGTACACACCTTCAGTTCTCTTGGGTAATCATCTAGGAGTAGAATGGTTGGATCATATGGTAGGTTTATGTTTAACTTTTTAGGAGGCTGCCAAACTGTTTCAAAAGTTGTGCCATTCGACATTCACATTGTTGCTCCGTATCTTCACCAAAACTTGTTATGATGGGTCTTTTAAATTTTAATCATTATAATAAATGGTCTCCAATGGTGCTTTTGACTTGCATTTTTCTAATGACTAATGACATTGAACACATACTGGAATTCTAATACCCAGTGTGATGGTGTCAAAAGGTGGAGCCTTGGGAGGTGATTAGGTCATGAGGGTGGAGCCCTCATGAATGAGATTAGTGTGTTTTTGTTTGTTTGTTTTGTTTTTTGTCACAGGCTTGTGGGATTTTAGTTCCCCAACCAGGGATTGAACACAGGCCCTTGGCAATAAGAGTGCAGAGGCCTAACCACTGGACCACCAGAGAATTCCTGAGATTAGTGCTTTTATAAAAGAGATCCCACAGAGTCCCTAGCCCTTTCCAGCAAGTGAGTACAGAGCAAGAAGTAAGCAGTGTGCAAACCTGAAGAGAACCCTCACCCAGCTATTCTATGCACCTTGATCTCAGACTTTCCAGCCTCCAGACTGTGAGAAATTTCTGTTGTTATAAGCTGCCCAATTGGTGGTATTTTCTTATTGCAGCCCAAGTGGATTAAGACAGTGGCCATCGGCAAGCTAAGGAGAGAGACCTTAGGAGAAACCAGAACTGTAGACACCTTGATCTTGGACTTCAAGCCTCCAGAACTGTGAAAAAAAATTTTTGTTTTTTAAGCCATCTATTCTGTGGTATTCTGTTATGACTGCCCTAGCAGACTAACATAGCCTCCGGTAAGGAAATGATGACATGCCCAGGGCTGCCCCTGCATTTGTAACAGGAATAGACAGCTCCTGTTTACAGCTATGGACAAACACGGAAACCAGGCACATTCCCCACCTTCCCTTGGCTGGCATGTCTAGTCCCTAAGAATCTTAGATGAGCCAGGTGCAGGTGTAAGGGAGAAGTGGCCATCTCTAGAAGGGATTGGAGTTCCAGGCTTTGAGCAAATCTCACTTCTTCCTCCAAAACAGACATTTTTAATGTAGGTGAAATGAAAATAAAATTGTAATTTTAGTCTTGAAATTTTAATTTAGTACTGAAATTGTCATTTTCAGGCTTGAAGCAGAAAATTAATCAAAAGAGGGTCATAAGGCAGGTATTTGTGGAGATGGGGGTATTCATGAGTGTTGTATATAAAAGAATGAGTTGTGGGCTGTGTTAGTCTAGCTGTTTTCTATAGGAGCCTTCTATGAGTTTTCGGCCCCAGCTGGGGCTGACCAGAGCAACTTCCTTGTCCACTTCTTGGCCTCACTGAGTTTGGTGAACTGTAGTCTCCCAGAGAGTCCCTATTGGTTGGCTGAAGGAGAGGATATTACTTAGGGCAACTTTATTCATCTAGAGCAGCGGTCCCCAACCTTTTTGGCACCAGGGACTGGTTTTGTGGAAGACAATTTTTCTACGGATCGGGTTGGGGGGAATGGTTCAGGCAGTAATTGGAGCACTGGGGGGCGGCAGATGAAGCTTCGCTGGCTTGCCCACCACTCACCTCCTGCTGTGCGGCCCGGTTCCTAACAGGTCGGGGACCGGTACTGGTCTGCATCCTGGGGGTTGGGGACCCCTGATCTAGAGGGTTTAGGAAATGGAGGTAGAGTTTAATTGACTTCAATCCAATCGCACCTAATCTGTAAATTCTTAGAAGAGCTCATGAGGGCGACGAAAGGAAATTTAGCTTTTTCTTTTCAGTTCTCTTCCTGTGTGCCAAAAGACAGCATCCCTCAATCCATACTGTACTTACATATTTTTCTGGATGAATTGGAAAGAGTAGCTCCAATACCCGCTTTATCTAAATCTGCTTTTTTTTTTTTTAATTGGAATTTGCAACCAGGAGCTCCACATTGAGATGTCAGGAATAGGTACAGAATACAGATTAGAGGATAGTTTTAGGAGCACTGGAGTGAGAACCAGTGGATTTCACCCCTAGTGCATCTATCCTCTGGAGCTCGGACTAATCTTCTCAAATATTTGGAGTTCATTAGATGACATCCACAATTCTTCAGCAAATTTTTTTTTGCCAAGCATGTTCTAGGCGTTGCTCTTCCCAACTAAACAATTCTGAAATTTTCAGTACTTTTGAGCAACTCTTCAGTGTGTTTAGCCTGGAGTTGAGCTGTGTGCACTCCACTTCAGCTTTTTTTTTTTTTTTTTTTTTTTTTTTCCTGTACGCGGGCCTCTCACTGTTGTGGCCTCTCCCGTTGCGGAGCACAGGCTCCGGACGCGCAGGCTCAGCGGCCATGGCTCACGGGCCCAGCCGCTCCGCGGCATGTGGGATCTTCCCGGACCGGGGCACGAACCCGTGTCCCCTGCATCGGCAGGCGGACTCTCAACCACTGCGCCACCAGGGAAGCCCCACTTCAGCTTTTTTAAAAAAATTTTTAATATTTATTTATGTACGGTGTATTGGGTCTTAGTTGTGGCATGCATGCGGGAGCTAGTTCCCGACCAGGGATGGAACCCGGGCCCCCTGCATTGGGAGTATGGAGTCTTACCCACTGGACCACCAGGGAAGTCCCTCCACTTCGGTTTTTGCAGTCCTGTTCTCCAGAAGCTCACAGGCTGAAGCAAGTATAAAATGGTACAAGAAACTGATGATCAAGTGTTTAAATGTACTCAAGGGTCTAAACATCTCGCCTGGCCCAAATCAGTAACGTGAAAAGACGAAGGGAAGGACACAGTGACCCCTGTGCCCACCAACTCCTGGGCGCGGAGGCGTGGTCAGCCCTGAGTGGCCTGGTCCAAGGCCAAAGGACTAAGGGCCCGCGGGGCGCGGCGGCGGCCGGGCGGGGCGGGCGCGACCTTTCCTCCGGCTCCACCCTCGCCCGGTTGCGGCCTCTTTAAGAATCCGAGCAGCTAGCGGGCCTGCTGGCACTCACGTGACTCCGCTCAGCTCACTTGGTCGCGGAAGTGGTCCAGCCTCCACGTCCCGCGAGGCGGTCTCCGGGTGCCCGGCGGGGCGGGCTGGCCGGAGCGGGCACCGCCGGGCGGCCCGCAGCAGGTTGCTGAGATGGTGCAATTGTACAACCTGCACCCGTTCGGGTCGCAGGAGGTGGTGCCCTGCAAGTTGGAGCCTGAACGTTTCTGCGGCGGGGGACGCGATGCGCTGTTCGTGGCGGCCGGTTGCAAGGTGGAGGCTTTCGCAGTCGCCGGCCAGGGGCTGTGCCAGCCAAGGTGTGCCTTTTCCACGCTGGGCAGGGTGCTGCGCCTGGCCTACAGTGAGGCCGGTGAGTAGCGGTGGGGTCAGGGGGCTCCTGGGCCCCGGATTGGGGCCTCCTTCCTAGAGGGCCGAGCGACGCCTATAGCTCTGGATGGGGAAGTACTTTGTGCTTGCCGGACGGTCTTGCCGGGTCTGGCGGCTGATGGAAGTTGTGCGCTGTGCGGCTGTCCTGGCAACCACAGGTTAGAGCCCGCCTTTGGTGGGCGGGGGACGCTGATTGTTCCTGCTTTTCTGGCGTCCTCGCCGGGAAGTACCTTGGTTGGGTGGCTGGATTCCACTCAACCCAGACACTTCAAACCAAATAAACTTCTTTTCGTATAGAAAACAAGTACACACAAAAGTAGGGAGAATAGTATCCTGAACCCCCAGTTACTCCCATCTTCAACAGTTATGCCAACTCATGGCCAGTCCTTTATCTACTTCTTGTCGATTTTTGAAAGCTCACATTACATGCTGATTTTTAAATCTGTATAAATAGAGCTCAGGTCTTAGACCCCTTTTTCCCCAAACAGGGTAACAGCATCCACTACTATTTTTCCATCAGAAACGCGAAGCAGTGCCAAGGGGGTACTGTGTGGGTGTATCCCTATTTTAGAAAAATCCAACATTTAAAAACAGGTACTTAAGATTACAGAAAAATTCACAATAGGATTCTTTTAACTGCCTGATAATACACTTAAAATTTGAATCCTGCTTTTCAAGAGGGGTGTAAAGGTGTAAATTGCAGTATTTAGGGTGGAAAAGCCTTTGGCTGAGGTACTTTACTAATAAAGTGGAGAGCACGAACCTGGAGGATTGGAGATCTCTGCCTAATCGCTACTCTGTCTGCAACTGATTAGGTGTGAGTTTATAGAAACTTTTGGGTCTCAGTTTCTGTTTAAAAAAAAAAAAGAAGTAATTTGAATGCTAGATCAGTGATTTCCAGACATTGGAATTTTGTGGATCAGCAAAGAATTGTGGGGCTACCATACACAGTATCTGACTGTTCATTTTGTCAAGTAAAGATATATATTTAAAAAAATGAAAAGCCCTACTGTTTACCGTCATCGTTATTTATACTGATAATAGGAGAAACACTTAGCTCCAAACATGGGATGTCTTTCTTTATGGGCAACTTACTATACTGTTATTACTTTTTCTTTTTGATTAGTGAAGACGTAATAGGGGCCCGCAGGCCCACAGACCAGTTTGAAAACCACTTATTAGATCTGTAAGTTCTCTTTCAGCAGAAGATTCTGATTTTGGTATGTTTTATGATATTACTCTCCTAATCATTTCACAATATTAGTAGTTTTCCCCATCCCACCTCCTTTTTAGACCTAGGAGTTCTCACCTTCAAGAGCTCTGCTGAGTGGCAAACTCACCAGTTTCAACATTAGTATGTGTGTGTCTGCTGGTGAGGGTGAGACAGACAAACAGACACTGTTTACATGACTTGTACCATTTGTCTTCCAAATGGGCATTTAATCTACAATTGGAAGTGGCAGGCGTTATGTAAACCTCTAGCTTTCTTGCCTGTCAGTAGTGGTGATTCTGGGGAATCCTTTGATGCCGCTACTTGTGTATAAAACACCCGATTCCTGAACCACAGCCTTAGAGAAACTGTGTTTCCTGGGGTGTGGCCCAGCATTGGGTGAGTCTGGTGTTTAGTCAGGATTGAGAATCACTGACCTAGAGCCTTACTGGCTGCTGTAGGCGTTGAGTAGTATGGTACTGAAGCCTTGAAAAACAAAGATATTTTTGTAATTCAGTTGGCTGTCTTAAGAAACTTCAGGAGTCCTGTGGTATGGCATTAGCATGAGTCAGATAGCTCAAGGGTAACTTTCAGCTTGAACGCAATGCCTGGGTACAGCTTCTATCAATCCACAGGTAGCAGACTCCTAGCTATGTTGATATCCAGATAACTCGTCTTACACTTTCCAGCTTTTTCTTTTTTGTCTCTGTCCTTCCACTCACAGTAACATGGACATGGGGATTCCTGCTCTAAGCCCAGGGTCTCCTCCACCCCCCCACCCTGTCAAAAACAAAGTGAATCTTAGATCAGGGATTTATATTTACTGTAAATGCTTTGCAGGTCTCTTATCCAAACAGAAAACATTTTCAAGTTTTTGTGTTTTTTTTTTCCATTTCTAATTAGCAGGATGCCAGTTTCCTTTCATAAAGTTTGGGGGTATTAGAATGTAGGTCAAAATTTTGAAGAATGGGCCCTAAATATCATCATCAGTAATGGAAATTTAATATAGGTTTTGTGTGTGAAGGGAGGAAGAGGAGATGTGAGAACTCGCTCTTGAGGGAGAAAGACCTGGTGGCCAGGGTTGAGTGCTGTGTGGGGAGCTCTGGTGCTGGACACTTGCTTATGGGGTGTCTGGAGGTGGTGAGGCAGAGAGGACAAGACCTTGTGACCCTCATTGCCTGTCCTTTAGCACAAGTACATGAAAGAGCCCTAGAATGTCTATTATCTTCCCCCAAGCCCTACCCTCCCTCAACTTTTTTAAAATCATAAAACATATTTTCATACATTGTATGTTATTTCTGCCTTCTGATATCCATTTTGTCATAGGAGTGCAGCCTTTTCCTTAATCTGGTATTAGTGTTAACCAGGTTTATGATCTTGTGCACAAAAGGAAAAGTTTACTCATTTTTTAAAAAAATCAATGACTCTCAGCTTAAGGATAAATATAAGAATGATTTTTTAATTTACTTAATGAAGACAGGCTGTTGTAAAATAAGTAAAATAAGGCCCTGGGCACATAATACCTTAAAAAGTTTAATTCCTTTCTCTTATAAAGGGCTGTAACCTCCACAGAATCCTCTAGACTTATATCTCCTTTGGAACATTTTGAGAGACAGCGTGGAATGAACATTGGCTTTTGAGCTAACCAGATCAAGGTTTAAACCCCAATGCCATCCGTTTGTTGTCTGTGTTGCCTTAGGCAGGTTACTCAGCTTCTCTGAGTCTCAGATTCCTGATTTATAAAATGGAGAAGGATAGAATGTCTTGAAGAGTTGTGAGGATTAACTGAGAGAACTCTAAAGCTCTGTTCAAAAGGCTTACCAGGTAGACACAGCAAGTTCTAGTTCATCATTTGTAAGACAAGTTATTAATTTGAAAACATATTAATACAAGACAGCATAGGCACTATCTATAGTTTGCAAATTATATATAAAACAGTTGATATATAGACTTTCCCAATTAAATAAGCATATATTTATAGACATACGATAAAAAGCTTTTATTATAACTAAACATTCTTAGTTTTAAAATTCATTTAGTAACTTGAATATGACACCAAAGCACTGACAAAAGAAAAAAATAGAAAAATTGGATGTCATCAAAATTAAAAAGTTTTGTGCATCAAAGGACACTATCAACAGATTGAAAAGGAAATCCCCAGAATGGGAGAAAATATTTGCAAAGCATATACCCGATAAGGGATTAATATTCAGAATATATAAAGAACTCCTATGACTCAACAACAGAACAACCCAATTCAAAAGTGGGCCAAGGATTTGAATAGACATTTCTCCAAGTGGCCAACCAGCACATGAAAAGATGCTCAGCATCACTAATCATCATGGAAATGCAAATCAAAACCACAGTGAGATACCACTTCGTACCCATTAGGTTGGCCATTATCAAAACAAATAGAAAATAACAAGTGTTGATGAGAATGTGGAGAAATTGGAACCCTTGTACATTGGTGGTAGGAGTGGAAAGTGATAGAGCTGCTGTAGAAAACAGTATGATGTCTCCTCAAAAAATTTATAGAATTACCATATGATCCAGCAGTTTCACTTCTGGGTATGTACACAGAATAATTGAAAGCAGGGACTTGTGCAGATATTTGTACACCAGTGTTCATAGCATTTTTCACTAGAGCCAAGAGGTGGAAGCAGCCCAAATGTTCATTGACAGGTAAGTAAAATGTACAATATCCATACAGCCTTAAAAATGGATGAAACTCAGACACAAGCTACACCACAAATGAACCCTGAAGACATTTTGCTAAGTGAAACAAGCCTGACACAAAAAGACAAATATTGTGTTATTCAATTTATGAATTCAGAGAGACAGAGTGGAATGCTGGTTGTCAGTGTCTGTGTACTCAGGCACTACTTCTGATTTATTGCGGTGTTCAGTCCTAGTTTTCAGCTTTATTCTTTTTTTTTTAAACATTTATTTATTTATTTATTTTTGGCTGTGTTGGGTCTTCGTTTCTATGCGAGGGCTTTCGCTAGTTGCAGCGAGCAGGGCCCACTCTTCATCGCGGTGCGCGGCCCTCTCACTGTCGCGGCCTCTCGTTGTGGAGCGCAGGCTCCAGACGCGCAGGCTCAGTAGTTGTGGCTCACGGGCCCAGTTGCCCCGCGGCATGTGGGATCTTCCCGGACCAGGGCTCGAACCCGTGTCCCCTGCATTGGCAGGCGGATTCTTAACCACTGCGCCACCAGGGAAGCCCTATTTTTTTTTTTTTTTAACATCTTTATTGGATTATCATTGCTTTACAATGCTGTGTTAGTTTCTGCTGTATAACAAAGTGGATCAGCTATATGCATACATATAACCCTTTTGCATCTCCCTCCCACCCTCACGATCCCACCACTCTAAGTGGTCACAAAGCACCTAGCTAATCTCCCTGTGCTATGCAGCTGCTTCCCACTAGCTATCTGTTTTACATTTGGTAGTGTATATATGTCCATGCTACTCTCTCACTTCGTCCCAGCTTACCCTTCCCCCTCCCCATGTCCTCAAGTCCATTCTCTACCTCTGCGCCTTTATTCCTGTCCTGCCCCTAGGTTCATCAGAACCATTTTTTTAATATTCCATATATATGTGTTAGCAAATGGCATTTGTTTTTCTCTTTCTGACTTACTTCACTCTATATGACAGACTCTAGATCCATCCACCTCACTACAAATAACTCAATTTTGTTTCTTTTTATGGCTGAATAATATTCCATTGTATATATGTGCCACATCTTCTTTATCCATTCATCTGTTGATGGACACTTAGGTTGCTTCCATGTCCTGGCTATTGTATATAGTGCTGCAGTGAACACTGTGGTACGTGACTTTTTTTTTTTTTGCGGTACGTGGGCCTCTCACTGTTGTGGCCTCTCCCGTTGCGGAGCACAGGCTCCGGATGCGCAGGCTCAGCGGCCATGGCTCACGGGCCCAGCCACCCTGCGGCATGTGGGATCTTCCCGGACCGGGGCACAAACCCGTGTCCCCTGCATCGGCACGTGGACTCTCAACCACTGCGCCACCAGGGAAGCCCCTGTGACTCTTTTTGAGTTATGGTTTTCTCAGGGTATATGCCCAGTAGTGGGATTGCTGGTTGTATGGTAGTTCTATTTTTAGTTTTTTAAGGAACCTCCATACTATTTTCCATAGTGGCTGAATCAATTTACTTTCCCACCAACAGTGCAAGAGGGTTCCCTTTTCTCCACACCCTCTCCAGCATTTATTGTTTGTAGATTTCTTGGTGATGGCCATTCTAACTGGTGTGCGGTGATACCTCATTGTAGTTTTGTTTTTTATATAAATTTATTTATTTTATTTATTTATGTTTGGCTGCAGTGGGTCTTCCTTGCTGTGCGTGGACTTTTTCTAGTTGCTGCGAGCAGGGGCTACTCTACTTTACGGTGGCTTCTCTTGTTGTGGCGCACAGGCTCTAGGCATGCGGGCTCAGTAGTTGTGGCTCACCGGCTCCAGAGCATAGGCTCAGTAGTTGTGGCTCATGGGCTTAGCTGCTCTGCGGCATGTAGGATCTTCCTGGGCCAGGGATTGAACCCATGTACCCTGCATTGGCAGGCAGATTCTTAACCACTGCACCACCAGGGAAGTCCCCCCTCATTGTAGTTTTGATTTGCATTTCTCTAATGATTAGTGATGTTAAGCATCCTTTCATGTGTTTGTTGGCAATCTGTATATCTTCTTTGGAGAAATGTCTATTTAGGTCTTCTGCCCATTTTTGGATTGGGTTGTTTGTTTTTTTGATATTGAGCTGCATGAGCTGCTTGTATATTTTGGAGATTAATCCTTTGTCAGTTGCTTCCTTTGCAAAGATTTTCTCCCATTCTGAGGGTTGTCTTTTCATCTTATTTATGGTTTCCTTTGTTGTGCAAAAGCTTTTAAGTTTCATTAGTCCTAATTGTTTATTTTTGTTTTTATTTCCATTTCTCTAGGAGGGGGTCAAAAAAGGATTTTGCTGTGATTTATGTCATAGAGTGTTCTGCCTATGTTTTCCTCTAAGAGTTTTATAGTGTCTGGCCTTACGTTTAGGTCTCTAATCCATTTTGAGTTTATTTTTGTATATGGTGTTAGAGAGTGTTCTAATTTCATGCTTTTCCATGTAAGTGTCCAGTTTTCCCAGCACCACTTACTGAAGAGGCTGTCTTTTCTCCATTGTATACTCTTGCCTCCTTTATCAAAGATAAGGTGACCATATGTGCATGGGTTTATCTCTGAGCTTTCTACCCTGTTCCATTGATCTATATTTCTGTTTTTGTGCCAGTACCATATTGTCTTGATTACTGTAGCTTTGTAGTATAATCTGAAGTCAGGGAGCCTGATTGCTCCAGCTCCGCTTTTCTCTCTTTAGATTGCTTTGGCTATTCGGGGTCTTTTGTGTTTCCATACAAATTGTGAAATTTTTTGCCTAGTTCTGTGAAAAATTCCATTGGTAGTTTGATAGGGATTGCACTGAATCTGTAGATTGATTGGGTAGTATAGTCATTTTCACAATGTTCATTCTTCCAATCCAAGAACACAGTATATCTCTCCATTTGTTTGTATCATCTTTAATTTCCTTCATCAGTGTCTTATAGTTTTCTCCATACAGGTGTTTTGTCTCCTTAGGTAGGTTTATTCCTAGGTATTTTATTCTTTTTGTTGCAGTGGTAAATGGGAGTGTTTCCTTAATTTGTCTTTCAGATTTTTCATCATTAGTGTATCAGAATGCAAGAGATTTCTGTGCATTAATTTTGTATCCTGCTACTCTACCAAATTAATTGATTAGCTCTAGCAGTTTTCTGGTAGCATCTTTAGGATTCTCTGTGTATAGTATCACATCACCTACAAATAGTGACACTTTTACTTCTTCTTTTCTGATTTGAATTCCTTTTTTTTTCTTTTTCTTCTTGGATTGCTGTGGCTAAAACTTCCAAAACTATGTTGAATAATAGCGGTGAGAGTGGGCAACCTTGTCTTCTTCCTGATCTTGGAAGAAATGGTTTCAGTTTTTCACCATTGAGAATTATGTTGGATCATCATTTGTCATAAATGTCCTTTAGTATTTTGAGGTAGGTTCCCTCTGTGCCCCCTTTCTGAAGAGTTTTTGTCATAAATGGGTGCTGAATTTTGTCTAAAGCTTTTTCTGCATCTATTGAGATTATCATATGGTTTTTATCTTTCAATTTGTTAATATGGTGTATCACATTGATTGATTTGTGTATATTGAAGAATCTCTTGCATTCCTGGGATAAACCCCACTTGATCATGGTGTATGATCCTTTTAATGTGCTGTTGGATTCCGTTTCCTAGTATTTTGTTGAGGATTTTTGCATCTATATTCATCAGTGATATTGGGTAGTTTTCTTTTTTTGTGACATCTCTGTCTGGTTTTCGTATCAGGATGATGGTGGCCTCATAAAATGAGTTTGGGAGTGTTCTTCCCTCTGCTATATTTTGGAAGAGTTTGAGAAGGATAGGTGTTAGCTCTTCTCTAAATGTTTGATAGAATTCGCCTGTGAAGCCATCTGGTCCTGGGCTTTTGTGTGTTGGAAGATTTTTAATCACAGTTTCAATTTCAGTGCTTGTGATTGGTCCATTTATATTTTCTATTTCTTCCTGGTTCAGTCTCAGAAGGTTGTACTTTTCCAAGAATTTGTCCATTTCTTCCAGGTTGCACATTTTATTGGTATATAGTTGCTTGTTGTCAACTGTCATGATCCCTTGTATTTCTGCAGTGTCAGTTGTTACTTCTCCATTTTCATTTGTAATTTTGTTGATTTGAGTCTTCTCCCTTTTTTTCTTGATGAGTCTGGCTAATGGTTTATCAATTTTGTTTATCTTCTCAAAGAACCAACTTTTAGTTTTATTGATCTTTGCTATTGTTGTCTTCATTTCTTTTTCATTTATTTCTGATCTGATCTTTATGATTTCTTTCCTTCTGCTACCTTTGGAGTTTTTTTGTTCTTCTTTCTCTAATTGCTTTAGGTGTAAGGTTAGGTTGTTGATTTGAGATTTTTCTTGTTTCTTGAGGTAGGATTGTATTGCTATAAACTTCCCTCTTAGAACTGCGTTTGCTGCCTCCCATTGGTTTTGGGTCATCGTGTTTTCATTGTTATTTGTTTCTCGGTATTTTTTGATTTCCTCTTTGATTTCTTCAGTGATCTCTTGGTTATTTAGTAGCGTATTGTTCAGCCTCCATGTATTTGTATTTTTTACAGATTTTTTCCTGTAATTAATATCTAGTCTCTTAGCGTTGTGGTCAGAAAAGATACTTGATATGATTTCAATTTTCTTAAATTTACCAAGGCTTCATTTGTGATCCACGATATGGTCTATACTGGAGAATTTTCCATGAACCCTTGAGAAGAAAGTGTATTCTGTTGCTTTTGGATGGATGTTCTATAAATATCAGTTAAGTCCATCTTTTTTAATGTATCATTTAAAGCTTGTGTTTCCTTATTTATTTTCATTTTGGATGATCTGTCCATTGGTGAAAGTGGGGTGTTAAAGTCCCGTACTATTATTGTGTTACGTTGATTTCCCCTCTTATGGCTGTTAACATTTGCCTTATGTATTGAGGTGCTCCTATTGTGGGTGCAAAAATATTTACCATTGTTATATCTTCTTCTTGGATTGATCCCTTGATCATTATGTAGTGTCCTTCTTTGTCTCTTGTAATTTATTACAAGACTTTATTTTAAAGTCTGTTTTGTCTGATATGAGAATTGCTACTCCAGCCTTCTTCTGATTTCCATTTGCATGGAATATCTTTTTCCATCCCCTCACTTTCAGTCTGTATGTGTCCCTAGGTCTGAAGTGGGTCTCTTGCAGACAGCATATATATGGGTCTTGTTTTTGTATCCATTCAGCCGTCTATGTCTTTTGGTTGTAGCATTTAATCCATTTGCATTTAAGGTAATTATCGATATGTTTGTTCCTATTACCACTTTCTTAATTATTTTGGGTTTGTTTTTGTAGGTCTTTTCTGCCTAGTGAAGTTCCTTTAGCATTTGTTGTGAAGCTGGTTTGGTGGCACTGAATTCTCTTAGCTTTTGCTTGTCTGTAGAGGTTTTAATTTCCCCATGGAATCTGAATGAGATCCTTGCTGGGTAGAGTAATCTTAGTTGTAGGTTTTTTTCCTTTCATCACTTTAAGTATATCCTGCCGTTCCCTCTGGCTTGCAGAGTTTCTGCTGAAAGATCAGCTGTTAACCTTATGGGGATTCCCTTGTATGTTATTTGTTGTTTTTCCCTTGCTGCTTTTAATATTTTTTCTTTGTATTTAATTTTTGATACTTTGATTAGTATGTGTCTCGGCGTGTTTCTCTTTGGGTTTATCCTGTATGGGACTCTCTGTGCTTCCTGGACTTGATTGACTATTTCCTTTCCCATGTTAGGGAAGTTTTCAACTATAAGCTCTTCAAATATTTTCTCAGTCCCTTACTTTTTCTATTCCTCTTCTGGGACCCCTGTAATTGAATGTTGCTGTGTTTAATGTTGTCCTAGAGGTCTCTGAGACTGTCCTCAATTCTTTTCATTATTTTTTCTTTATTCTGCTCCCTGTCAGTTATTTCCACTATTTTATCTTCCAGCTCACTTATCCATTCTTCTGCCTCAGTTATTCTGCTATTGATTCCTTTTAGAGTATTTTTAATTTCAGTTATTGTGTTGTTCATCACTGTTTATTTGCTCTTTAGTTCTTCTAGATCCTTGTTAAATGTTTCTTCTGTTTTCTCCATTCTGCTTTTGAGATTTTGGATCATCTTTACTATCACTACTGTGAATTCTTTTTCAGGTAGGTTGCCTATTTCATCTTCATTTATTTGGTCTTATAGGTTTTTACCTTGCTCTTTCGTCTGTAACGTATTTTTTTGTCATTTCATTTTTTTTTTTTTTTGGATGGGTGGGGCTGTATTCCTGTCTTATTGGTAGTGTGGCCTGAGGCGTCCAGCACTGGAGTTTGCAGGGAGTTGGACAGAGCCGGGTCTTGGTGCTGAGATTAGGACCTCTGGGAGGCCTCACTCTGGTTGATATTCCCTGGGGTCTGAGGTTTTCTTTTAGCCCAGCGTTTCGGACTCAGAGCTCCCACCACAGGAGCTTGGGCCCAACCTCAGGTCTGGGAACCAAATCCCACAAGCTTTGTGTTGTGGCAAAAAAAAAAAGGAAAAGAAAAGAAAAAAAGATCAGTACAATATCAAAGAATAAAAAAAAAAATTAGAAAGATAAATAGATTAGGAAAAATAAAAATATAATTGATTTAACTGCAACAAGGTAAAATAAAACTGCAACAGAGAAAAGAAAAAAAAGGCGGGGGGGGGGGAAACAAGCCAAAAGGAGAGATCAATAACAAAGTATAAAGAATAAAATAAAATTAGAAAAATAAAAGATTTATTAGGAAAAATAAAAATATAAATGAATCAACAATAATGAATCAGCAAGGTAAAACAGAACCCCAATGTAAAAGAGGAAAGAAGAAAAAAACGTCTTGGCTGTGGGGGCAGAGTTTAGGCAGGGGTGGAATTTAGGCAAGGGTGGGGTTTAGGGTGGGGTGGGACCTAGGCCAGTGGGGCGGTGACATTTTAATATGGGGCGGTGCCTAGGCTTAGGACCCGGTCGCTGGTGGTTCCTCCTGTCCCCTTAGGTGTCCGTGATCCCCCACCAGTGCCTGGTAGGTGCTTTGGTCACGCAGAGATGAAAATTCCTCGTCCTCCTAGTCCGCCATCTTGACTCCACCCCCTCACTTTTATTTTTTATTTATTAATTTATTTATTTTTGCGGTACGTGGGCCTGTCACTGTTGTGGCCTCTCCCGTTGTGGAGCGCAGGCTCCGGACGCACAGGCTCAGCGGCCATGGCTCACAGGCCCAGCCGCTCCGCGGCATGTGGGATCTTCCCGGATCAGGGCACGAACCCGTGTCCCCTGCATCGGCAGGCGGACTGTCAACCACTGCGCCACCAGGGAAGCCCCTCACTTTTATTATTAATGCACTTAGTTTTGCTTTCAATTTTATGTACCTTAGTTCTGAGTTAGATCTGCAGATGTGTACAAATAGTTCATATTTATGTATTGCACATAATCATGCTGTTCAGCATTGGTGCTATACTGTATTATGTAAGTAATAAAAACCATGTACAGAGGGTAGGAATGGGGAGTTATTGTTTAATGGATTCAGAGTTTTGAGGAAGATGAAAAAGTTTTGGAGGTGGTGGTAATGGCTGTATAACAGTGTGAATGTACTTAATGTCGTTGAGCTGTACACTTAAAAATGGTGAAAATGGTAAGTTTTACGTGTATTTTACCACAATAAAAATTTTTGTTTGATGTATTTGCTGAGGGAATTCAAGGAAGATGGAGGCCACAAGGCATCTTTTGCCCCCAACTCCATCAGACTGCTTCTCTGGAACAGAGTGAGCAAATGTATGGGGCCTGCAGGGTATATTTAGGCATTCCACCAAGATCTCTGGGGAGAGAACAGGTACAGGCTCCACCTCTGTGGCATCAAAGGAACCAGCACAGGAGAAAGTTTGCTTCTGTTGAAGGCTGGTTCATTCTGGAGGAGGAGGGGCTTGGCCAGCCCACTTGGTGTCTGCAGAAAGCGGCTGCCCCCGCTTGCTTGCTGCATCTGTATATGGGAAGTTCGTGTGCTAACAGCAGCATTTCAGTTTCAATTCATTGGAAAAGGGCTTGTTTACCTAATAATGTTTAGCATATAGTAAGTTCTCTTTTCAGAATAACACTGACTTATACCCTCTGACCCACAAAGTTCTAAAGATTAAAAATTCAAATAAGGACTTCCCTGGTGGCGCAGGGTTAAGAATCCGCCCTCCAATGCAGGGGACACGGGTTCGATCCCTGGTCCAGGAAGATCCCACATGATGTGGAGCAACCAAGCCCATGCGCCACAGCTACTGAGCCTGCGCTCTAGAGCCTGTGAGCCACAACTACTGAGCCTGCATGCCACAACTGCTGAAGCTTGCACGCCGAGAGCCCGTGCTCTGCAACAAGAGAAGCTACCGCAGTGAGAAGCCAGTGCACCGCCATGAAGAGTAGCCCCCGCTCGCTGCAACCAGAGAAAGCCCTCACGCAGCAACGAAGACCCAATGCAGCCAAAAAAAAAAAAAATTATATTAAATTTAAAAAACCACTAAAATAGAATATGTAAGTGTGTGTTTATGTAATTGGAGGACATAAGAGACTGTTTAAGCAAGTTAGGAAACACAAAAACCAAGAAGGAAAAGATACATAGCTGGTTACATATTGTAAAAGATGCCATACAAAGTTAAACCATAGCAAAGTCAAAAGTCAAACTATAGACTACCAAAAATGATTTGCTCTTCATGGCCAATGAAGGATTAATTATCACTTTCACCCAGAGAGCTGCTCTTCCTTGATAAGAAAAATCAACCTAATAAAATAGTAGATAACTTGCAGAAGAGAAATTATACATGGCTGAATAAACATAGGATAAGATGGCTGAATAAACATAGGATAAGATGAATAAACATAGGATAAGATATAAGTTCTGCTAACCTCTTCAGAGTTCCTGAATTTATACCTAATTATAAGTGGTCTGGAAAATATAAATTATAATAACCATTAGAGTCCATGTTTCCCCCATCACATGGAATCAGTTCTAGTGAAGATGTGGGGAAATAGGACTGTTTAAACAGCTCTGGTGACAGCATGAACCTCTATTACATAATTGTGATTGTAATCCGGCAATATGTGTTATTTAAAATGTACCTGCCCTTTGACCTGATAGTCTTACTTTTGAGAATCTATGCTGTTGAAACTTACCCCCACTAAATAAATATATAGGTATAGGCCTATTTATTACAGTATATAGTAGCAAAAAAACCCTGGAAATACTTGAATGTAGTATCTCAGTAGGGGAATTGTTGAATAAATTATGGCACATGTACATACAGGATATTTTGCAGATGTTGAAAAGGATGTTAGATATCCATGTATCTAACCTGGAGGGAAAGATATTTGGTAATCTTTTGGTAATACATTGGTAATTTTTTAAAGTTGCAGATTGTTAAATATATTTAGTGTGATTCCATTTTGGTAAAAACAAAAACAAAAATGACAAACTACCACTCTATGATCTAAGTTTATATGAAAGAAAGGTTTAGAAGGACACGGGTTTAGGCTGTGTGTGTTAACATTGTCTCCTCATGGATCGGACTGCCGGGGAGAAATCATTATACTTTTCATTTTGCACCTCTTTATCACTTTGACTTCTCACAACAAAGAGTAATTCCAAAATTACTTTGTAATTTAAAATAATCCAAGAAAATCAACAACTAAGGGAAAATTAACTTGGATTGAAATTTTATTTAATATGTATGGCTTTATCCTGTTTCTCAGAGTTGACATAAAGATATGACTTTTGTGGGAAGGGGAAGGGTTGTAGTATAAGTTCTGCTAACCTCTTCAGAGTTCCTGAATTTATACCTAATTTTAACATCAGACTAATACCAAATTCTTTATGTCAGGAGAACTTTGTTAGAGCTGTAGATTCAGAGCTACAATAACACTTAGAGCTGTCATAGGAATAAATCGTAGAATTTCTCTGTAAGCTTCATGAATAATTAATGGATTATCTTAAAACATTAAAATGGGGAGAAATTGTATTTCAGAATCTAAATGTCTATTAGCTTAAAATACACCTAAGATCCTGTTACTTAGAGTTTCGTTCTAGTCAATCTTTAATTCAAACATTCACATTAGATTCAGTTATAGTTCCTTTTCATGGTGCAAGGAAAGTGGTGGTTTCTAATTACAAATTCTAAGTATAATCTTATTTCTTTCTCAGGAGACTATTTGGTAGCAATTGAAGAGAAAAACAAAGCTACGTTTCTGCGTGCTTATGTGAACTGGAGAAGTAAAAGGACTGAAAACTCCCGAGTATGTATCCGAATGGTCGGACATGACGTGGAGGCACCCTTCAGTGAAACCTTCAGAGACCAGATGTCTATTGTGGAAATGCCGCTTTCTGAGGCCCCCCTGTGCATTTCCTGTTGCCCTGTGAAAGGAGACCTTCTTGTTGGCTGCACAAATAAGTTAGTTTTATTTAGTTTGAAGTATCAGATCATTAATGAAGAATTCTCAATATTGGACTTTGAACGTTCTTTAATTATCCATATAGATAATATCACCCCTGTTGAAATTTCTTTTTGTATTGGATATGTCGCTGTCATGTCAGACTTAGAGGTTTTAATCCTAAAACTGGAGTCAGACCCCAAAAATCGAGAGAGTGTTAACCACCATCCACGTAAGACCAGCAATCCACTGAAACTGTCAGAAGGTAAATAATGAATTTAGCTTACTTTCTTGTGTTGGGTGCAGAGAAAACCCTTATTTCTGGCAATCTCTGAAAGGCTCTAGTATGTATATTGCAAGCCACGTTATTTATGATGTAGTTGTTCCTAATACATGGGATTTGGATTTATCATCTGGCTGCCCATATCTTATTCTGTAGCATGTAAATGTATTTCAACATGTATTTGTCATGAGAAATAATGAAACAGCTGCTGCTGGATGAGGAGTTTCTGGACCCAGTCCTCATATTTACTAGCTGAATTGACCTCGGGTTAGGAATACCATCTCTTGAGTTTCAATTTCCTCGTGTGTAAAATGGGGATGATGATAATAGCCCATTGTACTTTATCAGTTGTGAGGGATAAATGAGCAAGTGCTGAGACTTTTCAAAATCATAGTGCTTTATAAATACGTGAGATGTGTGTGCATAAATTATTCCTATGTCTGTTTAATTGGTGGGGGGATTTGTGCAATCTAATTTGCATTGGAGGGGTACTTGGAGTTATGAAATAATTTTCTTCAATTTTATTTTTGAAGACATCAGTAATGAGACTTTGCAGCTTGAGTCAGATGATTTTGTTATCTGCCAAAAGCCCATGGAACTTCTTGGTGAAAAAAGCAAACAGTCCGGAATAGCTGTTACACTGGAGTCAACAGGGTTAGCTGATGAAAAAATAAAATATTTCCACGTTCAGCACCTGCTCTATAGGTACTAGAAAGCTTTTTATTCACCAGCATTTAATATATATTTACCTACTTAAAGTACATGGAAATTAGATCTCTCCCCCCTCTCTCTCTCTTTAAACTCACAGACGTTTTGCTCCTGATATTTCATCCTGTGTTTTGTCGGATGACATCAAGTTGCATTCACTTCAGCTGCTGCCCATTTACCAAACAGGTAAGTATGACAGTGCAATGAGGTGAAAAGGCCCTCGGATGGGAGGGGAGACCGGTGTGAGAAATAGATTAGGTTCTTCTACTGAGGCTCCCTGTGGCCTTGGGCAGATTCCTTAGCAAATAACAGTGAGTGCTAGAAAGGGAAGTCGTGAGTGACTGCTAGGAGAAGCCATGGAGAGGATGTGACTGACAGAACCCATTTCCCTGTTTGAAATGGTCTCTAGGTCCCAAAAGGGAAATGGAAGCCCTGTTATAGCTAAGGTTCATCTGAGTCCAGCTGGGTCATTTGCCAGAGCTGCTTATGATGGCCTTGTGAGCCAGGTGGGAGAATGTGGACTGAATGGAAATCCATTTAGAGCGGTGGTTTTCAACCTTACTGCACATTGCCCTTACTTGGATGCGTTTCAAGATACTGTTGCCCAGTCTTTACGTGTTGGAGATTCTGACTTAATTGGTCAGCTATGCGGCCTGGGCATCAGTATTTTTTAAAACCTCCCCGGCAATATGATGGGCAGCCGATATTAAGAATCACTATTAAGTTTTGTACTTAGTCCTGGCCTGCTTAATATCTTTAGGAGTTGCCTAGGGAAAGATATGAATATTTTTCTGATTAAATGGGTTTATAACCTTCATTATTTTTTTCTTTCTTTTAGCAAACACTTACTGAGTACCTACTATGTCGGGTATTGTGCTGAATACTAGGGAACCAATAATGAGCAAAAGTAGGCAAAGTACTTGTACTCAGGGAGCCTGTTGTCTCGCGGAGGTGGGGGAGGCAGACATGAATGGAATGATCATAAGAAAGAGTACACAATTACACTCTGACCTGAGCGCTCTGTGAGAGAGGAACCCTGTCTCGAGAGTGTATAACAAAAGATCCTGACCTCCTCCTGGGGTCAGGGAAGGCTTCCTGAGAAAGAGGATCTGCAGAGTGAATAGGGGCCGATTTGGGGATAGGATTGGTACAGAGGAAGCAGTGAAGGCCTTGTGGCCGAGGGAGAATCTTTGCTTGCGGAACTGAGAGAAGCAAGGGAGAGGGAGGTGTAACACGAGGCAGGAGACCAGAGGGCACACAGCCACCTTAGAGGGTTAGCTCTTTATCCAGGGTTTTCCCCCAGCACCTGGAACAAAAGCCCAAATCCTTTTCATGGCCTCCATGACCCTGACTCGGAGCTCTTATTGTCCCACTCACCCTCTTACAATTCTCCATCCATGTGACTTTTCTCTCTTCCTCAGATACACCCAGCACACTCTTATCTAAGACCTGTTATTTACTCTTCCAGTGCTCAGAAGGAACCTCCCTCAGAGCTTGCGTTACTTGGTGTCTTCCAGTTCTTCAATTCACAGCTCAAGTATCACCTCGCCACAGAGAACTTCTCTGACTTCTCTACTTAAACTGTTCCCTCTCCACATACTGCAGAGTTTGTTTATTCTCCACCCCACTCCCCCTCACTAGAATGAATGCAGTTACTTTGTCTTGTGCACTGTGGTATACCCAGAACCTGGAACAGTGGCACGTAGTAGGTGTCTGGGGTGTCTGATGGATGTTTACTTAGTGGACAAATGAGGGGATGGGTAGTACCTGTATGAGCTGGGCCCTGATGGATGAGTAAAATTTTTAGAAGTTGGACATTTTGGTAAGGTATTACATAAAGGGAACCAACACAGGCAAGGTGTAAAACCATCATGTGTGTCTGGAGATTAGCAAGCAGCTCTGTCTAACTAGAGCACAGATGTGTGTAGGAAAGAAGAGGAAGTAGAAACTGGATCAGTTGCTTTGGGCCAGTTGTGGAAGTGCCATAATTGAACCTTTCTTCTCTTATTGATGGGTGTCCTTGAAGGGTATCAATCAGAGCTCTATGTTTTTTTTAAAACATTTTGATTATGAAAAATTTCAAGCACACAGATGTAGAGAAAATAGTACAGTGACCCCTATGTACCCATCACACAACTTCGACAGTGTTGCCTCATAACCACCCCCCACCCCATGCCAGATTATTTTTATGCAAATCTAAGAGTTTATACCTTTTCATCTCTAAATATTTCAGCGTGTGTTTCTAAAAGAAAAGGATTCTTTTATTTAAACAAACCCCAAATGTAATTTCACATTTTTAAAAAATGGCTTGATATCATCAAATACCCGTCAGTTGTTCAAATTTCCCTGATTGTCTAAAACAATTTTTTCTGCAATTTACTTGTTTGAATCAGATTTCAAGTAAGGTTCATACGCTGCAATTGGTTCTGATGTCTTCTACGTCTCTTTTAATATATAGGCTCTGCCTTCCCCTCTCCTTCTTTTTTCTTTGCAATTTAGTTAGCAAGAAACTGCACTATTACTGCAGAATTTCCCACAGTCTGGATTTTGTTGATTGACTCCCCACAGTGTCATTTAACATGTTCCTGTATCCCTGTATTTCCCTCTGATCTAAAACTGCATTGTTCAGTACGGTAGCCGTTAGTCACATGTTGCAATTGAGCACTTTGAAATGTGACTAGTCTAAATTAAGATATGCTGTAAATGTAAAATTAACACTAGGTCTTAAAGACTTAGTACACCAAAAAATGTAAAATATCTCAATTTTTTATTGATTGCTTATTAGAATGATAATATTTTGGATGTGTTGGATTAATGCAATATATTTTTAAAATTTGGCCTGCTTTTTATTTTTTAAAAAGTGATTACTAGAAAACTTCAAATTACATATGTAACTCACATTATAGTTCTATTGATGGTGCTGTTCTAGACAGGTTTGATCAGATGATGGTGATGATCATGATTTTTTTTTTTTTTTTTTGCGGTACGTGGGCCTCTCACTGTTGTGGCCTCTCCCGTTGCGGAGCACAGGCTCCGGACGCGCAGGCTTAGCGGCCATGGCTCACGGGCCCAGCCGCTCCGCGGCATGTGGGATCTTCCCGGACTGGGGCACGAACCTGTGTCCCCTGCATTGGCAGGCGGACTCTCAACCACTGCGCCACCAGGGAAGCCCTCCTTTTTCTTCTTTTACTGGCATTCTTATATAAAGAGCAACTTCCCCTAAGCAACTCTTTGGTTCTCCATTTATAGACTTTTTTGCATAGAAAAGTCAAAATATTGGTTCCCTTTATTTACTGGTTTCATGGTTGGTTTGTTTTTTTGTTTGTTTTTTCATGCAGGGTCTCTTACTTCTGAGAGAAAACATTCATCTCAGGAGAAAGAGTTGCTGAGCCTCTTTTGTTTTTTCTCATTACCTCACGTGGGCTATCTGTACATGGTTGTCAAATCTGTTGAATTAATGTCAGTCTACCAGTATCCTGAGAAGTCTCAGCAGGCGGTGCTCACACCACAATTTTTGCATGTCATCACAAGGTATGTTTCAGTCTCTTGCTGGCTTTTGAGTCACCTATTTCTCTGTAAATTCTTGAGGTGCTTTCTAAATCCTTAAATGAGAATTATGTGCACCGTTGTATGGCACTGTAAATCAATGATATACATCTGTGGGTTTTTTGTTCTTTTTTTAATGGCCCATACCTGCCTTTTCAATGTCAGAGATGTAGATTCCGGTTTTGCCTTTGTTTTATTTTCTTAGACTGGATGGGGATTTTTCTAAGGAAGTACAAAGTTCTTCACGAGGGAAGATTTTCATAGGGAATTCTAATGAAAAGTCAGTGGGGCCAGTCAGGGCATCTCTTTAGACTTTGTTTTAGATTTCCTCATTTTTTTTCACTGCTGTCCTATCTTTTCCGTATGAGTTGAGCTAATTGATAATGGTGTAGGACTGTCAAGAGGCCAGAAAGACTACCTGATTCTACCCTCTGAGTAGTGTAGATGGGGAAAGGATCCAGAGGTTGGTGGTGGTCACGGTCATGTGGCTAACTGGTGGTGGATGTCTTGAGTTGCCTTACCCTAGTAATCTGGCATGTAAACTGGGTTCCTGAGCAGGGCTTTAATGTCATTTTCTTTTTTCTCAGCAGTAAGTGATACTTATGGTTTTATTTCCTGTTTTTTCAGTTTAGATTATAGTCAAGGCACTGCATTAAGCCCTCTGGCCAACGACCTGTGAATAAGGCACACCATCTGCTTTCTGAAGCAACAACATAAAAGAGGGCCAGAGACCAGGGACGTAAACACTAGGAGATTAGTGAAAAATGTCTTAAGACTTTGTGAAAGGGGCGTAGGCTGTGGGAGGAGGGAAATTACTTCTGGCTGAGTCGCACAGGTAAGGTTTTTGCGTTTGAAGTGAAGCCCGGAAGCTAGTTAGAATTTGACAGACAGAGATTGGAAGAGAAAGACATTCTAGATAGAGGGAAACCTATAAACAAAGCTATGTCCAGGTTTACAGGAGTGTCCAATAATTGCATAGGACAGTGATTTTTGTTTTGTTTTGTTTTCAACTGAGTGGGACTATCAGAATCTCCAGCAGGTGCTGGAGTGTATTTCGCACAGCACAGGACCCACGTGGAGATTCTGACACCCACTCCTAGCGGGGGTACTCCCCTGTCTTCTCACTCCCTGGTGTAGGGAGAAATGCTATTGTGTGTTCCTTAAACGAACAGTGTGGAGGTAGCTAGTCTTTTTAATTTCCAAAGTGTTGTGTAGTTATGTCCTTTAAGTGTAAAGGAGCTGAAACATAGAGCAATGGGGAAAACAGTGCTTGAGAGAGAGCTCAGGGCTTTGGAAATTAAGGAATATTTTGAGATTTTGACCAAAGAAAGGGATGTGAATAGAGCATTGCTTTAGGAAAATGAGTGGTGACCACTGTGGAGGATGGTTTGAACATAGATAATGAGCTATTGGGATGGTTCAGTAAGGATAATGAGGGGTTGCATTTGGGCAGGGCAGTAGCAGTGAGAAGAGAAGGAAGCATGGATGGGAGAGAATTACAAGCCTTGATGTCTAGTGGGATACTGGGAATGGAGAAGACATGAGAAAACCCATCAGTTTTGAGCCTGCTTTTATGAAAGAATGGAGGCTGCTATGGCATGGGGTGAGAGAAAAGTTTGGTTTAGACATTGGAGTTTGAGGTGCTTAGGGAATACCAAGAGGAAATGTTGATAGGTTTTTGGACACATAGGACTGAAGATTAGGGAAAAGAGGAAAGGTTAGATATTTTTATTACCAACAAAAAAGAGCTCATTATCAAAGTAGTGATCATGACCCCAAGAATGTGTAGACAGAGAAAAGTAGTTGGAGAACTAAACTGGTAAAAGTCATGTTTAGAAAGTGAGGGGAAAAAGAGAAGGGTCTGTAAAGATGCCGAAGAATCCAGAAAACTATAGCTTCTCAGAAACCAAGGAAAAATTAAGAGGGAGAAGGAAGGAAGAAAATATTTATTTCTGCCCCAAAATATTTATACAACAGACTATCTTTTATCCATCTGATTGTATAAATGTAC
Organism: Phocoena sinus; assembly: GCF_008692025.1. Taxonomy (NCBI): domain Eukaryota; kingdom Metazoa; phylum Chordata; class Mammalia; order Artiodactyla; family Phocoenidae; genus Phocoena; species Phocoena sinus. The sequence goes on from NC_045766.1 coordinate 29,107,612, forward strand.
AGGACACTGAGAATTTAGTGAGTGGACCCTCTAAATGCCCCTCCACCCAAAGTATGTCATGAACTAGTTTGGAATGTAGAGTCCCGAAAACATAGTATAGTGATGGCCTGAAGAGACTTAAAATCTGTGGGTTTTGCCTGCTTCCAGGTGGGAAATTATTGAAGCTTTTCTTAATATTAGCACCCAAAGATACTTTGACATCATTAACCTGACTATGGAAGCATTAGACATTAGAATAGCGGTTGTTATATGTAGATTCAGATTCTTAATAAAAGATTCCCCACCCCTATATTTAAAATCCTATATTGTTGAACTAATTTTTACATATTTTTTATTTTACCCAATAGATATATATTTTAGAAATATCTTGATCCATACGTTTGTCTTGAAAAGTTTCTTGAATAGTGATGTGTTTATATACCCTCAAAAAAAAGCAATAAATCTTTTTTAAAGACTCTAAGAACAATATAAAATCATGTAATAAATGTCATCCTTGTAGGACATACATGAATCGGAAGGCCTCCCATCATCTGCCTTCTCAGAGTCAACCTTGTCAACACTTGGTCTATATTCATCCAACTTTTTTTTTTATAAGAATACATAAACAACTATGGTTTGCTTTTTACTGAAGTGGATCGTATGATGTCCACTTCTGAGCAACTTGCTCCTCTGCTTAGCAGCGTCTCCTGGACGTCTTTCCAGGCCAGCACACTTCCGTTCACTTTGTTCTTCTCTCATACTGCCGCTTAGTATTCCAGCGATAGCTAATAGCTGGATTAATGTTGCTGGAGGTGAGTCGGAGGACGCAGCCTTTTTCTCTCTAGAACCTAAAGGTCATCTTTGTGGTCATAGCTACTCTGACCTGTCATCCTGGCCCCACTGCAGGTACTTCTTTTGGTTCCCCGTATCTCAAAGTCCCTTCTGTTTAGTTTCCTTCGTGAGGGCACCCTCTACCCCAGATTTCTAAGTGGTGGTGCTACCGTCCCAGCTATTGTCATGACTCCAGAGGTCACATCCTAGAGCTCTCTGGACATGGACACAGTTGACAGTGGGCTGAGACCAAAGTGGAAGCCCCAGCAGACAGATGGAGAGTCCTGACTGATGCCTCTACATCGTGCCAAGTCTCGCAGCTGTGAAAATGTCAGAATGATTCTCTTGTTAAAGAAGTATTTCTTCTATTTTAAGGTTATTGTTAGATTTGCTTTAGTCCTTCATTTCTTTATTTCAATAGAGTTCATTTTTACTTCTCTCACTTTTTGATTTTTTTTAAAAAATTTATTTATTTATTTATTTAGGCTATGCTGGGTCTTTGTTGCTGCGCACGGGCTTTCTCTAGTTGTGGCGAGCAGGGGCTACTCTTCGTTGCAGTGCACGGGCTTCTGATTGCCGTGGCTTCTCTTGTTGCGGAGCACAGGCTCTAGGCGCACGGGCTTCAGTAGTTGTGGCTCGTAGGCTCAGTAGTTGTGGTGCACGGGCTTAGTTGCATGTGAGATCTTCCCAGACCAAGGCTCGAACCCGTGTCCCCTGCATTGGCAGACGGATTCTTAACCACTGTGCCACCAGGGAAGCCCTCTGATTTGTTTTTAAAAATCATTCCTGGGAACCCACGACAAGATGGGTTTCGTAGCAATTTCTAAGTTAACCATTGATGGTTTTCAATGTCAGTGTTGGAGGGTTGACTTGTAAGTCTCCAAGCACTTACTGTGGGGTCTCCAGGTTGCTTTGCTGTGCAGACATAGCCTGGGGTTGTGGAGAGAGCTAGAGGATTGTGAAGAGTGAGGAGACCTGGGGTCTAATTTAACTCCATTCTCCAGAGAGGACTTGGACCAGTCATGTACCTTGCAGGCCCTAATCTTTAAAAACAAGCTGCTGGACTAGGTAATTCTGAAGGTTCCTTCAGACAGTCTCTGATTTTCTCTACCATTGGATTGGGTTTGCATAATCTAAGTGTGTTGCTCAGCATAATCCAGGCTCCATTTCATCCCGAGGTAATAATCAGTAAACCTGGGTTCTAACCTTGGCTTTAATAGTCACCTCTCTGTACTTTGGGCAGATCCCAGGGGCATCATTTTGTCTATAAGATGAGGGTATTGACCCAGATCCATGGTTCTTAACTAGGAGTGTACGTCACATGAGGAGCTTTGTAGAAATATACGTGTCTAGATTCAGCCCCTAGAGATTATGATTTGGGTAGGAGTGAGGTGGGGACCAGTCATGTATTTTAAAAAACACTCCATAGGGTTTCTGAGGTACTCTCCTTGTTAAGAAGTAGCCTAACTTGTCAGCATTTGACAGATACTTGGGTCTTCCCCCACCCCTGCCATTGCTCTGTGCTCCTGTGAAATCCTCCCAACAGTGGGCACATTGGTTCCTGGCCTCCAGTTTGTTCAGTGGCATCTCTCCTCTTCCTCAGTAACAACCTGCAGTGTTACACAGTGCGGTGCAGTGCGGCGGCCGCTCGGGAGGAGGACCCGTATGTGGACACCACCCTGAAGGTTAGAGCTGGCTTATGACGGTGCAACCTAAAGATCACAGTATGAGTGCTTGCAAATTTGCTCTTCGTGTCTAAGCTTGGCAAACATAAAAGTCTTGTTTTTCTCAATTAGAATGTTGGAATGTAAAATGATAAGCATTTTGTGATTCGTGGTTTAGATGGTAATTTTTAAGATTACGTTGAAAGCATTTTACTCAGAATTTAGATGTAATACATAGTTTAAAAAATTTGGTAAAGAATATATATATAGTGTAACTTCAGAGAGAGCACTTCACAGCTATGGCATACTACAATTTTATTCATTTAATAGAAGTATTGGTGGCAATTGTATAGAGCTGTTAACAAAACAGTACAGAAATCAGTATATTCAAGAGCACAAAAGTGAATACAGCGCATTCAGATGATTTATTTCTACTGTTATCAGATATGCCTTTAATTCTTTAATCGTTTTACAAAGCCTTCAGCCACTTTCCTGTAGTTCTGTAGTTTTGATCTAGTGTAAATGGATATTCTAGATCAATAACCTCGTTTTTAGTGAGTAGTAATACGCTTAGTCTCTGAAAAGCTCTTGACCGCCAGATGAACGGAGGCAGTTTTATGATGAAATTCTGTTTTCTGACCTTGAATTTCTGTTCTCAGAAATACGCTGATCATTTGCATCGTATTTCTCATGTGCAGTTTTACCTCCAGAGCATAAGCTGTTTGAATGGGTGTTTGTTGTGCGTATCCGTGCTGTAGGGAACCCCCAAGTTATGATGGCCTCGATTTCACATGTTAATGTCCATCTGGCACCTGGAACGCCTTTTTCTGGAAAAATGAATGTTCAGTGATGATGGTGTGTAGTACTTAATGTGTCCGAGGCACTCTTCCATTATCACTGTCACCCAAATTGTGAAATGCACTGGTGTTTTCTGGAAATTGTGCCTGAGTTCTTTTTTGCTATGGGCTGCCTATCACTTTCTGCTGCTGACCAGGCTTACCGCCTACGCTCAGCCTCTTGGGAAATAAGAATCATAGCTTTCCCATGCCTTTCTGTCTGTGTTTAAGATATACACATAGCCTTTTCAGGAGATTTTGTTTGTTTGTTTGTTTTTTTGCCGTATGCGGGCCACTCACTGTTGTGGCCTCTCCCGTTGCGGAGCACAGGCTCCAGACGCGCAGGCTCAGCGGCCATGGCTCACGGGCCCAGCCGCTCCGCGGCATGTGGGATCTTCCCAGACCGGGGCACGAACCCGTGTCCCCTGCATCGGCAGGTGGACTCTCAACCACTGCGCCACCAGGGAAGCCCCTTGTTTTTTGTTTTAAGCCTCGGAGAGACATAGGCTTGTGTAGGTAGTGATGGTGGAGTGAGGGGTACATAACAGATTGAGGTAGGATCAATCTGCATTTGGAAATAAATCTCAGTTCTAGGCCTTCTCAGAGTCTCATAAAACCAGAGGGAAGGAACACAGAAGAAAGGAAGGTAGAAAAGAGGAGAGATGGGCAGCTGGTGGGGAACGCTGCCCCTGAGGCCAGTCCTCCTGAAGGTGGCAGAGGGAAGGACGGTGATCACACCTCCCGGCTCCCCCTTCCCTGCGATTCCACCATTCTGAAATCCTAGATGCCCCTGAATGAGTACACCATCATTTTGCTCCCTTGCTGACTCAGGCTTTGGGAGCTGCAGTGTCTGAGAAAGGTTTCACAACCTCAGAGTCGGGACCGAAGTACACGCGATCTTCATTTCCCTTTCCTCTGAGATTCTGGCTCAGCATCGCCAAGGCCAACTTAACTATTCTTAGGAATGTAAAAATAGATGGAGGTTTTCCCCCATGTGCTTTGTACCAAAGGGACAATGAAGATGACCTCAGAATCCAAACAGCATTAATGGAGGAGAGGGGGAGGCCTGGCAGCATCATTTTGTGAGTCGCAGAAAGAGCTCTTCCGTTATCTTCCGTATCCATTCTACTTGAGTGAATGGTCCCTTATAAGGACAGGAGGCTGGCTCCTGGTCCAGGATTTCCTCCAGTTTGCCTGACACACCCCAGCCTGTTGGCTGTTCCAGGCAGTGTTCACATCTACAGAGCTAACAGAAGCCATCGGAACATGAGAGTGTTTCTTTCGTCCACACGCAACCACTAAGAAACCATTTTATGTACTCTACCTGAAGTACAATGTCCTTTTATAGTGTCTCGTTTTGTCTAAAGAGGCCACTTGAACGTACCCTGAGCCAGCCCACTGTTAGTGGGGAATTTCCTGGGTGGCAGGTAATCAGCCCAGGGCTGGGCTCCTGGAGGGTCTCTGTAAGGCAGAGAGTTCCCGCAGCTTTGAGGGGCCTCAGGTGTACCCACTCTCTGCATTCCTTAAATCAAAGTCAACAGATACTAAGTAGCTCTTTGGCAGACACATGGATGAGATAGTTGGTTTAAATAGTTTAGATAGGAGAACCTCTTACTCTGATAAGAATAGCAATTTGAATTATTTGGGGGGAGAGTGAGGGGGAAGGAGACATTGTATCAAATACATTGATATTTGAAGATTAAAATTCATGCACTTTATTCCTTAGCTAAATTTCCGATTTGTTTTCCTTATTAGGCTTGCCCACCTGTCAGTATGGATGTCTGTGCTTTAAGAATACAGCTTTTCATAGGCTTGAAAGCCATCTGTCACTTTAAAAACCACATTATACTTCTGACCAAGGCAGACCCCGAAACAATTCCAGAGAGAAGAGAGTCACCCAAGAGGCTTCTGTAAGCATCCCCTCACCCCCAGACATTCCTGCGAAAGTTTCTGGAATGAATTGTTACTGCTATATTTTGCATACATCTTTGTTGATATTTTTTTAAATGAAAGCTTTGAATGATCAGATAGCTTTTCTAGGTGTTCTTTTTCCAGAGTAAGAAAAGAAGTTTCTGATGCTCTCTATAATATCCTTTATAATTGACCTTGAACTTTTAGAAGAAGATAAAGTATAAAATTAGTTCAGTAAATATCTGTGGTGTTTTAGATAAGAAGTTAAAGGGCATGCCTTTTTTGTATAATTAACAAGTAAGACAGAGCCTCTTATGCTGATCCAAGTGACAAGGCTCTTTATTATTTTTCTTCTTTGTTTTCTTCTTTGGTCTTTAAGTGGCTACATTTTTATCCAAAGATTATTTTCTGGTATTTCAATGAAAAAGAAATTAACAATGCATTTCTTACCTTAAAAGCACATTCATGATGTATAGATTATGTGTTAATCTACCTTAGAGTAAAAGTGCATTATTCTAATCTCAGGTTGACACTTCGGCTTTTTGCTTTCACATTGTTTGGAATAGAATGCTTAATTCCAGGGTAGTTAATGCTTCTATTCGATGTTTTCTATACTGTGAACTTAGTGGTAGGAATGCAATCTAATTTTGAACAGTCCTCTGTGGAAAATTAAGTAGGAAAGAAATCTGTTTGCAGGGGAGGAACACAGATTGTATTTCAAGGTCTAACATTGTTTTTCCATTTTTAACATAAGTTTAAGCTTCTCTGAATTATTTGTGCCTGTGCTTTGTTCCACCAGCAGGAATAACCAGGTTCCCTTGGGTAACTGCTCGCTTAGAGTGTGCACAAAGTGGTCTGAGACTGACTGATCCTAAAAGCTTTCTGGCGAGAGGAAAAATAGCTTGTAATCTCACACATTTGACATCTTAAAAGTATTATATATTTTTAAATGATTTTTTTAAAATTCTAATTTATTTGAAAATTCATTGGTCTAGGGTCTGCATTTTTAAAAGATTGCAATACCACAGAAAATGCATCATATAGTGAAAGCAAGAGATAAGGTAGTGCCTCCAGCAGATGTTCAGTTCTGTCTTTTGCATTTTCCCAGCAGCCCTGGCCTCATGAAGGCCATATCCAAGGCTTTCTTCCTTTTGAGGACTCTTGCCTGTTCCGTGAACTTATTGCCTATTTAACAATACTTGTGGAATGAACTGCAAGTGCTTGGTTTATCAGTCCGTGAGAGTGCAGTATGTTAAATGCTGTTTGGCCTATGTAGCATTGTGCACTAATGTTCTCTAAAAATCGACTGTGTAGGTAATCAACAAAGAAAATACTAAATGAAAATGATATCATAATTACAATATTTTAGGTATCTAATATTTACCATTTAAAATTCCCGTTTATTAATAATATGTCTTATAATTCTTGTCCTTTGTTTTGCTTTTAGTTCTAGAAAAGGTACCAGTGTTAATCTCAAAACACCTCCTGTAGCTGAGGCTGGGTGGAATTTGTATATTGTGAATACGATCTCACCAGTGCAACTGTACAAAGAAATGGTATTCCTTTCAGACTTGTAATTCTTACTGGTAGAAATTTTTAGAGTCTAATTGATGACTAGGAATTGATTCTAATTATCGTACATGCAGAATGCCACAGCCAGCCAGCTTCCAGGCTCTGTCTGACAGTGCAGTGTATTATCTTCACCGTCTTGTTTTCACAGCTCCTGATATTTGAGGAGCCAGGAGAAATTCCCTTCACTAAAATAAGATTCCCTTGTTCATACCCACTCTCCTACGAGAATTGATTAGCCATCTAAACATAAGTAGCCTTTGACCTTTATTTTGAACCCTAGCAAAGAGAACCATGAAATGGAGCCGAAAGAAATCTTAGATCATATGTCCCTGTCTCACACTTCTTTGAAATATTAGCAGATAGTCCCAGGGCACTGCAGCACTTGTAGCATTGTCCCATAGGCATCCTTCTTCCTCTTCTAAGAGTGACAACTGCCTACTCATCCCTGACAATTTTTATAAACTCTTTATTTTGAAATAATTTCAAACCTACAGAAAAGTTGCAAGAATAAGAATAGTACAAGTAAAACCTGTGTATTCCCCACACAGATTTGCCCATAGCCAACATTATACTCCCTTTGTTCTCCCATCTCTTTTCTTCTTTTTTGCACTCTTGTACAAATGCGCAAGCACGCATGTATATTTTCTCCTGATCCATTGGAAGGTATATTGCATACGTCATAGCCTAAGGCTCCTAAATATTTCAGTGCATGTTTCCTAAGAATTGAGATATTTGCTTATATAACCACAGGACACACACATGCTTCAGAAATTTAACAATGACACAATACTTTACTCTATGGTTCATATTCCAGTTTTGTCAATTGACTCAATAATGGCCTAGTAGAAGCCCCCAGCACCTCCTGCCCCAGGTCCAGGATCCATCAAGTAATGTATTTAACTGCCATGTCTCTTTAGCTCCTTTAATCCAGAATATGTTCACAGCCTTTCCTTGTTTTATTAAAAAAATTTTTTTTTGTTTTCTTTTGTTGAAGTGTAGTTGACGGAACAATATTATAAGTTACAGGTATAAACATAGTGATTCACAGTTTTGAAAGGTTATAATCCATTTGTAGTTATTATAAATATTGGCTATATTCCCTGTGTTGTGCAATATATCCTTGTAGCTTATTTATTTTATACGTAGTAGTTTGTACCTCTAATCTCCCTCTCTTATCTTCACTGGTAACCACTAGTTTGTTTTCTGTATCTGTGAGTCTGTGTCTTTTTGTTTATTCACTAGCATGTTGTATTTTAGATTCCACTCTTGTTTTATAACAGTTTTGAAAAATATTTCTCCCCCTGCCACTTTATAAAATTTATTTTTCATTTCATTTCATTTCTCATTTCATATCATTTCTCATGATTAGATTCAGGTTGTATGTTCTTCTCCTTGGCCAGAACATTGTGTAGATGACGTATCTTTCTCAGAGTATCACACTGGGAGGTGCAGAATATTCATTTCCCCTTCACTAGTAATGTTTAATTTGGTCATCGGGTGAAGGTTTTGGCCTGATTTTGCCCTGGCATTTTAATGCTGATAATTTTATCAGCTTTGTTTTGTTTTCAGTCTTGCTTAATTGAAAGTCTTAGACGTCATCTAGGTGATTTGCCGACTGGAATCTAAAAATACTGATTGACCTCAGATTAGCTAGTGATAACTCTTTTTTTTTAATTTTATTTATTTTTAGCCACATTGGGTTTTCATTGCTGTGCGCGGGCTTTCTCTAGTTGTGGTGAGCAGGGGCTATTCTTCGTTGTGGTGCACAGACTTCTCATTGCAGTGGCTTCTCCCGTCGCGGAGCACGAGCTCTAGGCGCTTGGGCTTCTGTAATTGCGGTACGCGGGCTCAGTAGTTGCAGCACACGGGCCCTAGAGCGCGCAGGCTTCAGTAGTTGCGGCACATGGGCTCAGTAGTTGTGGCTCGCAGGCTGTAGAGTACAGGCTCAGTAGCTGTTGGCCCACGGGCTTAGTTGCTCCAAGGCACTTGGGATCTTCCCAGACCAGGGATCGAACCACGTCCTCTGCCTTGGCAGGCAGATTCTTAACCACTGCACCACCAGGGAAGTCCCTAGCTAGTGATAATTTTTATAAGCCCACTGTAAGTTACAGAAATAGATGTAGCAGAACCTAAATTCACAGATTGAAACTAAGATAAGGAAGCACACTCAATCTGAATTGAGAAAGATTTAAATCATAGAACTTAAAAATAAAGTTATCAGATATGTTCATTAGCCTTATCAAATGTGATCAAATTATTGCTAAGTTACAGTATTATTAGTGTTACAGTATTAATGTACCTTCTCTAATGATTAGCACTGTTTAACAAGAGAATAGTTACAATCGTGTGTGTTAAACTGGCTCATAGATCGGGGGGAAAAGAAAACCACTTTAGCTAGGCTTATCAGAATGACAAATAACCACTTTTTATTTTTAGGATTTAATGTGTTCAGATATTGACTTTAGTAACAACTGGGTAGATATTAAGAACTGGGAAACTTTGGGGAGATGTCTAAGCAACATTAGCTGCTTGCCTTTTTTTGTGTTAGGTTAGACTACAGTAACACCTACAAGACTGCAAAAACGCAGAGCTGCATCCACCTTCTCAGCGAGGCTCACCTGTTAGTGAGAGCTGCCCTGATGGATGGCCAGTCAGCTGGAACCTGGAGAAAAAGCGAGCTTTTAGAAGCATTTAAAGAAAGCTGTGGGGCACCTTGGAGACTGCTACAGCAGGTTGGTGATGCTACTTGGAAACTTGTCAGAGAAGCCATCCTGAGCTTCAGGTGTGCTTACTAACTTTTCCAGCTCTGGCAGTTACCTGACAAATGGGAGGACGCATGAGGGGAGGTGGTTTAGTTATTCATTTATGCCACAGCATTTGTTTAGCACATCCTGTGGGTCAGGTACTGGGCTAAGCTTAGAGAAATGAGCACGACCTGTTGCCTGCCTTCAAGGACTTACAGTTTATTGGATGAGCAGTTCATGAGTCTCCAGCAGTTAATTTAGGAATTTGAAGTTTCTTTTCAGACCTTTGGGCAGGGGTGGGGCACGACCAGTGAACATCCCTGAGACAACCATATTACTATGAGCTGTAAGGGAGAGATACTAGTAGGACACTCCGTGATTTTAACCTTAGTAGTCAGTGCTTTTATGATGTCAGAAAAGGACATTAGGATCAATAGTGATTTCTCTTTTTGAGAATGATCTTTTTTTTTTTATGTTAATAGATTTAATGGTAACCATTACTCAATATTTCAGCTTTTTGAGGAAACTTAAAAAAATCTTTTTAATGGAGTTATACACATAGAAGAGTACACAAGTAATAAGTGTACAAGTCACAATAATTTTCACAAAATGAACAAATCCTGTAGCCATTGTCCAGATGAGAATGATCTTTATAATTTTTTTTCATATATAATTGTTTCCAAGGCTTACTTGACCCATGGGAGTCATTATAAATTGATAAAAGACTTTTCCTACTTATAAATACCATTATTTTAGAGCCACATTATGAATATTAAAATTCACTTAATGAACTGTTTTTGTTTTTCTTATGAGCAAGCAAAAAGAAGCTACATTAATTAGAATGACTTTGCAGAACAAAACTCAGGAGTATGTTCCAACTCCTAATGGCCGTAGAAAAGTATTTTGAGATTTATGTCTTCTGGAAATCATGTCTGTTTTATTATTAAATGTGTTAGACATCCAAACTTAAACATGACAAATCTGAAGGTTTTTTTTTTTTTTTTTTTTTACTTCCTTCCCTTTAGGCTTGACACCCAGTATTCCCACCTCACCTTGCCATACTATAAGATGTCTGGTTTGTCTATGGCTGAAGTTTTGGCCCGAGTGGACTGGGCATTAGAGGATGGAGCGCAGAAATACGAGAGGGGATTAATCTTTTACATTAATCATTCACTTTATGAAAACCTGGATGAAGAATTAAGTGAAGTGAATACAGTTTTCTCTTTAGTTATAGCTAATATTTTTAATTTTTCATTTTAGCAATTTATTTTATGTAATTCTGTTGAGAAATCAAGTTCCAAGTATTTTTCATTGGTATTATAGTCTTTTTTTTCTAAAAAAGGTAATTAGTGTGCCCTTTTCTTCATTAATAATACTCAGAATTACAGCTTGGAAGAGAACTTATAATCATCTTCTCATACTTTCTCATTACATAGACAGGGGGGTGTGGTCCACCGTGGTTGAGTGACCTGCCCAGTGTGACAGTGGCATGTCTTTAGAAGAATGACATAGAACCTGGGCTTTGCCTGCCTTCTTCTCATCTGCAGCCCTTTTCACAACCCTAGTTGCCCCACTCTCCAGGTGTCCAAAGTTTCCCTTGTGAAATCCTGGCCCAGCAACCTTCAGACATTATTAAGGATCATTTTTAGCTCCTCATGTATTTTTAAAGAGTTGAATGCCAGTATGCAAAGTTGGGTATTGTGATACCAAGTGTTTTAAGGTTTTAAGAGAAATGAAATTTTCTCTTATAAATATTAAGTATATTTTGCACATTAAATATAAGTAAATTTTGTATTAAGCAGTAATTTTCTATAATGGACTTCTGAGTATAATTTAATCCAATATTTGTTTTCTTCTTCTGAACTCTTGTTAAAATTAGAAATGCTGGCCACAACTTAGTATACACTTTCCCTGCTTTTTCTTCATTATAACTCAGCAAAGAGATCACTTTAGGTCATCTCAGCTCTCCCACGCTATCACCATCAACTCTCTTTTTAAATCGAAGCATAGTACTGTAATTTTATCTTAATTGGAATGTTTGTATCTTGGCTTTTTATCCTTTATTTTTTTTTTTTTTTTTGCTGATTTTGTTGCTTTCTATCGGCTGACTGACCTTTTATTTCTTGTTTACGCTCACCAAAGGAATTGGCAGCAAAAGTGGTTCAGATGTTTTATGTCGCTGAGCCGAAGCAACTGCCCCATATTCTCTGTAGTCCTTCTATGAAGAATATTGATCCTTTAACTGCCATAAGCTATTTAAGGAAGCTGGATACTTCTGGATTTTCATCAGTCTTAGTGACATTGACCAAGGCAGCAATGGCTTTGAAAATGAGAGATCTTGACATGCACAGAAATGAAATGAAAAGCCATTCAGAGGTACGGTGCCCTGCCTGGTATTAACAGCAAGCTAAAATAGGACTCAGTGGTCCTGAGGTGTATAGTTTTCTTCTGGCTTCTGTGTAGCTCATTTTTTTCTTAGTTGTAAAGGAAGATAGACTTAGTCTTAAAAAGGAAGTGGCCCAAAGTGGGAGTGCTTGGGCTTTGGATTTGGCAAATGAAAAAGAAAAAATGAAAGATAAATGGCAGCAATGGGTATCCAAAGACTTTTCAACATAGTGTCAGGTATGTTCAGAACACAGTGCTTGGCAGTGAAGAGTATATAGGCTCTGCCCTGAGCTGACAGTCTGACCTGGCACGAGGGGGTGGTGTGGTTTGTCCCTGAAAACAGAGCAGTGATGTATAATCAAGTACAGCAAGTAGGTTATTAACCTTGAGTCTTAGGAGTCCAGTAGTTGCAGAAATAGCCTGCATCTGGGAAGATCACAAACGACTGTGTGGGAGATTAGGCATTTGAATGGGGTATCAAAGAAAAGGTAGCTTCCCATTGGAAAAGAGGCCATTTAGGGATATAAGCCAAAAAAGTTAATCAGTAGAGAAAGAAATTAAGAAGTGACATTAATTGAGCACTTATTATGTCTCAGGTTAGCACTGAGATGTCCTCTACTTTGAAGAGTAGAATTCTAGAAAGATGAATTTTCTTTTCATAATTTTGAAACATCCTATATAGACCTCAATTTAAAGCTGTCTACAAAATAGGACATCTTGATGCTTAATTAAGTAATAATAACTTCTACAAAGACAGTTACCAATGATGTCCTTAGAACTTGTCTTTGTAAAGAAAAAATTAAGATTACAATAAATTATTAATGGCTTATCACTGATTCTTGAATTCACTAGCGTGTATTTCCAAGATGAATGCAATGTTTATCCTGTTCCTAAATTTTTTTTTTATCTGAAGATGAAGTTGGTATGTGGCTTCATTCTGGAACCTCGGCTATTGATTCAACAGAGGAAAGGACAGATTGTTCCAACTGAATTTGCAGTTCAGTTGAAGGAGACTCAGCCTGGATTGCTTGTGGCTTCAGTCCTTGGCTTACAGAAGAACAACAAAATTGGAATTGAAGAAGCAGATTCCTTCTTTAAGGTCTGTCACTTTGAAAATGCAATTGTTCTGGATGGCCTGATGAAGTTGGTGGGGGGACGGGGAGCAGAATAAGAGAAGTGCGTTTTCATTTGTTTATTGAAAAATGAGACTTACACATAACCACTTATAAAAGTACAGATTAAAAAAAACGTATCTAGAAAAATTCTGTTCATGCAACCTGGAGTCTGTTAAAATGTCTAAATTCGCTTTTGCCACGGCACTAATGCTAGAGATAAATTATTGAATACATGGCCCACATGATGGAGTGCTGTTCAGACCAGCTGTAACTTGACCAGTACTATATTTATCTGAGCTATGGGGGCTTCTTTCACTGTTCTCAAGGTGCTTTGTGGTAAAGATGAAGATACGATTCCTCAGCTCTTAGTAGACTTTTGGGAAGCTCAGCTGGTAGCGTGTCTCCCAGATGTGGTACTTCAGGAACTCTTTTTCAAGCTCACATCACAGTACATCTGGAGATTATCTAAGAGGCAGCCACCTGACACCACACCATTGAGAACATCAGAGGATCTGGTAAGATAATGGATTAGTACAGTGAATTAAACTTTATGTACATTACACATTATGATAATGACCCTTAATTTTTTGTTTGTTTGTTTTTGGGGTTTTTTGTGTGTGTTTTATGTTTTTGTTAAATTTTTATTTCTTTTTAATTTTTGTTGACCCTTCTTATTTTTAACAGCATTAAAATCAGTCGTAATTCATATTACCGGATATCTTTTTTTTTTTTTTTTTTTTTTTTGCGATACGTGGGCCTCTCACTGTTGTGGCCTCTCCCGTTGCGGAGCACAGGCTCCGGACGCGCAGGCTCAGCGGCCATGGCTCACGGGCCCAGCTGCTCCGTGGCATGTGGGATCCTCGCGGACCGGGGCACGAACCCGTGTCCCCTGTATCTGCAGGCGGACTCTCAACCACTGTGCCACCAGGGAAGCCCTACCGGGTATCTTTTTAAAGCAAGAGTTAAAAATACATTTAAAACTTGTCTGCGAGTGAAGTTGCCCACATTTTAAACATGTTTGTATCCTAAAGAGCGCCTTCTACTGCTCCTATAATACTTACCTACAGTGGTACTTCAGTAGCCAAAGTGTGGGAGAAAGGGCTTTTCCCCAAATCCATCTGTGCTCCCTTAGGCGACAGTCATGAAGCGGAACATGAGAGAAGAGACATCTGCAGACCTCCCTGCTGGGAGAGGAACTGCAGAAGGCTTGTGGGAGAGAGACTTCCTTACCAGACTTCCATTTCCCGTCAGCTGCACAGACAAGAGCTGTTCCGCAGTCTGCAGCAGCCCTAACAACTCTACTCTTATCCTTCCTGTTCACCCCGACCCCTGGCAGCCCCTTTGTCCCTCACAGTGACAGAGTCGCTAATGTGGGTTTGCTTGAATAAGGGAGTCTTTATGGGAATTGTCTTGAGAACTTACGGAAGAGATTTTGCCTCCCAAGGAAAGTAGTAGAAATAAAAATTATTTTCAGTATTACTGTTAACTTTTTTTGAGTGTAATTAGCTTAAAGGAAGTATTGCTCTTTTTGTGAGAAAGTGCCTCTTTGCAGTTTTTTGAAAGTTAAAATATTAGGAAATATTTAGTGAGGATTTATTCAGTGAGAAGCAGCAAAACTAAAACCTTTTCCAGGGGAATACATTCTAAGACTTTCTTCCCATTACCAGGAAAATGTATACCTAATTTTGGGACACGGCAGAATGTTAGGGATTGCTTGCTGTTTGTGGGATGGATGAAGAAAGTCTTGTTTTGTTGTATCTTTGTTTATGATAAATTTCTTTTACATTTTAGATAAACACCTGTAGTCATTATGGCTTAATCAGTCCGTGGGTTAATGTCTTAATATCATCTGAATCCTTGGCTGATAAAAATTATATGGAAGACCTTTCAAAATTACAGGTAAATAAAAATGCCTCCTTTTCTTATGAATATGCATATTACCATATAGTCTAGGACTTAAATTTGGTAAGACCCTGGGTGTCCAGTTAATTTAGAGTGTATAATTCTGGGGACAGAATCTATAGTAAGGCATACTCAAGAGCTGTGGAGGGAATTCCTGCCTCTGCCTGAGACTGCTGACGGGAAGTCTGGTCTTGTTGCCAGTCGGTGAGTGAGCTTCCAAGTCCTGTGACTCTTGCCTCATTCTCAGGACGTGCTTGAAAACACGTTGTGAAATGAAAGTACGGCAAATGTTTCGCGGTGTTTTCACTGACGAGATTCACTTTTATTTTAGTGTTCACTCACACAGTTTAGGCCTCTAGCCCAAACCAAGCACTACTATCTGTCTTATAGGAAATAGGTCAAAGTAGCTAGCTTATCTGGCTCCTGAAAGGATTTTTTTAAAAGTAAGAAACGTGATCAAGAGAATGCAGACCATCCTGCAAGAATTCTGAACGTGAATGTTTCCGACTGAGAATGAGAAATAAAGTCCACATTTGACTTGGTGGATTGGGCTGGGCTCAATGTGGATGTGATTTTGTTCAATGTAATCAGTGGCCCAGGGACTGAGTATAATCCTCACATCTGTTGTGTTTGGTCTTCCCAGTGTAGCTGCCAACATATGAAAATTGAGATTTCAAGTTCAGAATTTTGAGTTTCAAGTTTCTCTTTGAGAAACTCAGCAGAA
The DNA here is from genome assembly GCF_008692025.1 of Phocoena sinus. Lineage (NCBI taxonomy): Eukaryota > Metazoa > Chordata > Mammalia > Artiodactyla > Phocoenidae > Phocoena > Phocoena sinus. Next base: position 29,123,275 of record NC_045766.1, read on the forward strand.
CTTTCATTCAGCGGTAACCCTGGGCCCTCACTGCCTGAGACCTGAAGGTCGGAGCCACCTACTGGCTCCCCTCCTTGGGCAGTGCTCGTGCTGTCCTGTCTGCCACAGTTCCACCTCCATGTCTCCCTGGTCCAGATTCAGTGTCTGGCATCCATTTTCCTTATACTCAGCCGCCTTCGTGCGTTTTCATCATCTGGTTTTCATCGTCTGGTTTGACCTTGTTAAGCTTTTGAGTGTGCAACCCCTGATTTACTCTGGGAACTTAGTGGAAGTGTGGTTATTGCTTATAGAAACCAAAATGTCAAATTGGGGATGGGGTGTCAGGATGCGAAGCTCAAGAGACCATATTGCTTAGTCTTAGCCTCTAGACAGCCTGTGATGTCACCAGGAATGGAGTTACTTACATTTTTTTTTAAATTGCCAAAGGCGGTTCTTGTTGGTTCTTATCTCTAGTACCCTTATGCTACAGAGGCTGCGGAGCACTTAGTCTCAGATTTGTTCATTCCACAAATATTCCTCAATCATGTACTGTAAATGTGATTGATGTACAGCATTGGACGAGGCAGGCAAGACCTTGCCCTCCTATAATGTATGTACTAATTACATATTTAAAATGCTAATTGTAATAAGTGCTTTAAAATATCCCCTGATAAATCTTCAAAGCATATTTATAATCTCTGCTTGAAAAAGTATAATTCAGTGATCTTTAGAATCCATTTTAAGGTATTTAAAAAGGGTATCTTGGGACTTCCCTGGTGTCACAGTGGTTAAGAATCTGCCTGCCAGTGCAGGGAACACGGGTTCGATCCCTGGTCCGGGAACATCCCACATGCCGCGGAGCAACTAAGCCCATGAGCCACAACTACTGAAGCCCACATGCCTAGAGCCCGTGCTCTGCAACAAGAGAAGCCACCGCAATGAGAAGCCCGCGCACCGCAACGAAGAGTAGCCCCCTCTCGCCGCAACTAGAGAAAGCCCGCGTGCAGCAATGAAGACCCAAGGCAGCCAAAAATAAATAATAATAAAATAAATAAATTTATAAAAAATAAAAATAAATAAATAAAAAGGGTATCTTCTTTCTGGGAATCCTTGCCATTAAAGGATAGAAAGTTGAGTCCGTCTAAACTTTTCTAAATCCTTTTCCTAATTATAACTCTTTCTAAATTATCTGGGGTCAATTAGTCTTAGTCATTAGGAAAAAACTAACCATCAAGAAACAAAAAGATCTCACCTGCTCTTACCTAGAGGAATGGGGGGTCGGTTCAGAATCACTTGGAGAGCTTTTTCAAAATTGTATGTCTCCCCTCTACCCACCAGCTCACCACCACCACACAGATTTGAGATAAATCTTTGTCCCTTGTTCTTAATCACAGTAATAGTGTATTTGCGCAAGAATTAAAAGCAATCTATAAATCATCTGTGTGTCAAAAAGCCACTATTCAGAATGACACAGTAACTAGTAAGTGCCCTGCCTTTTACCAGAATTCTCCTGGTCCCCTCCCCCTGCCTCCTTGCCATCCACCCCTCTTAGAGCCACAGGTGTGACTATGTAGAGAATTCTGTGGGTTCCAGCCCTGCAGAGTCAGCTGAGCCTGAGGGATCTAGATCAGAAAAGGGAATAAATAGTGCCTGTGTTCGGGGTGGAGAGTCCATTTCCAATATTGAAAAAAAAAAAAAAGGAACACACTGCTAAGAAGCAGACAACACTAAGAGTATTTTGAAGAGTAGTAGTAACCTGTGGGCCGTTTTTTATCCAGTGATATATGTGTTGTCTGGTGCTTCTTATTTTGAGGGTTTTTGTTTGTTTTGGTCGCCCTGTGTGGCTTTGGTATCTTAGTCCCCCGACCACAGATTGAACCCGCGCCCTCAGCAGTGAAAGTGCGGAGTCCTAACCACTGGACCGCCAAGAAATTCCCTGGTGTTTCTTATTTTTAAACTTCTTGATGATATGGATATAACTACTTAAAAGTTCATGGGTAACCCATTTTGTACCAAGATTTGACTCATTTCACTTTAACCACCTTATTTCATATTTGCTATCTTATTGTCAGGAAATTTTTCAGATGAAGGTGAATATTAAACTGGCAGGAAGGAAAGGGACCAACCTTACTCTCCTAGCCATTGCTTGGTAGATATTTGGAATAAAATCACGATGCTGACTGTAAATGGATAGTTCATGTTCCATGTCCTCCTGTGAGTCTGAGAAGACGCTGCAGTAAAAAGGATACAAGAAGAAGAAAATCAGGATATGAGCATTTCATTTTTTATCCAGAAGAAAGGGAAAGCAGAGATTATTTTGGTGGCAGAATCAAAAGTAGTATTTATAGTTTAAATGTTTAAAAGTAAAATATTGTCAAGTTCTGACTACCGAAATAATAGCTGCTCGGTGTCATTCAGGTTGTAGCAAATGGTATTGATACAAATTATTAGGTTCTTAACGATTGCTGTAGTTTTCTTAAATGTGAAATTTTATTTTTGGTTCTTTGTGTAGTGCATGCTTATTATTAGAAACCTTGGAAAATACAGGGAAGTGTGAAAAAGAAAGTTGGCTTTGTCCTCCCATTCCAGTGAACTGGTCTCTGTTTCAAATTTCGATGCTCTTCCAAAGGCATTTCTAGATGTGCATGTACCTATGTAGATTTTATACAACTGACCATGCTCTGAATATAATTTTGTATTGAGATTTTTTACTAATTTTATCATGAGCATTTTGTCCTTTGAAAACAATTTTGATAGCTATAAAATATACCATCGTTTGAATATATCATACTTTATTTACTCATCCCTTCTTATTTAATGCTTAGGTTTCGTCTAGTTTTTCAGTATTATAAATATTCTTGAGGTGAACATCATTGGACATAAATCTTGACCACCATGTTGATTCTATCCTAAGGATAGAATCTTAAAGCATCCGCATTAGTTTAAACTTACAGTCTATTCAGAGCAAACACAATCATGTTATTTTCAAAAATCATAGCTTTGTATTAAACAGATCTTTTTTTCTTTAAACTAGAGGTGTTTTCAAGATTATTTAATACTTTGGTCTAATTAGACTTACTAAGTAAATATATGCGTGTGCTCTAAAATTACATTCTTTTTTTTTTTTTTTTTTGGCAAGTGAGACTTATTCTTTTTAAAAACTGTATTCTGTATGTTGTGCTTTAGTTTTTTGGGTGCCTCATTCCATAACATTTCACTTTTCTGTTCATAGTCTCTCATATGTGGTCCTTCATTTGACATAGCTTCCATTATTCCATTCTTGGAGCCACTCTCAGAAGACACTGTTGCTGGCCTCAGCGTCCATGTTCTGTGTCATACGCGTTTGGAAGAGTATGAATGGTGCATAGACAGGCTGTTAGAGAGATGCCCGGAGGCAGTCATCCCATATGCTAATCATGAACTGAAAGAAGAGAATCGGGTATGCTTTTCAGATTACGGTTTTAGGCTTTATCAGTGATAATCAAATGTTGTTAATCTTGTCGCCTTATCTGCAAAATGGGGACAAATTATGCCAGTCCAACCTCACAGGGCTGTGTGGCTTAAAAGAGCATATATGTTACATGTTTTGAGTACCATTAGAGGCTGTTAAAATTTATGGTGCTTGTATGTTATCTTCACTAAAGGTCTCTTGTTTGGCGATGAAGTAGACTATTACCTGAAGATTTGGAAAACATAATAAATGATGGGAAAATTCTTTGTGGACTATCTGGTCTTTAGAAATTAGAAGAGTTTTTGACTTTAGAACTTCCTTGCTACCTAAGAGATGAAAACAAGACACGTCTATGTTTCTTCTTGAAAATAGCGGTGTACATATATGTACAGGGTATATATTATTAGATTTTCAAGTTACAGATCTGACTTCTATGCTCTAGCTTAAGCAGAAGACTGTTCTAACAAAGTCTGTTCCTTAACCAAGATGATGTATTTTTGCCCTGGGCTTCCCTGCACAATCTTTTTCTTCTTGTTGGAAATCTGAGTGTAAAATGCATCAAACTTAAAAAGTATTCATTTTCCCCTAAGATAGACTTTGTGGTGGAAAAAGCTGCTGCCTGAACTTTGTCAGAGAATAAAATGTGGTGGAGAGAAATACCAACTTTACTTATCATCACTGAAAGGTAAAATAATCTCTTTTGCTTGATTATAAATTGAGTTGAGGGTACTCATTTCCATAACTGGCTGAAGCCTTGCTGTCTCTCGTTTTTCATGTGATTCTCAAGTGTGGGGAAGAGGGTCTTCGCAGAATCAACTGGAGAGCTTATTTTTAACATTCACGTGCTCCCGCCACCACGTGTGATATTCATTTATCTCTTTTAGCTCTAGAGCTGATGCTTTTAAGTTAATCTTTCCAGACACTTAACAAATATCACGGTCAGAGAAACTCACAGCCTCAGTATTTTAAAAATTGGAATAGCCATTAAAGTCCATTTTATATTAATGGTCTGGGTGCTTAATTTACTTCATGTAGGAAATTAAAATTATTATTATTAATCATAATTGTAAGCAAGTACTGAGGAATGATAAATTTCTCAAAGATTTAGAAGTGTAGTGTGTCTAAATTATGCAGTATTTTACAGCGAAGGTAGTTATTGTTTGAATTTTTATAATTCATAGTCATTTATAAATCTTGATAGCTATATGGTTATCGGTTTCGCTAACCGATATCACCAGTTAATGGTTGGCCTGATGACAAAGGTATGGTTATATTGATACCAGTGTGCGTAAAATATTAGAAGTTGACAGTGTTGGAATTGGATTTTGCAGCTGAAGGAATTGACTTTCAAAGTGTTAGGCAAAGCCAAGTGGCCATTGGATGGTGTTTTTCTGGAAATTCCCATTAAGTTGTATGTTTTTGATTGGAAAGACAGGGAGGGGGCCTTTGTACTATTTGTCCTACCCACCTCTCTGAGTGATTTTTTGGTTGTCAGAAGGTGGAAGCTTCAGGTGTTTGATTGCCCAGCCCCATCTGCACCAAATTTATCACATAAATTTGAACTGATTATTCTTGTTGGTCGATCACTTTCCGGTACAGATAGCCCACGTCTTCACACCCCGGTGACATCGTTATCTTAGTCAAACGACTCTTTCTTCATCCTTTTCTGATCCACACCCACAAACTCATAACTACCCCATAATCTTTCCTCCAAGTGTTCCATTTGTCTGTGTCTTTAATATGCGTGTATTCACACACATGTGCATGTATGTATGTGTGTGGCTTATGGGAACTAAATGCTGTGTGTGATTTACCTTTATTGTAATACCTCCAGAGCTGGTATAGTGTTTTATTCATTTTTCATGATGCACTTTCCTTGCCCAGCAATTGCTTCTCCATATGGAGTATTCTGTAACTATTGATGGATTTGAAGGGAAGACACCTGAATAACCTCAGGTCCGTTTTCATGGGGGGTGTCTCTGTTGGCAGCTGTGGTTATACCAATAAGGGACCAGGATTGGAATTAGGAGAATTGGAACTGATGTTCCAAGTCTGCGACTTTACTGAGCGTCCTGAAGCAAGCCAGTTTTTTTAATTGCCTGGGACCAGTGGGAGGTTCAGGACTGACTCTAGAGTAAAATGTCAGGCAAGAATTGCAAGATGGTGAGGTTGGAGATGGAGGTCAGGGACTTACATGATATGCTGAGGAGCTTGGACTTCTTGCTCTCTAATGCAGCATTCCTCAGCCTTGTCACTGCTGACATCTTGGACCAGATAATTTGTGTGTAGGTTGCCCCCTGTGCATTTTAGGGTGTTACCAGCATCCCTGGCTTCTACTCACTAAATACACTAAATACCAGTAGCACTTGCCCAGTTAAAACAGAAATGTCTCCAGCCATCACCAGATGTCCCCTGGGGGACAAAACTGTACTAGTTGAGAACTGTTGCACTAATGCAGAGCCATTGAAACTGGGGTTAGTGGTTGACTTCTTTGTTTCAAGGCAGTACTTATGACTGTTTTTGTGACAGTGAGCTGTGCTTTTTAATAAAAATTCTAGTACTATAGTAAATTACAAAGTTTTTAAAAGTCATTTTAAACTTCACCAGCCAGAAATAACTAATTTCAACATTTGACACGTATTTCTAGACACACTGGAGGATTTAAAGTACTCTATGGATTTAAGATATTGACCTTGTTCTTGGCGTTGTAACCTGTATTAGCCTTTCACTAGTTGGAGGAAGAGGAGAATAGAGCAGTGGCAAGATTTTTTGTTGGCTCTATACCTACTTTACACTGGCCCCCACCTCAGTTTTTTGTATCCAGGATACTACTTACAGGTTCCACATTTAGGCAAAATAAACTAGTTTGATAGGGAAAACATCGGTAATTCATGGGTTTTACAAATTAGTTAGCAGTTATTGTTTATTAAAGTTCTATTTTGTGTCAGATGTGCATCATTGTGTTTTAAATTAATTCACAAAGGACTCTGGAAGCTAGCAGATGGTACCACTACATTATAAATGAGGAAACCAAGACCCAGGAGTTGACTTTCTTAAAGTCACCCAGAGCATAAGTAGAAGAGTGTGATCCCTGCCCGAGTCTGTACGATTCCAGAGCTAGGGAGCTTTCTCATACGTCACACTATTCATTAACTTGTTAGCAACAAGAGCATGTCATTCCTTTGTGTAAGGGATGGTTTAGGTTGGTGGATATTGGACAGATGACTTTGGATGGATGCACGCACACCTGAGCCGGAGATTTTATATTCCGGTTACTCTGCAAAGAGAATAAGTGGTGGGCATGCAAGAATCACACACGGAATGGACTGAAGAAGGTTTGGGAACATTGTTCTTAAATGTCACCCCCTTATCTTCCCAGCAGAGGGCAGCATGCATGCATCGAGAAACAACAGAATCATACAATTACATAGTTACCTTTACAAAAATGTTTACTAAATTCCTTAATATTTAAAATATTCATTAGAACACATTATTTTGCAGTTTGAGAAAAAAAGTAAATGGTCTCGAAAACATATTTGTGCTTATTAATAACATAAAAATCTTATAATAGAGAGGAACTGATTTAGGAAAATGTCATCCAACAATTAATAGTATTTCCTGTCCTAGCAAACAGTCTGTATAAATCAGCTGCAATATAGTCCTACATTAAAAACAGTGTTCAATTGATTGTATTTTCCTACAAATGATTCTAGAAAGAATAAATAAGAAGTTGTTAGAACCATAAAGCAGTCTGTGGATTTAAAAGACTGGTTTTCTGGGGGTTTTTTCTCTCTCTCTCGTAGTATAACATTTTGTAACCTGAATTAGCTTCTAATTGGTTGAGTGATAAGAGAATAGGACGAAAGACAGAATTTCAGTTCTAACTCAGATATTCTTTCCTACAAACAGAAACACTGTCAGTTGTTGCTGTGGAACTACAACTAAGGGATTTCTTAAATGTCCTCCCAGAAGATGGCACTGCAGCATTTTTCTTGCCATATCTTCTTTACTGCAGTCGAAAGAAATCATTGACTTAAAGGTATCATTTGAAATATACCACATATGAGACTGAATTTTTCAAAACTGATGCCAGATAAAAAATATATATATAAAGGATTTTTATATTGAACATGTACATATATTGCAAATGCTTTCGGGCTGCTTACCTCAGTGATATTATTAGTTTCATAATTTATGACCTGAGTCCATTTAATTGTCCAGAATGTAAAAAAGCTACAAGATATAGGAGTTTCCTCAAAGAAGGCATATATTTTTAAAGGTAGAGACTGACTTCTATTCCAAGGAACATCAATTTACTGTTGTTGGAGACATGACAATCTTTTTCATCCCGGGAACACAAACAATTTGTAAGTATGCTCGAAAGAATGTCATTCCAAGTGGTCCACAATTTAACTTTCTTGATTTTTCCAGATTTTTCTACTGGGTCCCTTTTAAAAACAGTATTTTCTTTGAGAAAGATGTTAATGTTTTCCCACAGTAAAAGATTTCAAACTCTATTTTCTTGTTACTTTTAAAATACATGCTAAGTTTCTCTCTGAATCAAATGAAATAGAAGTTTACAAAGCTGACTTTCTTCTTGTCTGGCTATTAACGTGATTTGCTGAGTGCATGTTTTTCAGCCAAAGCCTTGTTTCCATTTTTTGTTGATGTGGACTCTTGCTCTTTTAGCCAGAGTGTATGTGAAAATAAAGAAATATAAAGAACTGTGTCTTTTTTTAGCCTCTTATTAAATAATTTTGAGTCCCAATTCAGTTCCTTGATAGTAGGCTTTGACTTTCGTTAAGGCTGGGCAAAAATGTTACTCACCTGATGTTTCCACAATGGTATTTTGAAAACTTTTCTCCTGATGGCAACGTTCGTCTTTGCCAGGATTTAATTTATAGATTGTTTCTCAACTCTGCCTTTCTCCAGTTCCATATTAACTTCCTTTTGATCATCATTTTGAGGGTTCACAAAACTCAGATTGGCAACATTTTATTTTATTTTAAAAATTTGTTTTATTTTATTTAAACATTTTTCTAATTTAAAATTAACAAAAAAATTTTACCAGTTTTATTTAGGTATAATTGACATCTTCAAAGGGTACCCTATTGATTTTCTATTGCTGCTGTAACAAATTATCACAGGCTTAGTGGCTTAAAACAACACAAAATTAATTATCTTACAGTTCTGTAGATTAGAAGTTCAATATTGGCCTCACCGTTTTGAAATTTTATTATTAGTATTTTATTTTATCTGTTTAATTTTTTATTTTACTTCCTCTACACCTGTGCCCCTATTCCACTGGTCCATTAGGACTGATGTCAGCAGTCTGTTAGAGGGATTGATGGGAAGCCAAAGTTTGGAAACATTTCATTGAATCTTATTTGTTTGTTTGTTTATTTTTTAATTTATTATTGAAATCATTATCTTAATAGTGATCCTTTGAGGACTGTCCAGGACAACATCTGCTCATAGTTTTTTTTTTTAATACAGTTTTGTAAAGCCCTAATGGTGGTGATATGTGTATTAGAGTCAGTCATGTGTCATAATACAGTCTATTGATCTTTTCATATGAAACAGTGTAACACGGTTATCCCCATAAATGCACAAAAGTATATGTTTTCAGTCTTTTTTTTCAATGCTTATAGCCATTCCAAGTAAGCCTTCTATTCAACACTTTCACATACATTGTTATGAATCATTGTTTTTTTTTTTTTTTTCACTTATCACCAATTTATTTCTTTCATCCAGACTTGGTCTCTATAGAAAAAGAAATTTTAAGACCATTATTAAAATAGTATATATCATATGGTTAAAAAATTGGCACATGGTGCTATTAAATATATTCTAGTTTTTTAAAAGTTATTTCTTTATTCTTGATTCATTTATATTTTTCTGCTCTTTATATATTTAAAACACATCTCTCACTCTTAGTACTGCTTTACTTAAAAGACAAATTAACTTTCCTCCCTGCAAGATCTTTATTTATTATCAAGGGAAAATTAGTCATTTTATAGTGGAGACACCACCATAAGCCCAAATGCTCAAAGTGAACACAACCAGTAAGGGAACAAATCAACATCTTGTGTCTCTTGACATGTATGCTGAGAAAACCACAATATCCCTTCTGTGAGAATCTTGCCAAAAAATGCATAATCCGAATCTGATCATAAGGAAACGTTAGACAAACCCAAATTGAAGTCACATTCTACAAAGTGACTGCCCTGTATTCTTAAAAATGTCAAAGTTGGGAAAGACAAAGACCAAGGAAACTGCTCCAGACTAAGGAGACAAGAAGACATGTCAGCTGAACTCAGTGCATGAGTTGGATTTTCTTTTTCTCTGAAGAACATGATTAGAATAATTGGTGAAATATGGAAGGGGTCTGTAGTATTGGATTGTTTTTAATTTCCTGATTTTGATAGGTGTACTTTGTTTATGTATAAGAATATTCTTGTTCTTAGGAAATAGGAGTATATGTATTTACAATTTCTGTAGTCTGTGTGTGTATAAAGAGATACAGAGATAGGAGGAAGGACGAGAAAGTACGTGATGCTATGCAAAATGTTAACATTTGGGGAATCTGGGTAAAGAGTATACAGGAATTTTTTTGGTACTGCTCTAGCAACTTTTCTATAAGTCTGACGTTGTATCCAAAAGGTTTTTAAAATTCCTTTTTATTGAGTTAATATGTGGTTAGATATTTACCAAGCAGGGTATTGGATTGGATTGTGCACCTACTAGAAGTACAGAATATACACTCCCTGCCTATAAGGACCTTAAAGCTAAGTAAGCTTTTCCCCTCAGACAGCTCCAAGAGGTTATCTAACTGTCATGGAAGTGTCAGTCTAAAAAAAGTACCTTTTATATTTGTCAGAGGAGGTCTTTATTATGCTTCCTCTGGTAGAAATAAGGCATTACATTAAGCATGACAGGATATCCACAATTCTTTTCTAGTGATTTCTTTCTTTGTGGAGAAAATTGTCTCCCTGTGCAAAATATTGAAAGATTTCACTATAACTTGATTTCTCCCTTGTCTCTGTCATGGTAGGCTGAAATTCTTCTAAGATTTAGAATTAAGGTAAACTTGGCCAAAGCTTTATCAAACTTTTCATTTAAAGATAATTCAGACTGATAAATGTGGCTCCCCATTTTTCTGTGAATAGTTCAAACTATCTTTTTTGTTCATTACTGCTTCTTTCAGTTCCATGCAATACCTTTTCTCTTAGTAAAAGTCAAATTTCCCTTTAATCTTTTTTTCCAATATGTGTTTTGCCTCCGCATTGCTAATCGTTCTACAGTTTTTAGTAGGGCTTTTAAAACAGTCTCCCCTTTCTCACCCAAGGAAACAGTCATCTCCCTTATCCCCTCCCAGGCTTATACTACAGGAGGAATTTTTTCATGGCCTTTGTGTGTAGGCTTAGCCTGTAGCGGCATCCTCTACATGTCAGGCATTTGCACACATGACTTTCCAGAATGCCTGCCCTTGGTATTCCTTCACTTGATTATCAGTCTGAGCAGGACCATCCTTTTGTGTGGTTTACATGTGTGCTAATGTTCTTTAAGCTCTACTTAAGGTTTTCTTTCTCATGTTTGACTCTTCACCTTGTTCAGCAGTTACTGGCATTAGACCCAGTGGTTTATATATTCGTCTGAGCCTTTGGTGTTCTGGTGCTCTCAGTACCACACTTTGTCATAAAGAGTTTTAGTGGAAATAGTTTTTCATGTTATGAGGTCTTTGTGTAAGACTCAGGAACAGAAATTAAAACTTTTCGTTTGCACTGACAAGTAATCTTTCAGTGATTTTTAGGTTTGAAATATATTTACTTCTGTATTTTCTTCCATATGTTCTCTTTTATGCCAGTGTGAGGAGGAAACACGAGTTGTTTTTCTCTACATCATTTTCCCCTCATTGGATTTGCCATTGCCAATTCCAACAATTCTGAACTCAGAAGACTCAGGAAACACCAAAGCCTGCGACCAAAAAGCAGGAATTTTACTTTTTTTTTAACCTCAGTTTTTAAAATTGAAGTATAGTTAATTTACAATGTTGTGTTAGTTTCAGGTGTACAGCAAAGTGATTCAAATATATATATATTCTTTTTCAGATTCTTTTCCATTATAGGTTATTACAGGATACAGAGTATAGTGCCCTCTGCTATACAGTAGGTCCTTGTTGTTTACCTATTTTATATATAGTAGTGTGTATATGTTAATCCCAAACTACTAATTTATCTCCTGCCCCTGTCCCCCGACACAGTATTTCCTTTGGTAACCATAAGTTTGTTTTCTATGTCTGTGAGTCTATTTCTGTTTTGTGAGTAAGTTCATTTGTATCATTTTTTGAAGATTCCACATATAAGTGATACATGGTATTTGTCTTTGTCTGACTTACTTCACTTAATATGATAATCTGTAGGTCCATCCATGTTGCTGCAAATTGCATTATTTTGTTTTTTTATGGCTGAGTAATATTCCATTGTGTGTGTGTATGTGTGTGTGTGTATATATATATATATATGTACACACACACACCATATCTTCTTTATCCATTCATTTGTCGATGGACATTTAGGTTGCTTCTGTGTCTTGGCTATTGTATTGATAAATAGTGCTACTTTGAACATTGGGGTGCATGTATCTTTTCAAGTTAGAGTTTTCTCCAGATATATACCCAGGGGTGGGATTGTAGGATTATATGGTAACTGTATTTTTAGTTTTTTAAGGAACCTCTGTACTGCACCAATTTACATTCCCATCAACAATGTAGGACGGTTCCTTTTTATCGACACCATTGCCAGCATTTTTTATTTGTAGACTTTTTTCTCTTTTTTTGTGGTACGCGGGCCTCTCACTGCTGTGACCTCTCCTGCTGCGGAGCACAGGTTCCAGACACGCAGGCCCAGCAGCCATGGCCCATGGGCCCAGCCGCTCCGCAGCATGTGGGATCCTCCCAGACCGGGGCACGAACCCGTGTCCCCTGCATCGGCAGGCGGACTCCCAACCACTGTGCCACCAGGGAAGCCCTATTTGGAGACTTTTTAACGATGGCCATTCTGACTGGTGTGAGGAGATACCTCATTATAGTTTTGATTTGCATGACTCTAATTATTAGTGATACTGAGCATCTTTTTATGTGTCCATTGGCCATCCGTATGTCTTTGGAGAAATGTCTATTTAGGTCTTTTGCCCATTTTTTGATTGGGTTTTTTTTTTGATATTAAGCTGTATGAGCTGTTTGTATATTTTGGAAATTAATCCCTTGTTGGTAGCAGGAATTTTACTCTTTATATAATGCATTTCTTTAGTTTTTATCCATAAAAGGGCTGCTTGTTTTCCTGTGTTTTTATTGTGTGAGTGTATATGCATGTGCCTGCATAGGAGGGAGTGTTCTTGCTGGGGTGGGCGAAGCAGCAAGATTTTAGAATCTAAAAATAGATTCTGTTTTTTTTTTCCTGGATCTTTGCTATGGTCTAAATGTTTGTGTGCCCCCAAAATTCATATGTTGAAAGCCTAATGCCCAAGGTGATAGTGTTAGGTGGTGGGGCCTTTGGGAAGTGATTGGGTCATGAGGGTGGAGCCCTGGTGAATGGGATTAGTGCCCTTATAAAAGAGGCCCCTGGAGAAGTATCTTGTCCCTTCTACCATGTGAAGGTATAATAAGTCTGCAACCTGGAAAAGGACCCTAACCCAACCATGTTGGCACCCTGACCTCAGGCGAACAGCCTCCAGAACTAGGAAAATAAATTTCTGTTACTTATAAGCTACCCAGTATGGTATTTTGTTACAGCAGCCCGAATGGCCTAAGACAATCACTGACAAAACAATAATCAGTAATTCCTCGCCTCCCCCGGAAGCACAGAAAGACACTGTTCTGCCTGATTGACTATTTGAAATTATATTAGTTATATGGGTTTTTTTTTTGCGGGGGGGGGGGGGGGAATGCTTTTTCCTGTACCAGGTACTTCCTAGAAAAAAAGTTAATGTTTTCTATTAGGAAAGAAATTAAATTTTAAATGTCTTTGTTAAGTCACAACTACTCTCTTACACATGTCAGTTTTAGGAATATTAATTACACTGTATCAAATTGGTGTCAATTTGTATTAGTGTAGAGACTACTGGTGCTGTTATCAGTACCAGCTGTCAGAAGATAAGCAGTATCCCACACCACTTAGCAGTAAAAAAAATTCCTATTTGGAGGTAGAGAAGGAAGAATCAGGGCAGCAAATTCAAAAAAGCTTCAGTTGGGGGGAAGTATTGATATATAGGCAAAGTAGTACATCTTAATTATATTTGTGATATATACCTTCTAGAATTACTAAGTGGATATTCACCTTCATTTGGTAGAACGGTGTAAGTAGTTTCCATTCCAGCATGAATGTGGTCAGTCACATGGCAGTGGAGTAACCAGATTCCAGGTGTTTTTGGAGACATTTCTAAGGTTTGGTATGTCCCAGGGAAAATGTCAAAGACATCAGAACTATAAATGCCCCTGTGCTTAATTAGAAAATATAATGTTTATTATATGTGAGAGTTCATTTCATTGGCCAGCTCAGGGATATTAGAAAATGGATAAATCCGTTAAAAAAAGAAAGAGAGAGACCCTGCACATTGCTATGTCTAATACAAACAATGAGGTAGTGGTCTTTGCTAAACCCTTTGCACTGTGGGCTATTAAATGGGTGTGAAGGAAAGATACGATGAAAGTGAATTCATCAGTCAGGAACATCTGACTCCGGTTTGCCTTTTTTTTTTTTTTTTTTGTTGCAGTATGGGGGCCTCTCACTGTTGTGACCTCTCCTGCTGCGGAGCACAGGCTCCGGACGCGCAGGCTCAGTGGCCATGGCTCACGGGCCCAGCCGCTCCGCGGCATGTGGGATCCTCCCGGACCAGGGCACGAACCCGTGTCCCCTGCATCAGCAGGCTGACTCTCAACCACTGCGCCACCAGGGAAGGCCTGGTTTGACTTTTTATCAGAGCACTTGAGTTACACAAAGGAATTTAGCTGTGGCCTCATTTCAGTCTTAAATCTCACTCTTGCCGAACCTACCCTAGATGAGCTTGTCTGTTAAACTTTAAGGTTGGTAGGTAGTGAAGGGAGCAGGAAAGGAGGCCAATGGAGAAGCCCAAACCAGGGGCAGTTCAGGTAGAGTCTTGACAGAGTATTTGGGCGGTATTTCGGCAGGGATGGAATTGAAAGTCTGCTAATAAGTCAAACAAAAAGCGAGAATAAAATGGTTCTGCAGTGTGCTTTGTGGTAGCTTCTGAATTTTCTGTGTTAACGTGAAGGTAAGACAAAAGCATTTCCAAAAGGGTTATTGATTCCTGCTGAAATCAGCACTGGGTGAGAAGTCAAAGTAGGATTGAGATCTAGGGACCAATCAGTTGCTTGACACCAATCTTGTGCCGATCTTGTTCACTTCAGGCTATTTAAGGTCCAGAACTTAGAAGAGGCAAAGGTTATAATAAAGTCTTGTCTCTACTCTCTAATCCATCATTACGTGAACATTCCTACCCTCTCTGCTGACAATTCTGTTCAGAGGCCTTGCCCAGGAAAATGTGAGCAGAACTCCAAGAAGATCCAGTAAAAACGAAATCTAAGGGAGAGCCCAGGTGTAAAAAGGTTCGTAATGGTGACTGAAATTGCTGTGTGTCACACTCTGAAAATAATTTAGTTGTCTCTATTTTTTTTTTATTGGAGTATAATTGCTTTACAATGTTGTGTTAGTTTCTGCTGTACAACGAAGTCAATCAGCTATATGTATACCTGTATCCCCTCCCTCTTGGACCTCCCTCCCATCCCCCACCCCGTCCCACCCATCTAGGTCATCACAGAGCACCATGCTGAGCTCCCTGTGCTATATATATTTGACATAAATGCAGTACCATGTGTAAAATATTGTCTCTTAAAACCTTAAACTTTTCATAAGTCTCTCTGAGGAAATATTTTCTTCATTTGCTTTAAAACATTTTTAAATAGAGCAGGAATAATGACCATGGTTGGCCCTTACCTGGTATTGGAAGCTGTGGCCATGGAAATGTACCGAGTGCAAGTCTATTTCATTGCCCATTCCCATCAGATACCAGTTGACTTCATCTCCCACATGCATTGTGAGGCCTTGTAAGTTCCCAAACATTCTTCCATTAATAGCTGGGGAAGACACATGAGTTTTTATTACCTTCCAGGATATTTTAAACCAACAGCTATTTCACAGAAAATAGGTTTATTAGGTTAATATATGGGATCTTTTTGAGGTAACAGAACTTATTTCACTACAGATAGGGAAATGGGTACTTTAAGGTCAATAATATCACACTGCTTTTATAGTCACTTAGCACCGAAAGACTTATTCCTAATTTTGCATTTAAAAGGGAATGGGACTTTGGAACTGGGAGAGAAGTTAATGGATGATTTCAAATATAGTCCCCTTTTTGCTTTGAACAGAATTCTACCTCACATGTGAAATGTGGCAGAAGTGGTTTATTATAAAATAAAACAAATGAATAGTTTCCAGAGTAACTTTATTTGAAAGAAGAAAAGGGAAAAAATAGGTTTTAGAATAATGTATCATACCATGCATTTTATTGCTTTCTATGAATTCATCATTGGCTTTGTCTACTTTCTCAGGGTGATCAGAGTATGTTTTGATGTTGTCATCTAAGTACCAAGATTCATTCTCATCAAAAACAAGAAACAGAAGGGAAAATTCCAGTTTCTTTATGGGATTGAATACTCGCATGTAATGTTTCCGACAAACAATCAGTGGGCCAATTAATCCACTAAAGAGATCCTGAAAACAAGCAAAAACTTAGTCATCCTTTGATATAGGTCGAGATTTCAGAGAACTGGGACCTTATCCCCCATGACCTCAGGAACTTTGGAGGGACTGATTTAGGTAGTAGACTTTGCCCAATGTGGTTCTGTCAAGTCAGTAACTTTCCACTTGGAGTAGTTAAATTGGAACAATGTCAAATTTGTGTGGGTGACGCTCAAGTAACAGAAATGTGTTGCAGAGGCCAAATATTGGCTCATCTAATGAGCAGCAGTTGAAAAGAGCCCCAAGTGAACAGTGCTGGTGTGCTTCTGGAATCATAAGCCAGGGACTATGCCAGTCACTAAAAATCCAGAGATGAATCAAACAAAGACCCTACCTCCTACTAGGGACAATAGATGAATGGAAGAAATGAACCCCTTGCTGCGATGGAGGTACAAAAAGTGCCAGTGAACACAGGGAACACCACAGTGGACTTAAATCTACAAGAACTTTGGTTTGGCTGGGCATCAGTAATGGCAGATTAGATCTTGAATGGCCTTTGAGCTGTATTATGTTCTGGAATTTTAGATTTTGTCTTGTGGGTCATAAGTAGTCATTGAAATATTGAACATGGAATGGCAGTATATGCATTTTAGACCAGTGATCCTGGTGGTAGAGTGAAGGAAGGTTTGGATGGGGAAGAGACTGGAGACTAGGAGGCCACTGCAGTAGTTGAGGCAAATTACTAGCACCTGATCTGTGGAGATAGAAGGAATGGACTGAGCTCTGTATAGGTGGGTGAATTGCCTGGGTGAGCCAGGGGTAAGAATTAGATACTCTATATCCAGGGTTCTAGCTTGAACAAATGACTAGGTTTGGTACTTGTGCTATTTATCACAACTGGGAATATAGGAGGAGGTGGAGGGAGATCTCAGTTCCCATTGTAGACTTGCTGAGTTTCTGTGCCTGTGGGACATGCTGGTAGAAGTGTTCAATAGGCAGGTATATAGACAGGTCTGGAACTCAGGAGAGAGATTTGGACTAGAGGTTTAATTCTACAAAAGAGTCTTGGTACATGTTCTGATTTATAGTTGTTGAGTGCTTTTTTGGCTTTGAAGTATTTAATCAAACAGCAGCTGTAGCTGTGCTGTGATTTACTGCTGAGATCAGCATTTTTATTATGTGATAATAGAGCTCTGAAATCATGTACCTCAGTTCTTTAGTATGTATTTTCATAACAAAAGGGAAATAGAATGCCATTATGAATACTTAATCCTGTGGTAATTATGATCAGCACTTACAGAGTGGATACATTTATAACTATATTCTTAAACAAACCAAAAAAAACCAAAAACCAAAAAAACCCAAAGTGAATTTCAGAGCAGCTTACTTTCCTATAATTTTAACATAAAATTCGACCACAGGAAAACTCTAACCTCATCTTCCTTCAACTGTGTGTCTATTTTGGGAATTTGCACAAAACACAAATGATTTAAAGTTTACCTTAACCCGATCCACAGTTGAATAGTAGGCCCATGGAATACAAGGAGAATCTTCTGTTCCAGCTCCAGATCTTTCTGGGATTTTCCATATGTAAGTGCGAGTTTCACCTAAATTAATCAAGTGTTAATGTATCTGGTTATATTTGGTATGTATTTGATATATGTATGTCAAATTGTTATCAAAGCCTTGATAACCAAAGACCAGAAACTGGAAATGTCAAAGTAATTAGTTTTGAAAAGCAGCAGTACTCAAAGTTGTTTTTAAGAATTTAGTTTTACTAGAAGGAAACATAATAACCTCCATCATTTCAGAGACAATGAAAGTCAGGAGCACACAAGATATTTGCTCTAAGTTATAAAGCTAATAAATAGCAAAAGTACAACTTAGATCACAGGCATCCCAGTGCTCAGACCTGTGACCATCCATTACTATTTTTTGCTTCTCAGAAAACAGGCAGAAGTTTCATTGTCTTCAATGATGAAAGGAATATTAAAAAGGAAAATTGTTACACCTCTGACCTAAAGGATAATGAAGCCAACAATTAAAAAATAATTTCCTCTAAGTAAATTTTGTCTGAATTTGGGAAAAAAAAAGAATTTAGTTTAAAGACCAACTGTAAGACACACTTTTATATATTCTTTTTCAGTTATAAATTAACTAGCCATGAAACACAGGCCACGCTACAAAGCCAGGAGGTGGCAATTCAGTATCACAATTTGAAGAAACTTCACAATAGATCTTTCCTTAGACTTAGTTTGAAGTCTGCTTCTCTAATACACTTTTTTCTTTTCAACTCTCAAGCGATTTTCCCCCAGTGCCAGCCGCTTCCCCGCTGTCTTCTTTGTGTCTGTGTATCTGGACTACCCTGTGTAATTCCTACAGCTTCACCACTGCCTGCCTGCCTGTTTTCCTTTTTCACCATTATCCTCAGCGATTTCACAGTTCCTGGCAAGGAACCATTAGACCGCTTGATCTCATGGGTCACTGACCTGTCAGTGACCTCTCTTGTCCGCCCCATTCTGTCATACCATACACTGTTCTGTCACAGCTCTGTCACATACTACAGGACACGACCACACCCTGGACCTTCACACTTTCAAGTAGCTCCACCCTCCTATCTTTCTAAGGTCTTTACCTTCTTCCACTTGCCCTGGGCTTCTCTCCAGCCTGATCTTTGCTGCCAGTCGCCTCACGGCATCCTGTACAACTACTCACAAGACCTTGACTTTCAGCCATGGCCACTCACTGTCTATTTATGCAGACCTCACCATTATATATTCCTGCTGTCGGAGTTTAATTAGCTAGAATTTGACAAATTCCTTTACGAGGGAATCAAGCAGGACTTGAGGGATGGTCTCGGGATATGGTAGACTTTTTCCTTTTTCCTCAAGTCCTCCATCTTACCCGCCCCTGTGTCCTCACCCTTTTTGTAAACAGAATGTTTCACTGAAAATTTAAAGAGTAGGTTCATCACCTGAATATTTTGTCTCTTCATCTAAACTCCTATTGTCTCTTCTCCATTCCCCGCCCCCACCTGCTCTGCCATCAGTGTTTGATGGCTGGGCTTGTCCTTGACTCTTGCCCTAACAACCAACCTTTTAGCAGGTCCTTTTAGCACCACCTTTAAAATGGAACCAGAATACAATTCACCACTTCAGCTGCTTCTACCCTGGTACAAGTCTTACTAATTCTTTACCCAGATTATTGCGATAGTCCCCTAACTGAGCCTTGACTTCTGCCCTTGTCCCCTACAGTCACTTTTTCACACACCAACCCCCGGGCTGCGGGCCGGTACCTGTCCACGGCCTGTTAGGAACTGGGCCACACAGCAGGAGGTGAGCAGCGGGCAAGCAAGTGAAGCTTCATCTGCCGCCCCCCATCGCTCCCCACTGCTCACAGTACCCCCTGAACAGCACCCCCTCCACTGCCCCACTGTCCGTGGAAAAATTGTCTTCCACGAAACCGGTCCCCGGTGCCAAAAAGGCTGGGGACTGCCGCTTTAAAAAGTGTTCATCGGATCATCACTGTCCAGCTCAAACTCTCACATGGGATTTCAGAATGAAATGTAAGGTCGTAACCATGGCCTCTGATGTCCCCCTCCCTCCTACTGCATCTGGCTCCCTGACCTGCCTAGATCTCATCTCCTCACATTCTGCCCCCGTTTGCTCTGCTCTGGCCTTTGGCCATTCCTCAGATGCACCAAGTCCACTTCCATCTCGGGACCTAGAATGCTCTCCCTCTACAACTCCCTGAGGCTCATTACTACTCATCATTTAGGTGTCTTCACCAGTGGCACCTCCTCAAAGAAGCCCTCCTGACCAACCCCCTACCTAAAATAACACCCTTTTACTTACTTTCTCTCATCTGCCTTAATCTTTTGCATAGCACTTTCTACAATTTGATATTCTATCTATATTTATTTACTGTTTATCTTGGAAGAATGTGAGGGTAATGAAGCCAGGGCCTTTTATTTCTATTCCCTTATACTGACAAGACCAACTCTCTAGAGTAATTTATTTTTTCTCACTTGATGTATTTTGAGAACTGCTAAATTACTGAGAAATGGTCCTTTCCTAGAAGCCAACTTTCCAACGAATAGAAGAAAAATATAGCTTTTATTAAAGAAAATGCACATTTATGTATTTAATCCATTGCACTTATTACTCTGTATTAATTAAAGAGACATTTACTGAGTTCCTAGTCCATGCCAGATACTGGGCTAGATTCGAGGGATTTGAAATTCTAAGTGGCAGCATCTGCCCTTAGGACCCTGTCTTTGGATACAGGCATGGAAACTTTCAGCCACATGACAGATGCTGTCTGGGATGTGTTCTAGCTGAGCCTGGGGAGATCATCTCTGCTGACTCAGCCTTGAGTATGTGAGGGTGTTCAGTACCATCAGATTTTGTTCTTTACAGTCCTGTGGATTTTGTTTTTTGTTTGGTATGTGCATGTAGGCATATATCACACAGCCACATCTCTGTGTGTGCCCTCTCAACCACCTGCTTCTTCACTCTCTCTAGACGCACTCATGTGGATAACAGGTGTTTGTGGAAAGGCTGTAACGTCTATTAAAATGTACCCCTCCCCACACTGTGAATACCTGGTGCGGTTGGAGTCACTGTAGAACTCTCCGTTTTCACCCCATGGGCGTGTATTGAGTAGGACCTTGTGGCCATGTTTTTAAAGATAATATTAATTTTGTCTCCAACATCTGCATGAAGTTGTGGACCTGGCAAGAGTGAAAAGGAAGACTGGCTTATATAGCTATCAGATTGGGAGCTCTAACTCAGTAATAAAAGCAAAGATCAGGTTAACTTTTTTTATCGTTAAGGATGCTGTCTTTGTCGTGTCCCCCCTGCCGCCTCGCTTCATGCTGTAGTACTCTTGGATCGATACCCAGTCCCAGAGGATTCAGGATAAAAACACTAGTTAACGGCTGTCTCTAAAGATGGAGACTATGGGTGCATGTCTCATCAAGAGGTTTGGGCCTGAAAGTTCTAGACCTTCCTGTGAATTAAGGACAGTACTGCCTTTGAAAGGATGGGTGGGGCTACCCCACCCGTTCCTACCCTCTAGCCAATTTTAGCTTGTCTCCTGCCTGAGAGAATTTCTGTGACCCAAAAACAATGCCACTCTCCCTTGGGTGTCTTACTCCCGGAACGGAGGATAAGAAAGCCCCAGGGAATTCTGTTGATGTAGGAACACAGTGGGCTTGGGAATGGCTTCCCCTTCACTTGATGATTTTAAAGAAAATTCCCAAGACCAGTGTTGGTGGAGTTCTTAGACATTCTGTCTTAAAGTGATTCCTGAAAAATTGAAGTCGACTTTTCCCCAGCCTTGTGCACCATAACACTTTTCCCTTTTCCTTATTTCCTTGTTTATATGTATACTTCTTCTTAAAGTTGATCGTTTACATCTTAATTTTAAAAGTAAATAGTTACGATTTTTTTTGGGGGGGGGGAGTAGTAGAATAACAGGGAGAACTTGGTTAAGAATTTCAGTAGAAAGTAATTTCTAGCAATTTCATCAAAAATAAAGGCATCAATATGATAAACACCAAATATATATAATTGCATTAGTACATGGGATATTATACATTGTTTCTGATAGAAGTAAGTAAGATTTTCTTATGCCATATTTTTAGAAAATATAGGCTTCTCATTTTATTAAATAGATTTTGTTTTTCATTTTTATTTGAATAATGTTAATAAATGAACCAAGAAAAGGAAGCCCATAGACATGGACTGACTCTCACCGCATGGATTACCACATCACCAACCCACACCTGATGAACTGGAGCTAGGGCAGTACCTAGAATTCCCAGGTGTTCTTCTTCAGGTTTTCTCTCCCCAGGAACTTGGAATGTGCTGTCAGTGAATCGCCGATACACAACTTTCTTGTACTTTGAGCCTATGTAAAATTCTTCCTTATCTAAAAATGCATTTGAAAGACTTAAAATACACACACACACACACACACACACACACACACACACGACTAAGGTTAGTATTTGTCTTAAGGAAAGTGGAAGTTGAGTTTTAAATTTTGAATAAAAATATTTTTTTATTTAATTATGCTAGTTTTTAATATCACTGTCCCATTTGAGCAAGAAAGAATAAGACTTTATCAATAGACAGGTGTGGTAGAAAGTGTACCTAGCTAGGAGTGGAGTCATCAGAGTCCTGGCCCTGGCTCTGTCACTAGCTAAAATGATGTCTAGCTAGTCATTGCCTGTCAGAGCCTTAGTTTCTTCATCCCTAAAATGAGGTATTCAAGGGGATTCCCTGGCAGTCCAGTGGTTAGGATGCTGCACTTTCACTGTGAGGGCCCAGGTTCAATCCCTGGTCGGGGAACTAAGATCCTGCAAACCACGCAGCGTGACAAAAAAAAAAAAAAAAAAAAAAAAATGAGGTATTCGATGAGGTCGTCTCTAAGTTTTCTATATGGCTCTAAAATGTTATGAGTCCAGATTTCATCAATGAAGTGTTCTCTGCTTACTGCAGTATTTCTGGTCTATAGGAACAGAAATGGCCTTTTTATCCAGCCATTCCCTGATCTAAAGCTTTCATTGACTCCTAACGGCTCTGCATACTTTTAACAGTTCTATCCCAATCATTGAAATAAACTTTTACTCCCTTACAGCACAAATCACACTCACCATGGCCGTCAAACTGACCAGCTAACCACCTGCCTTGCTGTAGGTTACCAGTCATGTTGTGCACTCCAGATCTGAACACAAGCCCACCCTGATCTCTCAAATCATATCCCCAAAGGGTTAGTGCATAATGGGAGATGGGAGAGGGGAGAGTGCTTGGCAAAGTATAAAAGAGCTACACCTGGAAGTGTCAGGTGATGCTGCACTAAACGTACTGTTTCTGAAGCTCCAATAACCATCCTTTACTTATATTTGTTCACTGACCTCACTTTTACATTTCCACAGCGTACATGTTATTGGTGGTTTTTGAAGCATATTATCCTGTAAGTTCTTAGAGGGCAGAGACCATATCTGCTCTAGTGCCCTCAAAAATTTAAAATATTCTTCCATATATAATAAATAGTTTTAAGAATGTGAAATAACTGATTACTAGACTCATAATGAAATATCTGGACTAAAGATAAGCAACAAATGGTTGGTAAAGAAAATTATTTTAGCTGTGAATATAGGCATTAATTTTGGTTTTAGTTTGAAAATCTGACAAGGGCACATGAATATGAGAAGAGAATCTAACAGAAAAGAAAGTAAGATGAGTAACTGCAAAGAATCAAATGAGATAAATGAAAATTTTCCTGTGAGAAAATTGAGAGAAGCAGAAATGAATGAGGAGGGTCCCTAGGAAGCATTTTGTTGTTGTTTTTGTTGTTATTGTTTAATGCAACTGTTCGTTGGTTTTTAATTTAGCATAATTCTTACTACTCTGAAAGAGAAAGCTAAAAAAAATTGGGAATCAGAATCTGGAGAATTACTTTAGTTCTTGTAAATGATGCAGCTCCTTTTCCCATTTCCTACTTGGGGAATAATCCCATTCCACCTCCACCGCTGCGATGTAGTAGGTCCTTTCTCCCAGGTAGTGGTATGAATTCTCAGATGGCTGCCTGCACTGGTTCACAGTGTATTTTTGTTTCATGCCACCTGTGTAGTGATCAGTTGTGAGGCACTCAACATCAAAAGTCCCTGGAATGGTAAATAAAAAGGCAGTTCACCTCCTCTGAGTATTTTTACCCACCTTTCCCTATCAGTCATCAGCCCCTTCCCCTTCCCCATTTTTCTTCATAGTACTTATAACCACTTGATATACGCATTAATATACTTGCTTGTTGTCTGTCTCCCTGCATTAGAATTTCATCTCCATGAAAGCAGATACTTGATATATCTCTTTTGCTCACTGTTGTATTTACATTTGCCTAATAAAGGAAAGGTGACTCTGAACATGTCCTGCGTTTTAGTGGCATCTTATGAACCAAATAAAGCCTGAGGCAAGTTAGCATATTTTCACGTTTTGGTTAAAATTCTTTTTTGTTTTAGTTTGTTTTACTCATTCAGAGACAATTCTGTCAGTGTCTCTGAATTTGCATGGCTAGAGTTCTAATATAGCCTATTCAATTGTAGACAACTAATAAGCCAACACTACACCTAGGGGACAGAGACATGACAAAAAGTTTAGATGCAAAGCCTTTGTGGGAGTTCCCTTTCTAGTCTGATTTGCCAGGTATCTTTAAAGGCCCATAACTGAAAAGGAGACCATCTTGAGGATTTGACTAGGTTGAAATGGGAGAAACCTCAGTACACTTTTGTCACTCCCTTCCCTCCCCCCAACAAACAGGAAATGGACCTCTCTGGCATATACTTAGCTGACAATAGCCCAGACATATCTTCCAAGGGAAGGAAGAGTAGTTGGGAGGCTTGGGGAGGGGATGAGCTTATCCTCCAACACTGAATTTTAAACTGAAACCACACGAATCAATCCAACAGAAACTTGTCTTGACTTTAAAGGAATATACCTTCAGTGTCAGGCTGCATGAAGAGCCTCAGACTTGTTTGAGGGAAGAGGTTTGCTGTGTCTCTCCTTTCTCCTCTTGACAGATAAGTGTTTCCTGAAAAGTATATCCCGTGTACATCAACCTCATTTCCAGCACTGAATAAATACCACACAACTGAATCTCCTCGGCACATATTGAGACCAGGCTGATTCCCGTACATGAATCCATTCATGGCTGTAAAGGTTGGGAAATGATATTTTGAAAGTGGTTTAATCTTACATCCTACTTCATGACAACCTCCCAGACTTTCCAGAGCCAACTGGGTTTATTTAATTTTTAAAAGACCCATTCAGGCCTGCCCACCCCTGTATGCCTCAGGAATGTCTCTGCAACTCCTTGCTGTACGCAGCACTTCCAGGCAGGCCTTGGCTGAAAGGCATAGAGCTGAATGCAGGGTTCTTGAAGTTCTGGGCCCTGGGAATCTCACTGTTCTTCCCAGCGAGTCACTTCTCAGTTCTCTCAAGGGCCATATTTGTGAGCACCAAAATGGGTGGATAATAACAGCTCTTCCAGGGCACTGTAGGCTGGGAATGTGTTTGTTGCTCTAGATGGAAATGATTCATCTTGAATAACAGGGAAGAGTATACACAGGAAGTTTCCTGTCACCGCTCTTTTTTTATTTTATAACTCTACCATCCAGTTTGATAGATCCTTTTATTTATTTATTTATTTATTTTTGGTTGCGTTGGGTCTTCGTTGCTGCGCATGGGCTTTCTCTAGTTGCAACGAGCGGGGGCTACTCTTTGTTGCAGTGCGCGGGCTTCTCATTGCAGTGGCTTCTCTTGTTGTGGAGCATGGGCTGTAGGCGTGCAGGCTTCAGTAGTTGTGGCACGCGGGCTCAGTAGTTGTGGCTCATGGGCTCTAGAGCACGGGCTCAGTAGTTGTGGCACACGGGCTTAGCTGCTCTGTGGCATGTGGGATTCTCCCGGACCAGGCCTCGAACCCGTGTCCCCTGCATTGGCAGTCAGATTCTTAAGCACTGCACCACCAGGGAAGTCCCTCACTGCTATTTTTAATAGATAATATTCTTGACTCCTCCAAAATACAAAATCAAAAGAAGTATTTTAAAGATTGTGGGTGGTGTGACTATTATCAATCCAATTTTAAAAACAACATCAGTTTGTAATACAACTTTACTTTTTTTCCTTCTGGTTGTAGTGATTTTCATATGTTGTCCATTAGTGGCGTGGACATTATGATCAATCAGCTTGCTATCTCTAAACTCTAACTGTATTTTATGTATTTTTTAAAAATTTTATTTCTTAACAGCTTTATTGAAATACAATTCACATACCATATAAGTCAACCATTTGTTTATTTATTTTTGGCAACGCCCTCGGCATGTGAGATCTTAGTTCACCTGCCAGGGATTGAACCTGTGCCCTCTGCAGTGGAAGCATGGAGTCTTAACCACTGGACCGCCAGGGAAGTCCCTCTAACTGTATTTTAGAATTACAGTAGGAGTTAATCTGATGCTGTTTCAATTAAATAAAAGTCTCTGGAGGTTGTCCTGAGGATTTAAAAAATAGCTTTAATAGTTTGTTAAAATTCCTAGGGGATTCTTACATGTAGTCAAGGATGAGAATCATTGAAGTTCTTGACAGCAGAGATCATAAAAGGAGCCTGTCATTGTTAAGCCATAGATGAGAAAAGCATCTAATCCAATTGCTCTCAAATTTAAGCATATATCAGAACAACCTGGAGGATATGTTAAACAGATTTCTAGCCCCACACCCAAAGTTTCTGATTCAGTAGGTCAGGGATGGAGCCCAAGAACTTGCATTCCTAACAAGTACCTGGGTGATGCTGAGGTGGCTGACCCAGGGACCACATTTTAAGGACCATGCATCTAATTGGCATATATTATATGTTTTATTATTTTGAATTAAGTGAAACGAAGATTCAATTGACTTACATGTTAAATAATCAACAGTATTACCCTTAGAGCACTATGGTATTTAATCATTTATTGAAAATTAATCAATGGGCAAAGCTATTAGTATTTTGGTTTAATTAAAAGTATTACAGGGCTTCCCTGGTGGCGCAGTGGTTGAGAGTCCGCCTGCCGATGCAGGGGACGCGGGTTCGTGCTCCGGTCCGGGAGGATCCCACATGCCGCGGAGCGGCTGGGCCCGTGAGCCATGGCCGCTGAGCCTGCGCGTCCGGAGCCTGTGCTCCGCAACGGGAGAGGCCACAACAGGGAGAGGCCCGCATACCGCAAAAAAAAAAAAAAAAAAAAAAAAAAAGCATTACATGTGCAGCACTGAAATAACTTGATATTGGTGGATGATACAGTACTTACAGTGCATCTTATTAGATTCCTGAAAGTCTTCATTTTCCTTATCCACCTGATCAGGTGCTGTTGTAAACATTCTAATATTATCGTCCAGGAGTAAACTCTCATTCTCATCAAACACTGTAGGAAACAAATAGAACTCCTTGTCTACATCCTTCTGTAAATCAAAACAAGAACAATGAGGTGAAGACAGAATAAGTAAAGCAGAAAGACTTCCATATATACAATACTATTTATGCACAAACATGCTAAAGGAAGGACAAGAACTGAAGTTTCCATTCCTGTTTGAAAATGGAGCTCACAACATACTGCTGTTGACCACCAGAACTTTGATTGGTATCTGCGTAGTAGATTTTTGGCTCAACACAATAATCTAAGCCTCTCTCTGCACTTAAAAGTTCTGACTCTCCTCTCCCTACCTTTCTGCCAGCTCTGCCCGTTTCACTTGAACCCACCCCCAAATTGTTAAAATGGGGCATTTAATTGTTAAAATGGGGCAGGGATTTTGTGCTTGTGCTAGAAATTAGGGAAGGTGCTATTCACAGTCATGAAAGCTCAAAGAATTCCTGTAAAGCAGAGCACGTGGAAGCAGATACATCTTAAGTGCAGAAATAGCCTGCAAGTGAATTGGAACAAGAATTCACACACAGATTGGTTCAAGATGGCGGAGTAGAAGGACGTGCTCTCACTCCCTCTTGCGAGAGCACCAGAATCACAACTAACTGCTGAACAATCATCAATAGGAAGACACTGGAACTCACCAAAAAAGATACCCCACAACCAACGGTAAAGGAGAAGCCACAGTGAGATGGTAGGAGGGGTGCAATCACAATAAAATCAAATCCCGTAACTGGTGGGTGGGTGACTCACAAACTGGAGAACACTTATGCCACAGAAGTCCACACACTGGAGTGAAGGTTCTGAGCCCCACGTCAGGCTTCCGAACCTGGGGGTCTGGCAAAGGGAGGAGGAATGCCTAAAATCAGACTTTGAATGCTAGTGGGATTTGATTACAGGACTTCGACAGGACTGGGGGAAACAAAGACTCCACTCTTGGAGGGCACACGCAAAGTAGTGTGCACATTGGGACCCAGGGGAAGGAGCAGTGACCCCATAGGAGACTGAACCAGACCTACCTGCTAGTGTTGGAGGGTCTCCTGCAGAGGCGTGTGGTGGCTGTGCCTCACCGTGAGGACAAGGACACTGGCAGCAAAAGTTCTGGGAAGTACTCCTTGGCGTGAGCCCTCCCAGAGTCTGCCATTAACCCCACCAAAGAGCCCAGGTAGGCTCCTGTGTTGGGTTGCTTGAGACCTAACAACCAACAGGGAGGGAAACAGGCCCACCCATCAGCAGTCAAGTGGATTAAAGTTTTACTGAGCTCTGCCCACCAGAGCAACACCCAGCTCTACCCACCACCAGTCCCTCCCATCAGGAAACTTGCTCAAGCCTCTTAGCTAGCCTCATCCACCAGAGGACAGACAGCAGAAGCAAGAACTATAATCCTACAGCCAGTGGAACAAAAACCACACTCACAGAAAGATAGACAAGATGAAAAGGCAGAGGGCTATGTACCAAATGAAGAAACAAGAAAAAATAACTAAATGAAGTGGAGATAGGCAACCTTCCAGAAAAAGAATTCAGAATAATGATAGTGAAGATGATCCGGGACCTCGGAAAAAGAATGGAGGCAAAGATGGAGAAGATGCAAGAAATGTTTAACTAAGACCTAGAAGAATTAAAGAACAAACAAACAGAGATGAACAATACAATAACTGAAATGAAACTACACTGGAAGTAATCAATAGAAGAATAACTGAGGCAGAAGAACAGATAAATGACCTAGAAGACAGAATGGTGGAATTCACTGCTGCTGAACAGAATAAAGAAAAAAGAATTAAAAGAAATTAAGACACCTAAGAGACCTCTGGGACAACATTAAACGCAACAATATTCGCATTATAGGGGTCCCAGTAGGAGAAGAGAGAGAGAAAGGACCCAAGAAAATATTTGAAGAGAGTATAGTCAAAAACTTCCCTAACATGGGAAAGGAAATAGTCACCCAAGTCCAGGAAGCGCAGAGTCCTATACAGGATAAACCTGTATTTATATTATTATAAATATATATGCAACCAACATAGGAGCACCTCAATACATAGGCAACTGCTAACAGCTATAAAAGAGGAAATCGACAGCAGCACAATAATAGTGGGAGACTTTAACACCTCACTTACACCAATGACAGATCATCCAGACAGAAAATTAATAAGGAAACACAAGCTTTAAATGACACAACAGACCAGATAGATTTAATTGATATTTATAGGACATCCATCCGAAAACAGCAGATGACACTTTCTTCTCAAGTGCGCATGGAACATTCTCCAGGATAGATCACATCTTGGGTCACAAATCAAGACTCAGTAAATTTAAGAAAACTGAAATCATATCAAGCATCTTTTCTGACCACAACACTATGAGATTAGAAATCAATTACAGGGAAAAAAACATAAAAAACACAAACACATGGAGGCTAAACAATACGTTACTAAATAACCAAGAAATCACTGAAGAAATCAAAGAGGAAATCAAAAAAATACCTAGAGACAAAGGACAATGAAAACACAAAGACCCAAAACCTATGGGATGCAGCAAAAGAAGTTCTAAGAGGGAAGTTTATAGCAATCCAAGCCTACCTCAAGAAACAAGAAAAATCTCAAATAAACGCTCTAACCTACACCTAAAAGAACTAGAGAAGGAAGAACAAACAAAACCCAAAGTTAGCAGAAGGAAAGAAATTACAAAGATCAGAGCAGAAATAAATGAAATAGAAACAAAGAAAACAATAGCAAAGATCAATAAAACTAAAAGCTGGTTCTTTGAGAAGATAAACACAATTGATAAACCATTAGCCAGACTCATCAAGGCAAAAAGGGAGAAGACTCAAATCAACAGAATTACAAATGACAAAGGAGAAGTAACAGCTGACACTGCAGAAATACAAAGGATCATGAGAGATTACTACAAGTAACTCTATGCCAATAAAATGGACAACCTGGAAGAAATGGACAAATTCTTAGAAAAGCACAACCTTCCTAGACTGAACGAGGAAGAAATGCAAAATATAAACAGACCAATCACAAGTCCTGAAATTGAGACTGCAATTAAAAATCTTCCATCAAACAAAAGCCCAGGACCAGATGGCTTCACAGGCGAATTCTATCAAACATTTAGGGAAGAGCTAACACCTATCCTTCTCAAACTCTTCCAGAATATAGCAGAGGGAGGAACACTCCCAAACTCATTCTATGAGGCCACCATCACCCTGATACGAAAACCAGACAAAGATGTCACAAAGAAAAAAAACTACAGGCCAATATCACTGAGGAACATAGATGCAAAACTCCTCAACAAAATACTAGCAAACGGAATCCAACAACACATTAAAAGGATCATACACCATGATCAAGTGACATTTATCTCAGGGATGCAAGGATTCTTCAAAATACGAAAATCAATCAGTGTGATACACCGTATTAACAAATTGAAGAATAAATGATCATCTCAATAGATGCAGAAAAAGCTTTTGACAAAATTCAACACCCATTTATGATAAAAACTCTCCAGAAAGTGGGCATAGAGGGAACCTATCTCAACATAATAAAGGCCATATATGACAAACCCACAGCAAACATTGTTCTCAATGGCGAAAAACTGAAAGCATTTCCTCTAAGATCAGGAACAAGACAAGGATGTCCACTCTAACCACTATTATTCAACTTAGTTTTGGAAGTCCTAGCCACGGCAATCAGAAGAAAAAGAAATAAAAGGAATACAAATTGGAAAAGAAGAAGTAAAACTGTCACTGTTTGCGGATGATATGATACTATACATAGAGAATCCTAAAGATGCCACCAGAAAACTACTAGAGCTAATCAATGAATTTGGTAAAGTTGCAGGATGCAAAATTAATGCACAGATATCTCTTGCATTCCTATAAACTAATGATGAAAAATCTGAAAGAGAAATTAAGGAAACACTCACATTTACCACTGCAACAAAAAGAATAAAATACCTAGGAATAAACCTACCTAGGGAGACAAAAGACCTGTATGCAGAAAACTATAAGACACTGCTGAATGAAATTAAAGATGATACAAACAGACAGAGAGATATACCATGTTCTTGGATTGGAAGAATCAATATTGTGAAAATGACTACACTACCTAAAGCAATCTACAGATTCAATGCAATCCCTATCAAATTACCAATGGCAGTTTTTACAGAACTAGAACAAAAAATCTTAAAATTTGTATGGAGACACAAAAGACCCCAAATAGCCAAAGCAGTCTTGAAGGATAAAAACGGAGCTGGAGGAATCAGACTCCCTGACTTCAGACTATACTACAGTAATCTACAGTAGTATAGTAGATATACAATAGCCAGTAAAGCTACAGTAATCAAGACAATATGGTACTGGCACAAAAACAGAAATATAGGTCAATGGAACAGGATAGAAAGCCCAGAGATAAACCCACGCACCTATGGTCAACTAATCTATGACAAAGGAGGATATACAATGGAGAAAAAGATATACAGTGGAGAAAAGACAGTCTCTTCAATAAGTCGTGCTGGGAAAACTGGACAGCTACATGTAAAAGAATGAAATTAGAACACTACCTAACACCATACACAGAAATAAACTCAAAATGGATTAGGGACCTAAATGTAAGACCGGACACTATAAAACTCTTAGAGGAAAAACACACTTTGACATAAATCACAACAAGATCTTTTTTGATCCACCTCCTAGAGTAATGGAAATAAAAACAAAAATAAATAAATGGGACCTAAGGAAGCTTAAATGCTTTTGCAAAGCAAAGGAAACTACAAACAAGATGAAAAGACAACCCTCAGAATAGGAGAAAATATTTGCAAATGAATCAATGGACAAAGGATTAACCTCCCAAATATATAAACATCTCCTGCAGTTCAATATTAAAAAAATAAACAATCCAATCAAAAAATGGGCAGAAGACCTAAATAAACATTTCTCCAAAGAAGACATACAGATGACCAAGAAGCACATGAAAAGCTGCTCAACATCACTAAATATTAGAGAAATGCAAATCAAAACTACAATGAGGTATTACCTCACACCAGTTAGAATAGGCATCATCAGAAAATCTGCAAACAACAGATGCTGCAGAGGGTGTGGAGAAAAGGGAACCCTCTTGCACTGTTGGTGGGAATGTAAATTGATACAGCCACTATGGAGAACTGTATGGATGTTCCATAAAAAACTAAAAATAGAATTACCATATGACCCAGCAATCCTACTACTGGGCATATACCCAGAGAAAACCATAATTCTAAAAGACACATTCACCCCAATGTTCACTGCAGCACTATTTACAATAGCTGGGTCATGGAAGCAACCTAAATGGCCATCAACAGACGAGTGGATAAAGAAGATGTGGTATCTATATACAATGGAATATTACTCGGCCATAAAAAGGAACGAATTTGGGTCATTTGTAGAGACCTGGATGAATCTAGAGACTGTCATACAGAGTGAAGTAAGTCAGAAAAAGAAAAACAAATATCGTATATTATTGCATATATGTGGAACCTAGAAAAATGGTACACATGAACTGGTTTGCAGGGCAGAAATTGAGACACAGATGTAGAGCACAAACGTATGCACACCAAGGGGGGAAAGCCACAGAGGGGTCGGGGTGGTGGTGAGATGAATTGGGAGATTGGGATTGACATATATACACTAATATGTTTAAAATGGATAAGTAATAAGAACGCTTTGTATAAAAAGATAAAATTCAAAAATTCCAAAAAAAGAAAAAGAATTCACTCAATCTCCAACCATCTGGGCATTCTCACTTCCCCTTCCCCTATCCCTGGTGAAAAATAAGGAAGCAGAAACACTATCTGGTCTATGGAATGATTCAGTAGTTGACACGAAGGCAATTGGTCTAAAGAATCAAAGCATATGAATCCCTGAGGAAAACTTATTCTCTTAAAGAAGAGAAAACTTAAAAAAAAAAAAAAAAAAAAAGAAAACTTGAGAGATTATTGCATATCTTTTTCCTGAGATCATTTTTTTGGATGAAAAACATGCTTATCAAATTTTAAAAATCCAACTAACCTGAAGGTTAGATCCTGCAGACAACTGAATCACTGATGCAGATGGTCTTAAGAAAGCTCCCATAAGTCAGAAGAAAAGATTCAAAGATGAAAAATATATACCTAGTAATGATTTTAGAGAGAAGTTATAAAAGGGTGAGACATAATAATAATAAATAATGGTGGAAATATTCACCACTATTTATTCAGATTCAAAAGCCTCACTGAAAACAAGACAAAATTAGTAATATAGAACTATACCTAAAAATGTACTGGTAAAAATTTTGGATTTCAGAGAGACAAATTTCTACAATAATCCATTTTAAAAGTTACCATGAACATTGGACTCCTCTAGTACAATAAATGGCAGAGGAAGTTAGAGTAGCAATTACATTTTTGGGGGAAAAGATTATGATTGAAAAATTCTATACAGGCAAAGCACAACAAAGTGACATTTTCAGATGTGTCAGGATTCCAGCAGGGAACTTCTATAATCACTTACATACTGACCTGCAGAGAAAACTTCAGTGAAAATTTTACAGGTCACATTTCCTAATTATAATGCAACAAAACTGGAAATTACTCATAAAAGGACTAAAAGTAAAAAAAAAAATCATATTTTGTCCAAATAACTCAGATCAAAGAAGAAACAAAATTGAACTTCTAAGAATTTAGTAAGTAATGTCCATGAGAACACTACAAGTCATAATGTATGGAATATAATTAAACATATAAACTGAGAGTCTGAAATATTTATTTTAAGCAAAGCCAAATAAAAATAAATATTGTAAATATCTGAAAATTTTAGAAAAATAAAAAGAAGAAATGAGTTAATAAAAGCAAAAGAAATTTACAAAAATGTAAAGGTATTAACATTCTTCCCGATTTATTTAATGCAGATAGTACAACTATGATACATCACTAAAAAAGCACACAGAATCTAAACTAATATTACTTATAGCTTAGATGAGAAATTCTAAATAAAACACCATCAAATTCAACACAGAAATATATTTTAAAAAAACACATGCTCAAAGTAATATTTTTTTCCCCAGAACGGCAAGGATGGTTCAATAGGAAATTCTTAATGTACTTGGTCACACTTATTGGTCAAAGGAGAAAAGATAGGTAATAATTCAAGGAAATCTAAAAATAAATTTTTATAAAATTTGACATTCTGGCAGTAGCTGTTCCTTTTGTGTTTCCCTCAGAGTTTTGCAAGGCTGCCTCTTTAAAATTTAGATCTCACCTCAAATAATACTTCCACATTATCTAAACTTTAATTTCTATTCACTATCACATTACCCTATTTTGTTTTTTTAAAACACATATCACTTTCTGAGGTTATTTTTATTTTTTCTGTTTGCTTATCTCCTCTCCTTTCCATGCCATCACTCCCTTTGCCCCTTCCTTTCTGCTACACCACACACTAGAATATAAACTCTATTAGAGCAGGTCTTACTTACCAATGAATTCTGTGCCTAGCACAGTACTTTTTTTTATTTTTGGTTTTTCTTTTTTTTTTTTTTGAGCAGCTCAAGTGATTTTAAACAGAAAACACAGTGCCAGTAAACAAGAAATAGAATAAAAAGTAACTAATAGCCAATGTCATATTTAGTGGTAAAATAATAGAGAAATTTTCATTAATCTCAGACACTAAACAAGGTACTATTTAACTTACTCTGAATATTTTATCCAATCTGAAGCCACATGGCTAATACATGAAAAAACCAGGATGAGGACTTTTTTTTTTTTCTGGCTGCACCTTGCAGCATGTGGGATCTTAGCTCTTTGACCAGGGATCAAACCTGCACTCCCTGTATTGGAAGGGCAGAGTCTTAACCACTGGACTGCCAGGAAGGTCCTCAGGATGAGGACTTTTAATAGTTCCTGTAGACCTTCCTGTGTTGTGACTCTCATTTGACAAATGAAGAAAACAAAATATGTAGAGAAAAAACCTCACATTTTAAATCTCAACTCACTGAGTCTCAGCTCCTCTTCTGTAAAAATGGGGATAACAATACTTAGCCTCTTGGGTTGCTGTGAAGGTTAAATGAAGTAAAATGTGCAAAAGTGCCTAAACGGAGTTCAATAAACATTAGTCTCCTTTTATTCCTTTCCAAGGTAAGCACAAGATAAAATAATGGAATTTAAAGGTAGAAAACCAGGGACTTCCCTGGTGGTCCAGTGGTTAAGAATACGCCTTCCAATGCAGGGGACACGGGTTTGATCCCTGGTCGGAGAATTAAGATCCCACATGTGGTGGAGCAACTAAGCCCATGCCACAACTACTGAGCCTGCGCTCTCTGGAGCCCGTGCACCACAACCAGAGAAGCTCATGCACCACAATGAAGAGCCCATGCACCACAACAAAAGATCCCACATGCCGCAACAAAGATCCCACGTGCCACAACTAAGACCCAATGCAGCCAAATAAATAAATAGATAAAATTCTTTTAAATGGTTGTAAAAACCTTAAAAAAAAAAAGGTAGAAAACCATTTTTTTCAGTAACATATTTAAAAATTTTAAATGATAGCATTACCATTTATAATAGACAAATAAAAATAAAATATCTAGGCATACACTTAAAAAAATCCAAAACCTATATAAGGGGAACTATAAAATACTCCTGAAAAACACAAAAGTAGACTTGAACAAGTGGAAAGACATATGTTCTTGTGCAGGGTTACTCAACTTTATAATAATGGCTGTTTTTCCTAATTTGTATATTTGAAACAATCCCAATAAAAAGTCTCAGGATTTTTTTTTTTCTGGAGCCAGGTAAGTTTTTACAAGGTTCATTAGAAAGAATAAGTAAGCAAAAATGGCCATTAAAATGATGAAAAAAGTGCCTTGAGGTATGGCTACAAGTCATTTAAACACATTATAGAGGCTCTGTAATTATAATACTATGGTATTGGTGCATGAATAGATAGAGAACAATGGAATAGAACAGAAAATCAAGAAATGGACTCAATTGTGTATGAAAATTTAGTATCTGATAGAGGGGAGCATTTAAATCAATGGGCTAAAGTGTGACTTTTTAAAAAAAAAATTTATTTATTTAGGCTGCGTCAAATCTTAGTTGTGGCAAGCAGGACCTTCATTGCCACGTGCAGGATCTTTGTTGCGACCAGCGGGCTCTTAGTTGCAGCGTGTGGGATCTTTAGTTGTGGCATGTATGTGGGATCTAGTTCCCTGACCGGGGATCGAACCCAGGCACCTGCATTGGGAGTGTGGGGTCTTAGCCACTAGACCACCAGAGAAGTCCCCTAAAGTGTGACTTTTTAATAAATGGTGTTGAGATAACTGGATAGCCATTTAGAAAAAGATAAATTTGATCTATTCCTTAACTGTACACCAGCATAAATTCTAAATGGAACAGAGACTTAAAAGTGAAAAATGAAACCTTACAAGTACTTGAAGGCAGAATGGGTGAATTCCTTTATAACCTGAGAGTTGTGAAAACTTTCTTAACTATGACTTGGAATCCATTAACAATAAAGGAAAAGATGGTAGAAATAAAAATTTCACATGGTAAACAACAACATCCATAAGCAAAGTATAAAGGCAAATGATAAACTAAGATAAAAAATACAACTAATATCTCAAACACTTTC
Source organism: Phocoena sinus (assembly GCF_008692025.1). Classification (NCBI taxonomy): domain Eukaryota; kingdom Metazoa; phylum Chordata; class Mammalia; order Artiodactyla; family Phocoenidae; genus Phocoena; species Phocoena sinus. Next base: position 29,160,063 of record NC_045766.1, read on the forward strand.
TATAACTAATATATAGAAAGCTTCTAAATCAGTGAAGAAAAATAACCTTATAGAAAAATGGGATAAAGTTATGAACAATTCATGGAAAAGAAGTGAATATAGTTCTTAACGATTTGAAAAAATGTTCAACAACTAATAATAAGAGAAACACAAATTAAAATTACAGAGGTACTGTTTATGTCCTATCAGACTGGTAAAAATCCCCAAATTTGACAATACACTTATGAACTGTGGAAAACAGATAATCTAATCTCATACCTGGTGGGAGTATAAAATGGTACAATTCCTATGGAAGGGAATTTGGCAATATCTAGCAAAAGAGTACATGTGTTTATCCTTTGCCCCACCAGAACCAGATTTATCCCAAAGACATGTTGTCAAAATACAAAGAGACATATGAACAAGGCTACCTGTTACAAATGTATTTGTAAGAGCAAAGACTGGAAAGAGTGGAAACACCTGCCAAATAGTGGACCGATTGTATAAACTGAGGCATGTCTACACCAGGGAGTAATATCCACTGTAAAAAAGAATGAGGAATATTTCCATATATTACAGTATAAAGACTTACAGATTATATTGTTAAGTGAAAAAAGAAAGTTAGAATATGAATACATACACACACATTTGTTTTTTAAATAAAATAAAATAAAAGAATTCTTTTATTCTTTAAATAAAGGAATAAGAGTTAGAGAAGAGATCAATGACACTGAAAACAGTAAATCAATAGAAAAAAATCAGTGAAGCTAAAAGCTGATTATTTGAAAAGATCAATAAAATCAATCAATCAGTTAGTCAGGCTAACTAAGAAAAAATGAAAGAGAACACGAATTACTAATATCAGAAACGAAATATGGGATATCACTACAGATCCTATAGACATTAAAAGAATAATAAAGGAATACTATGAACAAATCTATGCCCATAAATTTGACAACCTACATGAAATGGATCAATTCCTTGAAAGACACAATTTGCTAAAACACACAAGAAGAAATAGACACTCTGAATAGGCCTGTATCTACTAAAAAAATTGAACCAATAGCTAGTAACCTTCCAGAACAGCCCAGAAGTGTTCATTGGTGAATTCTACTAAACATTTAAGGAAGAAATTATACTAACTCTCTTTAAATCCATCAGAGGACAAAAATAGAACACTTCTTATCTCATTCTAGCAGGCCAACATTACTCTAATACCAAGACCAGACAAAGACATTACAAAAAAACTAGAGATGAGTAACTCTAACAAATATAGATGTAAAATACCTTAAAAAATTAGCAAATAGAATCTGAAAATGTATAAAAAGAACTATACCATGACCAAGTGGGATTTATCACAGGTACTCAAGCTTGGCTTAACATTCAAAAATCAGTTAATGTGATCCATCACATCAATAGGATAAAGAAGGAAAGTCATGTGGTCATATCAATAGATACAGAAAAAGCATTTGACAAAATCCAACACCCATTCATGATCAAAACAAACAAACAAACAAACCTCTTAGTAAAATAAGAATGGAGGAACTCCTCAACTTGATAAAGAATATCTACCAAAAAACTACCACTAAGATAATACTTAATGGTGAGAAACTAGAAGCTTTCCCACTAAAATCAGGTACAAAACAAGGATGTCTCCTCTCATCACTCCTTTTCAATATCATACTGGAAGTTTTAGCTAGTGCAATATGACAAGAAAAGGAAATAAAATGTATGCAGATTGGGAAGAAAGAAAGTAACTGTCTTTGTTCACAGATCACATGATCATCTATGTAGAAAATCCAAAAGGACTGACAAGGTAACTCCTGTAACTAATAAGCAATTATAGTAAGGTTACAGGATGCAAGGTTAATATACAAAAGTCAATCTCATATATACTAGCAATGAAAAGTGGAATTTGAAATTAAAAACAATACCATTTACATTAGCATCCTCCTAATGAAATACTTAGTTATAAATCTAAAAGAATATGTACAAGATCTTATATGAGGAAAACTAAAAACTCTGCTGAATGAAATTAAAGAACTAAATAAATGTTCATGGATAGGAAGACTCAATACTGCCAAGTTTCAGTTCTTCCCAACTTGATCTATAGATTCAATGCAATCTGAATCAAAATCCTAGCAAATTATTTGTGGATGTCTACAGACTGATTCTAAAGTTTACCTGGAGAGGCAGAAGGCCCAAAATAGCCAACATAATATTGAAGAAAAATGAAGTTGGAGGACTGACACTCCCCAACTTCAAACCTTACTATAACACTCCAGTAATCAAGACAGTGTGGTATTGGTGAAAGAATAGATCAATAGATCAAAAGAATAGAGAACGAAGAAACAGGCACATAAATTTAGTTAACTGATCTCTGACAAAGGAGCTAAGATAGTCTTTTCAATAAATGGTGCTATAACAGATGGATATCCACATGCAAAAAAATGAATCTAGACATAGACCTTACACTCTTCACAAAAATTAACTCAAAACGGCTCATAGACCTAAATGTAAAGTGCAAAACTGTAAAACTCCTAGAAGATAACATAGGAGAAAGTCTAGATGACTTTGGATATGGCAATAGCTTTTTAGACACAACACCAAGGGCACAATCTATGAAAGAAAGAATTGATAAACTGGATTTTATTAAATTTTATGCTCTGAAGAAAATATTGTCAAGAGAATGAGAAGACAAGCCACAGACTGGGAGAAAAATATTCGCAAAGGATACACCTGATAAAAGACTGTTTATCAAAACATAAAAAGAACCCTTAAAACTCAACATTAAGAAAACAACCCAATTAACAAATGGGCGAAAGACCTTAACAGACAAACGTACAGATGGCAAACAAGCATTTGAAAAGATGCTCTATGTCACATGTCATTAAAACACCAATGAGATACCACTACACACTTATTAGAATGGCCAAAATCTGGAACATGACAACAACAAATTCTGGCAAGAATATGGAGCAATGGGAACTCTAACATTCACTTCTGGTGGGAATGCAAAATGGTACAGCCACTTAGGAAGAGAGTTGGGCAGGTTTTTTTTTTTTTTAAACTAAACATACTCTTACCATATAATCCAGCAATTGGGTTCCTTGGTATTTCCCCAAAGGAAATGAAAACTTATGTCTACACAAAAACCTTCATATGGATGTTTATTCATAAAGCAGCTTTATTCATAATTGCCAAAACTTGGAAGTAATCAAGATGTTCTTCAGTAGGTGAATGGATAAACTGTAGTACATCCAGACAATGGAGTATTATTCATCGTTAAAAAGAAATAAGCTGGGCTTCCCTGGTGGCTCAGTGGTTGAGAGTCCGCCTGCCGATGCAGGGGACACGGGTTCGTGCCCCGGTCTGGGAAGATACCACATGCCACGGAGCGGCTAGGCCCGTGAGCCATGGCCGCTGAGCCTGCGCGTCCGGAGCCTGTGCTCCACAACGGGAGAGGCCATAACAGTGAGAGGCCCACATACCACAAAAAAAAAAAAAAGAAAAGAAAAGAAAAGAAATAAGGTACTGAGCCATGAAAAGACTTGGAGGAAACATAAATGCATATTATTAAGTGAAAGAAGCCAATCTGAAAAGGCTATACATTGTATGATTCCAACTATATGACAATCTGGAAAAGGCAAAACTCTGGAGAGAGTGAAAAGACCGGGCTTACTAGCAGTTGGGGGTTGGAAGGATGGGATAAATAGATGGAGCACAGAGGACTTTTAGGGCAGTGAAAATACTGTGTATGATACTGTAATGATGGATACATGGATCTACCCTGTTGGGGATGTTGATATTGGGAGAGGGTGTGTGTGGGGGAATAAGAGGTATATGGGAAATCTCTGAACTTTACCCTCAATTTTGCTGTAAACATTAAAGTGCTCTAAAAAATAAAGTTAATAAAAATAATAGTGAAAAATAAATAAAAGAATAAAGTTTTAAAAAGTTATCTATAGTGAGGGGATAGGTGACAGGGAAGAAAAGATAGACGCTAGATTTCTTTGAATCTGCTTCTTTTTGTAGATACGATGTTGGAGTCAGGCAAATGTTTTACATAATTATAAAATAATGTTACAGTTTAAAAAGCAATCCCTAAAAAATAAATACATTAAAATAAATAAATAAATAAACCTGTGTATCCAGTGGGTGGCAAAACTCCACAGGGAGGAACTATTCCAAGTGACTTTAAATCTGTAATTTGACTGAACATCCTTAGTGGGATCCACTCTAAAGACAAAAAGGGCTGCAAAACTGTTTTCAGTAATTATATTGTTGGCTATAGTGTTGTAATTCGAATCCTGAGACTGTTGTGTCTATATTGTGGGATGAAATGAGTGCATATTCATGCTGGTATTATTGAGAACTCAGCTTTTTCAGTGCAGTTGAAGGGAGATACAGATATAAGATCAATGAGGTTAAGTAAACAAACAAACAAACAAACAAAATCCATAGACCTGAATTTGAATAGAAAGTATCAGTATGAACCCATGATGAATTTTATTAAAAAACGTTTCTTTCAATTCTGCTCACTGAAAAGGCTTAGGAACAATGATTAATACAATAGCACTGAGCACCTCTAATGCTCTGACTGTAGTTTTAAAAATAATTTCTTACTGAAAAGAACCGGGACGTTTTGGGAGAAATGACTGATTTCAGGTCTGGCTCAGAAAATGTACAATATGAACCTGAAATAGCTTTTTATACTAGAAGTCAAAGAAGCTTCAAAGACTACTAAGTTCATGTAAAAATGAAGTCAACCTGAGCAAGTCCCCCAGTGGCAAAAAATAGGACATTTTGAGCATCAATAAGTATAATAGTAATGAATTGAAGCATACTAAATATGCTTAAATCCATGCGTTTACAATAGTACTTAAAAATAAACTATTAAGGGCTTCCCTGGTGGCGCAGTGGTTGAGAGTCCGCCTGCCGATGCAGGGGACACGGGTTCGTGCCCCCGTCCAGGAAGATCCCACATGCCGCAGAGCGGCTGGGCCCGTGAGCCATGGCCGCTGAGCCTGCGTGTCCAGAGCCTGTGCTCCGCAACGGGAGAGGCCACAACAGTGAGAGGCCCGCGTACCGCAAAATAAATAAAATAAAATAAACTATTAAAAACCTTTGAAGTATGCTAGGAGAGAACTAGTAATTCTAAAACTTGTAAATAAAGGGAAAGAGTCAAGCATTTGTCATTCCTTTCTTGTATAACATGTACCTCAGGGCAACCAAATAGTCCATTAAGAGACGTTTCTGTTTATACAAGTATAGTAGCTAATAAACACAGAAGGAATGATGGAATCCAAATATTACTACTGTTCCACACCTGATTAGTTTATGAATCTAGGAAATGTTTATCAGTAGCTGACAACATCCCCGACTGAGAGACAAGTATACATTATATACTCCTTGATCGAGGTACCCAGTACCACACATGAAGTAGTATTGCAAAAAATAAAAATAATCTAACCTGAATCTGATCAAGCTTGTAGATCTAGCCACTGATTTATAGGAAATAGAGTAAAAGAGAAAGAAATATGTTAAATGACACCACAGGAATGCAATCAGTAAAATCTAGACATGAGAACTTCTACAGGATAAAAGACTTTTGCAACAGAAAAACGCAAGAAAATATCTTGAGAAAAATATCAACTGATTGTAATGTGTGTAATTATTTGAGTGCCTATCCACACGACAAACTTGAAACAATTAAAGGACAAATGTTCAGTTAAAATGTGAACATTGATTGGAAATTTGATGATAATAAGGAATTATGATGATGCTTTAAGATGTGATAACTGTATTGAATGCATTTTAAAAAGAATGTTTCTCCTTTAAAGATTTATATTAAAATATTTATTTTAGAGCTAAAAACAATGGTGGGATTAGGGATTTCTATTTATAGATCAAAGGGTCATTTTCCCATTTCATTTTTTTAACTTTATTTTATATTGGAGTATAGCCAATTAACAATGTTGTGATAGTTTCAGGTGCACAGCAAAGGGACTCAGCCATACATATACATGTATCCATTCTCCCCCGAACTCCCCTCCCATCCAGGCTGCCACATAAAAAGTATTTTAAGCAATATTTCCTTAGTGAATGTTGAGTGACTTATTAATATGTGATTTTTTAAAATGTGTGTGTTGAAGTCTAATGGTATCATAATAGACTTTGGAAAATCTTGTTTCCAACTCATCTTGGAACAATCACGTTAGCCAGAGAATCTCTGCACGATATAGATATAAGCCTAAGTAAAAATTATAATAAACATTAGGCGTGGAACCCTCACTGCCTCAAACCCCAGAATTTTCCTTATAATAATGATAATTCAAAGGGATTGGAAAATCATTTTCATTTTCCCTCATTGGACTTACCAGTCTCCCATTTGCAAGTAAACTTCCGTTCCTACATATTTTCATTGGCCCGATAAGCCCAGTAAATATATCTTTGGTGGGATCCACAGCAGAATAATACATCCTAGCTAGACAGACAGGATCTTTGTAAGTGGGTCCTACTTCTTTGGGGACAGTCCATTCATAGGTGAATGTTCCTTCGGGTACCACATGGGAGGCTGAAGAAGGAGGCGCACCTGTAAGAAAGGTCACACTGGAGAGGTAAAAGTATGCTTTCTAATGTCATCATTTGAGCCATGGAGTAGACTGCGTTTAGTCTAGGATAACCCACTTCTGTGCTCCTTTTATGAATTAGAGTGGAATCCTACCAGTGTCAGGTCACAAATGGGAATAATTTTCTCCAGGAAGTCTCCGCTAAACCTCTGTCTGAGATTGGTGCCTGCTATAGTCTGAATGTTTATGTTTCCCCAAAATTCACATATTGGAATCTTAAGGCGCAATATGATGGTGTTCGAAGTGGTGTTTAGGAGGTAATCTGGTCATGAGAGTGGAGCCCTTCTGAGTGGGATTAGTGCCCAGACAAAACAGATCCCACAGAGTTCCCTAGCCCCTTCCTCCACGTGAGGATACAAGAAGTCTGAGACCCAGAATAGGGTCTTCATTTGTCAGCCTTGACATACAAAAATACCTAAATACTTTCATGTAATGGAATATTTTGTATCACTGAAATTATATTTATAAAATGTTTATGGTGCTAAGAACTCTGGGTATAAAATTATAGTGATAAGTATATTTATATTCTATGATCTCAAATACATGTAATTATTATTTACACAGATCAAAGAGTGGAGGACACACAAAAATATAATAGCGGTTGTCTATAGAACTATGGATAATATTTTTGGCTACACCTTTTTATATTTTTTAAATATTCTAAAATGTACATCTAATCTTATAATTGCAAGAATATTTTTCAAATTTAACAATCACCCAAATAGAACTCTGGAAATGTATAACTGATGCAATCCAAATCAGTTACTAGCAGCACTGTCAATAATCATCCAATTAAGGTAGGACAGAATTCCACAAACATACTGGAAATGGTAGGAAGAGATTTACTCGCTTCCTGGCATGATTCTGAGAACGGTATATGAGAAGTTTCCTCAGAAGTTCCTGCCTTTGGTTTTTGCAGGACGATTTCCCTGGGGGTGACCAGCACAGTAGGTTATTAAACATTATTGTTTGGTTACAGAGTGTTGTACTCACTTCTGCTTGAATTGTAGTACGTGCCCTCGTTGCTTTTATTGACTCTCACCCCAATCGGTTCAATACTGAGGGGATATGTTCCTTTGTTATGGAAGGTGACTCTGATGGTGTCTCCCACCTCTGCCGAAATGACAGGACCTAGGGACAAAGAGAGAATTATTATCCTCCCTGATATATAGCATACAGAATGCGTAAGACAGTTGTTTTCTTTGCCTTGTCCTCTGGCAAGAACCACTGGAAGCCACATGCTCATTGCTGCAAATGGAAAGCTTGGTTTTTAAAAAGTCCATTATCAATTTGGCATGAGGAGGCCAGAAAAAGATGAGAGGGGCTTTCTAAATTAACTTCAGGTAATGAAATTTGTTACCATTTTTATCCAAGTTAGTTCACAAGCTTCATACGTCTATAAAATACTGTTCAGAGTATCTACACTCTCCTCACCCTGTTTTTCTGTGGACCAGATGTGTGTTATTTGTCCAAAGACTCAGGAGAATGCCATAAACCTTGACCACCCAAAGAGGGTAAGTTAAATTGTCTTGGCTGTGAAAAGTAACACCACTGTTGTGGATTTCCCATCACCAAAATCAATACTATTACTAAATAGAGAACAAAAACACAGAAATAGAGTACAAAAATATTTTATGTAACATATAAAATGATACTTACTGAGAGCTTCTTATGTGCTCTTCTGTTTATGTGAATTAACTCATTTAATCCTTACAACAGCTTTATGAAGTAGGGACTATTGTTATTACTGTTCCCATTTTACAGAAAGGGAACAGGCACAGAGAGTTGAGTACTTTCAAAGGTAACACGGCTAATAGGTGAAGAGTGAGGACAGTCTGAATCCGCTCACTTGCTATTCTGCCCAAGTGCTTGAGCAAAACAGGTCTCTGGGCTCTGCCTGGGGGCAGCCTGCAGGAGGCTCTAAAAACAAACCCAACCTGTCTCATCAGTAGCTGAATTTTATTTCTAAGGGAATGTACATTTGGCTAAAAGCGGAAACTAATAGCTTTACCATCTATTTAAACAAAGTCACACAAACCCCTTACCTCTTTGAAGAAAATAAAAGTAATCATTTGAAGTCAGCCTGGCTTTTAATGCTGAAGACTTACTATGGGTAATTTACATTTGGCAAAGCTGCTGCATTTTATTGACGATTCCTCTTCCATGTCCATAGTTTATACGTAGAAATCATGCCACAGGTTCTGAAGCTTCTGTTCTTCCTGAGGTTGATTGTAGCTCAGGGGAAGAGTACATTAGTCATATGTATTCTGCACAGACTCACCCAGGATGCCAAGATGTTCCTCTTCAGGGCCTCTCTCCTTTCGGTCCGTAAAGGAGGCATCTGTGTACTCACGATAAACCAGCTTTTTATATGAGCCTCCAATTCTTGTTGAACCATGTTCAAAAAATACCTCTGAATCACTGCCAAAAGAAAAAAGGTTTAATTCTGGAGTTGAAAGCAGAACAGAGCCAGGTTGTCACATAGGATACTAACTGAAGACAAAAATTCTGACCTGTGCTTAGAAATTACCCATTATTTACCAAATACTCCTCAGAGGAACAGATAGTACTAAGCACCTTATAGAAGGATGTTCAGTTAAGGGGTGGAGACTCATGGCATAGAGATTTTATTTTTTCAAGCAAAGTGAAAAAAATTTCAAGAGGGTCCATGTCAACCCCTGAGAGTTAATAAATTGTCCTGCAATAGAATCTTTTAAATAAAGTATGAAATGTCCAAAAATACAGTAACTCTTGTTTGTTGCATGTTAGGCTTCAGAAGGTTTCATTTATTGTCTGAAACTCACAGGACAATGCAACAAAGTTGGTATTATCCTCCCCAGCTTACAGTAATCTGCATTTCTGTCAATAGTCTTCCTTAACTGCTTCAGGATTTTCATTACCTCCTTTTTGAACTCGGTGTCTATTAGACTGAAGAGGTCTGTTTCACTGTTTGTTCCTTCAGGGGAATTCTCTTGGTCTTTTAACTGGGAGTGGTTCCTCTGCTTCTTCATTTGCTTATATTTCTCTTACTCTGTGAGTTTAGGAGAAACAGTTATCTACCGTAGTCTTGGAAGGTTATTTATATGCGGGAGCATCCCTGCGTAGCTTGTGTGGTTTTACTATTTTCTGGCGTGAGGGCCACTTTTAGTTAAGATGCCTTCTACCTCTTTCCTCAGCACGTGCTGGCCCTTATCCCCTGCATAGAGGGCGTGCAGACGTGGTGACCAGCGTGCCCTCCCGGGCCCTGTGATGACGGAGGCAGCGATTGGCTCCCGATTCTCTCAGCGACGGAGGCCCAGCCCGCCCCCACCCCTGGAGCTCGCGTAGGCAGCGTCCTGTTGCCTGAGAGCGCATGCTGGTGGTGGGGGGGGGGGGGGAAGACGCTCCTTTGGCAGTCCTGCCCCTCCCCTCGCGCAACCCCCAACAATGGCACCCTGCCTTCAGGCTGTCTTCGCGCAGCCAACCCCAGTCCTCTCCCCAGGTCTAACCTCCAAAGCCTGAGCTAAAGCCACCAGTCCCCACCCACACCGGTGGAGTGTCTCAGGCTGGGGAGCTCAGGGTGGAGGTACCAAGCATCCCTGCAGGTTTCTCTCCATTTTACCTTCTGCAAACTGGTTGCTGCGCTCTCCTCCAAGGCTTCAAAGCTCCCCCTCTGTCCTGGTTGATCTCCCCGCCAGTCAGGGGACTTGCCAGGTTGTAGGAACATTTCTTTTTCCACAGCTCCCTCCCAGGGGCACAGGTCCTGTCCCAAGTCCTTTCTCTCTCTCTCTTTTTTTCTTTTGTCCTACCCAGGTACGTGGAGATTTTCTTGCCCTTAAAGAAGTCTGAGGTCTTCTGCCGGTGTTCAGTAGATGTTCTATGAGAATCGTTCCACATGTAGATGTATTTTTGATGTATTTCTGGGAGGAGGTGAGCTCCACGTACTACTCCTCTGCCATCGGCTCCCCATTCTCCCCATTTTATAAATGAAAAAATGAAATCTCAGAAAGGCATTTGACTTGCCAAATCCACCCCATTCATCTCTTCTCCCATTTGACAAACGTATGGAACATCTGCTCTTCACCAGGAACCCTGTTATATGCTGATGACATGCCCATAAGCAAGCTGGACCCGTCCCTGTCCACATGGACTTTACATCTGTCCCAGAAGACTACAAATCAATCAATATAATAACATGTAGGGCTCCCCTGGTGGCGCAGTGGTTGAGAGCCTGCCTGCCGATGCAGGGGACACGGGTTCGTGCCCCGGTCCGGGAAGATCCCACATGCCGCAGAGCGGCTGGACCCGTGAGCAATGGCCACTGGGCCTGCGCATCCGGAGCCTGTGCTCCGCAACGGGAGAGGCCACAACAGTGAGGGGCCCGCGTACCGCAAAAAAAAAAAAAAAAAAAAAAAAAAAAAATATATATATATATATATATATATAAAAAATAACATGTAATAAGCACAGAGTGTTATGAAACATTTTTCCTGGGGTTGGGGAAAATGATGGGAGAGGCCCCAAAGGCTTTCCAGAGGAATAGTTTCTTTAAAATTATCTAGAGGTGAAGTAGAGTTAAAATGATGGAATATGTGTGTGGAGAGAATGGGGCGGGTATTTGCAAAGAGGAAACAGCCTGTGGGAAGGCTCAGAGAAGACAGCAAGCATGGCATCTCTTATAAACTAGGGCAGGAGCATAGCAGGCAGGGTAGGGAGACGGGTCAGCAACCTGCTTTTAAAATCTCAATGAGAGGTAGTGATGACTTCAGAGGTATCAGCAAAGAGGTTGGAGAGAAGCAAACAGCCTTCCGAGATATTTAGGATATAATGAGGCAGCATTTGATGAGGAGTGAAGGAGGGAGGGAATCAAGGGTGGTGCTCAGGCTTTGGGCTTGAGCGATGGATGGATGGTGACACCATTCATGCAGAGAGGGAAACTCAGATTTGTGGGGAAGACAATGGATTCAGACTTGGACATATTGATTTGGAGGAGCCTCATCCAAGTGGAGTGTCCACTAAGCAGTTCATAATGCAATTTATAAGAGCCTTCAGGGCTGGAGATACAGCTTTGGGAGTCATTACAACTGAAGGTCAGTGTGGCGGGGACTTAAATCTCTGCTTCAGTAGTCACAGGCTTGGGTAGAGTCAGGCCCAGCAATTGACCTGTTTTTTGCCATTGAGTGAATCACTTAACCTTTCCAAGTAGATGCGTGGCAAACAAGGCTTCTCTAAAGAGGTGATGTTTGGGCAGAGACTTGGAGCAGGGGTGTGGCATAATCTCACTGACATTTTTGAAAGATTGCTTTGGCTGTTTTATGAGGAATGTACAGTAGGAAAGGAAGACTGAGGCAGGAAAAACAGCTGGGGGGCCGTAGAAGTCATCAGACATGTACCAAAGGTAGCTTGTATGCATCAAAGGACACTGTCAAGAGAATGAAAAGAAAACCTACAGAATAAGGGGAAATACTTGCAAAGCACATCTATCTGATAAGGGATTAATATCCAGCATATAAAAAGAACTCTTATAACTTAACAACAACAAAAACCCCCCAAATAACCCAATTAAGAAATGGGCAAAGAACTTGAACAGACATTTCTCCAAAATTGCCAACAAGAACACGAAAAGATGCTCAGAATCACTAAGCATCAGGGAAGTGCAAATCAGAACCACAATTAGATACCTCTTTGCACCTGTTAAGATGGCTATTTTTTTAAAAAATGGAAAATAAAAGTTGGCAATTAGAAGAGAAATTAGAACCCTTGTACATTGCTGGTGGGAATGTAAAATGGTGAAGCTGCTGTGGAAAACCATATGGTGGTTCCTCAAAAAATTAAAAATAGAATTATCATATGTCAAGCAATTCTACTCCTAGATGTATACCCAAAAGAACTGAAAGCAGAGACCTAAACATATACTTGTACTCCAGTGTTCATAGTGGCATTATACACAACAGCCGAAAGGTAGAAGCAACCCAGATGTCCATCAACAGATAGATGGATAAATAAAACATGGTATATGAATAGTGGAATATTATTCAGCCTTAAAAAGGAATGAAATTCTGATACATGCTACAACATGGATGAACCTTGAAAACATTATGCTAAATAAAATAAGCCAAACACTACATGATTCTACTTGCATAAGGTGCCTAGAATAGGCAAATTCATAGAGACAGAAAGTAGAATAGAAGTTACCAGGGGATGGGGAGTTTTCGTTTAGTGGACACAGCATTTCTGCTTGGAACGATGAAAAAGTTCTGGGAATGGACCGTGCTGGTGATTATACAACCTTGTGAATGTACTTAATTCTGCTGGATTTTACAATGCTATGTTTTCAGAAATGGAAAGCAAATGAAGTGATCTAATTGTATTCAATGTTTTCTGAGAGTTTTGTTGAGCATTTGAAAACTTTTAAATCTATTCTTTTTCATGGACTCAGAAGTCCTATTTCTCAAACTTGGACTCACTACCAAACCTTAATAAATATTTAGCAGTCCAGTTACTCAATTTCAGGTACCAATTAAAATTTTAATCACTGAATCAGCCTTTTATGATTTTTTTGGGGGGAAGGCATATTTTGAAATAATATCTTTTTTTCTGAATTACCTCCCAGGTGCTGTTAAGTTTTCTTTGGTGAAGGTGTCTATGCCGGAGGGTGCATAGTTCCAGATGATTTCCTCAGCAGCGATGTAGTAGTGTCTAACATGTTTGCCATGGATATCGTTCTCAGATGAAGGCTTCTTACAGTCTTGTACCCAGAAAAAGGCCTGCAAACCAGCTAAAAGCCACACAGGAGGAGACACTGGTTAATGAAGCCAATGTTTGTCTCTCCTATTGCCTTGTAAATGCTGCTGGTGAAATGACAGATGGAAACTGAAGAAATAGATAGCTAGAAACAATACTATAAACTAGAGTAACCAGTTGTATATAAATCACTCATGGAAAATTCAAGCAGTGAAAATCAATTCTCTAGATGGCACAGAGAAGTGATACTACTAGTGTTTTCAAAAATGTGGAACCAGTTTCTGTGGGGTTTCGCTTGGGAAGTCTTTTGATGAGAAAGAAAAAGAAAAGACACATTAATAGATAAGTGGTGTGGGGAGAAATGAATTTCACCATTTAATTTCACTTTTCTGGGGGGGCCATGCCACGTGGCTTGTGGAATCTTAGTTCCTGGACCAGGAATTGAATCTGCACCCTTGGCAATGAAAATGCAGAGTCCTAACCACCAGACTGCCAGGGAATTTCCTCGCTGTTTTATTTTATCATTGAGTCAGCATTGAAATAAATAATGCTGTCATGAGAAAAAATAGATAAGTGATGAAGAGATGCTCTGCCCTATTTTAGGGGATATGGTGGAGTGGAGGGGGAGGAATAGAATGAACACGTATTAGTATTGTTCTCTTAGATAAAATGGGTATGCACCTGCTGTGCTGTGCCTTCTGCCGCCATGATCACATTTGATGAATAAGATCATGTTTGAAAGTCAAAGTAACATACTCAGAGACCCAGATTCAACCTACTTTCTTCAGAAGACCAATACTGCAAACTAATATTTTTCAACAACTGGGGGTATTTTATTACCTTATATTAAAGGGATGGAGGAGAGATTTAGCCTGTTAAACTGAGGAATAGCTGGACTCAAAGGACAAAGTTGGTTATACTTAATAGAACAAGTCAAGAAAAACACAACAAGCTACCTTTCAGCACAATATACAAATCTTCTGGTGTTTAAAATATTGTGTATTTTACAAATCTGGGAAGCTGTATGCAGTATTATACTTTTAGGGTAGGACTATACATCAGGGCCAATTTTTTCTTTTCCAAAAATTAACATATTTTCCATTTTTAATTACTTTATAAATGCTCCAGTCTTTCAGTCTTTTTAAAAAATTACATTATGATGCATACTGTCAGAGGAATAAAATTAAGTTACCAGTTCAAAGCTCAGATCATTCCAAAGTTGTTTAGCTTTTAGATTCTGATTTCCAATCATCACCCCATTAATAGCGTAACTGAGATATGACTCTTTTCTCAACTGACAGCTAATTTCAGGTAAAGGTGCCTTACCTTTCAGGTGGTTTAGATTCTGACAGCTAAGCATCCATTCTCCAGGGTTCTGGGCCACCATAAAAGCATCAAAGAGGGTAGCAGGAAAGAGATTGATTGTATCAACACGGTAGTTCTTATTAGTCAACGTTTGCCCATGGAAGAAAGCTGCATGCACATCAACTTCATTACCCATACCAAAAAGATACCATTTTACTCTGTCCTCAGCACACATGGAGAGTCCTGGGAGACTTCCAAAAGCATATCCATTCACAGCTGTAAGTCAAGAGCAGAGACTGTGACTAACAGACATTAGTGACTGGGATATTGATAGTTACCTCTAAATAAAATCAGTTTGGGATTGAAAATACCTGGCACACATGCTGCTATTCTTCCCTCCTGTACCCACATCAGACATTGTTAATCAATCACAGTACTCTTTCATTTTGGACCTGAATTCAGCCTCAAGATTTTTGTCAACACAATATTAGCACATGAACACAACACTGAAGATGAAATCTATTTGCTCTCTTTGTTATAAACTCTACACCTTGGTATGTTCATGTGTATATTTGTAAATACAAATGTGTACATATATACATACATATATATAAATGTGCACACATACAGTAAATAGAAAAAACACTGAAGTTTATTTAGGAATCAATCATGTATCATGTTGTTGGTGGTGGTATGGATGATGTCAGTGTTTTTTGTTATTGTTTATCAGAACTTTTCCAATTTTCTACAGTGAATGTGAATTGCTTTTGTAATAAGAACACAAGGGAAGCTTTTTTTTTTTTAAAGGTTGAAAGACAAAATTGGAAGACATGTGAAGGAGGAAAGAAGAAATGCAGGGAAAGGACAGTAGGAACAAGTGACCAGAGCCACAAAGACCTAAGAGGTCAAAAGCAGGATAGCCTGATTCTTCAAAGAAACTAAGGGCCACTGCTCAAACTGAGAGGTCCTAGAGTTAAGATAGAAATCAGTTCTGGGAAGTATTGAGAGGTAACCAGATGCAACGGGGATACCAAACCAGACTTAGCCAGACTAGAAGTTTGAGTCTCTAACACCTATTTTGGTTAGCACATAACAGACGCTGGATTAAAATATGGAAAGAGGATCTTTCAGCCAGAAATAAGCAAAAGTTGGAAATAAAAATCCATACTTTGTTAATTAGTTAATTTTTCTTCTTTGATAGTACAGTTATTTTTGTGTCCTCAGTTTCTGAGTAAGGGTTATTTTTAAGAAGCTAAACATTCTGAGTGATGGACTATCTTACTAACCCCATTATTTTGTGTCTGAGAATCAAGGAGAAGCCCAGGCAGTAAAGAAAACATTTTTAGAAGAAATAAAGTGAACTAAAATATAGGAAAAAATGATGCAAGTTTCGGAGGGGCACGGGTGGTGAAGAACAATATGTATGTAAAAGAAATACCTTTTAGAACTAGTGGTTTGAACTATTTTCTTAATTATAGTGCGATACTTTACAATATAATTTAACAATTTTAGGCTGCCTCAAATAATTTTTAAAATGAGTTGGGAGAATAAAAAATATACAAATATAACATGCATATACATTTAACCATAATTGATAATGGTTTGGAAACAATTTGATGTATCCAGCTTTACCTGGCTCAGAGTTTTGATTGGACCTGTTTAGCTGAATATCAAGTTGCACATCCAATATGCTTTGTTACCAAGGGCATAGATTAGAAACACGCTACTTATTCATGTGAGGGAATAAGAGTAGCAGAATTAATGGACTGAGAAAAATAAGATAAAGTTAACAGATCTTATGTAATCTTACAATGCATTCTGTTACTCTCCTGGAAGTCTTCATTGTCTTTGTCAACCTCCTCTGGTTCAGAGCAGTAGGTCTTAATGTTGTCTTCTAGGTACCAGCTGAGATTTTCATCCACAACAGAAAACATCACCACAAATTCTTTGTCAATATTTTTTTCTTCTTCTTTATCCAGAGAATCTGAAGTGAAAATTACTATTTCAGTAGAACTTAATTTTTAGCATGAATTTTAGCATGTGATTTATAGTTTAAAATTTTTTTTGTATTTATTTTCCTAATAAACCAGAAATCTAAACCAGTCACTTCGGTTTTATAGACTTGGAAACATTTTGGGAATTTACGTTCAGTAACCTGAATGTTGTTCCATGTACCCATTTTTCTCCTTACCCTTCCCTGCTCTTCCTTTCCTTTTTTTCTAGACTCACTGCCTCTCTACCTTACCTACTCAATCATAACACATAAGACTTTAAAAAAGTATATTTAAAAAACAAACCTCCCTCTCTACTGTCTTTGGTCATTTATTGTGAATAATAATGAGAAAATGTACCTTTTTTACAGTGTATTAAAGGCCCAATGAGTCCTGCGGCGATATCTCTTGGAGCATCAATGTGGGAATGGTAAATCCTGGTCACACAATTGCTGTCTTCCTCACCAGGACCTTGTTCTGGGTTGGCATGCAATATGTACATACACTGTTCACCTGGCCGCACTTTGTCGTCTGCTTTTTGAAAATCTGTGGTGTTGTCAGGGTAGATGGCCCCTAGGAAACGACACGCAATGAAATTACAAATTGAATGTGTTTGAGCTTAAATGAGAAAATAGATGGTCTATTAATTCATTCAGCAAACATTTATTCAACATCTAGTGTGTATCCCCTTGGGAACGCAGTGGTGTTCTATTTGAGCACAGAAGAATAAAAGGCAAATGGCTACAGGGTGTGGAAGTTTCACAGAAAATGTTATCATTTTTTATACTTGGCTGAGCCTTCAAGGAGCAGTAATAGATATGTCAGCAGCATAATGACTGTTGGTTTGCAATTTAAAGAACCACTTTTGCCCTGGGGTTATGGTATGGAAGTAAGAGCAAAATGGCTACTTTCTCCTATCACTTGAAGCTTCTTGTATGATATCAGATTTTTGCCTGTGAAGTAAACATGGGATTGTTTAATTTTGTAAATTTCCAAACATACGCAAAAGCTGAGAGAATAATATAATGAACTTCCATGTGCCCAACAACCCAGCTTTAGCAATGATCAACTCACGGCCGATCTTGTTTCATCTATACCCTCACCCACGCTTAACAGTGAATTAGTCATCATCAGAGAATTATTCTAAAGCAAATCCCTGACATCATATCATTTCATTCATAAATAATTGAGTATCTCTAAAAGAACTCTTTTTTCTTCTAACATATCCACAATACAATGATCATACCTTAAAAATGATTAAAACCGTAATATACCATGAAATTGTAAAAAATAAATAAGAAGGCAGTCAGCTTTTATGCTATGAATGTAATTGTTTGGTTTAGAAAAACAAATTTAAAAATATAGACGATCCAAACATTCACCCTGTAAAGCAATACCTCTTTTAAATAGAAAACCAATAATTCATTAAAACTAATTTTATCCTAATTTCCAAACTTGATCCTTATAATTTCAATGAACGTGGTCTCAGCATTTTTGCCTATGATAATAGCTGACATTTATTGAGCTATTATGGTGTACTCTCATTGTCCCTATTTTATAGATGAGAAAACCGTAGCACAGAGAATTTAAGTTAACTTGTCCAAGGTCATTCAGTCAATAAAAGGCAATGCTGCACTCAAACATCGGTCTATTAATTTTGAAGCTCTTGTTCTTAATCACAACAAAACACCATCTCCCTTCATCATCATCACCATCATCATCATGTACTAAGAATGAGATCACAAGCACCAAATCTAATATTTGTCTTCCTGTACCATCTTTAAGGATTACAAGTCCTACATTCAAATGACCTTTTGGTTAACTGCGTCTCAGATGTGACTCTGGGACCACCCAGCCACCTGCACTACTTGGCTACTGTATGAGACTACTCACGCTGCCTTATCTGGGACAGAGTTTATCCAGAGTTAGGATGGAAGGTGACAATGGCTACAGTACGTTCACATGTAGGAACTTCAGAGATAAGATAATCCTCATCTTGGGGATTTCTTGTTTCTTCTTTCCTGTTTCCTCCTTCTGGATTTTTGTCTTTTCCAGGCTTTAATGCACACTGCCCATTTCTCTTATTTTGACCATGTGTCTGGAAAGGGGTTGGGCACTGGGAAGGAAGTCCCAGCTCTCACTGACTCTCACTACATGAGTCCACACAGAAATTCTATCACATTCACACTTCACACAAAACAAGTATAACCCAGAGAAACACAGCATTATTAGGATGAACCAAAATACTTATTCATAAAGTAGTTTAGAGCTAAACAACATAGTACAGGTCTTATCCAGGAGGAAAGTCCATAATGTCAGAAATTAAAAAGCGTTCCTACTGGGGGGACCTTGAAGATGGCGGAAGAGTAAGACGCGGAGATCATCTTCCTCCCCACGGATACACCAGAAATACATCTACACGTGGAACAACTCCTACAGAACACCTACTGAAGGCTGGCAGAAGACCTCAGACCTCCCAAAAGGCAAGAATCTCCCCACGTACCTGGGTAGGGCAAAAGAAAAAAAGAAAAAACAGAGACAAAAGAATAAGGACGGCACCTGCACCAGTGGGAGGGAGCTGTGAAGGAGGAAAAGTTTCCACACACTAGGAAGCCCCTCCGCGGGCGGAGACTGCGGGAGGCGGAGGGGGGAGCTTCGGGACCGCGGAGTAGTGCACAGCGACGGGTGCGGAGGGCAAAGCGGGGAGATTACTGCACAGAGGATCAGTGCCGACCGACACTCACCAGCCCGAGGCTTGTCTGCTCACCCGCTGGGGCGGGCGGGGCTGCGAGCTGAGGCTCGGGTTTCGGTTTTGGACGGAGCGCAGGGAGAGGACTGGGGTTGGCGGCTTGAACATAGCCTGAAGGGGTTAGTGCACCACGACTAGCCGGGAGGGAGTTCGGGGAAAAGCCTGCACCTGCCGAAGAGGCAAGAGACCTTTTCTTCCCTCTTTGCTTCCTGGTGCGCGAGGAGAGGGGTTTAAGAGCGCTGCTTAAAGGAACTCCAGAGACGGTCGCGAGCCGCGGCTAAAAGCGCGAACCCCAGAGACGGGCGCGAGCCGCGGCTAAAACCGCGGACCCCAGAGACGGGCGCGAGCCGCGGCTAAAACCGCGGACCCCAGAGACGGGCGCGAGCCGCGGCTAAAACCGCGGACCCCAGAGACGGGCGGGAGACGCTAAGGCTGCTGCTGCCGCCACCAAGGGGCCTGTGTGCGAGCACAGGTCACTCTCCACACCCCTCTTCTGCAGAGCCTGTGCAGCCCGCCACTGCCAGGTTCCCAGGATCCAGGGACAACTTCTCCGGGAGTACACACGGCGGGCCTCAGGCTGGTGCAACGTCACGCCGGCCTCTGCCGCAACGTCATGCCGCCTCTGCCGCCGCAGGCCCGCCCCACACGCAGTGCCCCTCCTTCCCCCCCGCCCCCACCCCCGGCCTGAGTGAGCCGGAGACCCCGAATCAGCGGCTCCTTTAACCCCGTCCTGTCTGAGCAAAAAACAGACGCCCTCCAGCGACCTACACGCAGAGGCAGGGCCAAATCCAAAGCTGAGCTCCTGTGAGCTGTGAGAACAAAGAAGAGAAAGGGAAATCTCTCCCAGCAGCCTCAGAAGCAGCGGATTAAAGCTCCACAATCAACTTGAGATACCCTGCATCTGTGGAATACCTGAATAGACAAGGAATGATCCCAAATTGAAAAGGTGGAATTTAGGAGCGAGATCTATGATTTTTTTCCCTTTTCCTCTTTTTGTGAATGTGTACGTGTATGCTTCTGTGTGAGATCTTGTCTCTATACTCTTGCTTCCACCATTTGTCCTAGGGCTCTATCCGTCCATGGTTTTAAAAAAAAATTTTTTTTCTTAATAATTAATTTTAATTGTAATAACTTTATTATACTTTACCTTCGTTCTTTCTTTCCTTCCTTCCTTCCCTCCTTTAGACAACGAATCACCCCAAATTGAGGAGGTGGTCTCTGAGAGCAAGATTTATGATTTTTCCCCCTTTACCTCTTTTTGTGAACGTGTATGTGTATGCTTCTGTGTAAGATTTTCTCTGTATAGCTTTGCTTCCAACATTTGTCCTAAGGTTCTATCCGTCCCTTTTTTTTTCTAAATATTTTTTAATTCAATAACTATATTATACTTTATTTTATTTTTACTGTATCTTCTTTCTTTGTCTTTTTTCCTTCTTTCCCTCCTTCCTTCCTTCCTTCCTCCCTCCATCCCTCCCTCCTTTCTTTCCTTCTTTGCTTCTTTCTTCCTTCCTTCCTTTCCTCCTTTCCTTCTTTCTTTCCTCATACTTCTACTAATTCTAGGTACTAAAAGTACCCTAGATGGGATCAATAGCAGAATAACTGAGGCAGAAGAACGGATAAGTGACCTGGAAGATAAAATAGTGGAAATAACTACTGCAGAGCAGAATAAAGAAAAAAGAATGAAAAGAACTGAGGACAGTCTCAGAGACCTCTGGGACAACATTAAATGCACCAACATTCGAATTATAGGGGTTCCAGAAGAAGAAGAGAAAAAGAAAGGGACTGAGAAAATATTTGAAGAGATTATAGTTGAAAACTTCCCTAATATGGGAAAGGAAATAGTTAATCAAGTCCAGGAAGCACAGAGAGTCCCATACAGGATAAATACAAGGAGAAATACACCAAAACACATATTAATCAAACTGTCAAAAATTAAATACAAAGAAAGCATATTAAAAGCAGCAAGGGAAAAACAACAAATAACACACAAGGGAATCCCCATAAGGTTAACAGCTGATCTCTCAGCAGAAACCCTACAAGCCAGAAGGGAGTGGCAGGACATACTGAAAGTGATGAAGGAGAGAAACCTGCAACCAAGACTACTCTACCAAGCAAGGATCTCATTCAGATTTGATGGAGAAATTAAAACCTTTACAGACAAGCAAAAGCTGAGAGAGTTCAGCACCACCAAACCAGCTTTACAACAAATGCTAAAGGAACTTCTCTAGACAAGAAACACAAGAGAAGGAAAAGACCTATAATAACGAACCCAAAACAATATAGAAAATGGGAATAGGAACATACATATCGATAATTACCTTAAATGTAAATGGACTAAATGCTCCCACCAAAAGACACAGATTGGCTGAATGGATACAAAAACAAGACCCTTATATATGCTGTCTACAAGAGACCCACTTCAGACCTAGAGACACATACAGACTGAAAGTAAGGGGATGGAAAAAGATATTCCATGCAAATGGAAACCAAAAGAAAGCTGGAGTAGCAATTCTCATATCAGACAAAATAGACTTTAAAATAAGGACTATTAAAAGAGACAAAGAAGGACACTACATAATGATCAAGGGGTCGATCCAAGAAGAAGATATAACAATTGTAAATATTTATGCACCCAACATAGGAGCACCTCAATACATAAGGCAAATACTAACAGACATAAAAGGGGAGATCGACAGTAACACATTCATAGTAGGGGACTTTAACACTCCACTTCCACCCATGAACAGATCATCCAAAATGAAAATAAATAAGGAAACACAAGCTTTAAATGATACATTAAACAAGATGGACTTAATTGATATTTATAGGACACTCCATCCAAAAACAACAGAATACACATTTTTCTCAAGTGCTCATGGAACATTCTCCAGGATAGATCATATCTTGGGTCACAAATCAAGCCTTGGTAAATTTAAGAAAACTGAAATTGTATCGAGTATCTTTTCTGACCACAGTGCCATGAGACTAGATATCAATTACAGGAAAAGATCTGTAAAAAATACAAACACATGGAGGCTAAACAATACACTACTTAATAATGAAGTGATCACTGAAGAAATCAAAGAGGAAATAAAAAAATACCTAGAAACAAATGACAATGGAGACACAACGACCCAAAACCTATGGGATGCAGCAAAAGCAGTTCTAAGGGGCTTCCCTGGTGGCGCAGTGATTGAGAATCTGCCTGCTAATGCAGGGGACACGGGTTCGAGCCCTGGTCTGGGATGATCCCGCATGCCGCGGAGCGACTAGGCCCGTGAGCCACAACTACTGAGCCTGCGCATCTGGAGCCTGTGCTCCTCAACAAGAGAGGCCGCGATAATGAGAGGCCCGCGCACCGCGATGAAGAGTGGCCCCCGCTTGCCACAACTAGAGAAAGCCCTCGCACAGAAACGAAGACCCAACACAGCAAAAATAAATAAATTAATAAACTCCTACCCCCAAAAAAAAAAAAAAAAAAAAAGCATGACACCCATTTAAAAAAAAAAAAAAAGCAGTTCTAAGGGGGAAGTTTATAGCAATACAAGCCCACCTTAAGAAGCAGGAAACATCTCGAATAAACAACCTAACCTTGCACCTCAAGCAATTAGAGAAAGAAGAACAAAAAAAACCCCAAAGCTAGCAGAAGGAAAGAAATCATAAAAATCAGATCAGAAATAAATGAAAAAGAAATGAAGGAAACGATAGCAAAGATCAATAAAACTAAAAGCTGGTTCTTTGAGAAGATAAACAAAATAGATAAACCACTAGCCAGACTCATCAAGAAAAAAAGGGAGAAGACTCAAATCAATAGAATTAGAAATGAAAAAGGAGAAGTAACAACTGACACTGCAGAAATAAAAAAAATCATGAGAGATTACTACAAGCAACTCTATGCCAATAAAATGGACAATCTGGAAGAAATGGACAAATTCTTAGAAATGCACAACCTGCCAAGACTGAATCAGGAAGAAATAGAAAATATGAACAGACCAATCACAAGCACTGAAATCGAAACTGTGATTAAAAATCTTCCAACAAACAAAAGCCCAGGACCAGACGGCTTCACAGGTGAATTCTATCAAACGTTTAGAGAAGAGCTAACACCTATCCTTCTCGAACTCTTCCAAAATATAGCAGAGGGAGGAACACTCCCAAATTCCTTCTACGAGGCCACCATCACCTTGATACCAAAACCAGACAAGGATGTCACAAAGAAAGAAAACTACAGGCCAATATCACTGATGAACATAGATGCAAAAATCCTCAACAAAATACTAGCAAACAGAATCCAACAGCACATTAAAAGGATCATACACCATGATCAAGTGGGGTTTATTCCAGGAATGCAAGGATTCTTCAATATGCACAAATCTATCAATGTGATAAACCATATTAACAAATTGAAGGAGAAAAACCATATGATCATCTCAATAGATGCAGAGAAAGCTTTCGACAAAATTCAACACCCATTTATGATAAAAACCCTCCAGAAAGTAGGCATAGAGGGAACTTTCCTCAACATAATAAAGGCCATATATGACAAGCCCACAGCAAACATCATCCTCAATGGTGAAAAACTGAAAGCATTTCCACTAAGATCAGGAACAAGACAAGGTTGCCCACTCTCACCACTCTTATTCAACATAGTTTTGGAAGTTTTAGCCACAGCAATCAGAGAAGAAAAGGAAATAAAAGGAATCCAAATCGGAAAAGAAGAAGTAAAGCTGTCACTGTTTGCAGATGACATGATACTATACATAGAGAATCCTAAAGATGCTACCAGAAAACTACTAGAGCTAATCAATGAATTTGGTAAAGTAGCAGGATACAAAATTAATGCACAGAAATCTCTGGCATTCCTATATACTAATGATGAAAAATCTGAAAGTGAAATCAAGAAAACACTCCCATTTACCACTGCAACAAAAAGAATAAAATATCTAGGAATAAACCTACCTAAGGAGACGAAAGACCTGTATGCAGAAAATTATAAGACACTGATGAAAGAAATTAAAGATGATACAAATAGATGGAGAGATATACCATGTTCTTAGATGGGAAGAATCAACATTGTGAAAATGACTCTACTACCCAAAGCAATCTACAGATTCAATGCAATCCCTATCAAACTACCACTGGCATTTTTCACAGAACTAGAACAAAAAATCTCGCAATTTGTATGGAAACACAAAAGACCCCGAATAGCCAAAGCAATCTTGAGAACGATAAAAGGAGCTGGAGGAATCAGGCTCCCTGACTTCAGACTATACTACAAAGCTACAGTAATCAAGACAGTATGGTACTGGCACAAAAACAGAAAGATAGATCAATGGAACAGGATAGAAAGCCCAGAGATAAACCCACACACATACGGACACCTTATCTTTGATAAAGGAGGCAGGAATGTACAGTGGAGAAAGGACAGCCTCTTCAATAAATGGTGCTGGGAAAACTGGACAGGTACATGTAAAAGTATGAGATTAGATCACTCCCTAACACCATACACAAAAATAAGCTCAAAATGGATTAAAGACCTAAATGTAAGGCCAGAAACTATCAAACTCTTAGAGGAAAACATAGGAAGAACACTCTATGACATAAATCACAGCAAGATCCTTTCTGACCCACCTCCTAGAGTAATGGAAATAAAAACAAAAATAAACAAATGGGACCTAATGAAACTTCAAAGCTTTTGCACAGCAAAGGAAACCATAATCAAGACCAAAAGACAACCCTCAGAATGGGAGAAAATAGTTGCAAATGAAGCAACTGACAAAGGATTAATCTCCAAAATTTACAAGCAGCTCATGCAGCTCAATAACAAAAAAACAAACAACCCAATCCAAAAATGGGCAGAAGACCTAAATAGACATTTCTCCAAAGAAGATATACAGAATGCCAACAAACACATCAAAGAATGCTCAGCATCATTAATCATTAGAGAAATGCAAATCAAAACTACAATGAGATATCATCTCACCCCAGTCAGAATGGCCATCATCAAAAAATCTAGAAACAATAAATGCTGGAGAGGGTGTGGAGAAAAGGGAACACTCTTGCACTGCTGGTGGGAATGTGAATTGGTTCAGCCACTATGGAGAATAGTATGGAGGTTCCTTAAAAAACTACAAATAGAATTACCATATGACCCAGCAATCCCACTACTGGGCATATACCCTGAGAAAACCAAAATTCAAAAAGAGTCATGTACCAAAATGTTCATTGCAGCTCTATTTACAATAGCCTGGAGATGGAAACAACCTAAGCGCCCATCATCGGATGAATGGATAAAGAAGATGTGGCACATATACACAATGGAATATTACTCAGCCTTAAAAAGAAATGAAATTGAGCTATTTGTAATGAGATGGATAGACCTAGAGTCTGTCATACAGAGTGAAGTAAGTCAGAAAGAAAAAGACAAATACCGTATGCTAACACATATATATGGAATTTAAGGGAAAAAAAATGTCATGAAGAACCTAGGGGTAAGACAGGAATAAAGACACAGACCTACTGGAGAACGGACTTGAGGATATGGGGAGGGGGAAGGGTGAGCTTTGACAGGGTGAGAGAGAGTCATGGACATATACACACTAACAAACGTAGTAAGATAGATAGCTAGGGGGAAGCAGCCGCAAGGCACAGGGATATTAGCTCGGTGCTTTGTGACAGCCTGGAGGGGTGGGATGGGGAGAGTGGGAGGGAGGGAGACGCAAGAGGGAAGACATATGGAAACATATGTATATGTATAACTGATTCACTTTGTTATAAAGCAGGAACTAACACACCATTGTAAAGTAATTATACCCCAATAAAGATGTTTAAAAAAAAAAAATTAACACAAAGAAGTGTTAATAAAAGTGATGGCTATCTCTAAATAATGCATGCATTTTACCAATAAAAGCTAAAAAAAAAAAAAGCGTTCCTACTGAAAAGGAAGAGGAAATTCCAGCTAGCATATGAGCTGAACTTACCCTCATGTTCCTTATAGTAAGTCATTCCATGTGCATGAAAAGTATAAGGCCTAGAGGCAAAGTTTTTTAAATGTACATAAACTCTATCTCCAGTTTCAGCTTTGATAATAGGGCCTAAAAACCCCAGCCAGACAGGTTTCTCTATAATCGTCCCAAAGGTTTCATCTGTGTACTGAAGATACACGGCCTTCTTGTAGACTTTTCCAATTCTATTGGAGCCATTTTGAAGATAGATATTGGAATGTTCCCTGCAAAGGAAAAGAAGACAACTCTATTAGAAGCCATCACTTCTGGGGATAACATTATGATGAAAGAGAAATGAATGACCGTATCACATTAAATGTTTGCCAGTTGTTGTAGGGATGCCTCCAAAAAATGAAGAGGAGAGCTGGCATTTAGCCCTGTTATTTTAATTATGTGAGGTGTCACACATCAGCTATATGGCAGACCACCATGCGTGGATGCGCCATAAAAATGTAATGCATCTTACCAGAGTATTTCCTGTAAGATTTTCATGGTAAAACACAGAGGCATTGTGGGATAGAATACAAAATTAAAGTGAAATATTAAAATAAAGCAGTTAATGAAGGCATTTCTCACTTATGGCATACCTCTTTCAACCACTGGAAAAATCTGAGTTTATAAGCATTCAATCTGGATATGTGAGATGTGAAAGTGAGTGCATATTTTTTCCCTAAAGTAAAACTAATAATGCTAAAGTAATTCCATCTTTCTAATTTCTTTTAGAAAAACTAAATCAAAGTTGGAATTGATCATCAATGTGTGTGGGTCTTAAACTTATCTTTGCATTTGAATTACCCCTGTGGTTTTTTAATCCCTTGCTAGCAAAAATACTTGAACGTTGACTGTTTATATTCAGGTTAGTGGCTGATTAATAGTTGCTTAAAACTTTCCTAAAAATATCAGCAAATTGAATAGTACCCAGGAAAAAAAAGAAAAGAAAAGAAAGCAAGTTTGACATTCAAACTTTTGAACTGATTCTTAAGTTATTGTCCTTAATGCAAGCCCAGAGAGTTCAGTGGGATCTATTTGTGGGCAATGCCATCTAGCCATTCAGGGGAACCCACTTAAAACCTGGGCTTTGGCAAGCCCTTCTACAACCGAGGTTTCCTCCACTAGAATAAAAACTGCTAACCCCAGCTGATGGTCTGGGGTTTGTGTTTGTTCGTGTGTGTGTGTGTGCGCGCGCGCCTGCGTTTTGCGTACTTTGATCTCCGTGACCTTTGACACCTTACCATTTTCCATTCAACCCATATGAGGCCAGATAACGTGACTGAGGAGAAATAAACTTTGTCTTGTTTCCTTAGCAGGAAGCTCATCAGAAAGAGTGAGGGGTACTTTTCCATTCTCTCTTCAAGATGAGGGCAGGGCTTGTCTGGGAGCTCTGGACTTTCTCTGTTGCAAGGTCCAAGTTTAAAGATCTGTTTTTTTAAAAATCTAGGGCTCAGGCCTAATGTTTCTTAAGTTTTCATGTGCACAGGAATCTACTGAGGACCTTGATAAAATACAAGCTCCTAGGCCCCAGCCCCACTGATTCTGCTTCTGTGCTGTTGGTGTGAGGGTCAGGCATCTGCATTTGCTAACAAATACCCCTGTGTGTTCTGATGTCGCTCTGCATTCATGGGCAACCTGAGTAGGGGAGGCTGCAAGGGGAAGGGGAAGAAAGTGGCCCAGTCCCATAGGCAGTGGGATTCCTGGAGGACATGAGACAGAAAGGTGGCAGGTTCTGTTTCCAGGCCATACCCTGGTCGTGGTCAAACGTCTGCTGGCAGGGCAGCATGGAGGCACCAGATTGAGCCTGAGTGCTGGGACCAGTGAGCAGGGCCGCTTGGCAGTGGTCCTGGTGGCTGCGTTTGGGCATTGGGAACAGGCTTTGGAGACAGTAGAGCCCCCGTGTTCTGAACTGACCAGGGGGTTTCAACAATGAGCATCTCATAGTTGTCACACTAGGGACCCCAATTTTTTAAATCCTGGATTGTTTAAACCCCAGGATTCTCAACTTGTTCACTGAAAGATGAATGAGATGGGGTTCCCTTCCCCTATCATGGTGGGAGAAGGGCCAAGCTGGAAGTTAGAAAAATAAAGAAGTGACTTTTTTTGTACCCAGGATGGCAAATCCATTCTTAAGCCTTTATTTCTCATATTTGTTTTCATTTTCTAATTGTTTATTGCAGTTTCCATTTTGTTAGAACCAAACAGAAAAAAATTAAGAAAGGCTCTGAGAGACTTCGAGGACATCAAAATACATGGGAAAACATTCTTCCCTGGAAACAGCAGCATTAGCACGGACAGGAGTATTCTTAATAAATAGATGTTTTACCAACAGGAAAATTCTGAGGCACTGAAGGCCACTGAGATTAAAGGCAGATTCCTCCAGTCCACACTGCTGAGAGGAGGTCAGGAAGAGGGCAGTTCAGTCAGGCACGCAGCGGCAGCTGCAAAGCTTACGGTGCAAGGATGGAATTACTCTTGGGTCACACCAGAGGAACCTGGACAACTCAGTCTCACACAGGTCCGTCTAAGCCTCGAGGTAAATTTTCTCCAGTGTCTGTACACACTCTTATTGCTAGGGGATTGGTCCCAATGATATTTAAATAGAGATTCTAGTCTGTGTTCTACCATGCTCTGTTGATCCATATCTTAAATAAAGCCAGAGTTTTAAAATAGCCCTCAAATTCTTAAGACTTCATTTATAGTGTGTATTTATATTTCCTAAATGTGCCTCTAAAGCATTAAGAAACATGTCACATCCCTTTTCAATAAACGGTAGCAGACTTTGTCAAAATGCTTTCATTATATTGAAATTCTCCTGTATTAATCATTTCCTGAAATAGGAGGAGCATTGTCTAAGTTTTGGGATTCGTTTTTTTGTATACAAAGATTTTTGGGGGAGGGGTGTGAAAATTACTTAAAAAAATAATTGATCTGAAATTATAATCTACCCAGTATTTTTAACATTTGGAATTCCTTTTATACACATAGCAATATGCAAAATGTGTTTCCCATCTTGTCTTTTTTTCTGAAACAAAATTAAATCTTAACCAAATTGGGAAATATTTCACATCATGTGATAGCTTGGGGGAGGCCTGTTTGCTTATGCTCTGTCTCCAAAGAAACATCAAACTGTCATTAGGGAATGTCTATTTAACTTTAAGAGCTTGGCTTTGGGGACAAAGCGTCAGTTACTGGAAGCTTGCAGGAAGTTTGCCAGTCAGATATCCAGTCAAAAAAAAATCTATTATGGTTGTTCTTTGACCCAAACAAGTAATTCACATTAATCATAGTTCTTTCTGTTGGCAACTGTAACATGTTCTCTTCTATTCATTACAATAGATATGTCCCCCTCTCAGTAAACACATCCTTCCTTTTTAGCGCCCCCAATTCCTATAATCCTATAGCAATTCCTCTAATTTCTGGTAGATTCAGACCCAGAAGTGAGTTTTTAATGGTAGAGGAATTAAAACATTTTTTACACTGCCTTAGTAAGATAATAATAATGCTACTCCCATCCATAAATTCAGAGTGCACTCAAGGGGGCCTTGGTTTATGTTTAGCCATGGTTACTAAAATGTGGGTAACACACGTGAAAAGTTTCTGGATTCTTAGCTTCATTAATTGAGACACAGTATATTAGTTTTCTCTTGCTGTGTAACAAATGATCATAAAGCAGCTTAAAACAGCACCTATTTATTATTTCACAGTTCCTCGGATCAGAAGTGTGGCATGGCATGACTGGGTTCTCTGCTCAGGTTATCACAGCTGGCATCAAGATGTTGGCTGGGCTGAGTACTCATCTGGAGGATCTGTGGAGAAGTCTACTGCCAATCTCACTCAGGTTATTGGCAGAATTGAGTTCATTATGGTTGTAGGACTGAAATTCCTGCTTCCTTGCTAACTACCAGATGAGGACCTCTCCCAGTTCTTTAAGACCATCCATATTCCTTCCCAGTGGCTTCTTCCATCTTCAAGTCAGCAACAGTTTATTGAATCCCCCTCAAACCTCTTTGAATCTCTCTGACTTCCTTTTCTTCTACTAGAGAATTCTCTGCTTTGGACTAGACCCACCCAGATCATGTCCTTAGTTTAAAGTCAACTGTATCACTGAATATAACATAAATCATGGGAGTGATATCTTATCATATTCATGGGTTCTGGAGTTTTAGGGTAGGATATCTTTGCGGGTCATTAAAAAAATTCTGCCTACTACACACAGGAATCACAAAGAAAACAGTCAAAAATTAACTGGCAGGCAAAGACTTAACCTGGGTATGCATAGCACAAATTCAAGTGAATTATAGGTTCTCACTGGCCTGGCTTCATAAACACAGCATGAAAATGGTACCTAGGTGTCAGCCCTCTTTTGGATATGTTCTTGGGGAAAATAGCAGCTGTGATAATAAATTGTAGAGCCTGAAAGGTATAAAATGGTGTAGTTACTTCATTAGTTCCTGCACACAGGCTGTCCTATATGAAGTGTTTATACCACACTAGATTTTGCTTACTATTTTTTATTTGGCAACCTTGGAATATGAGTCATCGTAAGTGACTTTTCCAGATAACTTTAGCTCATAATTATACCTCTTTAAGAATTATTTTAAATTTTAAGACCATTTTTGAAGGGGTAAAATGAATGGCTTCGGTGCAAGTTTTTTCTTTAAAAATGTTTTGTTTGCTTCCTTGTTTTCTTAAACAGGGTGTACTGGGAAAAAAATCAACTTCTTTTCTGATAATGATAGTAAACATTAACATTTATTGTATATTTATGGTATCCTGATCACTCAATATTACAATACTTATGATTATACCATAGTGTGGAATGTTCTTGGTTTGTTCTCTATTTCTTCGGGTAAAATTTGAGCTATCATTTCTTCTGGTCATTGGGTCTGCTTATGATGACATCTTCACTATAATATTTCTGATTTATTTCTCAAACCTACAGTGGGCTGGAAAGTTGGTAACAATGTTTGTAAGAACTGTTTGTTAATTAAGTCACCAAGCCTGAGTGAGAGCCTATGAAGTTAGTGTAAAAGGGTTTTGTGATGGCTCTTCTTGTGTTTAAGGATTTTTTTCACTTATTTCTAGCATCCTATATGTCACCAGGAAAAAAAGTAACCTGAAGATAAGAGGAGTATTGCTACTTATTGCTACTATGTAGCCAACACATATTTAATTAGTGTCTACCATGGGCCCAGAACAAAGTATTGCATTTGCTAATTTGTATTGCATTTGTATGTCTTTTATTCTCATTTAAGTACAAATAACTTAGGAGCAGGAACTATATTTTATAGACCTTTACTTATTGATTTGTTGAAATGACAGATAAGGCACAGACCTAAGTAAATGACAGTGCTGAGCATAAGGAAATTACTTTCTACCTCACCCCATTAGAAATAAATATTACTGATATGACAAAAAAAAGTAAACTCTATTTTCCTAGTTAAAAGACATCCATACATTTTCTCTTTTATATCTGCCAGTGTTTTCAGTTCCACTATCCCACATATAACTCCATAAACTGACTTTTCTTATTTCGTTGTATCTTCTGATTTATTTCATTTATTTATTTATGGTGTGAATCTGTCCATACTAGGAGCAAGGGAAAATTTTTACAACACAGCCTATAATTTTGTCTAGCTTCCTATATACTTTTATTCATTCACTTTCATTTACTCAAAATTATATTTATTTAGTGTGTCCTATGTTCTAGGTACTAGTGATCACTAGTGCATGAAACAGATGGAGTTTCTGCCATCTCAATACATACTTTCGTCTTCATTGTTCCAGACCTTCAAGGTCAACATCAGCTTAAACCTAATTCTCTGCCTAACAACTATCTTGCACTCTTTCAACCTGTTTCTCAGCCTATTTATCTCCACTCCTTTTTAGCCTTCACACAACTGAGTGTCAGTAATCATGCCTGGTGATATCACATCAGTCTTTGCCATATTTATGTCCTACCCCCCACCAATTCATATGTTGAAATCCTAATCCCTAATGTGATTGTATTAGGAGGTGAGGCCTTTGGATGTGCTTAGGTCATGAGGGAGGAGCTCTCATGAACAGGGTAGATGCCTTATAAAAGAGGCTCCAAAGAGATCCTTAGTCCCTTCCACCAAGTGAGGACACAGTAAAAAGGCTATGAACTCGGAAGAGCGATGACCATATTGGCACCTTGGACTTCTCAACCTCTTGAACTGTGAGAAATTAATTTCTGTTGTTGATTAGCTACCCAGTCTGGTGTATTTTGTTATAGAAGGCTGAATGGATTAAACAGCTGGACATTCTGCAAATCTGAGACAAAGAGGAAGCAAAACTCATCTATACTACGCTATCTAAACTCATCTATACTATGCTATACTATGCTATCTAAGCTCATCTATACAAAAAGGTTAGCATAGTACTGGCAAAATTGCTAAAGGCTTATTCAATATTTGCTGTTTAGATGTATTAAAAATTTCACAGACAGAGTGAGCATTGTCGTCTAGAGTTTGCACAACTCTAGGCTGTTGCTGAAGCAAAAGAAGATGATCAAGCCAATGCTGTATAACCTCTCCAGCACACGCAGGACATTAGAGTATTTAATCTTTTTTTTTTTTGATTGTGCTGTGCAGCATGTGGGATCTTAGTTCCCCAACCAGGGATTGAACCCATGCCCCCTGCGTTGGAAGCAGGAGGGTTTCCAATCTTAACCACTGGACTGCCAGGAAAATCCTTAGAGTATTTAAAAATAAAGGAATTCTCTCCCCTCCCTGCAAAATAATTCTTAACAAAACCTTTTTCTCTTCTAAATTTCTAGAATTAGAGAAGACTTTACTAAAGTGTGCTTGGGGCAATGTCTTGCACTTAGTTGATGCCCAGTAAAACTGATTTTATTTGATTTTTGACCATGAATAATGGCAGAAGGATGGTGGGTGAGGGCGTGGAGTAGGACAGTACTTTTTTCCCCCTAATATGTCTGACCTTTTAAAAAATGTGTCTAGTTTCCCTATTAAAAAAGGCATAATTTATATTATGTTTAGCTAGGGAAAGTGCTGAATGCATACAAAATAATCATCCTTATGAAGCTATAAAAATATGTCATGTCCCTAAGAAGAGAACAGTAGCTCAAAACCAGGCTTAAAAAAATAATTGTTAGATATACTAGTTTTATTTACAATTAGTTATCTTTAGGTCAGAAACTTTCCTCACTGCATATTACTGAATTAATAACTTAACAATTAGGTATTATTATCAGCTTTGAAGAATTTCAAATGTACATAAAATTAATGAGAATAGTGTATACCCATCAACAGAGTCAATGTTATGAAATTTGGCATACTTTATAGCCAATTTTTAAAGATACAATCTCAGCAGTTAATGGTCATTGGTTTCATTTGTCACCATTAACATACATT
Organism: Phocoena sinus; assembly: GCF_008692025.1. Taxonomy (NCBI): domain Eukaryota; kingdom Metazoa; phylum Chordata; class Mammalia; order Artiodactyla; family Phocoenidae; genus Phocoena; species Phocoena sinus. Next base: position 29,193,837 of record NC_045766.1, read on the forward strand.
TTTAAGTATCACTATTAAGATACATTTATCACCTTTAAAATATATTTTCACCACTAAAATACATCTTTAAATGTTGTGAATATGGTTTTGAATAACAAATTTCAATTTGGTGTTAAATGTTTAACTAACATTATTAAAAGTGATGACCTCTGTATAGATAAACTTCTATCACAAAAAACTTCAAGGAAAACTATACCCCTGGTTTTTCATGTGGTGGATGTTTCTGGAAATAAGGGACCTTTCAACTGAAACAAGAAAACCTTTAATTTACATAGAACTTTTTGAGGAGGCATTATAATAACTATCTCACATTTTTTTGCACATGTATTATGTGCCAAGGACTGTACGAAGAGCTCTACGTGCACCCACTCTTTAAACAACCCCCTGAAGTATTCTCATTGTCTTCATTTTACAGGTTAGGATGCTGAGTCTGAGAAAGATGAATGTAATTAACAGTCCAGAGTCACCCAACGAGTATTAGGCAAAATCATATTAAAATTGTATTTGATTTCTATAAATGATTCTTTGAAGGATTAAAAAACCTTTTATTTTTACCACTAGGAATCAGTAAACGGTATAGGAAATATAAAATTTTATACAGTCATTCTTTAGATGAAAGAACTTCTGCATAAACAGACAGAAAGACTGAACCCTGATGGGAGATGTGGTAAGAACCAGAGGGGGTAATAAGAAGCCCACACAGTTCCTCATACCAAGTGGAAAGGAGTAAGGCAGCCTCTCAAAAAACAAACAAAATCCCAGGAATTAGAGATTTATTAAAGTGTCTAATGTTTCAAGTCCATATTTTGCAGTTTTTGTATATACAAATTAAAGAAATATTTCATCTTATTGGCTTTATTTTTTAAATCAATAATTTATAAATTTGGTCTATAATCAAGAAAAAATAGTGACTTACGTGTCAACTGAAATAAGTTTCTTTTCCCCATGGTCAGAGGCATAGTCCCAAGTTGTTTCAATAATTCCAATGTAATAATGTTTATCTTTCGCCCAGGCTGAGGTACTACATAAAATTAGAAAAATACAGAGCAAGGAAGTCTTCATTTTTTTTTCCTCTTGGAGCCTGAGAAGCAACGGAATGAAATCAGAAGCCAGAAACTTTATAAATAAGCCTTTCTCCCTTTATTTGCTTGATTGACAGAATTTTTTGTTGCACAAGACGAAATTATTTCGTTAAAGCAAATAACATTTTCCACTTCAGTTCAGTTCTCGTAAACCCAGGGAAAACTTAGTTGTTCATTGCCAGGATTCTCTGATTGCAAATAAAAAGTCAACAGTTATTGTTGGAGGCGCTGGAGTGTTTATAACTGTGCTTCTACCATTCATTGTGTAAATTCCAGGAGGGCAAAGATCATGTCTAAATGCTCCTTTTGTTCTTCCAACAATATGCTACAATACAATGCCCTCTTTCCTTTCGAAAAGCCTAACAATACCTAGTTACAACTTTAAGCTACAAAACATGATATTTAGCATGCCAGATTTAAGTACCCTCAAATAAGAATTTATTTTGAAGGCTTTATTTATTTTGTAAGCTCCGAACACATCATCATAGAAAGTTTATCAGATTATTGTGTATTGCTATATGCAAATAACTAGCAGAGAATAACAGGGGTTGATGATTCTGTTTTAATTATCAAAAAAATCAGACATAAATAAACCTGTCTTCAAAGGCAAAAGTTGATTTTAATAAAGAGAAAGAGCTCTAGTTTATTAACCTGGGGTTTCTCTCTTTGATGTGGACATGAATTTGGGGGTAAAAGACTTTTTATTTTTTAGTTGAAGAAAATCCTGATGATAACAGTGCACATTTTGTGCTGATGTAATCTTTTTCTCTAGAATACCTCAATGCATTCTGTAAGTATTTGCCAAAAGGTGTTTATAGAAATGGATTGGTATAGGAGAAGGCACCACAATGTTTGAATGATTCATTCATTTAATAAGTATTACTGAATGAGCCCTCTGTGTGCCAAACACTGTTCTAAGCACTGTGGGGATACAGCAGTGAATAAAACAGACATGAATCCCTACCCTTGTCAACTTATGTTCTACTGGGGAGAGACCAACTATATACAAATGAAGAGTGAAATATTTATTATTAGCAACTAGTGCTACAGAGAAACATAAATCAGAGGAGACTGAGTGCTAAGGAAAACAGCAGGATGAAGATCAAAGTCTGATGACACCATGTGACCCCAGGCAAGATACATACTTGACTGCAGCCTCAGTTTCCTCATCTTTAAAATCTCAGCCTCAGAGGGCTATTGTTCAAATTAATTGAAATGACCCATGTTAGGTCACATAGTGGAGTCTCTCCTTTCACCAGCTAACAATAATCTTAACTAATTATCTTGATACAGAAAATTGAGTCACAATGCCCAGGATGTCCCAAGACCTCCTTCTTGAGGCACCTTAAACAATTGTGCCCTCATGCCCACTGAGAGGACCTGAGTGGGACTAAAATCTTGCCCAGACGCCACTGGCCAAACCCTGTGTCTTGCAAGATGCTGTCCCTTTTAAAAATTGGTGCCCAGAAAGGTTCCTTTTTTCCAAATGGTCCACACAGAGAGAACATCTTTTAGTAGTTTATTCTTGTAGAGGGGGCACTTTATTTTTGAGGGGGCACTTTTTAATTGGCATGAAGCCCCTGTATGAGCCAGTGTATTGCTGATGGTGTAAATGATGCCATCTTGGGACTGCACAGTTCCTGTTCTTCCACTGACCTTACCCAGGGCTGTACTATGCGGGAAATCACTTATCTATCATCGAGGGCTTTGTAGTTAATAGATATTGTTTAATGATCTTTAGATCCAGGTGGCCTCTATGCCCTGAAGACCTTCACTGATATATTGCCAGTGCCCATGAGACTAGTTACCCATTCATAAATCTTGCCGTAGAAATGTGCCTCCTGTTTCCAAGCAACTACCCCCATACCCTAGGTTAACTATAAAATTGTCCCAATGGCCCCTGGGTGGTGTGGAGAGCAGCTGCAAATGCTTCTGGATCCTTGTCTGCCAATCCTACCCTGTGAGGAATTTATAATAAATGAATCCATTGATTGTATGGAGCTGCCTGCCTCGATTTCTGGTGTCAAGAAACCTTCTCAGTTCGTGGGCACTTTCCATCCTCTCCATCCTCCAACAATTGGTGAGCCAGCCAGGAGACAGAAAATGACACAGGAATGGGTAAAGGGGTCATGTTGGGGGAAAGCCTGCTGTGGTGGGGGAAATCCCAGGCTGGCCAGCCTCTTCCATGTGGGGTGACCTGGCTAGGTTTGTGGGATACTTTGGGCCACTGTGTGAGTACAGGATGCCTGGAAAATGCTAAAGGGCTTCCTAGATATATTGACTGAAGCAGCAGGAAAGTGAAAGTGGAAAAAAAAGAGTGAGCAAGCTATCTCAGCTGTTGCATGGCCTTCATTATATGCTCTAAGGATTAGCACAGAAAAGGAATTACAGCTCAGCAGGAAACTAGAGAAGACTAAAGAGATTTTGTTGTTAGACAGGGCTGTCCAGAGGGCATGTTCTTCCACTTCTGACCTCATGTCAAAGAAAATACAACAGGAAGAGCATATTGTAGTGACGGCATGTAAGATAGCTAAAATATAGGGTGGTAGGCTGCCCCACTCAAAGGTGAGGACTGTTATTTCACAGCAGAACTGGGACTCCAAGAGGTGTGATCCTTGGGATAATGACTTGTCAGAAGATGAAGACATAATTATAGAGGAGGAAAAGGAAGCACAACCTCTGATCCAAACTAAAATTTAGGCCACTAGGGAACCAGGAGATAATTGAGAGGAGATCCCTACAGGCCCCAAAACCACAGTGCCAGAATATTCCTCCGCTGAGTTAATAGAATTAACCAGCAGGTTTAACCAGAAGAGTAGGGAAGGAATAGCAGCCTGGATGCCCCATTTATGGAATACTGGGGGAGATGGCATCATGTTAAATGGGTCAGAAATGTCTAAAATGGCCTTAGTTATACTGCAGCCTGGCCTCTGGCAACGTTTCTATGTGGCCGAGGGCGCCTAGCCAGCTTGAGTGAGATGTGCCGTCCCCACCACTAGGATGGCATCTGTAGAAGAGTTACAAGAAATAGCACGAGAATTAGGAATAAAGCATGCGATCAATGTCCCTAATTTCTGAGGACCTGATAAAGAGTTATTTACAGCAGGTATGAAGGATCGTATCCAGAAGACTACTCCAGGAGCTTGGTTAGTGACCTTGGTTAGGGACCTTAGTTTCAGTTTTGGCCCCAATTGTTAATCAACCCATTCAGATGACTGTGGCCATGATAGCTGATTTAAGTGAGACTGAAGAGATCTGACACAGGGGAAATAGATGGGTAGATAACACCAAAGAGAAAAAAACACACACAAATAGTGAGGAAATTAAAGGGACCCAACTAGAATTTCCCACAGCAATTATGGCAAGAACTTGTATTAACCAGGACCCCTAAAGAGAATAAATATAAACAACCTAATTCGGTCCTTTTAACCTTATAGAAAGCATTACCCAAAGAAAACCAGTTTACTCCCCTGACAGCAAGAGGGAGGGGCACAAGCCCACACTCTACCACTGTGGATAGATGAAGATCAGGGGTAGATACCCCCAGTTCTAGGGATCAGGGCTAGATACCAGGGTTGCTCCTTGGTATGGTCTTAAGGGGTGACCAGAGACCCAATGTTGAACTATTTATTGGTCCTGCACCAGTAAAATGACTTCTCTGGATTTAGTAGATACTGGTGCCCAGTGCACCCTGATCTATAGGAATCCATCCAAGTTCCAAGGGGAAATATGACCCATTGATGGATATGGAGGCCAAATGGTGCAGCTGAAACATGTGAGCTTGAATGTACAAATTGAACGATTAACTCCCCGTGTTTATCTGGTTTATATTTCACCCATACCTGGATATATTTTGGATGTGGATGTCCTACAGGACCTGGATCTCACAACCACCACCAGTAAGTACTGCTTAAGAATCTGCGATCAAGGGCTTCCCTGGTGGTGCAGTGGTTGAGAGTCCACCTGCCGATGCAGGGGACACGGGTTCGTGCCCTGGTCCGGGAAGATCCCACATGCCACAGAGCGGCTGGGCCCGTGAGCCATGGTCGCTGAGCCTGCGCGTCCGGAGCCTATGCTCTGCAGCGGGAGAGGTCACAACAGTGAGAGGCCCACGTACCGAAAAAAAAAAAATAGAACCTGTGATCAAGCCTGTAATTGTGGGTCATGCTAAATGCGACCCTGTAAAGTTTCCCATCCCTGGGAGAATGGTGGCAATAAAACAATATTGTCTACCAGGGGGACAGGAAGGAATAAAGGCTACCGTCATGGGATTAGAGAAAGTAGGGGTTATAAGACCAGCACAAAGCCTGTTCTATAGCCCTATGTTGCTGGTGAAAAAAACCAAACAGCACCTGGCTTATGACAGTAGACTATAGAGAATTAGACAAGGTAACACCCTGTATCTATGCAGCAGTTCCAACCATAGTCCAACTCTTGGATACAATCTCCTTTTCTCTCAAGACAAACCACAGAGTCTTATATTTATCTAATGACTTTTTTAGCATATCCTTAGTTAAGGGGGTACCAGGACCAGTTAGCCTTCCCGTGGGAAGGGAGGCAATGGACTTTTACTGTCTTACTCCAAGGTTATCTGCACAGCCCTGCTATATGTCATGGGATGGTGGCCCAGGACTTGGAGAAACGGGCTCTCCCTCCCTTTTTGGTTCTCTGTCATTACCTTGATATCATGTTAACCTGTGAAGACTTGCTCTTTCTTTTCCAAGCTGCTGCATCTCTTCAGGGACATTCAAAAGCAGGGGAATGGGAGGTAAATGCTAACAACGAGCAAGGACCAGGACAGTCAATAAAGTTCTTGGGAGTTATGTGGTCTGGTAAGACTAAAGTGATGCCTGAGGCTGTTATTGATAAAATACAGTAAGTCCCCTACATACGAACCTTCAAGTTGTGAATTTTCAGAGATGTGAACGTGCATCTGGTTCCAGCAAGGAACAAGAACCTATGCCATCAATGTGAGGTGTGAATGAAATTGGATCTTGCCCTCCATCTCCTACTGCTGATGATCCTTCAACTCTACCACCCCCCACCTCGTCTCCCTCCTCCAGTCAGTAACTCTTCTTGCCTGTTCACTTGATGCCAGCCCCTGGATGCCAGCTGTTATACTGTACCACTGTACTTTTCAAGGTACTGTACTGTGAGATTAAACATGTTTATTTTTGTGTTTGTTTTTAATGTATTATTTGTGTGAAAAGTATTATAAACCTATTACAGTACAGTACTTTATAGCTGATTGTGTTCATTGAGTACCGAAGCTAACTTTGTTGGACTTATGAACAAAATTGGGCTTACTAACGCACTCTCAGAACAGAGCTTGTTTGTATATAGGGAATTTACTGTACCAGCAGCTCCCATGCCCTGCAATGTAAAAGAACAACAAGCCTTTATAGGTCTGCTAGGGTACTGGTGGTCTTTTATTCCCCACCTTGCCCAGTTATTAAGACCCCTATATGCTTCAGTGAAAAAGGGAACAGTCGAGGACTGGAATATCCCACAACAAGAAACTTTTAAAAAGGTCAAGTTGGTTGTCAAACAAGTTCAAGGACTAGGGGTGTTGATGCCAGATGCAAGTTGTGAATTGGATGTAAATATATATCCAGAAGGTTTTGGATGGTGACAGTGGCAGCCACAAAATGGGAAATGTGTTCTGCTAGGATTTTGGTCTCAATTATGAAAAGGGGGAGATAAGCGATATGGTCTTACAGAGAAACAATTGTTATCAGTTTACCTAGCCTTACAACAAATTGAGGGGCTAACCACCGACCTATTCATCAGCGTCAGTGCACAGACTTCCCTGTCTGGATGGATTAAGGATAAAAGGGTGGCTTTAGGTTTATGGGAGTTGAAGGCCTCATTTTTCTGGCTGCTGCAGGACCTCCCACCTGGTGTTACTGTAATTCATTGGCATTTCAATTAGTCTCTCCCTCCCAGATCGCTTGGTATCCTAATCCTCTGGGGGACCCTGGGTATCACTTTCAATCCAGTCTTTTATATTGGAATGGGCCCCACACAGACCCAAATCACCTCTCCCAAAGCATTAGCACAGTATCCCTCCTTACTGGGAATTCCCCATAACCTTCCCAATATTAAGTCCAGGTGGCGGGCCAATCATACATGTCATAGTAGGAATGGCTGACATCTATTTTCCTTCTCCAATACATAGATGTAAGTGCTAAACTAGAAATCCAGGCGTTAGCACAGTTTCCCAGGTCAGCTTTGAATGATTTCCACCAGAGCATCTCTCTATTAAACGAGGAAATCACTCACATGAAAAAGTGGTGCTGCAAAACCGATGGCTTTAGATATGCTGAGAGGTGCTCAGGGAGAAAACTTGTGCCTTTTTTTTTTAATTTTTATTTTACTTTATTTTATACAGCAGGTTCTTATTAGTTATCTATTTTATACATATTAGTGTATATATGTCAATCCTAATCTCCCAATTCATCCCACCACACCACCACCACCCCTGGTCCCTCTTTCCCCGCTTGGTGTCCATACATTTATTCTCTACATCTGTTCTCTATTTCTGCCTTGCAAACTGGTTTGCTGTACCATTTCTCTAGATTCCACATACATGTGTTAATATACGATATTTGTTTTTCTCTTTCTGACTTACTTCACTCTGTATGACAGTTTCTAGGTACATCCACGTCTCTACAAATGACCCAATTTCGTTCCTTTTTATGGCTGAGTAATATTCCATTGTATATATGTACGACATCTTCTTTATCCATTTGTCTGTCAATGGGCATTTAGGTTGTTTCTGTGACCCGGCTGTTGTAAATAGTGCTGCAATGAACATTGGGGTCCATGTGTCTTTTTGAATTATGGTTTTCTCTGCGTATATGCCCAGTAGTGGGATTGCTGCATCATATGGTAATTCTATGTTTGTTTTTTTTAAGGAACCTCCATATCGTTCTCCATAGTGGCTGTATCAATTTACATTCCCACCAACAGTGCAAGAGGATTCCCTTTTCTCCACACCCTCTGCAGCATCTGTTGTTTGCAGATTTTCTGATGATGCCCATTGTAACTGGTGTTAAGTGATAACTCATTGTAGTCTAGATTTGCATTTCTCTAATAATTAATGACATTGAGCAGCTCTTCATGTACCTCTTGGTCATCTGTATCTGTTTGTTTCTTTAATATTGAGCTGCTTATAAATTTTGGAGATTAATCCTTTGTCAGTTGCTTCCTTTGCAAATATTTTCTCTCATTCTGAGGGTTGTCTTTTCATCTTGTTTATAGTTTCTTTGCTGTGCAAAAGCTTTTAAGTTTCATTAGGTCCCATTTGTTTATTTTTGTTTTTATTTCCATTACTCTAGGAAGTGGGTCAAAAAAGATCTTGCTGTGATTTATGTCAGAGAGTGTTCTGCCTATGTTTTCCTCTAAGAGTTTTCTAGTGTCGGTCTTACATTTAGGTCTTTAGTCCATTTTGTGTTTATTTTTGTGTATGGTGTTAGGGAGTGTTCTAATTTCATTCTTTTACATGTAGCTGTCCAGTTTTCCCAGCACCACTTATTGAAGAGACTGTCTTTTCTCCATTGTATATCCTTACATACTTTGTCATAGATTAGTTGACCATAGGTGCATGGGTTTATCTCTGGGCTTTCTATCCTGTTCCATTGATCTATATTTCTAGTTTTGTGCCAGTACCATACTGTCTTGATTACTGCAGCTTTGTAGTATAGTCTGAAGTCAGGGAGTCTGATTCCTCCAGCTCCGTTTTTTTCTGTCAAGACTGCTTTGGCTATTTGGGGTCTTTTGTGTCTCCATACAAATTTTAAGTATTTTTGTTCTAGTTCTATAAAAAATGCCATTGGTCATTTGATAGGGATTGCATTGGTTCTGTAGATTGCTTTGAGTAGTATAGTCATTTTCACACTGTTGATTCTTCCAATCCAAGAACATGGTATATCTCTACATCTGTTTGTGTCATCTTTGATTTCTTTCATCAGTGTCATAGTTTTCTGAGCACAATTCTTTTACCTCCTTGGTTAGGTTTATGCCTAGGTATTTTATTCTTTTTGTTGCAATGGTGAATGGGATTGTTTCCTTAATTAACTTTCTGATCTTTCATTGTTAGTGTATGGGAATGCAACAGATTTCTGTGCATTAATTTTGTATCCTGCAACTTTACCAAATTAATTGATTAGCTCTAGTAGTTTCCTGGTGGTATCTTTAGGATTCTCTATGTATAGTAACATGTCATCTGCAAACAGTGACAGTTTTACTTCTTCTTTTCCAATTTGTATTACTTTTATTTCTTTTTCTTCTCTGATTGCTGTGGCTAGGACTTCAAAAACTATGTTGAATAATAGTGGCAAGAGTGGACATCCTTGTCTTGTTCCTAATCTTAGAGGAAATGCTTTTAGTTTTCACCATTGAGAATGATGTTTGCTGTGGGTTTGTCGTATATGGGCTTTATTATGTTGAGGTATGCCCACTTTCTGGAGAGTTTCTATCATAAATGGGTGTCATAAATGGGTGTTGAATATTGTCAAAAGATTTTTCTGCATCTATTGAGATGATCATATGGTTTTTCTTCTTCAGTTTGTTAATATGGTGTATCACATTGATTGGTTTGCATGTATTGAAGAATCCTCGCATCCCTGGGAAAAATCCCACTTGATCATGGTGTGTGATCCTTTTAATGTGTTGTTGGATTCTGTGTGCTAGTATTTTGTTGAGGACTTTTGCATCTATGTTCATCAGTGATATTGACCTGTAGTTTTCTTTCTTTGTGACATCTTTGTCTGGTTTTGGTGTCACGGTGATGGTGGCCTCATAGTATGAGTTTGGGAGCATTCCTTCCGCTGCAATTTTTTGGAAGAGTTTGAGAAGGATGGGTGTTAGCTCTTCTCTAAATGTTTGACAGAATTAATCTGTGAAGGCATCTGGTCCTGAAGTTTTGTTTGTTGGAAAATTTTTAATCACAGTTTCAATTTCATTACTTGTGATTGGCCTGTTCATATTTTCTATTTCTTCTTGGTTCAGTCTTGGAAGGTTATACCTTCCTAAGAATTTGTCCATTTCTTCCAGGTTGTCCATTTTATTCGCCCAAAGTTGCTTGTAGTAGTCTCTATGATGCTTTGTATTTCTGCGGTGTCCATTGTAACTTGCCCTTTCTCATTTCTAATTTTATTGATTTGAGTCCTCTCCCTTTTTCTTGATGAGTCTGGCTAAAGGTTTATCAATTTTGTTTATCTTCTCAAAGAACAAGCTTTTAGTTTTATTGATCTGTGCTGTTGTTTTCTCTGTTTCTATTTCATTTATTTCTGCTCTGATCTTTATGATTTCTTTCCTTCTACTAACTTTGGGTTTTTTTTTTCTTTCTATAGTTCCTTTAGGTGTAGGTTAGATTGTTTTTTTGAGATTTTTCTTGTTTCTTGAGGTAGGCTTGTATAGCTATTAACTTCCCTCTTAGTACGTGTTTGCTGCATCCAATAGGTTTTGGATCATTGTGTTTTCATTGTCATTTGTTTCTATGTATTTTTTGATTTCCTCTTTGATTTCTTCAGTGATCTCTTTGTTATTTAGTAAGATATTGTTTAGCTTCCATGTGTTTGTGTTTTTTACATTTTTTCCCCTGTAATTGATTTCTAATCTCATAGCATTGTGGTCAGAAAAGATGCTTGATATGATTTCATTTTCTTAAATTTACCAAGGCTTGATTTGTGGCCCAAGATGTGATCTATCCTGGAGAATGTTCCATGCGCACTTGAGAAGAAAGTGTAATCTGCTGTTTTGGGATGGATGCCCTATAAATATCAATTAAATCTATCTGGTCTATTGTGTCATTTAAGGCTTGTGTTTCCTTATTAATTTCCTGTCTGGATGATCTGTCCATTGGTGTAAGAGAGGTGTTAAAGTCCCCCATTATTATTGTGTTACTGTCAATTTCCTCTTTTATAGCCGTTAGCATTTGCCTTATGTGCTAAGGTGCTCCTATGTTGGGTGCATATAAATTTATAATTGTTATATTTTCTTCTTGGATTAATCTCTTCATCATTATGTTGTGTCCTTCCTCGTCTCTTGTAACATTCTTTATTTCAAAGTCTATTTTATCTCATATGAGAATTGTTAGTCCAGCTTTCTTTTGATTTCCATTTGCATGGAATATCTTTTTCCATCCCCTCACTTTCAGTCTGTATGTATCCCTAGTTCTGAAGTGGGTCTCTTGTAGACAGCATATATATGGGTCTTGTTTTTGTATCCATTCAGCAAGCCTGTGTCTTTTGGTTGGAGCATTTAATCCATTCACATTTAAGGTGATTATCTCTATGTATGTTCTGATTACAGTTTTCTTAATTGTTTTGGGTTTGTTTTTGTAGGTCCTCTTCTTGTCTTGTGTTTCCCACTTAGAGAAGTTCCTTTAGCATTTGTTGTAGAGCTCGTTTGGTCGTGCTGAATATTCTTGGTTTTTGCTTGTCTGTAAAGCTTTTGATTTCTCCATTGAATCTGAATGAGATCCTTGCCGGGCAGAGTAGTCTTTGTTGTAGGTTCTTGCCTTTCAACACTTTAAATATATCGTGTCACTCCCTTCTGGTTTGTAGAATTTCTGCTGAGAAATCAGTTGTTAACCTTATGGGAGTTCCCTTGTATGTTTTTTTTTTTCATTTTTCCCTTGTTGCTTTTAATAATTTTCTTTGTCTTTAATTTTTTCCAATTTGATTACTATGTGTCTCAGCATTTTTCTCCTTGGGTTTATCCTGCCTGGGATTCTCTGCGTTTCCTGGACTTGAGTGGCTATTTCCTTTCCCATGGTAGCAATGTTTTTGACTATAATCTTTTCAAATATTTTCTTGGGTCCTTTCTCTCTCTCTCTTCTCCTTCTTGGACCCCTATAATGTGAATGTTGGTGTATTTAATGTTGTCCCAGAGGTCTCTTAGGCCGTCTTCATTTCTTTTCTTTCCTTTTTCTTTATTCTGGTCCACAGAAGTGAATTCCACCATTCTGTCTTCCAGGTCACTTATCCGTTCTTCTGCCTCAGTTATTCTGCTATTGATTCCTTCTAGTGTATTTTTCATTTCAGTTATTTTTCATCTCTGTTTGTTTGTTCTTTAATTATTCTAGGTGTTTGTTGTTTAATTCTTCTAGGTCTTTGTTAAACATTTCTTGTATCTTCTCAATCTTTGCTTCCATTCTTTTTTTGAGGTCCTGGATCATCTTTGCTACCATTATTCTGAGTTCTTTTTCTGGAAGGTGGCCTATCCCCTCTTCATTTAATTTTTTTTCTGGGGTTTTATCTTGTTCCTTCATCTGGCACATAGTCCTCTGCCTTTTCATCTTGTCTGTCTTTCTGTGAATGTGTTTTTTTCCCCACAGGCTCAGGATTATAGCTCTTGGTTCTGCTGTCTGCCCTCTGGTGGATGAGGCTATCTAAGAGGCTTGTGCAAGCTTCCTGATGGAAGGGACTTGTGGTGTGTAGAGCTGGGTGTTGATGTGGTCTGCAGAGCCCAGTAAAACTTTAATCTGCTTGTCTGCTAATGGGTGGGGCTGAGTTCCTTCCCTGTTGGTTGTTTGGCCTGAGGCAACCCAGCACTGAAGCCTACAGGCTCTTTCCTGGGGCTAATGGCAGACTCTGGGAGGGCTCACGCCAAGGAGTACTTCCCAAAACTTCTGCTGCCAGTGTTCTGGTCCCCTTAGTGAGACACAGCCAACCCCCACCTCTGCAGGAGACTCTCCAACACTTGCAGGTAGGTCTGGTTCAGTCTCCTCTGGGGTCACTGCTCCTTCCCCCTGGGTCCTGATGTGCACACTGCTTTGTGTGTGCCCTCCAAGAGTGGAGTCTCTGTTTCCCCCTGTCCTGTCGACATCCTGCAATCAAATCCCACTAGCTTTCAAAGTCTGATTCTCTGGGAATTCCTCTTCCCATTATTGGACCCCCAGGTTGGGAAACCTGATGTGGGGGCTCAGACTCTTCACTCCAATGGGTGGACTTCTGTGGTATAATTGTTCTCCAGTTTGTGAGTCTCCCACCTGAAGACAGCTGTTATGGGATTTGATTTTATTGTGATTACACCCTCCTGACGTCTCATTGTGGCTTCTCCTTTGTCTTTGATGTGGGGTATCTTTTTTGGTGAGTTCCAGTGTCTTCCTGACAATGATTGTTCAGCAGTTAATTGTGATTCTGGTGCTCTTGCAAGAGGGAGTGAGCGCACAACCTTCTACTCTGCCATCTTAAGCCAGTCCTATCCTATACTGAAAAGAGAATGCAGTCATTTTGGCAAGTGTATTTTCTTTAATCGGAGTGAAGCTAAAGCAATGACTTTCAAACTTTGGTGTCTGTCAGAGTTTATCAGGCAGGGGTCTAGACATCTGCATTTTTCTCAAAGCTGTCGGGAGGGACAACTGGCCCCAAGGCTATGCAATGGAAAGTTGTGAGGGCTGCTGTGGCTTTGGACCTCAGCAGACCTCAGGCTGGGGCCCCATGTTCTGTGCCAGAAACCTGCACAGCTTAACCTGGGGCTTCTGGAAGGCTACCAAAACTTGTACCTTCATTGGACATGAATGCTGTACATATATGCCTGCATAGGAATCCAACATAACTGATTTACTGTCCTGTGTGAAAACAGTCAGTAATCAAATGGTTTCCTTTGCTGATGCTTTTACCTCTGACTTACTTCTCTCCTAGGTAAATGGGGAAGCGTAGTTCTTAGTATTCTTTTATGTTTAGTAGGAATCCTTTGTTCTTGCTGCTGCTCATCTTGTTGCTATGGGTTTGGAGTGCAAGCCACCCTGGATGTCTGGCCCTAGGGTCTACGGGGAAGAATGACGGATAAGACTGTGGAGCCATCAAATTGTTGAGGGTTGAGTGTATGGCTGTTGTCATAACTGATGCCATCTTGGGCTCATCCAGTTCCTCCTGTCCTTCCACTGACCCTACCCAGGACTGTAGTACATGGGAAATCGCTTCTGTTTCAACAAGGGCTTGGTAGTAAATAGATATTGGTTAATGACCATTAGGTCCATGTGGCCTCTGTGCTCTGTTAGCCTCCAGTAATGAAGATCTTCACTGACATATTCCCGGCAAACCATGAAACTAGTTACTAATTCATAAATCTTGACTTAGGAATGTACTTCCTGTTTCCAAGCATCTACCCCCATACCATAGGTTAACTATAAAATTGTCCCAATGGCCCCTCGGCGGTGCAGAGAACAGCTGCTGTGAATGCTTCTGGATTCTTGTCCACCTAATCCTATTCATCAAGTAAATTATCCTGTAATAAATGGATCCATTGATTATATGGAGCTGTCTGCTTCCTTTTTTGGTCTCAAGGTAACTTCTGAGTCATGTGGACACTTTTCATTTCTTTTGTCATCCAACAGCCAGCAAGTTTCCAGACATTTTCTTTTATGTTTTTTTAAATTTATTTATTTTATTTATTTTTATTTTTGGCTGTGTTGGGTCTTTGTTGCTGCGCACGGGCTTTCTCTAGCTGCAGCGAGCGGGGGCTACTCTTCGTTGTGGTGCGCAGGCTTCTCATTTCAGTGGCTTCTCTTGTTGCGGAGCATGGGTTCTAGGCGTGCGGGCTTTAGCAGTTGTGGCACGCAGGCTCTAGAGCGCAGGCTCAGTAGTTGTGGCGCACGGGCTTAGTTGCTCCCCAGCATGTGGCATCTTCCCAGACCAAGGCTCGAACCCCTGTCCCCTGCATTGGCAGGCAGATTCTTAACCACTGCACCACCAGGGATCCCTCCAGGCATTTTCTTCTTACTCATTTTCTACTCCATGTTCAAACGCAGCCCTGTGGGATGGAAGGACAGTGATCAGAGCACAGCAACAATCCCCGAAGTCACATTTTCCAGAAAATTCTACCCCCCACACACAAATGCTCAGATAGTTACTGAGCTGATGGCTCCAGAATATATACTTATAACACTCATATTTGCGGTGAAATGAAATGGATAAACAGTAACATCCTTGACCAGTGCAAGTAAATATTTTATGGTGTAATACAGGAAGAGTCATGAAGTCATATTTCTGTCCTGTTTTGAGACAGTCGACCTTCCCGTTAAAAGGCATGTAGCTGCTCTCTGGCAGGAAGTGGGGAGAGGGCTGTGAGCCTCAGGACTCTGTCAATAAGAGGGACAGGTCACTGAGGGCTAATAAGCAGCCAGTCGTGGACAGAGTGAACACTGATCCTCCTTACAGTGATTCCAGAGTTGATACTTAAAAGTGAACTAAGAATAATGCTGCATTTGAGAATTTCTGCCCTCAGCGTAGACTGGGGTGAGACAAGAAGGTGGAGCCAGCCACCAGGAGAGGCTCAGCTTACTTAAAGTATTTTGGGAAAGAGAAGAGAGGAACCTAGACCAGACCAAACACCCCTTCCTCTTAGCTGTGTCTATCAGAAGGTTTTCACCTCAGAATCCCAGGGTATAACTTTGTAGCTTGTTATAAATAATTACTATATGCCCGAGTTAACTGTTTAGTAGCCCAAGTAAAGTTACATGTCACAAGTTTTTTGGTTACTTTTTTTTTTTTTGGCTGCACCACACAGCTTTTGGGATCTCAGTTCCCTGACCAGGGATTGAACCCGGGCTCTCAGCAGTGAAAGAGTGGAGTTCTAACCACTGGACGGCCAGGGAAGTCCCACATATCACAAGTTTTAATCATTTTCCACAGTTTCTTTTCTTGTTGGCTTAAAGATTTCTGGACTGGGTGGGTCGTCTCTGCATTTAGCAATCGAGATTCTAAATGACTGGTAATGAATAAAAACAAGGAAGCAGTCTACAGAATATTGCTCCAGCTTTATTTCTCTCTGGCAATATGCAGTCTCTCGTTATCTCCAATATTCCTGCTTATACTCTCTAATTTGTTTCTCGTTGACCCATGAGAACTGGCTCTAAACCTCTCCTCCATGACATCAGAAAGGAACCACCCAGGACAGTGCTTCACTTTGTGACAGCAGGAGACATTGAATATAAAAGAGCAGGTCATTCTGGCTGTGACCAGTCAGACCACCACAGAGCTATCTTTTTCACAGGAAGTTGTGTAACTCTGGAATTTCATCAGTGAGTGTGGTCACGTACAGAACTTTGATAATGAGTCCCTGACCTGACCTAGAGCCTCTTCTCCACTATTGATCAGTTCAGGACTGTGCTGGGAATGATCGCGCAGGTAGGTCTTTGATCGCTCCATGCCCTTTGGATGCCTGTTAGTGGGTCAAGGTCCTGCTCATCACCTTCTGTCAGGTAAAGGAGTCAAAGGCAGAGGAAGAGAGAAAGCCAAAACTCTAATCGAGCAAAAGCCTTGATGGTATTGATGTCTACAGTGGTATTGAAAGGGGATTTTTTTTTAATGGCATAAGGATTTCAATTACTCCTTCATTCCTGTTCTTTCACTTCCCTTGAATGATGTAGAAATCAAAGCATATGATTTATTAACAATGAAAAAGAGCCACAATACTAGAATTAGTTTTGCAAAAGATTAAAGAATAGCATTCACAAGGTTTGATTACAAGAACATCACTGGGTGACTTTCTTGAAATGTCTTCCTCCCTTGTCTTTCCAGACTGATTCCCTCTTGCTTCTATTCCATGCCGGGCTAATATACTCAGTGCAGAGCTTAGCACTTTGATTTGTGCCCTGGTCTTAATTTATAAAAGGTGACTGAGTGATGACACGAAGAGGCCAACACCACTGAAAGAAAAGTTCATTGTGACTCACAGTTAGTTCCCCTAGAAATGAGAGGCAGACGTGTCACACGGCCACATGAAGAGGCACCAAAATTGTTCAGAAGCAGGAACCAGGGGAAAGCATAGGAGGCCACAGCATTCATTGCGGTTTCTATGAAAAAGGCAAGGCAAGGCACAATGAACGGTTTAGGATTGGCTACTTTGAACAATTCCAGCAGGCTCTAGAGGCATAGGGACTGTATTTGTCTGGTACTTATCTCAGGTTGATTTAGGGCAAGGGAAGCATTGGCTTGGTGTATGAAATCTAGATAAAGGAGGCTGCTGGCAATATGGACTTGGGATTGGCAGGTTTGTGTATAAAAGTCTGGCTCACCAGCAAGTTGTTTATAATCTCTAGGAATTAACTAGCTCTGGGAGTGGCAGTCCCTCCCCAGCTAGTAAGGTCCACCAAAGATGTCAAAGCACCATCAAATATTGAAAATTAAAAACATAATTAATACATGTTTCATTTCAGAATTAAGTATTTATGTGACTCTCTCTTCAGTTAGACTGGGTCTCCTTGGGTCAAATAACTATGCCTTGTTTTCTATTGAATCCTAAGCACTTAGCATAGTGCTTGACATATAGCTTAATAAATATAGAAAGAACAAACGAATGTTAACTATAATAATAGTCATTCATAATTATTAGATGGTTACTGTATGCCAGCACTGTGTAAAAGCCTTATAAATTTTATCTCCTTTAATTCTCACAGCAACCAATTAGATAGATGTATTAGTTTTTTTATTGCTGCTGTCACAAATGGCCACAAACTTAGTGGCTTAAAACAACATAAATTTATTATCTTATAGTTCTGTATGCCAGAAATCTGACATGTGTGCCACTGGGCTAAAATCAAGGTGTCAGTGGGACTGTTTCTTTTAGGAAGTTCTAAGGGAGAAGCTATTTGCTGCCTGTTCCAGTTTCTAGAGGCTGCCTACAATCCTTGGTTAATGGCCCCCTCCCATCTTCAAAGCCAACAATGGCAGGTTGAGTCTTTCTTACATTGCATCACTCTAACCTCTTTTGCCTCCTCTTCTACTATTAAGGACCCACCATGATAATCTTGGAAAATCTCCTTATCTCAAGGTTAGTTGATAAGCTAACTTTAATTCCATCTGCAACCTTAATTCACCATTGCCATCTAAGATAATATACTCACAGGTTCCAGGGATTAGGCTGTGGACATCTTTCTGGGGGCTATTATTTTGCCTACAAGATATCGCTATTAAAAAAACCACAGGGGCTTCCCTGGTGGCGCAGTGGTTGAGAGTCCGCCTGCCGATGCAGGGGACATGGGTTCGTGCCCTGGTCCGGGAAGATCCCACATGCTGCGGAGTGGCTGGGCCTGTGAGCCATGGCCGCTGAGCCTGCGCGTCCGGAGCCCGTGCGTCCAGAGCCTGTGCTCCGCAACGGGAGAGGCCACAACAGTGAGAGGCCTGCGTACAGCCAAAAAAAAAAAAAATTACTGAGTCAAAATATTAGAATCATTCTGTCAAAAAAGGATAAAAATGACTTCATGAACAGTCTAAGGAACTGATGAAAATCTCAGTAACAAAGACACTATTTTCATACTGAAGTTGCTAATAAAATGTATTGGAGAAAGGGGAGATGGGAATGAGAGGAAATAAAATGTTACTTGGATGTGAAAATAAAATTTTTAGAATCGTTATTTAGTTTCTTTCCAGAGCTGTGGAAACAGTATATAGTTCCACCAAAGTATGTGCATTGCACCCTCTCACCTCACTATTATTGATACTATCACTGGAAAAAACAAAAACAAAAACAAACTTTGCCAAATTGATGGCTTTCTCATTCAAAAAGTATCTTACTATTGTTTAAATGCAATTTTAAGTGATTTGATTATGAGCAAGTCTAGATATCTTTATAGGTTCAATAGTCATTTGTATTTCATCTTCTATGAATTATCTGTTCAAATCCTCATGCATATATTGTAGGAATCCAGAAATTACATTTAACGCTAAAGCATCTTTTATCAGATCAGATATAGTTACCTAAATTTGGTAAAGAAAATAAAGCTAGATTATCTTGGTCCTGTCAAAACAGTAGTCTTTGAATGAATGAGTGGTGTGTCACATCATGTAAATGACCAGTGGATCAGATATCCTTATATAAACACTGAGTGTATTTAAATATCATCACTTCTAATTAATTTGGCATACCTTTTCACTCGATTACAGTGTTAAGTGCTTTCCATTCCAGCCCCAATGTGAACACTGATAAGACAATGAAATAACCAGATTCCAGCATCTCTTGGATACATTTTTACAGTTTGATAGATCCCAGGAGGAAGGTCATAAACATCAGTGATACTCTCCCGAATCCTCAGCAAAAAGACAAAACACAATTAAATAGCTTAAAAGAGGTATCAGTCATTTACACACCTTACTGTTTGCTGTAACTTCTCATTTCTACGTACTTCATCAGACGACGATTAGAATGCATTTGGTACCACTGAACCTCTCCTCTGAATACAACTGAGAGTTTGGAGAAGGAAGTCCTAGAACTTTTTAGTGACAGGCCACAGGGAAAACATCTCGCTCTAACAGGATGCCTGTGTCCGTATCGGTGTTAGGTACCTTGTCAGCGTCTCACACAGAATACTCTAGATTTCAGAGAACATCGGTTTCACAAATCCCAAAGGTTTTAACTGAAATATTTCTAACTAGGGATGTTGGTGATATGAAGATGATCATTTCCCTAGATGTAGCTATCAGGAAAACTCATGGTTACAGGAAGAAGTAGAGCTACCTCTGCATTCTGGGGCTGGGCCTGAGGGCTGAGGGCTTTAGTGGCCAATTTCTCTCCTAAGCAGAGAACCCGAGGTTTAGGAGACTATCTCATATGTAGGCTACTTTGATTTTGATAAATGAAGCCCAGGGCCTGGCTAGGTTAGATTAGAAAGAGAGTAAGAGGGAGATGAATTTCTCTGTATAATAATAGGGGAGGTATTTGGAGGATGGGGGATGTGTTGGAGAGTGCAGCTCAAGATGGGGTCCAGAATAATGTGAGGAGAGGAGAGAAGCCAAGAGAATGTGGAGAGGAAGAATACAGAGAAAGAAGTCTTGAGGGTGAGAATAAAAAGCAGGAGAGCCAGAGGTTCTCGGCCATGCATAGCGGAGGGATAATTAAAGACAAGGGCATTTAATGTCAAATGGTAACAACAAATGGTGATGCTTTCACTGTGTAATAATAATAATAAAAATCCTCTTACTTGCCCCCCAAATTTCACTTGAAATCTATGACCCACAATGGCCTTGATTTTGTGCTTGGTTAGGTGAGTCCTAAGAAATGGGGGTGTGTTCCAATTTGGAGCTGCACAGAGACATGAGGAGATACCAGCCACAGGAGGTGAGGAGCCAGAAAACTGAGCAGAAGCAGGAAATGAGAGTTGGAGATGGCTAGAAGAAACTTAGGCTCTCAAGACTCCTTGGAGATATTAGAAGGTAGGGGGAAGGCTGAGCCTTCTCCCACTTGAGTCATTGCTATTTAGGGAAATTAATTTTGCATCTAAAGTGACAATGATATGCATGACATAGATACATTTCTAAGATGTCAGAAAATTTGGAGAACGATATGAAACAATTTTAACTAAGAACTGACAATGTCCAAGGTATTAGTAAATGTACCGTATGTACCTGGAGCCCTGGCACCGAAGGAAACCACAGCCTTAGGGAATAGGAAGTGACTGGCTGGCTTGTCCCAAGACCCAGTTAGTAACCCCAGGGGGCTGCTCTGCTGTCCCTAGATGTTCCAGGGAATACAGACCAGCAGCTGCATCATTGCTGGAGTACTTAAGTTTGACCTCAAGGGGAGGGGAAGACTATTTGAGTCCATCTGTGATGGGTTTGGAGTGAGTGGCTAGAGTTGACAGCTAATGGTACCAGGTTCCGTGGTACAAGTAGGATAAATCTTTTTTTAAAAATAAATTTAATTATTTATTTATTTGTCTGTGTTGGGTCTTCGTTGCGGTGTGCGGGCTTCTCGTTGCGGTGGCTTCTCTTGTTGCGGAGAGCAGGCTCTAGGCGTGCGGGTTTCAGTAGTTGTGGCACGTGGGCTCAGTAGTTGTGGCTCTTGGGCTCTAGAGCACAGGCTCAGTGGTTGTGGTGCACGGGCTTAGTTGCTCGGCGGCACGTGGGATCTTCCCAGACCAGGGCTTGAACCTGTGTCCCCTGCATTAGCAGGCAGATTCTTAACCACTGCGCCACTAGGGAAGTCCCAAGTAGGATCATTCTTAAGGGGAGCAGCTTTCTGAAGAGGCTAAGAGTGAGGGGCTCTGGAGTCAGAGCCAGGGGTTCAAATCCTACGTTTAACACTTCCTGCTTGTTGGAAAGTTCTTTACCTTGTTAATCCTCCATTTCTCTATAAAATGGTGATAAAATAGTACCTCTTTCATAGGAAAGTTGTGTGGGTTCAATGAGAGATCCATGCAAAATACTAAGCATAGCATCTGGCACATAAGGACTTAATAAAGGTTAGCTATAATCATCATTATAGAAATGTTACCATAAAGTCCACTTAATTTGACGCCTTATAATATTATCATTTATGTAGATGTATCCCCTGAAAGATAACTCTGGTTTCTTTTCATCTCCACACAACACTTGGCATGGTTCTAGGAATATCATAGGCATTTTTTTTTTTTTTTTTGCGGTACGCGGGCCTCTCACTGTTGTGACCTCTCCCGTTGCGGAGCACAGGCTCCGGACGCACAGGCCCAGCGGCTGTGGCCCACGGGCCCAGCCTCTCCACGGCATGTGGGATCTTCCCGGACCGGGGCACGAACCCGTGTCCCCTGCATCGGCAGGCGGACTCTCAACCACCCGTGCCACCAGGGAAGCCCTAACTTTAGGTTTTGTTTGTAAATTGGAACAACCATTATGGAAGACAGTATGGAGGTGCCTCAAAAAGCTAAAAATAGAACTACCATATGATCCAGCAATTCCACTCATGGATATATATCCAAAGAAAGTGAAAATACTAATTTGAAATATATACATGGACCCTAAAGTTCATAGCAACATTATTTATAATAGCCAAGATAAGGAAGCAACCTAAATGTCCTTCAACAGATGAGTAGATAAAGAAGATGTTACACACACACACACACACACACACACACACACACACACACACTGGAATACTACTTGCTATAATGAAGAATGAAATTTGCAACCACACAGATGGACCCAGAGGGTATTATGTTTAGTAAAATGACTCAGACAGAGAAAGACAAATACTATAATATCACTTATATGTGAAACCTAAAAAATAAAACAAGCTAGTAAATATAACAAAAAAGAGACAAACTCGTGGATATAGAGAACAAAATAGTGGTTACCAGTGAGGAGAGAGAAGTGGGGAGGGGCAAGATAAGAGCAGGGGATTAAGAGGTACAAACTACTATGTATAAAATAAATAAGCTATAACGATGTATTGTATTGTACAGTACAGGGAATAAAGCCAGTATTTTATAATAACTATAAATGGAGTATAATCTATAAAAATTTTGAGTCGCTATGTTGTACACCTGAAACTAATATAATATTGTAAATCAACTGTACTTCAATTAAAAAAAAATATGGCGTGGCATATAGGAGGTATTCCACAAAACCAACCAACAAAAAAAAACAGGAAAAAAAAGAGCAAACATTAGCCTCACAGTCCTGCATGAAATCTTTGGGACTTTTCTTTCTCCCAAAGCATTTACCTGGCTGTGTTGGAGCAACAGTGGAATAGTTTGTTTGCACCCCATGAGCATGAATAGAATACGGCCTTGAGGCATTGTTTTTGAAGACAGCATAGAGTTTCTCGCCAGGGCTAAGAAATATTATGGGACCTAGGAAATAGAAAAAGGAAAATGTGTGGATAGTTGTTATTTATTTTAAATTATGAGTCATCTGTCCCCTTAAGTATATACACAGTGACTTATTCTTTTCCTCAACATGCGGCCAAATGAAACGAAAACACATTTAACAAATGGACCATTGCTGGTTTATGACACATGGTTTTTGCCTTTAAGTCATCTAGAATTTTATAAGCTCCAGCTCTAGAAAACTTACTTCGATGAGCATCAGTTAATACCTATGAAAACACTCAATGTAGAAGTGGAACACTTTATTTTCTTTCTTGAACAACCTCATCATTTAAGCCTTTTATTCTTTTCCCCTTTAAGCCTAGTGGAGGATTGGGAGAAGCTGCAAGGCATCTTTATTGACCCAGGGCAATTATCTCTCTCACAAAGTAAAGACCCTTCATTTTACTCTCTCTCCCTTTCAACCCAAGCCAAGAACTAGAGGTATATAATTTGTTATAAAACTTCTTTCCATCTGGAGGCAGGTTGAATCTGTGACTCTAAAAATTCTGAAACAGAGATGAACTAAGCAGAAAGAACTCTCCTTAAACTTGTGCTATAATTACTAAAATCAGAGCCTTGAAGAGACTTTGTGGACATTAGATGCTAGTGAAGTAAAGCAACTCTTTGCCCCCCATGGCGATTCTACCTTCTCAAACACTATGCTTGTTTTTCCTTTTCTAAAAAGGGTGGTTTTTTTGTATAAATAATAAAGGAATCTAGAGGGTCCTATTTTGTTATTTATCTTAGTACATTTGGCCAGAATCCTAGAGAAAACAAATATGATGCTGTGACTAAAGATAAGAGCCCACTCAAAAGCACTGGGAACTGGATAGAATAGATCTCCCTCCAGGGGTTGCAAAGCCCAAGAGGTTGATGAGGAGCCAAGAAAAGTAAAAGTTTCTCCCCGTCAGCACGAACATCCATCTTCTCAGGGTTACAGTCAGTGATGAGAGATAAAATCTCTAAAACTGTAAACTGGCGAATATTCTTTTGATGGCACAGAACATGTATAAATGGCGTTTATAACCCCACAAGCTATGAAATAATTTTACCAAGGAGTCCGAGGTGATTTGCTTTTGCCTTCTGTGTTTGGAAGGAAGCATCTGTGTATTCAAAGTAAACTGGTTTTTTGTAAATTCCTCCAGTTCTGTTTGGGCCTTGTTCGAAATAGAGCCGGGATTCACTGTACAGAGAAAGTAGATACACAAAGAACGTTTAAATTGAACAGTGATCATGTGAAAAGAAAGCAAGAACCTACATGCATCTGTTTTAAAGTACTTGTAATTTATTTATAAAAACAATGCATACTCATTGTAGAAAATTTGGAAAATAAAGAAAAATATGACAAAGAAAGTTAAAATCTTCATAATCCCACCATCTCTATATAACCACTGTCAACATTTTGCATGGATATTTTTTCAGTCTTTTGTCTATACATGTGTATACAAGTGTCTGTCTGTATACTACCTACTAGTTTATCTACACATCTTCTTTTGGAATAAAATTTTAAAAACACTTGTCTGATTTTTTTTTAAGGCAGGTAGTAACCAACATTGCTTTTAAAACAACTGTGCTGAGATGCTATAGTATTGAGATGAGAGATGTCATTCTTGACTTTTTAATTCTATTATAATAACATAAAATGGAGTCCCCTGAGAAAAAGTGTTCCCTAGTAAGAAGTGATGCTGAGACATCATCAAATTTCATAGTCAGGAGAATCATGCAAGCCAAAAGAATCTATTAATTCATACTTATTTTAGTCAATATAAAATGAGAGTTGAATCTAATTTTTGCTCTACGCCCAGATAGCCTTTTCACAATTAATACAAAATTTCCACTACATAGATTGAATTTACTGATGAGCTTAAAATGTAAGAAGAGAAAATATTCGCCTGATATAACATTCTTAGTTTTCTTAAATTTTCTGCGAGTAAATTAGAAAAAAAGTACTATGGGAAACATTATTTTTTGGTGGTTATGGAACTTGGTATTTTCTGACATAAAACTTTCATTCAATAGACCAAAAGAATGAAAACTCCTGTAATCTTCAAACTGGTAAATATATTTAGCAGATGGGCCATCAGAAAAACTTTTTGTGCACTTTTAAATGCCAATGTCACAGCAATGTATTTTAGTCTTAGTTTTTGGTTATTAAAGAAGCAGTTGGTAATATATCCTTAGGTGTTATTGAGTAAAAAATAT
Source organism: Phocoena sinus (assembly GCF_008692025.1). NCBI lineage: Eukaryota > Metazoa > Chordata > Mammalia > Artiodactyla > Phocoenidae > Phocoena > Phocoena sinus. The sequence goes on from NC_045766.1 coordinate 29,218,695, forward strand.
TTATTTAAAATTATTTAAGGATGTCATAAGAAATTATTAATTATATCCTCAGATCTTAGCAGGAAAGTACCAATTCCACATGAGGAATATTTTTGAATTTTTGTAAAATTGCTCTTGCTATCTTACAAAAATTATTTTATAATTATGAGATATTTAACAACACAGCTGATAACACCATCCACTGTGCTGTTAAATATCTCATAACTATAAAATAAATCCATTTAAAAATTGAGCTCTAAGAAAAAGATAAGCAGTATGCTTTTCTTGGCAGTGGCTTCCAAGGCTTTTAGAGAAAATCTTTGTGTAACAATGATCCTTAGGCTCAATATTTTCCAATAATTGTTATAATTATTTTCCTACCTTTATTTTATCAGTATCTTTTTATTATAGATACCTCAATCTTTTCAGGAGTAGCTAGGTTATGAAAAAGTCCAATTATCTTTATTTAACTATAAATATTTTAATTGCTGAATCATTACCTTCCAGCTGCTGCTAAATTATTTCCAGCAAAGAAATCTATACCAGATGGAGCATAGTTCCAAAAATTTCTTCAGCAGCAATATAATAATGTAAAACTTGTGTCCCAATAACATCTGTCGAAGGGTTTTGGCAACTCCTTACATTATGAAAATATTAAAACATTTTTCTTAGTCCATATGTATTTTAAAAATTGTAGCCGACAACACTGCAACTTCCCCTTCCTTTGAGAAATTTGAGGTATTTTATTTATGGAAGCTGTGTAAAAACCTGAAATGTATGAAGCAAGTATAAAACACAGGAGGCCAAGATGAATGTTAGAGGAACATATATTAGTGGAGAATAATAACAAACATTGGAACAGCTCCTACGTGAATAAGGCACCTGCCTAATGAGAGGAATTCGAGAGTCTGTTTAGCCAAAAGTATTTTCCCTTATGGGTCTGAAATTGTTACCATTAATTACTAATGAGTTAGTTGGTTTATTAGATTAACTAGTTGGCAGGCAGGAAGAAAATCAAGGCAGGTACATTTCCATGAGGGCATCAGTCCTGTGTTTTGATTTTAGAGTGACATTGGTGGGAGAGTAAATTAACACAGACTTTTTGGAAGAAAATTAGGTGGCATTTGTTAAAATGAAAAACACTTCCATTAAAAAATTTCACTTCTTGGGCTTCCCTGGTGGCGCAGTGGTTGAGAGTCTGCCTGCCAATGCAGGGGACACTGGTTCCTGCCCCGGTCCGGGAAGATCCCACATGCCGCGGAGCGGATGGGCCCGTGAGCCATGGCCGCTGAGCCTGCGCGTCCGGAGCCTGTGTTCCGCAACGGGAGAGGCCACAACAGTGAGAGGCCCGCATACCGCCAAAAAAAAAAAAAAAAAAAAATTTCACTTCTTCATAGTTAAGCAAGACACATATTTGCACATACATAAAAAGATAGAAATAAAAAGGGGTTAGCTATAACACTGTTAGTGAACCAAGAAGGTGAAAGCTATTTAAATATCTATCAGTAGGCAAATGGTTAAAAAAATTAGGCTATGTCTCAAATATGGAAAACTATACAACTGTTTAAAAGAGTAAGTTAGAGGTATAGGGAATATCATGGAAAAGATTTCAAGGCATATGGATGAGTGAAGAAAGCAAGCAGCAGAATAAAGAAAAGCCTATTATATAAAAATAATAGCCTATTTTTTAAAGTTATATAATTAAATAAAACTTATATGCAGTGTGATCTACTTATGTAGAACAAAACACAAAACAATAGCTGTGCATTTTTTATTTCTACATGTTCATATGTATTGTATGAAAATGCATGGTAAACAGGTTTACAGGTATTCACGCAAACTTGCTTACAGGGATTATTCTCTGGAGAGGGAACTGGGATGGTAGTGGGGTAGGGTTAGACTAATGGTCTATTCTTAAACCATTTCTCTAAAGGTGAACACAAAATCTGATTCTTCTTTTTCTTTTTTTGCTAATTTTGGTAGTGTAAACTCTCCCCCTTGGCCAATTTGAAGCTACCACAAGTTTATCAGCTGGCTTATTTAATTCTCAACTCTCTGGAGGTCCTATGAGGTGGCTCCCAGATACCATATTAGACTTTCACTCTTTCTGTCTGCTGCTGCCACCAAATTCTCCCTCCCTCCTTCGCTGCCCCCTGCCCCGGCTCCTTCCTCTTTCTTTTCTTCCTTTCTTTCCAACAAGTCTATTCATGTATTCTTATAATTCCTAAAAACAAAACAAAACAAAAAACAAACAAACAAACAAACCCCAAAACTGTAGGTCACAGGAAGAGAAGAAACACGGGAAGGCTATGGGGTCCATCAGCCAAAGAACTTTCAGAAGCTTTCGCAACTGTGCCTAGCCTGACCCTATATTTTTCTGCAGAGTTGAGGAGGAAAGACCTGATTTAAAGGCAAGATCTGTAAACGAGGTAAATAGGAGGAGTGGGGCTGAGTGTACCTTTTAACCTTTAAAACGTATGTTAAAACAAATTCCTTTCTAAGTGAGAACCTTTTTATCATTAAATTCTGTCGAGTTATTATAGCTGTGTGTGGGTCTCCTTTTTCTCACAACTCTGGGAGGGACACAGCACATAGGAAATCCCAATAAATACTTGTTGTTTAGTTGTTTAAATAATTAATTGAAGTATGATGCTAACCAACGTATGGGACTTAGAAAAAAGAAAGGTTTTTCTCAGAGAAGTAAACCCCAATTTTTTTTTTTTTTTTTTTTTTTTTTCCGGTACGCGGGCCTCTCACTGCGGTGGCCTCTCCCATTGCGCTCCGGACGCGCAGGCTCAGCGGCCATGGCTCACGGGCCCAGCCACTCCGCGGCACGTGGGATCTTCCCGGACCAGGGCACGAACCCCTGTCCCCTGCATCAGCAGGCGGACTCTCAACCACTGTGCCACCAGGGAAGCCCAGTAAACCCCATTTTTGTACAAAAAAAGAAAAAAATTCTTCAGTTCTAGTAACAATCATGTTTACTGATTGAGAAATAAAACAAAACATTTACATGATTATATGTAGAGTTTAGTCATATTTAAGAATAGAGAAGATCAATAACTTCATAACAGGCCTTCCTATCATTAAATGTGAAGTGTGATTGAACAGGGAAATAAACTAAAATAAGGAGGTTTACTGGGTACTGGATTAGAATTACTTGGTCCTACATAATTCCTGGCTCTCATAGGGTTTTGGGTAAGTGTTTTAACCTCTTGGAACTTGTTTTCTCAATTAAAAAAAAAAGTGTGCGTTTCCCTGGTGGCGCAGTGGTTGAGAGTCCGCCTGCTGATGAAGGGGACGCGGGTTCGTGCCCCAGTCCGGGAGGATCCAACGTGCCGCTGAGCGGCTGGGCCCGTGAGCCATGGCCGCTGAGCCTGCTCGTCCGGAGCCTGTGCTCCGCAATGGGAGAGGCCACAACGGTTAGAGGCCCGCGTACTGCAAAATAAAATAAAATAAATAAATAGTAATTTTAAAAAGGTGTAATAATACATGCTCTGTCTGACACTCAGGGTTTTCTTGTAAGGCTCACCAGCTAATGAATATAAACTTCTTTTTTGTAAAAAAAACAACAAAAATAATCCCTATATACCTAAAAGGGTTTATTACCATAAAGTTAAAGGTGTCAGAGACGTGGGTTCTAGTCCTAACTATGTCACTGACTTTCCAAAAGGCAATCTTATCACCTCCCCAATAGCAGTTTCCCCCATTTGAAAGATGAGGCATTTGTAATAGGTCGTAACCCTGGGAGTCCCCTGACACTGTATTATGTAAAAGGAATAAATCCCTACCATGTATCTGACAGCCCAGCATCCACTCTCCAGCACCCTTGGCCACCAAGAAGCCATCTTGCATTGAGGCAGGGAAGACAGTAATGGCGTCTTTTCTGTGATTCCGAGAGATCAGAGTTTGTCCGTGGGTAAAGATGGAGTGTGTGTCCAACACACCTCCCATGCCAATAAAATACTACTTGACCCTGTCCTCTGCACGCATGGTGAGATTGGGCAGATTTCCATACATGTATCCATTTATTGCTGAAAACAGATGTAAATTAACCTATCGAGCATGTTAGATCAAGGCCACATGGTATACATTCTATGCATTTTCTCATCACATAAGCCTGGCAGTATCATCTTTGTTCTCATGCATAATCTACGACAGGACTTGACTTGTTTTCCCAAAAAAGAGGCCATAAGCATTGTTTCTGATTAAAGCTGAGGAGCACACAAATTTAGAGGCAAGAGGAGGAAAAGTAAGCTAAAAAGTGGGAAACAGTGAAAAGGGGAAAAGAATAGAAAGAAGCTAAGTCCATGGAAGAAGAAAACAAGAATAAAGGTGACTGAGATAACAGGAGCATCTTTTCTGAAAGGTTCTACATAGAAACACATTTCCATAAGATATCTGGTCAGTTATGTCTTTGTTCTTCTATAATATTTTATTACCTTAAAATTACATCTTTGCTCTGCTGTCACCACCTACTTTTGATCAATATCAGATGTTAGAAACAAATGCATCTGTTTAACTTTACTTGCTGTGAGACTTTGGAAACCAAGAGGATTTACTAGATGACTTGCCTATCAACCAGCATACCTGGGGTAAAAAACTGGGAAATAAAAACTCATTTAAACCAACTCAAACAAAGGGAAATCACGAAATAGAATCATAGAAGTTAGAATTATAGGATATAATGAATGAGAAAGTTCTTTATAATCTTACAGCACATGAGATTGCTCTCCCAGAAGCTAGAAACTCTAGCATTAACTTGGCCAGATTCAGTATATATATTAATATTGTCATCGATATACCAGCTACGGTTCTCCAGTTATAGAAAACATCAGAACGTAAGACTCGTGGATATTTTTTTCCACGTCTCTATCCAGGGTTCCTGAAACAAAATAGCAAAACAGCAGAACTTCCTCTTTGCAGAAATTCTTTTCGCTATGAAATAAACTAGTGATTCTAACTGATTCCACTCAAAATGTAAAAGGAAAATCTTGCACCTCCACAGACAGAAGCCTAAGGAACTGAGCATGCAAGGAACAGACAGCCTCTCATCTCCCTGTTTCCTCCCACCCTGTGGGTTCAACACTTCTCTGTACAAGGGTGACAGAGTTTTGTGTGAAGGTGGCTAAGGTGACGATTACTGGGTTTGACTACCATCTAGTGTCCAACCTGCACTCCTGGACTTGAATGGAGGCATTGGACTCAAGATTGCCATCTAGAGCTCAGAGTTCCAGTGGCAACGTTACTTTCTTGACTGGAGAATCAAGGTCAAGCCAGGCAAAGAGAGGTCATTTGATAGCAAAATTCCACTGGAAGAGTGAGGGAGACCCCACGTATCCCGGTTGGCTCTATTGCTATAATGAGATTTTTAAAATGTAACCTCTTTTACAAGTCAGAATTGGTCCAAGAAGTCCTGAAGCCACATCTTTTAGAGTTTCTACATGGGAGTGGTACATCTGTGTCATGCAGTTAACTGTCATTGCGACAAGGCCCCTGAGTTTCTTCTACAAACCACCGGTAAGTATACCTTGCCCCTGGTTCTAGCCGGTCATCTTCCTTTTGCGGGCCTGTAGTGTTATCAGGATAGAGAGCGCCTAGAAAACAACCTGCAGTGTGGTCACAGTAACCACCGGACGACACTGTTTTGCATGTGATCCACGCTTTCTCCATTAAGTCATGAATGGATGTTAATTTGTATTTTTAGAATAAAGTGTGCATCTCCACCTTCCTTTCTCCTGCCTCCTGTCTCCCTAGATCCCCCTTACTTGGTTTCTACCTGAATGCCCAGCTTGGCCAGTTTCCAGACTAAATTGGAATGAGTCAGGCAGCATATTAACAGACTATCATCACCTTTATTGATAGATTCCACAAATATTTACTGTGTACCTACTATGTGCTAGATCTTGGATACAGAGAGCTAGGATCCTGAGTTGCCCTCCGTATTTTCTATACTGCAAATCAGGCTTTGGGACCCAGGGCCTCAAGAGCCTCCATGTTATCTACAAGCTGCCCACAGGCATCGGGAAGTGGCCTTCTGCATATTATACTGAGCATATTATACCTTATGCTTACTTACATATTATACCTTATAATACTGCATATTATACCTTAGTCTGAAGCTGGCATCTTGCTCTCTTCTTTTCCTTTCTCTCCTAGAATCTGGCTTCAGATCTCCACCTCTGGAAGCTGGAATCTGATAGTTATAGGTAACATTCCTTCATTCAACAGAAGACTTTGAAGCGTGGCCAACCTATCATTTATCATCTTTTGAGACGACCTTGCTCCATGTTGAACACAAAACCCTATTTGGTAGCTTTCTCTTCCCTTCCTTTTTCCAACACCATCAGGCAGCTGTGAGTGTGAACGTTTAGGGGAGAAGATACTTACTGTCTGGAAAATAGTGACTTCACCTGACAGTGGTGTTTTCCAAGAAGCTAATCCTCATTCGCTAGGAAATGGAAATGAGATGAAGGTAGAACAATATTTCTGCCAACCTAACATTTAGCTCATGAGTGTCTCCTACCCATCCCCCAATTATTTATTTATTTACATAAGAGAAAAGTGTGTTTTCTTTTCCAGAAATTGCACTGGGTGCAGGGGGGAGGGTCCACTCATTTCAAATGAGAAATTACAGAACAATCTGGGATATAAAAATTAAAGAGCTCTGAAGTAAAAGTCTACATTCACCCCAAACTACTCCTAGTTCACGATTACCTTGCTTTTCCTGAGGTTTTGGTCTCATGCCCTTCATAAGCAAAAGCTCAGGAATCTAAGGAAAGGGGACCCACTTACCTTCGTTTTCTTTAGTGCAGTTGGTTCCGTGAGGATGGAAACTATAGTTTCTTGAAGCAAAAATTTTCACATGTACACAAATGAGGTCTCCAGTCTCTGCTTTCATGATTGGACCTAAAAATCCCAACCAGGATGGTTTTTCAATGATCGTTTGAAATGTATCATCCATGTACTCAAAATACAAAGCCTTTTTATAAACAGGTCCTATCCTATCTTGGCTTTGTTTTAGATATGTTTGGGACTGAAACTCTCTGTAAACAAACAAACAGACAAGAACTTGAACAATGTTTGACTTGAAAGAAAGCAGTGTTAAATCTACTGAAACTAGAAGTAAGAAGCGTTACAGCCTAATTTTATAGAGCAAACCCAGACACTGGTGAAAATCTAGAAGGAGTCAAAAACAGGGCAGTAGGCAAGGAGAAGTTTGGAAGTTCTGGTGAAGAGATCAAATGCAAATGTAGCAAGTAATATACATGGTATTTCGGTTTAAATGACTTACCAAATTCTTTGTACTGAACCACGAAAGGTTTCTAACCCTACCCTGAGGTTATTTTCGCTCTCAAGCATCAGATCAATTCCTACAGGTTAAGATTGTTTACACATTTCAATGATTCGTGGATTTGTTGGTAGAATTGGGGGCAATTTGGCACACAAGCAGAGTAAATCAGAACCCGACTCATAACCTCTAGATTCCCTTGTCCCAATGATCTGAACAGAGAAATCAAGAAGAGAGCTGCAATTTTACAATCTCTGCCATAGACTCCACGTGAGAAGGAAAAGCGTTGTTTTACATCTTAAGCACCACTCAAACAAAATCGATGATAAATACAGAATTAGAGATAATCCCTGAAATATGCATCATGAAGGCAAGAGTGGCAATAATCCCAGGAAGGAGCAATTTCTGATTTATATTAACAGCTGTCTTCCATGTCATGCTTATACTAAAAATTCAAAGGAAGCGGTTCTAATAGCAAATGTGCCCTGAAAGGGTCAATCATGGAAAATTCTTTAGCAGCATTTTATCAGTGAATAATAATTATCAACGTTTGCTTCTGATAGCAGCTTTTTCAGTGTGAAGGTATTACTTACTGATCTTCTGAAATAGGCATTTCATTGAGCGTATATTTACCAGTAGAAGCATCACTCCAAGTAGTTTCTCTAATGCCTATGTAGTAGTGCCTCTCTATTGTCCAACCTGGAGAACTAATAAAAACCAGAAAGGTCAGTGGTAAAAGGATCTTCATTTTCAAACCTTGCTCCTGGATAGGCTAACTGAGTGATGTTTGTCTTCCTTTATTTGTGTTTGTTTACATAGATCAGGGTTGCAGAAGAGCTCATCAAACACTTCATCTACATATATGTCATTTCCATTCCAAATGCATTTAGTTTTCATTAGTCAGGCCAGGTGAAATGTTGCACAACACATAGAGAATACTGGTTCTTGACACAGTGTACGATGCCAATTAAGAGCTTGTTGAATTACCGGGTAGATGGGCTACCCAGATCATCCATCAACCCCTAACGATTCTTATCTATTTCTGGATTATAGGAATCACCTCTAGTCTAGTCTAGTCTACAGACAGCCCCCGCTTTCTAAATTCATTATGTTACCAAATCAGGTTTATTTGCCCGATGGGCACCAAGTCAAACGCTGAGACACCAAGGTTTGCGTCAAAGAAAAGGTTTTCTCGCAAAGCGGTCAAGTGAGAAGAGAGAAGAACAAATCTCAAATCTGCCTCCTCAAAGGCGAGGGGCTTGGGATATTTAAGGGATAAAGAAACAGGGTGGTCTGAGACTTGGGGGAAGGTGGTTGGAGGTAGGAAAAAGGTGAAGTAACTGTCGTTCTGCGCAGGTAAAAATGAGCTTCGTGTTTCTTCATGGGACACGTGTTCAGAAAATTGTGACATTAGTATGTTCTGAGGGTGGAGTTTTTGGCCCTCTGATGTCAAAAGGTCACCTATCAGACACTTGAGCAGGCCCAGGTGAGGGATCGGTGGTCTCAACAGGTTTGAACTGGATGAGAGATGACTCCTTGTTCCTGAAAAACAACTTGGGCACACACCTTAAGGCTCGTATGCCGGAGGTACTATTTATGGGGGGTGGTGAAGTGAGTCTTGTGGTACCTTGTCTAAGCTACATAAAGCTTGGTGGGTATGCAATTTTGCAAGAACAAAGTGAAGACAGATTACAATTTTCTAATACCTAGACAAGCTAGTTATTGTCTAATGGATCTAACTGATAACTCTCCTCAGTTTCAAGCAGCTGTATCAAAGCTGGCAATGAACAACACACTAGTTTGCATTGTTTAAATTTTTATGTGGTATTTTCTCTACCCCGAATAGATTATAACTCCAATAGATTAGGGACCACTTCTTTTTGTTCTGTATATCTCCCAGAGATGTCGAGAAATAAATGTTACATTTTAGGGGGACAAATAAATAGAGTGCCTTGGCCAGGATTACAAAAGTGAGGAAAAGAGTAGGAGTCTTCATTTGCCATCGATCTGTGGATCGTCATATATTGGGATATCTATTACTATGAGGTGTTGTTTGAGACTCTACAATTTGAAAGCCACAGTGGTTTCAACAGTCAGAGTGCCGCTCTGATTTAGGTCTAGAAACCCACACTTAGAAATATTAAGCCAGCAGATATGGCATGTATTGTTCTGCAGCTTGGTTTTTATTCCTGAACTACAAGTCTTAGAGACCTTTATACATCACTACCTAGATGTCTACAGCTTTCATTTTAATTGCGGCATATTTTTTTCTATCATGAGTGTACTCCATTTATTTTTTAAAACACAAAAGATCAAAGTGTATTTTTTTCTGGGAGTTCATACAGATAAATATGCATACTTAAGGACATAAAGTAAATACAGTTCTGAGAGGAAGAGAGAGGATTATTATATTTAAAATGTTTTTTTATAAGGAGAGCACATTTCCATTTACTTGATTTAAAAAATCAACAAAATATTTGCAATTTGTTTTCTTTTTTGCATTAAAAAAATGAGGCTATAAATATTTTCCTTATAAGCAACAGTTGCTAAATTCTACACAGGTCAAAACATGCAGGCTGGGGCTTCCCTGGTGGTGCAGTGGTTGAGAGTCCACCTGCCGATGCAGGGGACACAGGTTCGTGCCCCAGTCTGGGAAGATGCCACATGCCGCGGAGCGGCTGGGCCCGTGAGCCATGGCCGCTGAGCCTGCGCGTCCCCCGGAGCCTGTGCTCCGCAATGGGAGAGAAGCCACAACAGTGAGAGGCCCGCGTACTGCAAAAAACAAAAAAAACCCATGCAGGTTGTCATATCACAACGTTTTTCACATTTGTGAATCCTTCGGAGGGTTGTAAGAGGAAGCTGGGGAAACCGCCCACTGCTTTGGCAGATTTTTATGTCACCAGTAGATGTTGGAAGAAATTCAGAAAAGCTAGGCCTAGAGGGACCATGGTGGGTGGAGCAATCACCCACAAGAGAGCCATGAGGAAGGGATTCACATCTCTCACCCTTTGGGAAGCAGTTGAAAGGAGTGGGGAGAAGATGCAGGTCAGACATGATGCGTTTCACTAGAGAGGAGTTAGGGATGGGCTCTCTGACCTAAGTGAGGAGATCCAATCGGGCTGGAATTGTTGGACGCTACAGTCTCCCACATTTTGCTCTGGGTATGTAAGAACCTTATAACCTTCCCTGTCACTGTGACCTAGACCAGCTGCTGTAGAAGGATCCACCCATCAGGCAGGGGGACAGGATGCCTTAAATGGGTTTTCAGATGTCCCTTTATCGAAATTCTATAGCTTCCTTCCTCTTTCTTTTAGGAACATTAATTTTACTTTGGAATGTAGACAATAGAAGAGCCATTCAGCTGGGGTACTTTTCCCTCAGTAAGTACCCCAATAAGTTCAAAGAAGTCTAATGTATTCACTTCAAATAGATCTACCTCCAATTCTCACTCTGCCATTTACTAGCTGTGTGATTTGGAACGAGTTGCATAATCATTCTAAACTCCAGTCCCTTCCTACCTGTAACATGAAGGTAATAATAATGAAACCTCAGGGCTCCTCAGGACCTCTTCCAGCCTGACACAATGTAGGCATTCAAAGTTAGCATCCTCCCCTGAGACAATGAAAATGGTGTTAGTAAATGTTCATTGTTCTTTTCTTTTCTTCTCAACAAATGACTAGGACTGGCTTCTATATGGGGGGAAGTGAGGGGGGCACTTTATCTTAGGTAATGTTGTATTTTATGGCTCATCCATAGGTAAATTATGTTTGCAGTCCTGTCCTTCTCTTCCTGCATAGCCCTCAGTAGATCAGTCTTTTGGTACAGCAGGATTTGAAGTTGGTCACCATTATTTGACTATATTCTTGGTTGGTAGCCCAAGAACATAAGGCAACGGATTTAGATACGCTTCGCTGAATTGGGTCCCAAGGTATGAGCTCAAATACCTTGGAGGGAAATTTGAATGCTTTCCTGGTTTTTCCATTCCATAACTGAAAATAAGTTTAAGGAATAAATTGAGCGCATAAAAATATGCATAAGGACCGAATGATAATAGAACTTCCTTTGTAAAAAGCTTTACAATACATAAAATACCTTACAAAACAAAAATATTACCCAAAGTCATCTTCAAAACACTCTCCCCTAGCTCCCACCCCTCACCCCTCATACTTGTTTAACAGATGAGGTATCTACAACTCAGAAGGTCAGGTAAGTTGCTGTAGGATGTAAACTTCCCAGTTATGAAGCCAGGAGTCAAATATAAATCATTGGATTCCAACTCAAATGTCTCTTTCATGTGATCTTACTAATTGGCTCCCATAATTGAAGAGTGTATACTTCTATATTATCAACAAATGTTAAGTTTTACTCAGAATGTATAATTCTAACCATATCTTCCAATAAGGCAAAGCAATGCGATATAAATGGTGTGGGGACAAGATGGGGAGTTCAAAGACAAGGGGAAGATGCCAGCAATTTTTACACCCATTTTTATTATTTCTGTTACTTCTACCAATAACCACCACTTGTTGAAATGGCCATCAGACTTTCCTTAGCCGCTTTCTAAACACTAGGTCTAATTGTGTAAGCCAATCCCGAAAGGGAAGTTTATTCAGCTCTTTTTCTAGAGGAAGAAACTGGAACTAGAGGGTTTTAAACAACTTGCTAAAGCAAGTAGGTATTATTGCTGGAATTTAAACACAGGCCTTAAAGGCTGGTGGATGCTCTCACTACTAAATGCTCTGCCTTGTAATCTAGGCTACTCTGTGTAAAACTATTTAACCTCTTTGAACTCCTCTGGGTTACAGGAGGTTAAATAAATAGAGCAACTAGTAGCTGGGACAGATGAGTGCAGATAAAGCCCTCTGTCCTTTTCAGGTTAAGACTATACAAATTGCAAGCTTTCACAGTATGGGCTGGACTCCATGAAGGACCAGATGCCCACAAAACAAGGCATAGAAGGGCATAGAGGGAAGATATTGAGGACCGATGAGAAAGAGAAAAGCAACCCCTGACATCCAGAGCTGACCTGGCACTCAAAGGTAGGCCTGGTGTTCTCCTGTTGGACATAAACAATTTCTAGAACACCAATATCAGACAACACCGCTGTGACCAGGATAGATCAAGACAAAAACAAGACCATTCCATAATAATGTCTGAACACACATGAGGAACATGAACATTGTCCAAACCTTTAGAATAACCAAACATTCCCTTATCCTGGCCATAATTGATGGCTGCTTCTTTACCTATTACACTTTTAGCTTTAACCCTCCTACCTTACAGAAAAGATTTATGAAGACATCCAGTCATAAAATTACCCCTACTTTCTCACTGCATTCAATCCAGAGCAAAGCCCTACTTCCTTACGCACCCCCATAAATCACCTAATGTTAGTCCTAATCCTATAACAAGTCCTTTCTAGCACATTTTTTCTGAGATACTCCAGGTTCTCCATGGTGTGGGTTCTCTCACCTTGCAACGAGGAATAAACACAACTTATTCAACTACAGATGCATTGACACTCATTTTCCCTAGAAAAAGAAACCTATTTCATGGCTTAAAATACTAACGACATGACAAAAATTCATAAATTTATGTCTCCAGCCTGGACCTCTCTGCTTAACTCGAGACTCCAGTGCATATGGTTGTCTCTTCCACATCTTCACTTCATTGTTTAATATAGTATTTCTCAAACATCTATGTGCAGATGAATCTCCAGAAAGATCTCTGGATCTTTTAAAATGCAAGTTCTGATTTTGTAGTTCTGGGTGGGGCCTGAGAGTCTGCATTTCTGCACTGGCTTTCTGATAATGACAATGCTGCAGGTGCCTAACCACGCCTGGAGTAGCAAGAATCCAACAGACACCTCAAAATCAATATGCCCAAATAACTCCTAAGAATTCTAGCTTTAACTCCAACTTGTAAAGAGCTTGGAAGCCATTACTGCCATCCTTATAACAAGAAACACTGGACAAGCCAGAATTCCACAACTTGTTTTGAACCCATCAGAGAATGGAATTTGTAGGGCAAACTGCTATCCTCACATCTGGAGAGTCAGGTGAATCTAGAAGACATCTGCTTACCTGGAGCAGAAGCCCCTGGAGTGTAATGTTAGGTACACTTTGAAAGGTAATTTTAATGAACTGCTGGAGGCTGAGTATGGACTAGCATGAGAGTGAGAAACTCCAGGAGGCCATAGCCTCAGGGCCAGGCTGGGGGGTGGGGGGTGGGCCATACTTTCATAGGTTTTATCTCCAGGAACCCCACAAGGTTCTCAAGGTGAAGATCTGAGAAAGATCCCCACATGGCTCTGGAAGGGGAAGGAGAAAAATAAAACCAGTGAAATAGGCCCAGAGACTTCTCCATAGCAAAGGCTTATTCTCCAGAGAGAAGACTTGATCAGAGGCTTTTCCCAGAGGCATAAAAGAAGGGTATGTCTCTCATTCCAGCCCTCTATAGCCTTCCTGTTCATCTAAGGGAAAGAAAGCTGCTATACTAGAAGAAGCACCTGTGAAGGTCACAGGAGAGAAACAGAGGCTGACTGAGATTTAGGGACTTCCCTAGCAGTCCAGTGGTTAAAACTCCACGCTCCCAATGCAGGGGATGCTGGTTCAATCCCTGGTTGGTGAACTAAGATCCCACATGCTGTGTGGTGCAGCCAAGAAATTAAAAAAAAAAAGAAAAAGACTGTTGGAAGATGATAGAATGTTCTTCCTCTTTCATACCTTACCACTGTGCTCCAGTATAAAAAAAGCAGATTACAATTGAAAGAGCCACAAGACACGGTGTGTCCCTAAGAAGACATACTTAAGGTGGCCCAAAGTCAAGAGGGAAGACCAAAAAAAAAAAAAGAAAAGAAAAAAAGGAGACACTAGAAAAGTTTGAAGCCTCTGGCACCTAGAGCTACAGCAAACATTAAAAAACATTAAACCAAGCTCAGCTCTTAGCTGGATTATCATAAATCCTTATACAAAAGGCCTATTTACCTCAGTATCCATAACCCAATACCACATCTTCCTCTTTAAACAAAAAATGACAAGGCATGACAAAAAGCAAGAAAAAAGTCTGAAGGGACAGAGCAGACTCAAATATGACAAAAATGTTGGAATTGTCAGACAGGGAATTCAAGATAACTATGATAAATATGTTAAGGGCTATAATAAAAAATATAAACAACATGCAAAAACAGATAAGTAATGTAAGTAGAGAAATAAAAATTCTAAGGAAGAATCAAAGGAAAATGCTAGAAATCAAAAACATTGTAACAGAAATGAAGAATGCTTTTTATGCTTTATTAGACTGGACACAGCCAAGGAGAGAATCAGTGAACTTAAAGATTAGTCAATAGAAACTTCCAAAACTGAAATGCAAAGAGGAAAAAAGAGTGAAAACAAACAAAGAAACAAACAAAAAACACATTATGTTATACACCTGGAATTAATATAGTGTTATATGTCAATTATACCTCAACGAGACACACACACACAGACACACAAACAAAACAGAATATCCAAGAATTGTAGGAAAGTTTCAAAAGATGTAACATAGAGAAAATTGGAATGCCAGAAGGAGAAGAAAGAAATGGAGTAAAATAGATGTTTGAAGTCATAATGGTCAAGAACTTTCCACAATTAATGACAGACACAAACTACAGATCCAAGAGGAAGCTCAGAGAACACCAAAGGCCAGAATAAATACCAAAGGAAAAAAAATACCAACACCAAAAATCCTATACCTAAACATATATTCAAACTGCAGAAAACCAAAGATAAAGAGAAAATCTTGGAAGAAGCCAGAAAGGGGAAATATCTTACCTATAGAGAAACAAGGATAAGAATTATGAAAACAAACTGATCTTGCTCATTCCCCCAAAAGCCATTCCAGTCATTTCCTTCTTCATCTCAGTTAGTGACACCTTCAGTATTCCAACATCCCAGGCCAAAAATCTAGGATTCATTCATAGCTTCTTTCTTTCTCACATTTCACATCCTGTCTGTCACCTGTGCAAAATATATTTAAAATGTAGCCGTTTCTCACCACCTCTACTGATATACTTCCCTGGTATATTCCCACCATTATGCCCCTCTGGGGTGCTCTAAAGTCTCCTAAATAGTTTCCCTACTTCAACTGTTGCCTCCCCTCAGTCTGTTCTTAATACAGCAACCTGAGTGATACTCTTTTTTTTTAGGAGAACAAAGAAAATTTCATTTGAGCCAAACTGAGGATTATAACCCAGAAAGCAGAACCATGAGTGATCATTTAAAAATATAAATCCCATCAGGTCACTCCTCCACTCAAAGTCTTGCAATGGCTCCTTATTTCTTGCAGAGTAAAATCCATAGTCCTTTCTATGGCTCTCAAAGCTTCTTAAGGATCTCAGCTCCCATTAACTCTTTTCTCTCACCTCTCCTCTCCTTTGCTTACTATGCTCCAGCCAGGCTTACCTCCTTGTTGTTCCTTGAACATACCAGCCACTCTTAACATAAGGCCCTTGAGCTATCTTCCCTCTGCCTGATTACTCTTCCCTCAGATATCCTGATGGTTCCCTTATTTACCTCCCTCCAATCTTAAATGTCACACTCCAAGTGAGGTCTATCTTGACCACCTGATTTAATATTGCCACCTGCTCCACCTCTCCTCTCCCCAGTGCTTGGATCCCCCTACTTTTTTTAAATTTAATTTTTTTACTTAATTAATTAATTAATTTCTGGCTGCGTTGGGTCTTCGTTGCTGCACATGGGCTTTCTCTAGTTGCAGTGAGTGGGGGTTACTCTTCATTGCGGTGCACGGGCTTCTCATTGCAGTGGCTTCTCTTGTTGTGGAGCATAGGCTCTAGGCGCATGGGCTTCAGTAGTTGTGGCACACAGGCTCAGTAGTTGTGGCTCGTGGGCTCTAGAGTGCAGGCTCAGTCACTGTGGCACATGGGCTTAGTTGCTCCACGGCATGTGGGATCTTCCCGGACCAGGGCTCTAACTCGTGTCCCCTGCATTGGCAGGCAGATTCTTAACCACTGCACCACCAGGGAAGCACCCCCCCTCCTTTTGTTTTTGTCAATAGTACATATCATCTTCTAATTTACTGTAAAACTTTCCCCTTTACCAGGTTTATAGGTTATTTCCTGTCTGTCCTTACTAAAATGAAAGCACCATAAGGGAAAGGATTTTGTTGGTTTTGTTTGTTGATGTATCTATAGCACCTAGAACAGTGTTTGGAACAAAGAATGTGCCTAATAAATATTTATTGGATGAATGTGTTGTAGCATACCCTGAAACTGGCTTTGTGGCCTAGGAAAACAACAGCAGCAACAATAATGATAATAACAATTTGGGAGGTGCTTTTTTTGTGTAAAGCACTTTATGAGTTTAATACAGTTAATCTTGACAACCTCAAGAGTGAGGCAATTAAAACAGAAGGAAGGGAAGACTCAGCCCAGGTCACATAGCTGGCTGGAGACAAAGCCAGGATTTGAACACCAAGGCATTTCTGGCTCCAAAGCCCATGTTCTTAATCCACGTGCTGTGTTGGGAAAGCGGATTATTCTCTCTGCACCTCAGGCATTTTCCTCTTTATTATGAGTTTTTGGGCTGGATTACTTTTTTTTTTAATTTTAGAATTTTATTTATTTATTTTTATACAGCAGGTTCTTATTAGTTATCCATTTTATACATATTAGTGTACATATGTCAATCCCAATCTCCCAATTCATCCCACCATCACCACCCCACCCTGCCACTTTGCCCCCTTGGTGTCCATAAGTTTATTCTCTATATCCGTGTTTCATTTCTGCCCTGCAAACCGGTTCATCTGTACCATTTTTCTAGGTTCCACATACATACATTAATATACAATATTTGTTTCTCTCTTTTTGGCTTACTTCACTCTGCATGACAGTCTCTAGATCAATCCATGTCGCTACAAATGACCCAATTTCGTTCCTTTTTATGGCTGAGTAATATTCCATTGTATACACGTACCACATCTTCTTTATCCATTCATCTGTCAATGGACACTTAGGTTGCTTCCATGACCTGGCTATTGTAAATAGTGCTGCAATGAACATTGGGGTGCATGTGTCTTTTTGAATTATGGTTTTCTCTGGGTATACACCCAGTAGTGGGATTGATGTGTCATATGGTAATTCTATTTTTAGTTTTTTAAGGAACCTCCATACTGTCCTCCATAGTGGCTGTATCAATTTACATTCCCACCAACAGTGCAAGAGGGTTCCCTTTTCTCCACACCCTCTCCAGCATTTGTTCTTTTGGGCTGGATTACTTTTAAGGATCCTTTTGCATCCACAAAATTGTCACTCTGCTTCACTATTTTACTAACTTTGCTGATGGGTTTCAGATTAAGTTATCAGTCAATGACTTGGTGGAACCAGGACCCAGTGGCTCTGTGGACATCATTTTGCAGATCCTTCCTAATGTTCCTACTTCCGATTTTCAAATACAAATATGCACAACTCAGCATGAGAAATCTTTTTTTTCCCCTCACAATACGGTGCTGACTAGTCCTGCCTATCCAGGTTCCCTGTACCTTTAAGGATGAGCAAACAGTGATTTTGCAAATCAATGTACTTCAAAGAAAACAGAACAATTTTAAACCACTAGATGAATCTAAACTAGCAGAGCCTTAACTCCTGCTGTTAGAAGTGGATCAGGACTCTTGTGGGAGGGGAACTGGGGGAGCTTGATACAGCTCAGAGGTACTCAACTGCCCAGACATACTGAGATATAAAACAGCAAGATCAATAAAGAAAACTGTACTGGAAAAAAAGTTTTTTGTCTTCTTTATTGACCAACTGTGAGCCATTCCTACTTCACTATGTATGTGAATGACACTCATATATAAGAAGTCATAGCTTCATTCATGTATTCAACATTCAGCAAATAGTTATGGAGAGTTTCTACATGCCTTGCCTTTTCCAGTTGCTCAGGGAGTAATGGCATTATAAAATCGGGCAGTATAATGACTGAAGAGGTCCTGTGGGTGACGGTACAGCCACAAGTAAAGTATGGCCAGACAAGAACATAAACATCATTTCTTATGTGTGCCCTCAAATAGATTGCCCAGTTTGTTTACTTATTGCATTACTAAAAAACCAACCCATCTTCAGTGGATGACTATTCACCATCTTGAAAGACAGTAAAAGGAATTATTGCCACAGAATTTCAGGGTGATTCCAGAGGATAAGACCACAGAACTGTTTGTAACCTTGACCCTATCATGAAAATGTCTGTGGAAGCTCCCATGGTGATGGCTTTGAAAATATCAACACTCACTTGGATTTGCACATTTGGATGTGTATCTTATTAAAACAAAGTCACATTCATAATTCTTCAGCATGTTATCAGTTAAAAAATGGGTTGATTGCAAAAATTAGTTTTTAATTCATTATTTGGACTCCAGGATGACTTTTCTCCCACTGAAACAATGTTCCAAGCAGTGGGTGGATTCTACCTCTGCCCTCCAAATGCCACTGTAACCCCAAATGTAGATAAATAACCAACGATAATTGTTACCAAAAATTAGCCGCTTAAAGTGAATTCATTTGGAACTGGAAACAAAATATTTTACTAGGATTTTATTGTTAGAAATGCAAACCAATTAATAAGCTTATTTTATCTTATATTAGTTTAAACCCTACTTTTTTTTTTTTTTTTTTTGGTACGCGGGCCTGTCACTGTTGTGGCCTCTCCCGTTGCAGAGCACAGGCTCTGGACGCGCAGGCCCAGCGGCCATGGCGCACGGGCCCAGCCGCTCTGTGGCATGTGGAATCACCCTAGACTGGGGCACGAACTCGCGTCCACTGAATGGGCAGGCGGACTCTCAACCACTGCACCACCAGGGAAGCCCTAAACCCTCCTTTTTTGATTTATAAAAATGACAGTTCCACATGGTTCAATCTAATATTTAACACAATTTTAATTTGTCTTGTAAGTCTGCACCAAATCTTAGAATCAACCAAAAATAAATCAAGATGTTGTTTAGATCCAAATGCTGTCATTTTTATTGACAAAATTTTAAGAGAGCACAATATGGAGTCCTTCATTTCACTTTTGATTTTTGCAGCACTTTCACAAGTAGGGTGATTTTGCCTAAATATTAGAGGGCATCCTAAGGGAATCTCTTAATCTATAATAGTCAAATCATTCTTTAGATATCATAACCTGTTATCATACTTTTTGACTTTTTCTTTAAATGTTTCCTATCATAACTCTGCCAGATCCTTATTTGTCAGAACATTGTGTGTGATTTGGGTAGTTCCCCATTACTTTTAGTGACTTTCAAATCCTGCATTATTTACATTTGAATGGCATTCTATTTATAGCACGGAGTAACAGATGTACTGACACAATGGATTCGGAAAGATATTTGTGTCATATGGGAAGAAATGTTTAAATAGAAACTGATATCATAAAAGGTCACTTTAAACAATCACTAGGTTCATACAATAAAAATGGTAGAAGACAATGTTGGCTCTTTTATGAAAAAGTTTAATTAGAGAAAAAGAAATAATGATTCTGAAAGAGCCCTTTCAAGGACTTTATATACAAGCTGGCTATCTGACTTCAGGGGTTAACAGAATCAATTTTTTATAAATGATTCGTTTGAAAAACATGGATTTATTCTCCTTGGAATTCATCTTTCACGATAGTTAAAACATATAAACCATAATAATAGCTGTTCTGGCACTTTTAACAGTCACATTTTCAAGCCCTTTGATACACATGTATTCTATTCATTTTTGTGTTTTACAGACTCTTTGTTTGACCCCTCCTAATTTTTAGTTTGAAATTTCAAACTACAGAAAAGTTGAAGGAGTAATTAATGCAATGAACACGTGTACTCCCTTTACCTGGATTCAACAATAGTTAACCTTTTGCTACATTTGCTTTATCTCTTTCTATATATTTATTTTTTCTCTGAATCCTTTAAAAGTAATTTATCACTCCTAATACTTCAGCATGCATCTCCTAAGAACAAGGAATTCTCATATATCACCACAATGTCATTATCACACCCAATTTAACATTGATACCAAAAACTTGACTAATATACAGTCCATAATCAAATTTCCCCAACTATTTCAATAATGTCCCTTATAAGCTTCTTTTTTCTTCCTTTTCCTGACCCAGGAGCCAATCAAGGAATATATTTGCAATTGGTTGTCAGGCCTCTTAAGTCTTCACTATTCTAGAACAATTTCTTGACTTTTTTTGGCCCTTTATCATATTTACATTTTTGAAGATCACTAGGCAGCTGTTTTGTGGAATGTTCCACAATCTGGATTTGTCCGATTGTTTCCTCATTATTGGATTCAGGCTAACCATTTCTTGTTTTTTTTAAAACACCATTAAAATTTTTTTCAACTTAAAATTAATAACTTACAATTATTTAAACATAATTTATTTTTAAACTTTTTTTGGCAAGAACATAGTGTAATATCACGTACTTACCGTTGTGTCAGTGTGCACTGTTATTGGTAATGTTACACACCTTAGTTTGGGCTCTCCTAAAAGTAGACCCTGAGGTAAGAATTTGGGTACAAGTAGTTTATTTGAGATGTGACCCCAGGAAGCACAATGAGAGAGTAAGGAAGTGAGACAGGGAAGGGAGGAAAAGCCAATAAGTGAGTGAGTTAATGCTCTAGGCAACTGGGGCTCATTCTGGCTGCGGATTTTTGAGAGACTGAACAATACTCCCCCTCAGAATTATCCTAATGAAAGGCAAGGAAGTTATGGAATTTATCTACCAACGCTCACTGGTTGAAGGCCATTACGGGGTGTTAACCCCCAAGTACTTCTGGCCTGCCCTGTGCGCTGTGCAAGTGTGCTCCTTCACCTGGAGAACACCTTCCGGTAGAGAGATGCAGAAAGTCATCTGCCTGCCCTGGAACTGTCTGCAGAAGCCCTACTGGGTGAACCAAGGGGAAATGCAGGAGGCACTGATGTGTCTGCTCTACTCAATTTGATCACTTGAAGAAGGTGATGCCTGCCAGGTCTCTCCATTAGAAAGGTACCTTTCCCCTTTTTAATTAGTAATTTCAAAGGTGATGCTTTGAGATTGAATACATATCTTATTCCCCAAACATACTTTCACTAGATGAGTTTAGTATTATTTACTCATCATTCATTAAAATAAGGGATCAAACCCTATTTCTGATCACTGAACTCCAAAAACCTATAAGTAGTGACAGTTAACCTCATCTGGACCCCTGGACTCTTTTAGTCTGTCTCAGTCCTTCCCCCTGGCTATCTTCTTAGACATCCGGTCAAAAAGAACTCATCCTTAGGGTTTTTTATGGTATTGCAGAAGCTGACCCAAGACACCAGGAACTGCCTCTAGGATTCTTGCAAATGTTTCCTGTCAATCTCTCTGCCCTTACTCTTAGGGCTGAGTCTATCTGCCTCTGCTAGAGTAGGTGAAGAGGAAGCCCAGAGCTCAGAGGCAGAGCAGAAACTTGCTCTGTCATATCCAAGAACACCAAAAGGAACCTCATTTTCCAGTTCAGAGAGGCTGATGAAAGACCCCTCGATGACAGGCAGCATCTGTACTTCTAGAGATTCCTACCATGGTAGACCTGATGGATTCCCTAGGGCTGCAAGGTCAGCCGGTGTACCTCATCCTGTTCCCTGAGGCAGAGAATCCCACATCTTGCTCATTTCCCAGGCTTATTTCTAGGGCCTTTTTTCTGGTTTGCCAGTAATAACTTTAGGATCCTTGAGGCCTCATGTCCTGATGCCAAGAGAGCTCAGTGGTACTCAATCAGCAGGGTTCTGTGTTCTTCATCTACAAAGGAATCCCCAGCTCGCAGCCTAACGGAGCTCCAACTTCCATTCAGTGCCTTCTGCTGTATCCCTACATTAGATGCAGTGGTTCAGCAAGTAGAGAGCCAGAGTCTTGTTGAAGATAAAAGGGTGGAGGGGGAGTCCAGAAGTTGCTTGCCCCCAAGATGGTCTACATATAAAAATAAATTTCTCTAAACATTTTTAGCATTGCTCAGATATATTAACCTTAGTGCCTAGAGTGACAAGTTATGAACTTTACCACCACCAGAGCTCAAACATCCGAAGCCACATGGAGGGAACTGCAGGACCAGATCTGGGTTACACAGAAACTGGCTGAGAAATTTTGGAGAATGAGATAAAGACCTCAATATTAATGTGAGTCTCTGGGTTGCTGTGCTTGGGGGTTTTCTTGAGCTTGAATTTCCCAAGACTTTCAATAAAACATTTTGTGTGAAATCCACGACTGATTGTTAAAGATCCAGGAACCAACTGCCAGGGTGACACTAGAATCTACCTTGGTGAACACAGCTCATCCCCTGGAAAGTAAATTATTTTATTCTGTATCATTTAAAGATTTTACCTGAGTATCTATCCCTAAAACATATGCTGGTTTTTTAAAAAATTTTTTTAAGATTTTTTTTGATGTGGACCATTTTTAAAGCCTTTATTGAATTTGTTACAATATTACTTCTGTTTTATGTTTTGGATTTGTGGCCGCAAGGCATGTGGGATCTTCGCTCCCCAACCAGGGATCGAACCTGCAGCCCCTGCATTAGAAGAGGAGGTCTTAACCACTGGACCATCAGGGAAGTCCCTGTTGTTTATTTATTTTTTTTAAAGATATTTTTTTGATGTGGACCATTTTAAAAATCTTTATTGAATTTGTTACAGTATTGCTTCTGTTTTATGTTTTGGTTTTTTGGCTACAAGCCTTGTGGGATCTTAGCTCCCTGACCAGGGATTGAACCCATACCCCCTGCGTTGGAAGGCGAAGTCTTAACCACTGGACTGTCAAGTCCCCCCTGTTGTTTATTTTTGAAGAAAAAATAATAGTGAGCATAAACCAGTTTGTATTCAGAGAGGCGACTGTGCCACTCTTGGATGAATGTTCCTGGGAGAAGATAAGCTGAAAGTCTCCGGGTCACAGTCTGGCTCCACAGCCCCCCTCCAGCTCTCAGGAGTGGAGTGCCCTTAGGAGATCCAAACAGTGGAGAACAGAAAGGAGGGCAGGAACAGCTTCAGCACATGGTTAAGCCAAACCAAATACAGATAAACATCGCAGCCAGGCTTGCTGTCCTGACATTCAAAGGATGGTACGTTGGCAGCAGGGCCCTTGCTGAAGACTGCCCTGGGCATTTCTGTCTGTCAAGTCACACTGCTCCAGTGAGCTGGTTGCTCTACACCTGGCAAACAGGTGTTGCTCTGGAACAGTCTTCCCTTCTTTCCGTGGATTCCGCTAACCTCTCTCCTGTGTTCTACATTCTGTTTCCTGAATTCTATTTCTTCCCCTTCTTGAAGGAAGAGGAATTCTTTCATTGGTGGAGTGCATTTTCCAGAAGCTTCTTGGAAGGGGGATTTTTTTGAGAACTGACTCATGAGAAAGTATCATGTATCATAGAAATAATTTCCTTCAGAATTTAAAAGGCATTGCTCCATAGTCTTTGTCCAATTTAGCTGTTCGGAAGCTTAAAGCCAATATACGATTCCCTATACTTTATATGTGACCTGTTCTTTCTTCTCTGGAAGCACATAGACGACCCTCTTTCAGCTGGAGGTTTTTAAACATCATTTGGTATAAGCTTCCCATCCAGATTCTCATGCTCTTCAGTTTCATGAAATTTTCTTGAATTATAATGATTTCTGTCCTCCATTTTCTCTGTTATAGAAATTCCTGTTATTTAGTATTGGACTCCTCAGACTGACAGGTTCTTTATTTTTCTCAGTTTTAGCACCATTAAAAAAATATATTTTACTCTCTCTGCTCTAGTGCCTGAGTAACACCTTGACTTCATTTTCCAAATCTTCTACTGACTTTTTTGTTTATGCTATCTTTTTAATTCCCAAGAGTTCTACTTCTGTTCTATGAATGTTCCTTTTTATTATTTTTATTTATTTATTTATTTTTTGCGGTACGGGGGACTCTCACTGTTGTGGCCTCTCCCGTTGCGGAGCACAGGCTCCGGACGCGCAGGCTCAGCGGCCATGGCTCACGGGCCCAGCTGCTCCGCGGCATGTGGGATCTTCCCGGACCGGGGCACGAACCCGTGTCCCCTGCATCGGCAGGCGGACTCTCAACCACTGCGCCACCAGGGAAGCCCTGAATGTTCCTTTTTAAATAGCATTCTCTTCTTTTTTCATGAACACAGAATCTTCTCTTATCTTTCTGAGGAATGAATTATATATATATATATATTTTAAGCTTTTTCTCCAAGTTGGTTTCCTCCAAATTGATCTTTATTTAAATTTGTTTTGGTTTCTAACTTCCCTGTAGGAGGCTTTCATCAGGCATTTGGGGATCCCTGTCTATCTGGTGATGGCAATGAATGGAAGAAAGCTGATTGGAATTGAATGTGTGTGTGTGTGTGTGTGTGTGTGTGTGTGTGTGTGTAGGGCTTATTGGCTCTGAACTTCACTGCTGCGTGGTGAGCTGGGTGAGCCATTTATTGAGGAATTTAAATATCATTGAGGAATTTCAAATTATTTATAATAGTTTCCTATTGCTACTGTGACAAATTACCACAAACTTAGAGACATAAAACACAAATTTCCTGTCTTAGGGTTTTGGAGAGCAGAAGTCCGAAATCAGTGGCGCTGGACTAAAATCAAGATTTCAGCAGTCCCGGATTCCTTCAGGGAGCTCTAGATAAGAATCCATGTCCTTGACTCTTTCAGCTTCTACAGGCTGCCTGCATTCCTTGATTGATCCCCTCCCTCCATCCTCAAAGCCACCACTGTAGCAGCTCCTCTTCTCTCCGATTTCCATTTCTGTTCTTACATCTTCTCTCTGAATCTGATACCCTTGCCTCCCTTGTGACTACACTGGACGCATGTGCATAATCCAGGATAATCTCCCCATTTTAATATTCTTAATTTAATCACATCTGCAAAGTCCATTTCGAGGTAACATATTCACAGGCATAAGGATTAGGACATGGGCCTTTGGGGAGGGGTATAATTCAGCCTACCACAGTAAGAATCTACATTTTTCCTCTTGCACTGGTCAGACTCCTTAGAAAGAGGCTCCAAGTTGGAAAGTAAAATTCTGGCTGCTAGCATTCTGAGAGCTGAGTGGGTTAAGAGGGCTTGGAGGTGGGTGTGCCTTAGCATTCATCGTTCAGGATATACCAGTCACTTAATCTCTTTGGTTCTGGTGTAGTAGACCTATCTTTGGTGAATCTGGGTCTCTCAAATTCAGAGACCCTCTATTTTACCTTTTCCAGAGAATAAACTTTCAGATGTCTGCCCCTTCCCGGTGGCATGGAGAGGAGAGGGGATACAGGGATGCACCCAATCCCTCTCATTTTAGAGGTCTTCCTTTACTCCCAGTTCCAGAGGAATCTGGTGTTATCCATTTGGGAGTCTTTTGAAGATTCCAAGGTGTAAATCAGGTTTTCTCAGTTTCCTCCAGTGATAACTTGGGATTTTCATGTTTCTTGAGTTGTTTTTGTCAGTTACATATCATCAATATGCTTTGTAGCTTCCAAACTTTTATTGCTGTTGTCTCCTCCCCTAATTTCCCCATATTTGTAAGTTTATGTCTTTAAAAAACCAGAACACTTTATTGTAAATTTAATGTGATTTTAGGCAGGAATGAAATTGGAAGTGTGTGTGCACGTGTGCATACTTGCATGCATTTGTGTGTTTTTATATTAACCCAGAAAACTCATTTAATTTGTATTGCTTGTGTTCCTTGGGTCAGGCATGGATTGGCTCTTACTTGAGTGAACAGGTTTGCGAATCCTCCACACCTGCCCCATTATGCACCCTCAAGCGTGACTCCTTGCCTTGGTTTCCTGCAAGTACTGGAATCTTATCCCTAATTCCCATTTTCATCTCACAAAGCAGGAAGCAGAACTGGCAGGAGTCTTTCTGAGTATACGTAGTGTTTTTCATAATAGTAACCTTGAATTGCCTCTATTCCTTGTAGCTTTTCAGTGGGATGGAAGTGTATTGACCAGAGGCAGGGGTTTTAGGAACCTGAGTATGATGGCGATTATGTTCACAGTCTCGGAGCGTGTGATAAAAGGAAGTGCTGGTTTCTCCTTCACTCTATCTAGCCTAGCAACCTCTTACCTTTGCCTGTTTTCTCTCCCCAGATTCCTGAGCCTGTGCTGTCCCTCTGACCCTGTGACTTTCTTCCAGCCTCTTTCCCTTCTGAGGTATTTGTGGCATTTCCAAGTCCAACCATTTCAAATCTGCCCCAGCTGCACTTGGATTCAGATTTAAGTCACCATGGTTCTAAGAGCTTTATATGTATGTACTAACTCACTTAATCTCCACAGCAACTCTATTATTATTCCTGTTTTACAGATTCAGATGCTGAGGCACAGAGAGGTTAAGTAAACTTGACCAGGGTCAACCAGCTAATCAGTCAGAGCCCAGATGTGAATCTGAGCAATCTGACTCCAGAGTACATTTTAAACCACTATGTTTAGGCCACTTATATATCTTATCCATGCCAAACACTGCTTTATATATATAAAATATATAAATGTATATTATATGTTATGTAAACATACATATATAATAGATAGATATTATAAGTTAGTGTACATAAATATAATCATTTAATCCTCATGAAACCCTAGATCAAGCAAACAACCAAAAAGAAAAGATACTGAACATATGAACAACAAAATTAACAGCTTGAAGTAATGGACACATGTAGAATCCTACACCCAATATTTGAAGAAAACATAATTTGTAAGTACATAGAACACTTATAAATATTGGCCATGAAACAAGTCTTAAAAATGTTCATAGTATCCGAATCATATATACCATATTCTGTGATCAAAATACATATAAAGTGGAAAGCTAAAAAAATTTTTAAAAACTCATATATTTGGGAATTTTAAAGCACATTCATAGCTTGAAAAATAAATCATAAAGTAGAAAATATTCATAACTGGATAAGAAGTTAAATACAACATTTCAAAACTTGTGAGATGCAGCCAAAGCAGTACTTAAAGAAAAATGCATAGACTAGTCCCCACCTTGTCTGTGGTTTCACCTTCTGTGTTTTACCTTCTGAAAATATTAAATGGAAAATATTAAGTGGAAAATTCAAGATTCAATTAAATAAGTTTTACATTGCATGCCTTCTGAGCAGTGTGATGAAATCTTATGCTGACCTGCTCTGTCCTGCCTGGGATCCCCAGCCGTTGACATCGTCCACTCCTGACATCCAATCATCATCAATATCGTCATGGCCCAATGATCCATGAGAACAGGAAGCAGATGATCCTTCTTCTGACATAGGGTCAGAAGGTCAATAGTAGCCTACCTCTACATCACAATTCCTTCATCATTCATCTCATTGCATCACGACATTTTATTATCTCATGTTATCATAAGCAGCAGCAGAAGAAGGGTGTGTACAGAACAATAAGATATTTTGAGAGAGAGATCATATTCACAAACTTTTATTGCAATATATTGTTATAATTGTTCTATTTTATTATTAAGTATGGTTGTTATTCTCTTACTGTGCCTAATTTGTAAATTAAACTTTATCATAGGTTTATAGGTATAGGGAAAAAATAGTATGTATAGGGTTCAGTACTACTGGTGGTTTCAGGCATTCAGTGGGAGCCTTGGACCGTATCTCCAGCAGGTAAAAGGGAACCACTATAGTCGTAAATGCTTATTTTAAGAAAAGAAGAAAGGTTAAAAATTAATAAGCTAGGCTTTCAATTTAAGAAGTCACAGGGTGAGAGAGAGTCATGGACATATACACACTACCAAACGTAAGGTAGATAGCTAGTGGGAAGCAGCTGCATGGCACAGGGATATCGGCTTGGTGCTTTGTGACCGCCTGGAGGGGTGGGATAGCGAGGGTGGGAGGGAGGGAGACGCAAGAGGGAAGAGATATGGGAACATATGTATATGTATAACTGATTCACTTTGTTATAAAGCAGAAACTAACAACAACAACAAAAAAAAAAGTCAGGAAAAGTACAATGAGAAAGAAGCAAGGAAAATAAGAGAGAGATAATAACTATAGGAGCATAAATGAACAAAATGGAAATCATTCTTAATTAGGATTAGTTGGCAATATTCAATATGAGACTTAAAAAATGGAAAGAGTATCTTCTAAAAAAGGTAAGGAAAAGGGCTATCACACACATAGCTTCATGTCCAGTTCTTTCCTATTTTAAGGTCCTCAAATGGATTTTACAGAAAGGATTAGAGGATACTTGCTTTTTAAATGACATTTTTTTCTAATTCTTCAAGTAATGCAAGGAAAATTCGAAAATATAGAACAATGCAAAGACAAGAAATGTAACTCATGATCTCATCCTTTGGTGATAATTATTAACATTTAGGTATTTTCCAGTCATTTTTCTACGTATCTGGACGTTTATACACGTCTACATGTAATTGTAGGCTTCTTTTAAAATTTGGGTTCACACTGCGCACAAAGATTTATACACAGTTTTTACTTAAAATTGCATCATCAGCATATACTCTTTAAATACAAAATTTGGGTGGCTGTGTTAATATTTGATTTACTGATAGATATACTGTACTGAATTTGACTGTGCCCCTGTTGTTAGACATTGTTTCCAGTTCCGTGGTAGAGTCATTCAGATGACATCTGTTCATGGTCCACTCAATGTATGGTACCATAATGAATCTAAACACAATGGAGACAGTCTTAGTGACAAACTGGTGGGGTTGACCTGCCAGAAGTTCATTTACAAGAGGACTGAGAAGCCTTTTGGAGAAAGAGGATGCTGCATATGACAAGCTTGTGGGCTTGATAGAGTAATCAGATACTCTCTGGCTGGCTTTCTTCCTCATCCTTTGTTTTCCTGGCAGCAATGTCTGCGTGGCTTCATTTTTGGTTTCATAATTCAAATTTTCAAGCAAGAATAACCACCAATCTCATTTGGACAGTGTTTCACTTTAGGCTAAATCATTGGCCACTAGAGTGACAATAGGCTGCCCATGGCTTGGGTGCCGTTCCCAGTTCTGTCAGCTAAGTCCAGGTCATGGGGGTCATGTGGTACCCAACATGGCTTACTTTCAAGATGCTCACTTCAGCAAAGGCTGTGAACAGGGCAGCTATCTTAAAGGAGGCTATAGGTTGAGCAGGCACCAAGGAGAGAGGCATTCTCCAGACTACTGGCTACAACTGCCAGGCAGGCGTTGGTAGAGCAATGTTGACAGTGTCCATGGAGGAGGGCAATGGGGAAGTGGTGGAAGTGTTAAGGCCCAATGGGTCCGTGATGGAGACCGGTACTCAGCAGAGCAGCCATGAGGAGCAGAAGAGCCTGGCATGAATGTCCAACATTGAGTGTCTCCTATGTCTGCTTTGGGCTAGGCCCTACGGATGATGGAAAAATATAAAACATGACAGCTGTCCTCCAGAAGGTCATGCCAAGTATAAGTAGAAAGTTCATAAATGTTTTACTTTAAAAACTTTTTTAAAATAAATATTTAGTGGTAACTCTCCATGAAACAGGTATCAACTGGTCAGTGGTCACTTTCTATAATCCACTGAGCATGTCCTCAACTGCTCATTCATTTCAAGTCTACTTCTTGTAGCTCATCATACTCACCACCAGGAGTAAAAAAATAATGTCAATTAGCACAGGGAGATCAGCTTGGTGGTTTGTGACCACCTAGAGGGGTGGGATAGGGAGGGTGGGAGGGAGGGATTTGCAAGAGGGAAGAGATATGGGAACGTACGTATATGTATAACTGATTCACTTTGTTATAGAGCAGAAACTAACATACCATTGTAAAGCAATTATACTCCAATAAAGATGTTAAAAAAATTAAAAAAAATAATGCCAAGAGCTCAATTAGATTATATAAATTTGTGTACAACATTTTGTGGCTTATCTATCTCACTGCTTTCCCCACTGAACATTGATTGAAGTGTTATTCTGTGATGTTTACAGATAGTCAATGTTGGAAAACATTTGGAAAAAGTGTATTCCTTTAAAAGTTGGAAAAATAGCAAACCTTTTAATAGTAAAAATATGTTTTTTTAAAAAAGTATTTTAATAATAAAACATAATAAAGAAAACTTGGAAAATATAGACAAGTAGGAAGGGTCACTTATGACCAAAATCAACCACAGCTGACATTTTTGTGTAAATCCATCTAGATTTAGTTTTTATTCTGTATTTTGGTTATTTGGTTTTGTTTTGTTTGTTTTGGATAGTTACGCTTATACTGTAAACATAAATTTGTAATCTGCTTTTTCACATAGTACTACTCATAATCTTTAAATCATCATTTTACATAATATTACAACCAAAGTACCATGTTTTATTTAATCTTTCCCCTAAAGTTAGACTTTCTGGGTATTTCTAATTTTCCAGAATATTAAATAATTTTCAAATATATGTAGTTGCATAAAGTTTTATCTCATATTCTTATTTATTTTCATAGGATAGGTTATAGAAATTGGATTTATTTGATCAAAGGGTATGAATATTTCTGAAGATCCTGACACATATAGCTTTAGAAAAAAATTCTAAATGGAAGGCACTTCCAGTGAGGACAATAAATACCAACTGGAGAAAAAAGCCATCATCTGAATATGGCCCTCAAGTCCAAACAATAGACACAAGGTAGATGACCATATCTTGATAAAGAAAAGCATTCTTGTTCTTATTCAAATGATTCCAGGCTATAAAAAAAAAAAAAAAGAAAGAAAGAGAAACAAGGTGAGTAAACTTGACTTGATTAATAATCCATAATCCAAGTAGCAACTTAAACTTATAGTTTATATGCAAAACATGATAGAATAGGAAAATATCTACTTGAAACTACCAGGAAAGGTCTTATACATTATATGTTGTTAAACAAGGTATAAGATGTCTCATTCGTGATTTCTCTTTACTCTGGACTTGCTGGATAGGTTTAGCAGTTCCCACCATAATTAAATTAACGTTAATATTTTAGCAGATGAAGCAGAAGTAATTTCAATAGGATAAAGACATATTTCTCTTCTTCAAAACCACTCACTAATGACTCAATATAAAAAAGGATTATTTGAATGTAGCAGCATTCAAAAGAGAAATTATATCACTGGGATTAGGTTGTGAGCCTTCGACTATTTTATGAACAGGGACATTCTCAATAAATGGTAAGATTTCTTTGAGCTTTGAGTTATTTCTACATAGAAACATTGCTCATTTAAAACACCTGTGGTGTTTTCACCATACAACATGGAACGTGATTTTATAGTTATTCCATCGATTCAATCCACTTAGATAAGCCAACAGACACATCGGAATATTAGAAAAAATTGAGGTATTAGAGGTTGAGTAAACATGAGGGCAGTAGGAATAGAAAGAAAATGATGGAATTCTATAATCCTTCCAACAAGATCCATTGAGTCCTGGACAGTGGGGGTAAAATGGAGGAGGTACAGGTGCCAGTGGGGTTCTGTTACCTGGATGATGACTGAATAGGTTCCACACAGTATCTTGGACAACTGAATGACTACTCTGACGAGGCAGACAATCACTTGAAGACCACTGAGAGCTATGAGAATAGAAAATAAGATGATGTTCCACTCCACTACATGTGCTGGTTCCAGGCACTGAATCCATACGCTAGAATCTGTAAGGAAACTGAGAGAGAGGAAGGAAATGGTCAACATGATGTATGGCCAAGCCTAAAGACTTGGTCCAAGGAAGAAGGCTACAAGTTTTCATATGTTTGGGAAATTAAGATACTGATATATGATTAAAAAACAATATTATTAAATGTGAATGCATATATAAAATTATTCAGGCACACAATTGAACACGTAGTATGCACAGCACAGGGCTATGCTTATTAGGAACATGGTGCCTGCCTCAGACAATTCTAATTCACTTAGGAGGCGAGATGCATACTGAAGAGTTTCAACAGCAATGAAAGGCCTCACATGTCAATACCAAGAGAGGTAGAGATTGCCCATTTCCCAGGAGTCCAAAGTTAGCCTAGGCTATCAGGGACAGGGCTGAGCTAGCACTGGATATAAAATCACACAGGTGGTAAAAGAGCAAAGAGAAATGATGCTATTATTCTTAGACTCTGTCCCAAAGCCTTTTAGAACAATGGTTCTCAAATTTGAGCATACATCAAGATTATCTGGAAAGCTTGTGAAAATGCAGATTGCTGGGTCCCAGCCTAGAGTTTCAGATTCAGAAGGTCTGGATGGGGTGGAGACTTTGTGTTTCTATGTTCCCAGGTGATGTTGATGCTGCTGGTCTGGGGTCCACTGTGTGTTCTGCAGCTCTTAAAAAGATTGAGATTATGAGGTGGAAAAGCAAAAGACTGAATGGTTTAATCAGTCTAGCGTAGCACAGGATTTTGAGAATTAAACCACCTCCACGTTTAAGATAGTCTTAAAACCATGCTGAATTATCCTGTCTTTTGCCCACTTCCAGGTCAGCTATGGCCCTTAACATTTCTCCAAGAGTGACACTCTCTTTGTTGAACTAAATGGAAAGTAAAAACTGGTCTCCTCAAAAAAAAAAAAAAAAAAAAATCCCCCCCCACAAAAACAATCAAGCCCAGTTACAGGGCAGAGCTGTTTGTAAATATCTTGTTGATAGCAAGATGTCTTTTTACAAAACAGAAATTCAAGCAACCTTGGTGCCAGCCAAGTGGTCCTTAACTCTCTCTTTCCTCCCTTTCTTTATTTCTTATTCTCTATGCTCTGGGACATTCAGAGGCACTCTGAGAATTTCTTGGTATTGTTAACGGACCTTAGGTCTCAAGGGATAAACAGCACTGAATATGGAGTCAGAACTCCTGGATCTGTAGGATCTGGGGCCAGGGATTTTACCTCTTTGATCTGGGCAATGGGTATAAAATATCTAACCCTAG
Source organism: Phocoena sinus (assembly GCF_008692025.1). Taxonomy (NCBI): domain Eukaryota; kingdom Metazoa; phylum Chordata; class Mammalia; order Artiodactyla; family Phocoenidae; genus Phocoena; species Phocoena sinus. Next base: position 29,251,824 of record NC_045766.1, read on the forward strand.
GGTTATTGTGAATATTTGATGAGACGTATGTAAAAATGCTTTGGAACCTATAAAGCACAATACAGATGTAATTTCCTGTTATCATTTCCTTAGACCCACTTCATACACCCTCCTACTCCTAACTCAGTCTCAGATCCTTACTCTAGACTGTTCCCAGTATATACTCTGCACAGATCATCCAACACTTTAAAGCAAGATGCCTTGCAGGATTTCTCTTTTTCTCCTAGGATACGGTCCTATTTATTCTTCTTGTATCAATGGAATGAGTCATAAATGCACTATCAGGGTTCTGGAAAGGAATAGAGAAATTTGCCCTGATACTCATTCTCTCCACAATTTCTGTACATCGTTCTAACAAAACATATACTTCGTTATGTTGTAATTCTATCTATAGCTATATCTGTATATCTGGTTCCTCACTACACAGTGTACTGTGAGAACTCTGTTGTGATTTATGCATCTCTAAATGGCCATGTCTAAGGCCTAAGGCAGTGCCTGGGGCATTGCAAAGATCAACAAATGCTGGTTGAATGAAACTGATGCAGGATCCTCGCTGGTCACCATGCCAGTGGCTGAACTTAATGGCTGAACTTGCTGTCAACTTGGCAGATGGAAGACCATCATGTGGTATAGAAGGTTATGCAAAGTAATGATTTTAATAATAAAATCTGGCATGTCGAGAATTTATTAAATCTAAGCTGTGCTTTACTTCTGTTTAATTTTCAGTTCTGTGAGGTAGGAATGATTATTATCTCCAGTTTACAGAGGCTCAGAGATATCCAGATATTTGTCTAAGGCCATACAGTTTGTAAGTCGGAGACGGGAGACTTCAGCCCAGATCTACAAGCACTGAAGCTCTGTGCTCTAAGGGCAATGTTCATTCTAAGGCTTCCATCTCAGCAGAATGTTCTGTCAAATCTGTGTGAGTTTCTAGAGGGAAGTGAACCTGTGTAATTTATCTTTGATTGTCTAGCACCTAATCCAAGTCAGGGACATAGTAGGCGCTTAATAAATATTTGTTGAATAAATGTACACATGAAGAGGTGATTTGGGCAATTTTCAGCTGATTTGTTCAACATTAACAGCTGTTCCACCTTGCATTCACCAAGCCTTGGAAACTTCTTTAGGGGCCCAGAAACTTAGCTTCCCTTCATGGCCTCCAATTTTTCACCTCTAAACACTTTTATAGAGCTGGAATCAGGTGAATACAAATATCTAGGGCAACTTTAAAGGAGGAATGAAAAGGCATGTGGGCAGCCTGAGATTCCTGCATTGAAATTGGAGGCTTACTTGTTTTGGGGGTGGGGAAAAGTTCAGGGGCTGGTGGCATAAAGAACGACTCTTTGTACACAGTGGGACTTTCTACATTAGGGTCCCCTTTCCTGAGCCCTTTCAATCCCAAAGGAGTGTCTCCTTCAAGTGTTCAGAAAGACCTGAATTAATTTTCTAGGTTCTCCTGACCTGAGGGAGAGCTCTGCTCACAGCATGGGGTACCTCGTGGACACTTGAGAATAAAGGCAGCTATGGGCACAGAAGCAGTTGTGCTGTGCAGGCTGAGGTGAGCAGGTAAAACTCCAAATGGATGTGGGCTTTGAACAATAGAGCCAGCCATGGGGATTTGAGAAGAAAGTGTAACTTCCCCAGGGAATGGTACCGACACTCCTTCATTTTATTCCATTGGAATTGTCTGTGCAGTACAAGACAGGGAGAGATTGAGTAGATCTTCTTGTATCTCTGTCTGGGCCCTGCTCCCTCCCGAGCTGGTAGGGCCATGAGCCAGCACAATGCCAGTGTGAGGCATTCTGTGATCCAGGACTGGGTCCCTCAACGCTTGACTGAACTACCAGCCTTCGGAGCAAGGCTACCCTTAGGACTCTTGTTCAGTACATGCTCCATAAGCTCTTGGCTCCTTCCACAAAATCCTGCACCTACTCATGTCCCTGGATCTCACTTGGCTGCCCACCTTGCCTGGTTCTACCTCCGCGTGACCCCAATTGTATAGCTCCGGATGGCACCATCCAACGGCATTGTGATTCTCTCCCAGCCAAGCCCTTTCACATCTGTAACAGACTCCATGTCCAGCCTGGCCACAAAACAAGACTGACTTCCCAGAGCCACCCAAGCCCCAAGCTCCAGCAATTACCAGACCCCAATAACGACGAAGCCCTGTTCTGCAGTACGGCAGAAACACGCCTTTCATTCGGAAATGTCCACGACAGCCTTAAAATAGTGAATGCATGTGACATTAAAAGACTGGAGAAAAAAAAGATCTAAACAGAGTTCAGTGTAGGAACCAACTGGTCTGGACATTAGTAAACTATTAGGAACATTCTGGACTAAGGTAGACACAGAACCGCTAAGTGATCATGGAAAATAAGTATAGGCATGCAGCCAGGTGTTTCTGACTTTCAGACCTCCTCCCAAATCAGGGAATTATTCCTTACCGTCCTGCAGTGCCTTCAAAGGCATACTCCCAGCCATCAGGGGTGCGGCAGTAAGGGCCCTGAAGAAGGCCCAAAACAGATATGACCAGGCAGTATCCAGAGAAAGCAATTCCAAGGGCAGAAAAGATCATCGACAGCAGTGTCTAAATTAAACATAGAAGGAGGTTAGTGCCATAGAATGAGACAAGGGGATATTGTGAATACGTGATCAGATAGGTAACTTCCCCAGTCATCCAAGCCTACTGCAGCCTGTGTAATAACAAATGCCCACAGAAAAAAAGGAAACATTTAATCCAAACCCACTTGATCTTAAAAATAAGTTTTTAAATGATATTTTTCTTTGGCATTCCATAGAGAAAATTAGTTGATTTACTAAATTTCTCCCCTTTTTTTCTGGAGCTTTGATATTGAAATAATGATCAACTCATACATAAATGCAATGAAAGGATGTGATCAATCAATCTATACTTCTTTATTGAAGACAGGTTATTTTCTAGGTAGGGTGGGTTCTCTAAGAATCAAAATCTATGATCCTTGTTTTTCTCTTATGAAGATGATATTTGAATATGTTCTCATGCAGGAATATGTGGGGAAATATCATGTGTTAGCCTAGATGGTCATGTTTATACTCAAGTGAGCATGGGATTGAAGGGGAGGTGGGTATTTTCATTTGAGTAGAAAGAATGAGCAATGTTCACCGCCAGATCCGTACAAGCTAAGTTGTGAGACTAAGGAGATTGATCTGATCTAAAAGGGATTCCTACAGATGAGTAGAGGGGAGAAGCTTGGCATGGTGCTAAAACTGAGAAAGCAGGGCTAAGGGATAAGACACAATCCAGCCCTTATATCACTTATAACATGAGTGTAACTTGGGAGATCCAGGCAGAAGGTGGCCTTGGATGCTGGATCAAGGAGACTGGACTTCATCCTTCAGAGTAAGTGGATTTTTCTCCCACAGCCTTGGATTAAAATTTTTTTTCAAATCTACAAAAAAGTTGAAAGTATAGTACCTTTTTCTTAGACTCAACTTTTGTGACTATGCTACCATTTTTGCTTGCTCTCTCTCTGTATGTATATGTACATCGACAAACACATATATTTATTTACATTTTTGTCGCTTAACCATTTGAAAGTAGGTTGCGGACATTGGGATATCTCACCCCTAAACGCACCAGCACTTATGTCCCAAGAATAAAGATATTCTATTATTCTGCAATTGTTATTCCTTTTTTGTACAGGATCCAACGAAGGTTTAGGCACAAGTTTACATCTCTTTGGTTTCCTTTAATCTACACTAGTCTTGCTGCCTTTTTTCTTTCAGGATATTAAATTGTTTTTAAAGAATCCCAGCCAGTTGTCTTGTAGAAAGTCCCACGTTCAGGGCTTTTCTGATTGTTTCCTCACAATTGGACTTGGATTAAACACTCTGACGAGAACATGTGGGGCTTCCCTGGTGGCGCAGTGGTTGAGAGTCCGCCTGCCGATGCAGGGGACACGGGTTCGTGCCCCGGTCCAGGAAGATCCCACATGCCGTGGAGCGGCTGGGCCCGTGAGCCATGGCCGCTGAGCCTGCGTGTCCGGAGCCTGTGCTCTGCAACCAGAGAGGCCACAACAGTGAGAGGCCCGTGTACCGCAAAAAAAAAAAAAGAACATGTGATTGGCATGGGTACATTATGGGCCTCTCACTTCTACTGATGATGCTAAATTTGATCTCTTGGTTAAAGTGGTGTCCTTCAGATCTATAAATGTCCATTTTCTACTTTGCTATTAGGAAGGCATTTGTGAGGTAATACTTCGAGACTGTGTCATATCTTGTTCCCTAAAGACATGTCAACAGGTGGATTTAGCATCTACTGATGACCCTCATGTTCACTGATCACCGATTATCACAATAAGCGATTGTAATGTACTGCTTTTCTAATTTTTCATTTCTCCTGCATTTGTAAGTTATCATTTTTCTATACAGAAGAACTTCTATTTCCCATTTCTCTCCTCTGCCCCTCTCTTTCTGTAATATTGTGGACGCATGGATTTTCTAATTCATTATGTTATAACTCATAATTGTTATTATTCCTTTCGATGCTCAAATGGTTCAAGGGAACCCTTGAACATCCTTGAACAAGGAACATCCCTTCAAGTCAATTCCTGTACCCTTCAACATACTCCTATCATTCTTTGAACACTTCCTTGCTTCCTGGCACAAGATGTCCCAAGATCAGTTTGAATTTATGCTGCCTTAGACCTGGAATAGCTCTTTTTCTAACAAGCCGTGGAATTAGTTTTTGAGCAAGGAAGTGACATGAACCAATAAATGATTTTGGAAAATTACTCCGGCAGTGGTGGCACACCAGCCAGAAGTGAGAGAGCCCCCAGATAAGAATTCCATGTGGAGAAAACATCAAGTTGTGGCAACAAAGACACACACTGGACAAAAAGACATTGAGGAGGAAATGAGTAGCTGGAGATGGGCTGAAAAAAATTCCAGAGTTTGGGACTTGAGTGAAAAGGAGACAGAAATAGGGATGCCGAGAAAAGCAGTATTGTTTGGGAGAAAATTTAATTTAGTTTAAAAAATGTCGATTTCGAGTGAGAGTAGGATGGCCAAACAGAAACATGCAGTGGTCAGTTGATAAATTCAAAAGCTGAGACCAGAAAAAGAACAAAAAACCTGCAAGTTTTGGAACAAAGTTTATATCAAATTATATTTCTTTGCTTGGAGTTATTTTATAAATGTAACATCAATACATGATCATTATGGAAAATCAGAAAAAAAGTATTTTTAAAACACAAAGAAGGAAAGAACAATTATGCTTTTTTCCTATTTGATACTAGTAATCTCATTGGCAACTTCACATATGATGGAAAGCTCTTTCAAGTTATGTTTTCATATTGATTGTTAATAGAGTTTTGCCTTGTCATGGGATGAGATAAATAGTTTTTTTTTAACAGTAGATTTTCTGTTAGTTTATACTTTGTAAAAAAGTATTTACCTATTTGCCAGTGTCATCTTTGAAAAAGGAAGAAGGACGTTTTCAAAAGATTGAGCTCCTTATTTACCAAATGGCCTTAAGCAGTTTGCTGGAAAGATCAGTGAAGAATTTCTCCATTTGGTGAATTTACAGCCATAGCATAATATATATATGTATGTATACATGTATAAATTACAATCTAATGAGTGGATACAATTGCACAATCGAAGTAAGCCTCAAAATAAAGTGGGAATAAGAGTCTCTCTGAGTCACAGTGTCATTGTCCGTAAAACGTAGATGATGTAGATGGTTACAGCGCCTACATAATAGGGCTGTTTCAAAAATTAAAGGATACAATGCATATAAAAATTATTTGAAAAGTGAAAAGCATAATCAAAATATTATCTATTATTTCAAGTGCCCTTATTTGGCCAGTATTTGTTTTCCAGTGATAACAACCCACAGAATGTTGGCAGAAGATGCAACACCACAAAGGAATGGGGTTCAGGTCGTGCTGCTCCAAAACATGGCATCTTGGCATACTAATATCTTAAGCCGAAGAAGTTTGTGGAAATGGCAGAAGAGGGAAGTTCACTCTAACCTCCCCGACCTTCTCACCCTTCTTCCCTGAAACAGGTCATAAAACGCCCAGGTGAAAGATACCCTCCCTGCACCTGGAGGAAGGAAAACATTCTTATTACCAGAGACTAAAATTTGGGGCCAAGAACTCTGTATAAATAAGTGTTGTTTAACTAAACCTTATTTTCCTAGTTACTTCTTCACCTTTTTCTATTCCTAACCCAAATCTGTCTTGTCAATTCTTCACAAAGTTCTTATTTCTTTATCTAAAAAGTTTAGGTGCTTCCTGCTCTAGTCACATCTTCAGGGTCTTCATTCTCTTGTGAAATCACACATGTACATGTAAAAATTCAATAAAATTTGTATGCTTTTCTCATGTTAACCTGTCATCAGATTAATTTTCAGACCCAACCAGGGACCCAAAGAGGGTTGAGGAAACTTTTTTTCTCCTCTACAAAATGAATCTTAGATGACCTAAATTTCCATTCCAGAGCTTCAGAAGTTACAAACTGGTGCAGACTCAAATCTGGCCTGCAAGATGTGTTTTATTTAGTTTCAATGAGAATTAATTGCCAACATTTTATAGTTGTGAAGTTTTATTTAAAACTCCATATTTCTACTTCCTATTGAAAATTGAGAATTATTGCCCAATATCGTAGTGGTAGCAATTGGCTGGACCTGAGTAGCAGCTCCCTCTCTTCCTTAAATAGAAAATTTGCTCTAATGTCTACATATTTCACTGCCATCAGCTATTTGGCATCTGGGGGCATATCAGTTAGGACCCCTATCCTAGAGCATACTTTTTTTTTTTTTTTTAAACATCTTTATTGGGGTATAATTGCTTTACAATGGTGTGTTAGTTTCTGCTTTGTAACAAAGTGAATCAGCTATACATATACATATGTTCCCATATGTCTTCCCTCTTGCGTCACCCTCCCTCCCACTCTCCCCATCCCACCCTTCCAGGCTGTCACAAAGCACCGAGCTAATATCCCTGTGCCTTGCGGCTGCTTCCCCCCAGCTATCTACCTTACTACGTTTGTTAGTGTGTGTATGTCCATGACTCTCTCTCGCCCTGTCAAAACTCACCCCTCCCCCTCCCCATACCCTCAAGTCCGTTCTCCAGTAGGTCTGCGTCTTTATTCCTATCTTACCCCTAGGTTCTTCATGACATTTTTTTCCCTTAAATTCCATATATATGTGTTAGCATACGGTATTTGTCTTTTTCTTTCTGACTTACTTCACTCTGTATGACAGACTCTAGGTCTCTCCATCTCATTACAAATAGCTCAATTTCATTTCTTTTTAAGGCTGAGTAATATTCCATTGTGTATATGTGCCACATCTTCTTTATCCATTCATCCGATGATGGGCGCTTAGGTTGTTTCCATGTCCTGGCTATTGTAAATAGAGCTGCAATGAACATTTTGGTACATGACTCTTTTTGAATTTTGGTTTTCTCAGGGTATATGCCAAGTAGTGGGATTGCTGGGTCATATGGTAATTCTATTTGTAGTTTTTTAAGGAACCTCCATACTGTTCTCCACAGTGGCTGAACCAATTCACATTCCCACCAGCAGTGCAAGAGTGTCCCCTTTTCTCCACACCCTCTCCAGCATTTATTGTTTCTAGATTTTTTGATGATGGCCATTCTGACTGGTGTGAGATGATATCTCATTGTAGTTTTGATTTGCATTTCTCTAACGATTAATGATGTTGAGCATTCTTTCATGTGTTTGTTGGCATTCTGTATATCTTCTTTGGAGAAATGTCTATTTAGGTCTTCTGCCCATTTTTGGATGGGGTTGTTTGTTTTTTTGTTATTGAGCTGCATGAGCTGCTTGTAAATTTTGGAGATTAATCCTTTGTCAGTTGCTTCATTTGCAAATGTTTTCTCCCATTCTGAGGGTTGTCTTTTGGTCTTGGTTATGGTTTCCTTTGCTGTGCAAAAGCTTTGAAGTTTCGTTAGGTCCCATTTGTTTATTTTTGTTTTTATTTCCATTACTCTAGGAGGTGGGTCAGAAAGGATCTTGCTGTGATTTATGTCATAGAGTGTTCTTCCTATGTTTTCTTCTAAGAGTTTGATAGTTTCTGGCCTTACATTTAGGTCTTTAATCCATTTTGAGCTTATTTTTGTGTATGGTGTTAGGGAGTGATCTAATCTCATACTTTTACATGTACCTGTCCAGTTTTCCCAGCACCATTTATTGAAGAGGCTGTCCTTTCTCCACTGTACATTCCTGCCTCCTTTATCAAAGATAAGGTGTCCATATGTGCGTGGGTTTATCTCTGGGCTTTCTGTCCTGTTCCACTGATCTATCTTTCTGTTTTTGTGCCAGTACCATACTGTCTTGATTACTGTTGCTTTGTAATATAGCTAGAGCATACTTTGAAAGAACCAAGCAGAAAATCCAGGGAATCCTCTCTCCCTTCCTCCTGCTCTTTCCACTGAGATGCCAGTCATCTCATCCAATGTTGACTATGACAGTGTCCAGACTCTACGCTATTTCTAGCATCCATTTGTGCTGGAGATGCTAATAATAAGTTAAGGCAAATTGAACACGTGGATTTTTATTAGATACTTAACGGTACAAACATTTCTTTTCTAGAAATTCCCTGAGTACATAGGTTAAAATTTACCTGAATCCATTGCTTCACCTAGACCATTTTGAAAGCTTTTCTGTAGTATAATACCAACAGTTACTGGGGGATGTTTGATTCAACTGGTTAAGAAAGTAGACTCTCACACACACACACACACACACACACACACACACACACACACAGGGAGAGTATTTTGGTCTTCTAATTCTTCCCCACTATGGGCACAATGGTGAATTAAACAACGAATTTAATCTTCCAAAAGCAGCAGTCAAATAAAGTAAGCCATACCATCTTGGCCACATATTTAAATGTAATTGCACCTCGGACCAACTAAGTCAGAGTCTCTGGGCGTGGGATTCTAAGGCCAAGCTCCCAGATCATTGCAATGTGCAGACAACATGTGGAACCACTGCTGCAAAGAATGCCTCCCAGACCTCTGGCAAAGCTCCTCCTGGTTAATGAATCATATTCTCTTTGAGTCACAGGTGACTCATCTATAAAACAGGAGTAGCAATGATATAATTCATTGGGTAAATGTGAACAAACTATGAAGTGCTATGCAAATACGAATAAATGATGATGACAGGAGGAGGGGGAGGTGGATGATGGTGGAAATACAGGAACCCAGTGCCTGTGTGTTGAGCATAGGTTTAGCAAATGTGGTTGTATTGTTCTCTCTTGACTCTATTGTAATTATCTTTAAAGTTCTAGCTTTAAAAATGTACATCGTATATACCCAACTCTGAGATAAATCTAATGCTGTGTGAAAGAAGCCAGATACAGAAGACAAATACTGTAGGATTCTATTTATATAAAATACAAACTAATCTATAATGACAAAAAGAGATCAACAATTATCTTTTGGGGGTGACGAAAATGTTCCATATCTTGACTATGATGCTAGTTTCATGGGTAGAGTCAACTGTCAAAACTCATGGAATTTTACACTTTTAATGGATGGCATTTATTATATGTAAATTAGTCTTCAATAAAGTTGATAAGGGAAAAAATAGACTCACAGAAACCCAGTTCGGAAAAGGTAATCTTATTTTCTAATTTCATGTATCTTTAAATATTGAATTGCTAGAAGAATATCAGTAGAACAAAAGTGGAGGAAAACGGTAGACAAAATAGATAATATTTGGAGGAAACTCTTGGGCTCTGAACTGAAAGGATGATGGAGAGGGTACAATAGTGTCAATATTTTCACGTCCCCAAGTGAGAGGAAAGAAAGCCAGAGCACACTCAACCATCCTCAAAACACTATTGTTCTTACCATGTATTTTTTGCTGCAGTTTTCACTCTGGCAACATTTATAGTTGTTATCATTCTCCAGTACAAGAAGAATTGCTGCTACTATAAGCATCTACAGTAGGGAAGAGAAAAGATATCAGAAATGGAATACTAGTTTGCAGTCATGCTCATAATCAGAGCACAGTGTTTCAGAGCGTAGACTCTGGGATCAGGTAGCTCTGGGTTCAAATCCCACTTCTGCCACTTAATATCTGTATGCACTCCAGAGTCCTTTCCTACAAAACGATGCTGAGAACTCACCTCTTGGGGTTGTTATGAGCTATTGTACGTAAAATTTTGAATAGTGTGCTTGATTCATAACATGTGATTGATAAATGTTAGCTGTTATCATAGTTATCAGTTATCAAGAGCTAATGATTGAGGAGGGGCAAATGGTACGGACATGAGAATAGCACCCTCTGCAGCAAGCACGCACTTCTCACTGACTCAGTTGTGGAGGACAAAGGAAAACCATTCACCAGACTTTGCCATTTGCCAGCCTCTTTCTATTTACTGCCCTCTGGGAATCCAGGTGAAAGGTATGGTTACTCTGAAACTAAATCTCTTAATCCAAAATAAAGTAAATTCAATGTCCCCGAGTATTCAGATCATCTTAGATTCAGATTTTCCAGTGGGTTTTGTCTGTATGAAGCCAACAAACTGGGAGAATTCAGTGTATTCTACTTCCCTTTCTTGGTATCTGGGAGAAAGGGCTCAAGTTCAGGAAAGAACATGGATTTCTTTACTATTGGGTTGGCCAAAAAGTTTGTTCAGGTACAGAAAAATCCGAACTATCTTTTTGGTCAACCCAAGATTATAGTCCTTGGTTTGGGCAGGTATGGACTGTGAATTGCTTCTGGCAAATTCTCCACCTATCCTTTCCTTCCACTGTTCAGTACTGAATCTTGTAGTTGAGTTCATTGTTATTTTACTCCTTGTAGTGAATATTTCCACTTTCCAAATTCCTTCAGCCATCATTTATTTATCTATCCATTTAATTATTTATCTATATTCCTCTCCTTTCTCCAAAAAGGATTTGACCTTGAAAGAATATTTTTCAAGAATTCCTAGACAGTGAAAACTAGAGAATAGGTTCTTCTTACAGTTTTAAATTTTACATGGAATATAAGCAAACAGTCTTACATTCTCCTCCTTTCAACACCATTAATTAACACAATTTTAAAGAGATTCTGGTTTAACTTTAGTAATGTCTTGCAAATCTTCCACTTATTACAATTATATATTGAGAGAAACAATGACAAGATAAGCCACAATAAACCAGGTGCAGTAACCAGCCTCATTACAATATTGTTAGAAATAATTAGACCTAGATCCTAGAGTCCTGTGCCAAAGGAGAAACACAGGCATAGCCCGTGTTTAAAGAGAAATTTCTCTCCCTTTTTGTTGTAAAATATAGCTGCAATACAGAGGGCTCAAGAATAATGGAGGAAAATTACCCCAAATACCACTACTCTCACATGTTTTTAAGTATGTACTCCCACATGTGTATATTTTACATAATTTCAATCATAATGTATTCACAATTTTGTAATATCTTTTATCACTTAATATAAAATAACATGTGTTTTCCATGTTGCTACATGTTCATAACTACAATTTTCATCCTTTATAAAGTGAATGGACCATAATCTATTTTGCCATGTCTATGCTAGGATGCTTCTAGTTTTTTGCTATTATAGATAATGCTGCCACAAACATCTATGGATACATTTCTTTCCTTATTCTGGATTATTTCCTCAGAATGTATGCTCAGGTTTAAGATTACCAAGTCAAAAGACATAAGCATTTTCATGGATCTTAATATATCATATGAAAAATGTCTCCCAAAGGCTTGCATTTATTTATAGTACCACCACCAACAGTCATTATGTACCTAGCACATAGCACCTTCAGCAGCACTGTGTATTCATATTTCAAAGTTTATTAATTTAACGTGCAAAATGACAAATAAATGAAACTGCTTTCCAACGTATTTATTCAAATATTATAATAATTAAACACCCACAGAGATGTAGAGATAGATTATAATGGATTTTCTTTTTTTTTTTTGCATTCTTGTTGGTATAGAAAGCTTACAGTACACAGTGTGTTTTTTTTTTTTAGAAATGATATGATCAGGAAAAACTTCTTTTCCTCTGAGTTGCCCACATGATTTACTATCAGTTTGTTTTTAAAGAGCACAAAGTCGTCAGAAAAACATCCGTGGATTCTTACTATGGATACTTTGATTTAGTTTTCATCAACACCCACCCAAAGACATTGAGTAACTTGTTTTAAGGTCTCATGACACAAATGACAGAGCTTAGACTGGAACTCAAGTTTGTCTGAATCTTCAAATCTCTGCTTTTCCCACTGTCTTAATACCACTCCAAGCTAGAGAAATCCTGAGTACAGACAGAAAATCCTTTCTAGGAAAGAGCAATGCCACTGGAGATTAAATAGCATAAGTGGACACACAGCTTTCACGAGGATATGCTATTTCTATAGGCCAGTGTCCCACCAACTTTCATTAGGACTAATTTCCCGCATTGCTGGAGCTACATAAGTAAGCAGCTTACTGAAAACAAAGCTACCCTCCAAGTCCTTATGGACTACCTGCCTTTTCACCCCCATCCATCTTCCAAACCCAAACCAAGGATTAGAAGAATGATTTTTCCATGATTCATCATTTTCACTAGGAACAAGTTCATGCTTAGTAAAAACTCCCCCTTCTGCAATCCCAAGTCTCCAAAGTCACACTTACCATAATACCTGAGAAACAGATTCCTTCAAAATACCAGACGTAGTTGGTGAGTTTATTGCTGGATGCATAGGAAGCTTGCCCATTGGGGAAATACAATAATATGTTTACAATTATACTCCAAAGTGCAAGAGGAATCAGCAGACTACTCAGGCAGCTTCCACATTTCCAAGACCCCATGTTACCCTGCTCAGAACCTGCAGGAGATTTCAAGAGTGTAGAATTACATCAAGCCTGTTTTTCTTCCTTACCTGTCTCCCCCCTGCCCCCTCCCCGAGATTACCTACCACTTTCTGGGTCAGAGCCCTTCAGTTCATATTCATGAGGAGTCCAGGACTCGGACAGAACTGCAGCCTGCAATCTGTCGGTGTGGAAATAGTGGTTTACTGTTTGGAGAACAATAGACAAAGATCAACGGCTGAAAAGCTGAGCTGGTCTTCATCCTGTGCCAAAGGAATGTGGTGTTTTTACTGCTTTTTAAAATAAGTCATTTTCCTCTGGATTAGAGCACTCAAGACTGAATCCTGGGCATGTTTGCAGAAGGAAGTTGGAGGGGGGTGGCTGGAATGGAGTCTGGCAAATTTCACCCCACAGTGGACAGGGAGGTTAAAGAGAAAACTACCAAGGGATCTTATATTGGCACCGGATGTGCGTTTTGCTCAAATATTCTGACTTTATGTATCTGTTTTTTATTCAGTGTTCTTTATTGTATGCTCACTATTCACCAAGCACTGTTTAAACTGCAGGGGGCACAAAAAGGACAAAGAAAGGGAAAGACTGGTGAGTTAGGAAAACAAGACATCACAGTTGATGAGTTTATTGTTATAAGACTGGTACTGCTTTCCTCTAAAGAGTTCACATCTATTATCTCTACCTCGCAATAAAATAATAACAGGAATAAATTCATATCTCTTACTGCCTAGGAAAAAGAGGTAAAAGAATTTGGGTAATTTGATTAAGACTTTATGAGTAATAAGTTTGAAGTGAATTTAGGAATTCTCCCTTCCAAATTATTATTATTTTTTAAACATCTTTATTGGAGTATAATTGCTTTACAATGGTGTGTCAGTTTCTGCTTTATAACAAAGTGAATCAGCTATATGTATACATATATCCCCATATCTCTTCCCTCTTGCATCTCCCTCCCTCCCACCCTCCCTATCCCACCCCTCTAGGTGGTCACAAAGCACCGAGCTGATCTCCCTGTGCTATGTGGCTGCTTCCCACTAGCTATCTATTTTACGTTTGGTAGTGTATATAAGTCCATGCCACTCTCTCACTTCGTCCCAGCTTCCCCCTCCCCGTGTCCTCAAGTCCATTCTCTACTCCCTTCCAAGTTATTGCCCTAAATTTAAAGAGCTACAGATCCCTGTAGTTCTGATGACATAAGGAGAAGATTATGGGAAGGAATCTTGGCACTAATATGTTAAAGATAATGTAGACAGTGGTGTAAAGAATTCAAGGGTTGGAAAGCAACTATACTCCAATGAAAATTAATTTAAGAAAAAAATAGAATTCAAGGGTTGGGAATTCCCCAGCGTTCCAGTGGTTAGGACTCTGTGATTTCACTACCGAGGGCCCGGGTTCAGTCCCTGGTTGGGAACTAAGATCCCACAAGCTGCGTGCCACAGCCAAAAACGAAACAAAACAAAACAAAAGGATTCAAGGGTTGCCTGACCTCATTGCCACTTTCTGCTGGCAACCTCAGAACCCTGCTTAACTTAACTTTCTCAAGTCTCAACTTCCTAAGTTGTGAAATGGGGATTAAAAAACAGTACCTTCCCCACAAAGATAATGTGTGGGTTAACAGGATTATGTGTGCAAAACACAGTATCAGGTGATAGAGAAGGAGCAGGCAGTAAATGGGAGCCGTCATTAATAATAAAAAAGCAGTTATAGGAACATCATGGTCAAAATGGTACAGAGCTCAGAAGTAAAGTCTGCTTATGTATTCCTCTCAATACCCAAAGAGTTTTGTATCATGAACCCTGAAAATCTTAACCCTAGAAGTATTTTTTTTTAATAAATTTATTTATTTATTTATTTATTTTGACTGTGTTGGGTCTTCGTTTCTGTGCGAGGGCATTCTCTAGTTGCGGCAAGCAGGGGCCACTCTTCATCGCGGTGCGCGGGCCTCTCACTGTCGCGGCCTCTCTTGTTGAGGAGCACAGGCTCCAGACGCGCAGGCTGAGTAGTTGTGGCTCACGGGCTTAGTTGCTCCGCGGCATGTGGGATCTTCCCAGACCAGGGCTCGAACCCGTGTCCCCTGCATTGGCAGGCAGATTCTCAACCACTGCGCCACCAGGGAAGCCCCGGAAGTATTTATATTTAATTTGTATTATCCTCCAGAAAGTATTAACACTCCATAACATAACTGCTTTTAATTCAAGGGAATAAAAATTTATTTTTACATGAATACTTTAAAATTGTATTATATTTTTTAAAAAATGGAGCTACTTGGAGCCACATTGGGATTCAAATAAAACAAACTAGAAACTAGTAGTCAAACTATGGTGGGTTCCAAAGAGGTTTCGTGGCACCCGCTAATGGATGTGATTTTTTTTTTCTTCCTGTAGTGTTTTTAGCAAAGTGCATCAACAAAGTCTGGTCACTAGATTCCGTACCCCCTCTCCCCAGGGACATAGAAGCAACCTAAAATCACATTTACTAGAGCTTTGGGGATGATGGGGAGAGCAACAACGTCTTTGGTTGAATATTTATTGAGCACCTGCTATGTGTCAGGCACAGTTCTAAGAGTTGGGGAGAGAGATCAGTGAACAAGAAAGTCCAAAATCCTTGCCCTCATGCAGCTTACATTCTACCATAGTGGAGACTAACAATAAAAAATATGTATAAGTAACACATATAACTTATCAGGTAGTGGTAAGTGTGGCTAAAATAAGTCAAGGAAGGACAAGCAAGAGTGCCAGAGAATGGGGCTGGGGATGTCATTTCTGTTGGGGTGGTCAGGGAAGATCTTGCTGAGAAGGTGACATGAGCAAAGAGCTGAAGGAAGCAGAGGGTGTGAGCCCTGTAGAGGACTTGGGGCAAAGCACTGTAGGCAGAGAAAATAGCAAGTGTGCAAAAGCACTGAGGTAGAATGATCCCCAGTGAGGAGACTACTGTCGCTGCAGCCAAGAGAGGGAGGGGAAGAGCAGTAATATCTGAGATTAGTTTTGAGTAGAAAAATGACACGTTAAAAGGCTCACTCTGGCTGCGGTGTTGTGATTAGGCTGTGAAGGGTATGGGTGAAAGAAAGGAGATGAAGCCATTTCACCAATCCAGGCTTCCCATGGGGGATAGTGGCTCAGACCTTGATAGTAGTAGCAGAGATGGTGAGAAAAGGCTGGATTCTGTCTATATTTTGAAGATAGAGCCAACAGTATGTGGTGACAGCTTGAATGGAAGAGAAAGAGAGGAGTCAAAGATGGCCACGTGGTTTGGGGCCTGGGCAACGGGAAGAAGGAAGTTGTCGTTTACTGAAATGAGCAAAACAGCAGGTTGAGCAGGTTGGAAGGGGAAGATGAGGTGGTCAGTTTCAGACATACCAAGTTCTGAGACACTTATTAGAAATCCAAGAGGAGATGCCAATTAGGCTGTCGGATACACAAATATGAAGTTCAGGGAAGAGGTCTGGGATGGAGTATGTGAGAGTTGTCAGTGTATACATGGTATTTAAAGACATGAAACACTATGCACGAATGAGTGTAGTTAGGAAAGAGACCCAAGGACTAGGTCCTGGGAAGTCCAGTGAATCGAGTTTGGGGACAAGAGGGGGAGTCAGCAAAGGAGACTGAGAAGTGGCCAGTGAGTTAGAAGAACGAAGAGCTTATCCTGGAAGTCGAGTTCCTAGTTGAGAAAGAAGTGATCAATTAGAGTTAAGGCTGCCTATAGAGCAAGTAATGTGGGAGGACTGAGAAATGGCTATTGGACTTAGCCATGTGGAGGTCATCAATGAGCTTGATAGGAGGACCTTTAGTGGTGGGACAGACATGAGTCTAACTGGAATGTGTTCATGAGAGAATGAGAAAAGAGGAATTGGAAACAGAGAGAAGAGGTAACACTTTTGGAGAGTTTAGCTGGAGGGAAAGTGGGAGTCCAGGGAAAAAGCTTAAAGGAAAAAATTATAGCACATTCCTATACTGATGGGAATATTCTTGTTGAGGGTTGGGAAGGGGAGGGGAGTGGAAGAGAGAAACTGGGGAGAATTGCTAGAGCTGTGTTCTTGAGTAAATGGGAAGCAGTGGGAGTGTGTGCACAGATGGAGGAGCTGGCCTGAGCTAGCAGCCTGGGCAGCTCTGTCTTAGGAACAGAAGGAAGACAGAGCATAAGGAATTGGAGGTGTGGGAACTTCTGATTGCTTCTGCTTTCTCAGTTAAAACCAGAAGCAGGCTTATCAGCTGAGAATGAAGACGGAGAGAGGATGTTACAGGTTCCGAGGGAGAGGAGAAGGTGTGAAACAGTTGCCTAGGAAAGCAGGATGGTGAACGGTCTAGAGAGATGGGGCAGATGCTGGCAGGCACTGAGGGCCCTCTTGAGGTCATGAATTTATAGTGAGACTAGGCAGCATGGTCAAGTGCTTTTCCCCGTGAAGTTCAACTGCAGAGGTGTGGGCAGAGAGTAGTAAGAAAGCTGGAATCAACCAGGATTGGGAGTTTGCCAGGCAAGTATCATAAAGAGAGGGAAGGGGACAAAGGAATCAAGAATATATATAAGAGAGTGATTATAGTGATGGACTGTGGAAGGAAGAAGGAGGGAAGTAAGGACAAAAGAATATGAGGGACAGTAAAAAAAGGGGTTGGATTTGTAGATTGTGTGTCCCAGTGTGGTTGAAGAATTACTGGTTTTGAATAGCAGAGAGATAAAGAGCTGGAAAGATGCAGATGTAAACTATTGCATATGGAATGGATAAGCTACAAGGTCCTACTGTATAGCACAGAGAACCATATTCAGCATCCTGTGATAAACCATAATGGAAAAGAGTATAAAAAAAGAATATATATATATATAAAACTGAATCACTTTGCTATACAGCAGAAATTAACACAACATTGTAAATCAACTATACTTCAATTAAAAAATGGAATCAAAAGAGATCTGGAAAGATAGAAGGCAGTGATTGGGAAGAAGGGATGCTGGAATTAGAGGTTAAGATGTTTCAGTAATTGGTGGAGACAGTCTAGAGGTATATTTTGGGCTGAATTTTGCTCCCTTGAAATTCATATGTTGATGTCACATAACCTCAGAATGTGACTATATTTGGCGAGAGGGTCTTAGCTAGAACAAGGCTGGTAGAGTGGGCCCTAATCCAGTCTGACTGATGTTCTTGTAAGAAGAAGAAATTTGAACACACAGAGAGATACCAGAGGTGCCTGTGCACAGAGACATAGGAGGACACAGCAAGAGGACAGCCATCTGCAAGCCAAGGAGAGAGTTCTCAGGAGAAACGAAACCTGCCAACATCTTGATCTTGGACTTCTAGCTTCCATCGATGTGAGAAAACACATTTCTGTTGATTAAGTCACCTATTCTGTGGTATTTTGTCATGTCATCCCTAGCAGACTAGTAGGTGTGACCATGGGAGTGAGTGGCCTAAGTAGGGTGGAAAGCAGGAGGATTGGAAGAAAGCAACTGAGACGGCTGGATATTGGAATGGTTCCTTGCAATGAATATTAAAATCAACTATTATAACAATGGTAGTTTGGGAGAGAATGACTGCATTTGGAGAGCCAGCTGCTAAACTCTTCAAGGAACCAAAGAAAGCAACCTTGAGGGAGAATGAACTGAGGGTGGGAAATGATCACAGTATCATCCAGCATTGAAATTTACAGTCTCTCCAGTCAATATTTAACCACCCCTCTCCCATCAACTTTTAAGCAAAGATGTTAAAAAAACTGAAACTGTTTAATTTGGCTTTAAATATTTCTCACCTTGAGACATCAGTCATAGAGATTCTAACAGGCAATGAAATAAGGTAAAAAGGAAGGGGGAGAACAGGATAATCTCTGAAGAGGGTAACTGGCTACCAAGAAACCCAGAAAGAACAGTGTTTTACCAACTTATTTGCAAGGTTCTAAGAGGGTTTAGTTGAGACTTCATAAGTTTTTATTGCCAATATTTTGTACTTTGGAGAGGAGTGATTAGGAATACCTTTTGTTAATGGGACTTCCCTGGTGGCACAGTGGTTAAGAATCCGCCTGCCAGTGCAGGGGACACGGGTTCGAGCCCTGGTCCGGGAAGATCCTACATGCCGAGGAGAAACTAAACCCGTGCGCCACAACTACTGAGCCTGCGCTCTACAGCCCATAAGACACAGCTACTGAGCCTGCGTGCCACAACTACTGAAGCCCACACACCTAGAGCCCATGTTCCGCAACAAGAGAAGCCACCGCAATGAGAGGCCCGCACACTGCAATGAAGAGTAACCCCTATTCGCTGCAACTAGAGAAAGCCCGTGCACAGCAACGAAGACCCAACACAGCCATAAATAAATAAATAAGATACAAAAAAAAAAAAAAAAGAATACCTTTTGTTAAAATTTATGGAGGGTAGAATCCTTGAGCAGTTCCCACCTATCAGTGCTGTGGCTTCCAGGAATTTTCAGTGTCAGTGACGTGAGCTCCAAATCAGGGCCCCCCTCAAAATAATCATGATAAATTGACATCTCTTGAGTATCTTTGTGCTAGGCACTGTGCTAGAAGCTTTCACATACATTAAAAACAAACAAAAAATAAATTTTCACTATGACACTAAACTGAAGGCATTAACTCCATTTTGCATGTAAAACAATGGATCTAATTTTTTAATCTTCCAGGAGCTAGAAGTTAAGCCCAAGATTTAAGACATATTCTTTGAACTCTTCCACCATGTTCACCCTGGCCTGACACACTTCTAGGCGTTAACTCCCTCTTCTTCACTGCAAATAGGTTTCAAGTTTAGATATTTGGATTCTTTGGTAGTGGCTGCCTACATTGCTATTTTGAAGACACACTGGTTTCAGTGGGAGAAATATACAGGCCAGATAAATTACTGATGTCTGCTGTGGAGACGGGGTCAGGGAAGGGAAACATGCATGACTAGTATATCCCAGTCTTGGTCAAGCCCCAAAAGATGTCTCTAATGATGCTTTCATGTCACAGATAGTTATGAAGATTTGGAGGGGCGTGGTGCAGTACCAAACACCATTTGGAAGACTGTTCAGCAAGGGTGACAGAAGTGAATGAAGAGGATATGACTGGCTGAAAAACTTGATAAAATTGTGAAAAGGGGCCGTAAGCAATTTCTTTATCTATGGTTATCCCATTAATCAGAGCATCTAATGAAGTCTCCCTGGACAATTTAAAAAATTACTTAATTTCCCTCCTAAGAAAACTCTTTCTTAACCTGCCTCCTGGAAAAAAAAAAAAAAAAAAAGATGTGTACTCATTAAAAACAAAAAACAAAAAACCTTCCTGAAGCCATTTGTCTCCAGTGAACTCCCGATTTTCTTGTCAAGGAATTCTTCCTAAATCAGGATTTTCGTGCTGGTCCTCCAGGAACCGGGAAGAGTCACTGGGCTGCTGTGCTTATTGGCTGCTTTTGGCCTTGGCTTCCTGTTCTCAACAGCAGAGCTGAGGAAATCCGCAGGATGCCTGCTACCAAGGGACAAAGTGACTCAAGAGGAAACACTCCACCTAAAATAGTCCTTGTGTACAGTCTCAGAGTCACTCTGGAATCAGAATTAATATATCATCCCGGAATTAATTCCATAGGTGGTTAGAAGTGGAGAAGAAGGAGGTAACTGAAAGAAGTTTATCAAAGAAAAAGATTTGCCGCAAAGATAAAAGCTGAACTGCAGAAAAGGCTAATATTCAGAAAGAGAGTTCATCCTGGGAGTTCAGAGTGGATGCATAGTGATTTCCCCCATTCACCGTGGGCACAAAGCTCTGATCCCGGTCCAACCTAGGGACCCACTGGGAGTGGATGTTTCCTTCAAAACACGGTAGGAAAGCAGCAGTAGAATAGCTACGTAAACAAAAATGGACCATTGGGATGCAGTCTCCTTCGTTTTTGTGTTTATAATTCTTTCTCTAGAATTATCTGGCCCAAAATGTGCATAGTGTGGCTAGATTCTAGATTTGTTTCCAACTAACAGTAAACATCTAGCATATTGCCTCCTGAGAGACGGGAAGTCATATACGATTCATACCCAAAGTTCCCTGAGCAATATTCTACATTTGGAATGACCTCTCAGACTCTTGTCGTACCTGCCCTTTACCCTCTTCTCCCTGACTCCCAGCCCTCTAGAGTCCATTTATTTATTCCAGCTCTTCACAGTGAAGAGAAACCATATTCCACCATTTATTCTTTAAATAGGTATTGAGCAATTACTACGTAGTGGGGAGACTTCTGAGGCGAAGAACACCCGTCCTTGCCCTCAAGATGCTCTGCTCAGAGTCCGATAGGGGAAATTCAAAAGTTCAAGAGCTTTGGAGTACAAAATATTGAATCTCCAATAGATTTAAGCATAGGCTTCTGGGAAGTACAAAAAGTCCCAGGAACTTTGAATGGAGCTGGGGTTTCACAGGAGATTCCTAGGAAGGGCAGGGACAGAACTGAGTCATCTAGCTTAACAGAAGCATGTAGCTGAGCAAGCTGAGACTCAGTCAAAGATAAATATACACTGGGGGATAAATGCAGTGTATAAAGCTCATTGGATCTTGGTCTGGAAGACAACACGATGAAATACATTTTGGGGACAGTTGGAAAAATACCCACATAGATAGTGTTAGACTATATTAGAAGTTGTTTTATTTTGGGTGTAGAAGTGGTGTAGTTATGAAGCAGGTTGTTGTCATTTTTAGGAGATAGATACACCTGAGAGTGTATTTAGTGGTTTAGCAGAAATATGAAATTTGAAATAGCTTTGCAGAAGAAGGGGGCGGAGGAGGTGAAGGATGGATATATGGTAGATAAATGAAGCAAATGTAACAAAACGTTAACAATTGTTGAACTGAATTTGGATGTTCATTGCACTCGTTTTTCAACTTTCCTGAATTTTTGAAAATGTTAATAAAACATGGTTGAAGAAAAAAAAAAGTTCCCTGGTAGATAGTTGCATAAATGCCAACACTACCCAAAATTCAGAGGGTGCTTTCATCTTGGGAATACAAAGTAGAAAATAAATGCTCTGCCCAAACAAGTGCCTTAGGTTGCACAGAAGCACTGAGGCGGGACACAGAGTGGTCCACTCTGCAACTCGGAGCAAGTAGAGCTCGGCTCTGTCCAGCTGCCCGAGTGGGACACAATGGATGGATGTTGTTGGGAGGGTGCGTGAGAAGGAGCTCAGAGCTCGAAGAGTCTGAGCTGTATGTCAAGCCGGAGAGCCTGGATCTTATCCTGAGGAAGTCAGAGCCACTTAAGAATGGAGGGCATTTTAGAGGCTTGTTCTGGTTTCAGTTTGAAGGATGGATCAGAGTTTGGAAGGCATGGAACGAAGAGGTCATTCCAGAGACTACTGCAGTAATTCCATCATAATTAAAGAAGGCCAAAGGCAGAGCAACAGAAATTCTCATCTGTTGCTGGTGGGAATGCAAAATGGTACAGCCACTTTGGAAAACAGTTTGGCAGTGTCTTACAAAATTAAGTATACACATACCGTACAACCCAACAATCTCGCTCTGAGATATTTACTCAAGAAAAGTGAAAACATGTATAGGAATGTTTAGAGCAGCTTTTTCATAATCACGAAAACCTGGAAGCCTCAACTTGTAAATGGGTAACTAAATTTTACCTTCATGAATGAATACTATGCAATGAGAATGGAGTGAAGTACTGATACTACAGCATCACGGATGAATCTCAAAAGCATTGTGTTAGGTGAGAGAAGCCAGACTACATACCGTATGACTCTGAAAAAGACAAAGCTATTGGTATAGAAATAAGATCAGTGGTTACCAGGGGCTGGGGTGCGGGGAGGAGTTGACTATAAAGAGGCACATAGAACTTTCTGGGGTGATGGAAATACTTTATATAGTATTTTTATTGTGGTGGACTTGACACAGTCATATACGTTTATCAAAATCGTATACCTATAAAGTGTGAACTTCATTATATAGAAATTATATCTCAATATGCCTCACTTTCAAAAAAGGAAAAGAAAAAGAATAATATGACCTGAGGACTGACTGGAGAGAGAATAGGGGGAGGAAGAGCAAAATATGTTTCAATGGTCTAGAAAACAGACATATTAATAAAAGAAGTGGTACCTGATACAGTCATTTAACTGCTGCAAGAATGAGATGCTGAATAAAGTTACATTGAGGAGTATTTCAGAATATATTAAAACATTTTCAGCCATTTTTATATGACTTTAGCGGCCAATTTGGCACAAGTGCGAGGAAAATGTTACTAACTTTTAAAAGCATGTAATGGATTCTCGAGAAGAAATTGATGCCCTGGGAACACATAAAGTTTCTGTGTGTGTATATATATGCATGCCCATGCCTGTCTCAAAGCATCTGATGATACTCTTCCTTGGAATATGTTTTTCACGGATTTTACATGTTCTTTAAACAATTAAAATGTATACAAAATGCTTTCTTAGTTCTAATTAATGAAAAATACTAAATATTAATTTTTTAAAAAGAAAAATGCCTATAATACAGTGGCAGAAGTGGACATGGAAATAGTTTGGAGAGAATTTAAGAAGGTAGAATTTTTCCAGGAAGTGATTTTTTCAGATAAGGTATGTTTGCACATAGGGATATGGACCTATCAAGTAAGAATACTACTATATTATTTGTGAAGAAAAAGACTGGAAATAATCTCACTCTCTATTAATAGGAAACTGGTTAAATAAATTATGGCATAATTTATGCCATATAATGGCAATCTATAATAATGGAATACTATACAACTGTTAAAAATGAGATAAATCTATATGCAATGATGGCTGAGTTAGAAAAACACTGTATATAATATTGCTATTTATATAACAAAAAGGTATGATCTATCTATCTGTCTATCTATCATCTATCTTTACACACACATTATATAGGCATAGAATGTCTCTACTACAAGGAGCTGTTTTATCTGTCAGGATCCATTCAGGAGACAGAAATTACACAATAATTTGAATAGTGAAGGTTTAATATGGAAAATGATTAATAATTTACTAAATGGGAATAAGAGAATTCTGAATAATACCCTAGGGCTTCCGACACTGAGAACACTTAGCTGGTTTGAAAAGCAGTGGAGTTTACCTTAGGGCTGTGAGAAACCAAGAGTCCACTCTTGAAAACTGTGCTCACAGCATGGAGGCAGCAGACAGAAAACTGCCTGGTGATCAGGCTTGGCTTGCCAGGATCACCCCAGCAATGTTTTTTTTTGGATCTGTCACATCAGGCAAGGGAAACAAAAGAAAAAATAAGCAAATGGGACTTAATTAAATTTAAAAGCTTTTGCAGAGTGAAGGAAACTACCAACAAAATCAAAAGACAACCTACCGAATGGGAGAAGATATTTGCAAATGTTATGTCTGATAAGGGGTTAATATCCAAAATATATAAACAGCTCATGCAACTCAAAAAACCGAATAACCCAATTAAAAAATGGGCAGAAGACCTGAGTAGACATTTTTCTAAAGAAGACATACAGACGGCCAATAGGCACATGAAAGGATGCTCAACATCACTAATTATCAGAGAAATGCAAATAAAATCCATAATGAAATATCACCTCACACCTGACGTAATGGCTATCATCACAAAGACCACAAAACAACAAATGCTGGAGAGGGTGTGGAGAAAAGGGAACCCTTGTTTACTGTTGGTGGGAATGTAAAGTGGTGCAGCCACTATGGAGAGCAGTATAGAAATTTCTCAAAATATTAAAAACAGAACTACCATTTGACCCAGGAATTCCATTCCTGGGTATATATCCAAAGAAAATGAAAAAACTAATTTAAAAAGATGTATGTACCCCAATGTTCATAGCAGTATTATATACAACAGCCAAGTTATGGAAGCAAACTAAGTTTCCGTCAACAGATGAATAAAGATATATATATGTGTATATATATATATGAAATATTAATGAAATATTACTGTCATAAAGAATGCAATTTTGATCTTTGCAGCAATGTGGATGGGACTGGAGTGTATTATGCCTAGGGAAGTAAGTCAGAGAAAGACAGATATTTTATATTTCACTTACACGTGGCATCTAAAAAAATAAAATGAATGAATATAACAAATAATAAACAGACTCATAGGTATAGAGAACAAACTAGTGGTTACCAGTGTCGGGGGGCAAGATAGGGAGAAGGGATT
Source organism: Phocoena sinus (assembly GCF_008692025.1). Classification (NCBI taxonomy): domain Eukaryota; kingdom Metazoa; phylum Chordata; class Mammalia; order Artiodactyla; family Phocoenidae; genus Phocoena; species Phocoena sinus. The sequence goes on from NC_045766.1 coordinate 29,276,785, forward strand.
AAGAGGTACAAACTACTATGTATAAAATAAATAAGATACAAGGATGAAAGTACAGCACAGGGAATATAAACAATATTTCATAATAACTTTAAATGGAGTATAATCTATAAAAATATGGAGTCAACTGTGTTGTACACCTGAAACTAATATAACATTGTAAATCAACTATATACTCCAATAAAAAATAATGATAATAATAAAAAAGAATACACTAGGTCTGAGAAAGGGTACCCAATAAAGGAAAGAACCTGGAAGAATGAGATCCTCAAGGTTGGACACAGACCTCCTTGGAGAGGGGGCAGCCCCTCTGATGGTGTAGTATTTTGCTGGGTTGCCTCAGGTCGCAGCTGGCCCACAGTTGACAAACTATAAGTCACAGGGCAGGCTGACAAGCTGAAAATTCCTCTACTGGGGAAACTGTAGGCTGAGGCTGCTGGGAAAGAAATCACTAGCTGGGGGTGCTGATGAAACTCAACGGGAAACTGCCTCATGGCAGTGGAACTTGTGGGAAGCTGGCTGGGCCATGACTGGACTCACTGGAAAGCTGCCAGGAAGCTGCTTCACAGGCTTGTCGCTGAGCTGACCCTGGGGAACCGGCGGGGGCACCCACGGAACTTGCTGGGGTGAGATCCATCGTTGTGTCTCCCACACACCAGCGCAGCAGCACAGGAGCAAGAAGAACGGAAAGCCCACTAAATCCAGGAAGAGAAGCCCATTTTTCCTCCACAGTCCCTTCAGCGTCCCCTACTGGCCAACTTTAACATCGTGTCAGCTGGAAAAGGAAAGATGTGTCATTATCACCAGCAGAGAAATGAAGGGGGGATTTGGGTCTAAAAGGCAATAAATTCATAAATGCCACGGCTGGTGACAATTGTATCTGGGGAGAAAAACTGGTTGATTAGGCTCAGATGTGAGAGAAATTTACTTTTCATTGCACATCTTTCTCCTGTTTGATTTGCGGGAGGGGCATCACAAATTTTCTTTAATGCATTATGCTGAATTTCATACCGTAAAATAAGAATGCTGTTGATGATGGTAGTATGCCAGTCATTATTTCAAATGCTTTTACTGTATTAAATCACCTAATCTTTCCCCGAAGCAGTTACTCTTATTAGACCTAATTTTTATACTGGAAGAAACTGAGGCAAAAAAGAGATTAAATAATTTGCCCAAGATTAGCTGGCAAGCGATTGAACTGTGATTGATAATCTCGCTGCAGAATCTGTGCTCTTAATGACTAAGTCCTACGTCTGTCAGTGTTTACTTTGGCATAAAACATAATGAACGAGTTATGAGTCCCTTATACTACTCATCAGATATTCCCCTACCTCCCATCTCTGACTCCCCTTAGGGGTGAGGTGGGTCACGTGATTAATGAGTTGTGTGTGTTCATTTCATGATTTGTGAGGGAGCCCCAGTAACTCCCATTCTCCTTTTGCACAGACCCTCTGTGTAAACTGTAATGGTTAGAGAACATGAGCAAGAAATAAACTTTTGATTTTCTAAGCCCTTGATACTTCGATGCTGCTTCTCACTGAAGCAAAATCTAGCTTATTTTTACTGATATAAACGATGTGTTTCTGATTAGAGTTAAATAGCAAACTGTGTTTTATAAAATGCCAAATAAGATATATTACTTATCCTAAACATTTTTATCCTGAAATATTTTGAACTTAGAAAAATTGAAAACGTTAGAATTATACAAAGGTCACTGGTTATCCTTCAACTAGATTCACAGTTGCTTATGGTTTACTCCCTTTGCTTTATGTTTATCACTGTATTTTTTTCTCTCTCTCTCAATCATTTAAAAGAAAGTTGCAGACATCATGAAGCTTCATTGGAAAAACTTCCACAGGCATCTTCTAAGACCAAAAACATTCTACGTGGCTGCACTGAAAATCTTAGTTCCTAACAGCATTAACATACTTACTTTTTTGCTTTATTCTACAATATATAAAAAACAACTTTAGAATTACAATTCTGATATTAATACCAAACATAAATCTATGAGGTAGAGTTTAAATATTTTGCAATCCTTCTTTTCTTTAGAATATAAGGCCCTCAAGGATGTGTAATTGAGGTACTGCGTTTAGTACAGAGCAGAGTAATTCAAGTAACTTTGAACACAGTCTTCTGTAAATCCTTAGTGAGACATGTTCTGCGGTAAAAAGGGACTGCAAAAAAAAATCTTGATAATAATTTGGTACAGAGGTTCATTTGCTTCTTTTTATAGTCAATTTTAGGGTTTGCTTTTTAAAATCTTTTTATTACATTTTTTTTTTTTTTTGCGGTACGCGGGCCTCTCACTGCTGCGGCCTCTCCCGTTGCGGAGCACAGGCTCGGGACGCGCAGGCTCAGCGGCCATGGCTCACGGGCCCAGCCGCTCCGCGGCATGTGGGATCCCCCCGGATCGGGGCACGAACCCGCGTCCTCTGCATCGGCAGGCGGACTCTCAACCACTGCGCCACCAGGGAAGCCCTTATTACATTTTTTTAATGAACAACTTTTACTTGGTTCCAAAGTCAGAGCAATATAAAAAAGTATACTCAGAGAAGTGTTACTCTCATCCTTCCTCCACTCTGACCTCTCCAGCTTCATAAACAGATATTTTCCTTAGTCTCTGTTTTATCCTTCCTGTGTTCCTTTCTTTCTTTCTTTTTGAAAAAACAAGCAAATATATATACATATCCTTACGTTCCCTTAGTTTTTAAATGGTAGTATACCATATGCACCTCATTTTCTTTTCGCTTAACAATACATCCTGGAAATCACTCCATATCAGTTTATAGAAATCTTTCAAATTTTTTTGTTATGACTGCATAAGGCTCCATCATGTAGCTGTACCACAGTTCGATTTATTAGTGGCTGCTTGGATTGTTTTCAATATCTTACTATTACAGACAATATTGTAATGAAGAACATTGTACGTGCATTCTTTCATAATTGTCGAGGTTTACTATCGAGATAGTTTCCTAGAAGGGGTTTTTCTGGGTAAATACATAATTATTGTTAGATATTGCCCAATTCCCTTCACCAGGGGTTTTACCATTTTGCATTATCACTCGTACTGTCTGACAGTGCTTGTTTCCCCATAGCCTTGCCGGCAGAGTGCGTTGCCAAATTTTTGAATTATTGTCAACCCGGCAGGTGAGAAATAATATCTCTGTATAGTTTTAATTTGCATTTATCTTATGATGAGTAAATTTCAACAGCTTTTTATATGTTTGAGTCATCTATGATACACCTGAAACTAACTCAATATTTTAAATCAACTATACTTCAATTTAAGAGTTTTCTCTGTGCTCCACGTCAGCAGCTGGGTTCGTGCAGAACTAACTTGACTGTTTAAAGACGGGCGACATTACTTCAGACTACTCATCTTGCTGATGCCATTGGGAGAATTGGAACCAAGATGGCGAGGTAGAAGGACGTGCTCTCACTCCCTCTTGCGAGAACACCAGAATCAGAACTAGCTGCAGGACAATCATCGACAGGAAGACACTGGAACTCACCAAAAAAGATACCTCACATCCAAAGACAAAGGAGAAGCCACAATGAGATGGTAGGAGGGGCGCAATCACAGTAAAATCAAATCCCATAACTGCTCGGTGGGTGACTCACAGACTGGAGAACAATTATACCACAGAAGCCCACTCACTAGAGTGAAGGTTCTGAGCCTCACGTCAGGCTTCCCAACCTGGGGGTCCAGCGACGGGAGGAGGAATTGCTAGAGAATCAGACTTTGAAGGCTACTGGGATTTGGTTGCAGAACTTCGACAGAACTGGGGGAAACAGAGACTCCACTCTTGAAGGGCACACACAAAGTAGTGTGCGCATTGGGACCCAGGGGAAGGAGCAGTGACCCAAGGGCAGACTGAACCAGACCTACCTACTAGTGTTGGAGGGTCGCCTGCAGAGGCGGGCGGTGGCCATGGCTCACTGATGGGACAAGGGCACTGGCAGCAGAAGTTCTGGGAAGTACTCATTGACGTGAGCCCTCCCAGAGTCCACCATTAGTGCCACCAAAGAGCCCAGGTAGGCTCCAGTGTTGGTTTGCCTCAGGCCAAACAACCAACATGGAGGGAACCCAGCCCCACCCATCAGCAGTCAAGTGGATTAAAGTTCTACTGAGCTCTGCCCACCAGAGCAACACCCAGCTCTACCCACCACGAGTCCTTCCCATCAGGAAACTTGCATAAGCCTCTTAGACAGCCCAATCCACCAGATGGCAGACAGCAGAAGCAAGAAGAACTACAATCCTGCAGCCTGTGGAACAAAAACCACATTCACAGAAAGATAGACAAGATGAAAAGGCAGACGGCTATGTACCAGATGAAGGAACAAGATAAAATCCCAGAAAAACAACTAAATGAAGTGGAGATAGGCAACCTTCCAGAAAAAAAATTCAGAATAATGATAGTGAAGATGATCCAGGACCTCGGAAAAAGAATGGAGGCAAATACCGAGAAGATGCAAGAAATGTTTAACAAAGACCTAGAAGAACTAAAGAAAAAACAGAGATGAACAATACAATAACTGAAATGAAACTACACTGGAAGGAATCAATAACAGAATAACTGAGGCAGAAGAACGGATAAGTGACCTGGAAGACAGAATGGTGGAATTCACAGCTGCAAAACAGAATAAAGAAAAAAGAATGAAAAGAAATGAAGACAGCCTAAGAGACCTCTAGGACAACATTAAACACAACAACACTCGCATTATAGGGGTTCCAGAAGGAGAAGAGAGAGAGAAAGCACCAGAGAAGATATTTGAAGAGATTAAGAGATTATAGTTGGAAAGCTTCCCTAACATGGGGAAGGAAATAGCCACCCAAGTCCAGGAAACACAGAGAGTCCCATACAGGATAAACCTAAGGAGAAACACGCTGAGACACATAGTAATCAAATTGGCAAAAATTAAATACAAAGAAAATTATTGAAAGCAGCAAGGGAAAAATGACAAATAACATACAAGGGAACTCGCATAAGATTAACAACTGATTTCTCAGCAGAAACTCTACAAGCCAGAAGGGTGTGGCATGATATACTTAAAGTGAGGAAAGGGAAGAACCTACAACCAAGATTACTCTACCCAGCAAGGATCTCATTCAGATTCGATGAGGAGCCAAAAGCTTTACAGGCAAGCAAAAGCTAAGAGAATTCAGCACCACCAAACCAGCTCAACAACAAACGCTAAAGGAACTTCTCTAAGTGGGAAACACAAGAGAAGAAAAGGACCTACAAAAACAAACCCAAAATAATTAAGAAATGGTAATAGGAACATACATGTCGATAATTACCTTAAATGTGAAGGGATTAAAGGCTACAACCAAAAGACACAGGCTTGCTGAATGGATACAAAAAGAAGACCCATATATATGCTGTCTGCAACAGACCCACTTCAGACCTAGGGACACATTCAGACTGAAAGTTAGGGGATGGAAAAAGATATTCCATGGGGATGGAAAAATATATTCCATGCAAATGGAAAACAAAAGAAAGCTGGAGTAGCAATACTCATATCAGATAAAATAGACTTTAAAATAAAGAATGCTACAAGAGACAAGGAAGGACACTACATAATGATCAAGGGATCAATCCAGAAAGAAGATATAACAATTATAAATATATATGCACCCAACACAGGAGCACCTCAATACATAAGGCAACTGCTAACAGCTCTAAAAGAGGAAATCGACAGTAACACAATAATAGTGGGGGACTTTAGCACCTCACTTACACCAATGGACAGATCATCCAAAATGAAAATAAATAAGGAAACAGAAGCTTTAAATGACACAATAGACCAGATAGATTTAACTGATATTTATAGGACATTCCATCCAAAAACAGCAGATTACACTATCTTCTCAAGTGTGTATGGAACATTCTCCAGGATAGATCACATCTTGGGTCACAAATCAAGCCTCAGTTAATTTAAGAAAATTGAAATCATATCAAGCATCTTTTCTGACCACAACGCTATGAGATTAGAAATTAATTACAGGGGAAAAAACATAAAAAACACAAACACATGGAGGCTAAACAATATGCTACTAAATAACCAAGAGATCACTGAAGAAATCAAAGAGGAAATCAAAAATACCTAGAGACAAATGACAATGAAAACACGATGATCCAAAACCTGTGGGATGCAGCAAAAGCAGTTCTAAGAGGGAAGTTTATAGCTATACAAGCCTACCTCAGGAAGCAAGAAAAATCTCAAATAAATGATCTAATCTCACATCTAAAGGAACTAGAGAAGGAAGAACAAACAAAACCCAAAGTTAGCAGAAGGAAAGAAATCATAAAGATCAGAGCAGAAATAAATGAAATAGAAACAAAGAAAACAGTAGCAAAGATCAATAAAACTAAAAGCTGGTTCTTTGAGAAGACAAACAAAATTGATAAACCATTAGCCAGACTCATCAAGAAAAAGAGGGAGAGGACTCAAATCAATAAAATTAGAAATGAAAAAGGAGAAGAGCCAACAGACATTGCAGAAATTCAAAGCATCCTACGAGACTACTACGAGCTACTCTATGCCAATAAAATGGACAACCTGGAAGAAATGGACAAATTCTTAGGAAGGTATGACCTTCCAAGACTGAACCAGGAAGAAATAGAAAATATGAACAGACCAATCACAAGTAATGAAATTGGAACTGTGATTAAAAATCTTCCAGTAGTGGGATTGCTAGATTATATGGTAATTCTATTTTTAGTTTTTAAGGAAGCTCCGTACTGTTCTCCATAGTGGCTGTATCAATTTACATTCCCACCAACAGTGCGAGAGGGTTCCCTTTTCTCCAAACCCTCTCCAGCATTTGTTGTTTGCAGATTTTCTGATGATGCCCATTCTAACTGGTGTGAGGTGATACCTCACTGTAGTTTTGGTAGTTTTGTAGTTTTGGTTTCTTCTCTTCTTCGCTTAGAGAAGAGCGAACACCCATCCCTCTCAAACTCTTTCAAAAAATTGTGGAGGAAGGAACACTCCCAAACTCATTCTATGAGGCCACCATCACCCTGATACCAAAACCAGACAAAGATACTACAAAAAAAGAAAGTTACAGACCAATATCACTGATGAATATAGATGCAAAAGTCCCCCCAAAAATACTAGCAAACAGAATCCAACAACACAAAAAAAGGATCATACACCATGATCAAGTGACATTTATCCCAGGGATGCAAGGATTCTTCAACATACACAAATCAATCAATGTGATACACCATATTAACAAACTGAAGGAGAAAAACCATATGATCATCTCAATAGATGCAGAAAAAGCTTTTGACAAAATTCGACACCAATTTATGATAAAAACTCTACAGAAAGTGGGCATAGAGGGAACCTACCTCAACATAATAAAAGCCATATACGACAAACCCACAGCAAACATCATTCTCAACGGTGAAAAACTGAAAGCATTTCCTCTAAGATCAGGAGCAAGACAAGGATGTCCACTCTCACCACTATTATTCAACATAGTTTTGGAAATCCTAGCCACGGCAATCAGAGAAGAAAAAGATAGGAAAGGAGTACAAATTGGAAAAGAAGAAGTAAAACGGTCACTGTTTGCAGATGACATGATACTATACATAGAGAATCTTAAAGATGCCACCAGAAAACTACTAGAGCTAATCAATGAATTTGGTAAAGTTGCAGGATACAAAATTAATGCACAGAAATCTCTTACATTCCTGTACACTAATGATGAAAAATCTGAAAGAGAAATTAAGGAAACACTCCCATTTACCATTGCAACAAAAAGAATAAAATACCTAGGAATAAACCTACCTAGGAAAACAAAAGACCTGTATGCAGAAAACAATAAGACACTGATGAAAAAATTAAAGATGATACAAACAGATGGAGAGATATACCATGTTCTTGGATTGGAAGAATCAATATTGTGAAAATGAGTATACTACCCAAAGTAATCTACAGGTTCAATGCAACCCCTATCAAATTACCAATGGCATTTTTTACGGAACTAGAACAAAAAGTCTTAAAATTTGTATGGAGACACAAAAGACCCCGAAGAGCCAAAGCAGTCTTGAGGGAAAAAAACAGCTGGAAGAATCAGATGCCCTGACTTCAGACTATAATATAAAGTTACTGTAATCAAGACAATATGGTACTGGCACAAAAATAGAAACATAAATCAATGGAACAAGATAGAAAGCCCAGAGATAAACCCATGCACCTATGGTCAACTAATCTATGACAAAGCATGTAAGGATATACAATGGAGAAAAGACAGTCTCTTCAATAAGTGGTGCTGGGAAAACTGGACAGCTACATGTAAAACAATGAAATTAGAACGCTCCCTAACAGCATACACAAAAATAAACTCAAAATGGATTCGAGACCTAAATGTAAGACCGGACACTATAAAACTTTTAGAGGAAAACATAGGAAGAACATTCTTTGACATAAATCACAGCAAGATCGTTTTTGATCCACCTCCTAGAGTAATGGAAATAAAAAAAATAAATAAACAAACGGGACCTAACGAAATTTCAAAGCTTTTGCACAGAAAAGGAAACCATAAACAAGATGAAAAGACAATTGTCAGAATGGCAGAAAATATTTACAAACAAACCAATGGATTAATCTCCAAAATATATAAACAGCTCAATATTAAAAAAACAAACAACCCAATCCAAAAATGGGCAGAAGACCTAAATAGACATTTATCCAAAGAAGACATACACATGGCCAAGAAGCACATGAAAAGCTGCTCGCCAGCACTAATTATTAGAGAAATGAAAATCAAAACTACAGTGAGGTATCACCTCACACCAGTTAGAATGGGCATCATCAGAAAATCTACAAACAACAAATGCTGGAGAGGGTGTGGAGAAAAGGGAACCCTCTCGCACTGTTGGTGGGAATGTAAATTGATACAGCCACTATGGAGAACAGTACGGAGCTTCCTTAAAAAACTAAAAATAGAATTACCATATAATCTAGCAATCCCACTACTGGGCCTATACCCAGAGAAAACCATAATTCAAAAAGACACATGTAGAGAGTCATGGACATATACACACTAACAAACGTAGTAAGGTAGATAGCTGGGGGGAAGCAGCCGCAAGGCACAGGGATATTAGCTCGGTGCTTTGTGACAGCCTGGAAGTGTGGGATGGGGAGAGTGGGAGGGAGGGAGACGCAAGAGGGAAGACATATGGGAACATATGTATATGTATAGCTGATTCACTTTGTTATAAAGCAGAAACTAACACACCATTGTAAAGCAATTATACCCCAATAAAGATGTTTAAAAAAAAAAAAAAAAAAAGACACATGTACCCCAATGTTCATTACAACACTACTTACAATAGGCAGGTCATGGAAGCAACCTAAAGGCCCATCGACAGATGAATGGATAAAGATGTGGTACATATATACAATGGAATATTAGCCATAGAAAGGAACGAAATTGGGTCATTTGTTGAGATGTGGATGGACATAGAGACTGTCATACAGAGTGAAGTAACAGAAAGAGAAAAACAAATATTGTATATTATTGCATATATGTGGAACCTAGAAAAATGGTACACATGAACCGGCTTGCAGGGCAGAAATTGAGACACAGATGTAGAGAACAAACGTATGGACACCAAGCGGGGGAAAGCGGATGGGCATGGGGTGGTGGTGTGATGAATTGGGTGATTGGAATTGACATGTATACACTGATGTATATAAAACTGATGACTAATAGAACCTGCTGTATAAAAAAATAAATTAAATTAAAAAATTAAAAAGTATTTAAAAATTTAAGAGATTCATCTATGTCTTTCCTTCTGTGAATTGTCTGTTTATGTTTTTGATGATTTTTCTATCATGTTTTGGATTTTATTCTCTTTTATTTTTAGGCATTCTTTATATATTAAAGAGATCAGTCCTTTTTCTACAATATAAGTTGCAAATATTTTCCACTAATTTGTAATTTGCTTTTTGACTTTGCTTATGATGAAACAAAACAAAACAACCTTTGTTTTTATGTAATCAAACTTATCAAGATTTTCTATTGTTGTTTTTGGATCTTGTTTTATAGCTTTGAGACATTCTTTCGAAACCCAATTATGTTTTCTTTTAGTACTTATGCCTTGTCTTTTTTACATTTACATTACTGATCCATTTGAAATTTATTCTGGTGGCATGAGATAGGGATCTAATTTGACCATTTTTGAAATGGCTATCCAGTTGTCCCTACACCATTTTTTAAAGAGTTAATATTTTCACTAGTGACTATCTCAATCATTTACTAAATTTCCATATATATTTGGGTTTATTTTTGAATGTATAGTCTATCCCATTGGTCTGTATATCTATCTATTCATACCATATTTTTTTTAATTGAGGTTTAGTTGATTTACAGTATTAATGGATGGAAAGCAAACTTCTGGTTACCAAAGGGGAGACGGAAGGAGGAAGGGACAAATTAGGGGTATGAGATTAACAGATACAAGCTATTCATACTATGTTTTTAAAAATCATATGCAAATGTTACTCCTCATTCTTCTTGAAAATAATTTTTTTTATAAAAGTGCAATGTCCATGGACTTGGTGACTAATTGAATGTGGAAGTTGGAATAGAGGAAAGTGTCCAGGCTAAGTCCCAGACTTCTTTCCTATTTGCCTTGAGTGGGGAATAAAGCCTTTCGTCAGTAGGTGCCAGGGAGAGGGTGTAAGAAGAGCATATCAACAAAGGATGGAAACCCTGGATCACACCAAGAGTATGCCCAGGAAGAGGAAACCAGGAAGAGGACTGAGAATGTACAGTTGAAGAGATGCATATTAGTTTCCTAAGGCCGCCATAACAAATTACCACACACTGGGTGGCTTAAATCAACAGAAATGTATTGTCTTACAGTTCAGGAGACTGGAGGTCCAAAATCAAAGTGTCAGCAGGTTTGGTTCTTTGGCGTTTCTGAGGCAGAATCTGTTCCATGCTGATCTCCCAGCTTTGGTGGTTGCTGCCAATCGTTGGCAACCCTTGGTTTCAGCTGCATCACTCTAATCCCTGCTTCTGTCATCACATGGCCTTCGTCTCTCTGTGCGTCTTCACACCGACTTCTTATAAGAATATTAATCATTGGATAAGGGCCTATCCTAACCCATCTAACTAACCATCTTAAATAATTACATCTGCAAATACCCTATTTCCAAATAAGGTCACATTCTGAGGTTCTAGGTAAACATGAATTTGGGGTGGTAGGGGGGACACTATTCAGTCCACCTAAGCTGGGAGAAAACCAAGGAGTAGGCGCAACATGGAAATCAAGAAGAGATAATTTCAAGGTTCAGTAGGTCCAGTGCCTTGGACAGGTCAAGTGAAACGTGCCCAGAGGAGCATCCTTTGCTGGCCATCCTCTTGCCTTCCACTATCCAACCACCCAAACTGCCTTCCAGTTGCCCCAAACTGCAGAGTGTGTCCTGCCCCCAGGTCCTGTCCTTGCTGTTCCTACTTCCTGGAACTCCGTCCTCACCTGTCCTGGCTCATGGGCACCATCTCATCCTTCGGGTCTCATCTTAGAGCCCACTGTGCAGGCTTTCCATCCATCTTAGACAAATGTTGTATATCCAGTGCCTTTCACTGTGCTTGGCACATAGTTGATTCTTAATAAATATTTTTTGAATGAATGAATGCATTAAGTAAATGACATTGTACAAAGCACATTATTCAATAAGTTGCTTGTTTGCTGTTGTCATCATTTGCTATTTTTTTCTTCTTAACACTAAATCAAACAGCTTACCTCCTGGTACTGATTTACATGATGAAGCTCTGCTCTAACCTCCCTTGGAGTGTGGACTCTCAAATTGGATATTTCATTGTTCATTTCTCACCACTAAGCTGTCAGTTAAAGTTAAGTTAACTCTTAGAGTCTGCCTATACTGAGGCATCTTAAAATAAATTACAGATGATATAATAGTGGGTTAAAAAGTATATTTTAGTTAGCACTTATAAGATGCTTACAATGTTCCAGATGTTTTAAGCATTTTATCAATATTAACTCATTTAATTCTCATAAAAATTTAATGAGTTTTATGTACTTTTATTATCTCTATTTGATGGAAGAGGAAACTGAGGCACAGAGAGGTTAAATTACTTGCCCGAAGTCACACAGCAGGTAAGAATTGAAACCGGGATTCAAACAAGGCAATGTGACTCTAGAAGGAGTCTGTGCTCTAGCCTGCCTCTCAATATACCTTTGACCTTTCCTCAGATGGGCAGCTGCCTTTTTCATATAACCTTTTTCCTGCAGCGTGAGATGGAGATCAGCCTGCAGGTTTCCCCTATGGTCCCTAACAACAAACTGCACCTCTGCGTCCAGCTGTTCAGCACAACACACGTAACCCCATAAGAACACACAATAACACGCAAACGCTAGACAGTCCCAATCAGACTTAGGAAAGTGTTAAAGTAGCCAGACTGGGCCCAAGATGGAGTTTGCTTCCATGTCAGCAAACCAAAACTTTAGCTAAGTTTCTATGCTGGGCTCTCCCAGAAAAGGAAGGTCTACATCAACCAATCACTGCTCACCTGCTCTGCACAAGGTACCTGGCCCTGCTCTGAGGCTTCCCTTTGCTCTCTGTAAGGAAATAGCCTTGCAATAACCAATCTGCTTTTGCCCACTGTAACCTCCTTGTTCCTGCTCACATTGGTCTATAAAACCCCCTTGAACTGTACAACTAATTGGAGCTCCTTTCTATCTGCTAGATAGGGTACTGCCAGATTCATGAATCGCTGAAAAAAAGCCAATAAGATCTTTAAAATGTAGTCAGTTACATGTTGTTCTTTAACAAAAGAAATGTTTTCTAAAGTCACCATAAACTGGAAGGAAATAATTCTGCTAAAAAAAACCCTAAAAACCCAAAACCAAAACAAAACAAAAAACCCACTCGATTTACATAACAAATTAGACCCCTTAATTTGAATGCTGATTACTTTTCATCCTCAGTAAAATTGCATGGACCCTTTATATTTGCATAACAGAAACTCATTACAGTAATTATTTTTCTGCACAAAAAGGAGTCATTTTACCAAGCAGGCCCACCCCCTAGACAGTGCTTTGCAAAAAGTTTATCATGATAAGTTACTGATTAGGATAGAAAATAGAGTGCACTGCAGTATTGCTTTTGTGAAATCCTGCATAAAGAATTGCTTTGTAAAATGGTCTCAATTATCACAACTTTACTACAGTGTGGTGGAAAACTTAGCTCAGGACAGCAGAAACCATAATATACAATTTTTTTTACAGTCTCATAAAATGCAATGTCTAATCTCTACTGGGTATTTGATTTCATTCCCATAGTATTTTATGATTTACAAAGTATTTTCTCAACATCATCTCAGTGACCTAAGAACAGCTCTGTGGGGTTTGCAGAAGAACATTTTCATCTCGTAAACACACAGATAACCAAACCAAGATGGCACAGGCATACTGACTTGCCCATACTCTCTTGGCTGGGCTATGGCAGAGCTGCCCCCGGAATCCATCGTTCTAACTTCAGCTGTTCCACGCATCCCAGAGCTGCTGGCTGAGGAACGTGCCCTGGTACCAAAAGGACTCACAAAAGCCTCATGGGGATAGAATTATTTGGTACTTCAGTCAATTTTTAGTGCCAGTTTTTTAGCACCCTCTCCCACTGCTTGTTTCCAAGACAACTCCTAGCTCAGAATGTGGATATATAAGGAGAAAGACATCAGCAACTTCCCTGGTTGCCTGTGACCCAAGGACAGATCTGCTCACTCTTCATATTCAGTTAGACCAGCGGGTCGCAACCCTGGCTGCACATCCGTTCATGACTGAAAATCCTGAAGCCCGAGGCACACTCCAGACCAACTGCGTCAGACTCTGTGGGGTTGAAGTCTGAGCATCAGTAGGTTAAAAACCCCCCAGGTGAGTCTAATATGTAGCCAAGGTTGAGATCCAAAGAGTTAGAGAAATACGATGAATCTAATCTGGTCTAAAACCACAACTCTTTATTAAATGGATCAACTCTTGATTTGAACATAACGAAAATACGTCGAAGATCTGATTGGTCTACAAATTTTTGACTCACTATCATTATTACAGTAAAGCTCAATTTATAGAGCAGTTTTACTCTTCATTACACTTTGCCAGTATTCTCTGATTAAAACCTCCCTGGAGGTGGGTATTCTCTCCGATTCACAGGAAGCTGAGGCACTTGGGGCTCAGTGACATGCCCGAGATCACACAGCTGCTAAGGGGTGGAACTGAGATTCAAATCCAGTACTTGACACACCTAACTTCAGAGCAACACTGTCTCCCGTGCGAATGACTGATTTCAAGGGCTAGTTCTATGTTTGGTTGTTGGCATCTGTCTATCTATGCCTCTCAATATCAGCGGTGGCAACTGACACTGGCTCGGATCTTCCTCCTCTCTGCCCTTCCTGTGCTTGCTTCCTGCCAAGCAGGCTCCTTGATGGAGGGCCTATGTTTTGCTCTGTACCAATCTACCTTCCAAGCCCCCAAACATGGTGGGACTTCCATGCCCAGCCCCACCTGACACATGGTGGGGCTCACATGCTCCCTATTGTTTGAATGTATGACATTCCAAGCTACATGGTCTATACCCATTTGACTAGTTTACACAGTCATATTCCTAATAAATCTATAAATGCTTTGAGAAATCGATACTGTGGTGTTCAGCTAGAAATCAAATGAAACATTTCTTAACTAGAAGCCTGTAGTGAGTAGCATGAATAACTTTCCCAGGAGATTCTTAAAACATTAAACAGTTCCATAGAAAAATGTAGACACTTGCACTAAAGTTACCTTAGAGGAAAATGTAATGACCCCAGAGGAGTCCCGTTTGAAAGTCAAAAATTGGGTCCTTCCACTCTTCCCTCTTCCCCCTTTTCAGAAAACAAGTTGGCACATCATGCGATGAAAGAGGAAACGAAACAAAGCTTGTGTTCAGTGGCCTGGAGTGCGATGCTCAGGGCTCCAGCAAAACCTGCAAAAGTCAAACTGACATGGTTATAGATTTTCAGAAATGTAAGTAAAGTCTATTTATAACCTTTGTTTTAGAATGTATGTAACCAGTATGAATTGCTCCAACAACTCAAAGTATCAATACTGAAAAAAATCGCTGTAGCCCCACCTGGCCTAGAACAAGAGCGTCAGTGTCTCCCTTTTGAAGTGCACCCTCTCTCCAGTCGTTCAAGTTTGGACACAGGTTCACCAGGCATCCTCAACCCCAGGGGCAAGGCGATTGGTCCAATGCTGTCCTTCCTTCTCTCGACCACACGGTGTCACTGTTGAAGACCAGTTGGTTCACCTTAAAATGCTTTCTTTGAGGTGCCCTCAGGATGCCAGTCCCTGAAGGAGCCACAAGGGCTCTTCACGGAGGACAGTGCCCTCCCTCAGCCCTCCGTTTTGCCAGGGCCCCCAACGTGGCTGCCCTTTCAACTAAGCTCTTTTAGTTTCTGTATACCCAGAGCTGGTTCCTGAAGCTCTGAATCAGAATGGACTCCACTGTTCACAGAACTCCCTCCCATCCTTTCTCTCTAGTGATGGCCAAAGGGCAAGGTGCCCCCCAACTTCCCAAACATAAAGGGTCTCTCTTTTTTTTTTTTTTGCTGTACGCGGGCCTCTCACTGTTGTGGCCTCTCCCGTTGCGGAGCACAGGCTCCGGATGCGCAGGTTCAGCGGCCATGGCTCACGGGCCCAGCCGCTCCGCGGCATGTGGGATCCTCCCGGACCGGGACACGAACCCGTGTCCCCTGCATCGGCAGGCGGACTCTCAACCACTGCGCCACCAGGGAAGCCCCTAAAAGGTCTCTTTATATTGCCTTTCCCTAGGCAGTCTAGGCTACTCACCCCTTACTTACGTGTCTGGTGTGGCTTAAATGATATGTATCCTCTTAAAGGAAAACTCCCTCCAGGAGTCCACAAAGCTATTTTCCATCCTGGTCCATAAGGGAAAGTAGCTTGTACTTTTTTCACTAAAGAAATGAAGAGATACAAGAGATTATTCTCCTTTTACAGGGTTAAGATAAAATAACACGAAATATATTTCCATTCTATCCTTTTTACTTTTCAATGAAGTTATAGATTTATAGTACAATAACTTTGTGATAGTAAATGTATCCAACTCCTTGAAGGTGTTTTTCCTTCTGTTTCTCCCCAGCCCCAGCCCTGTCCTTGCTTTTTACCATATTCTGCTTAACTATGGTCTGGTCTAACGCCGTGTTTATTGAGAAGGGAGTGAACTTGATCAAGTCAGGGGCAAACCTGGGACTCAAGGTCCTGACTTCTAGTCCAGTGCTCTTTCTGCCACACAGCTTTGCATCTCTGCCTCTGGAGAATACTCCCAGGCTGGGATGGTCAAGGATTTTCCTAGAGGCTGGATGAGAGATGGAAATGAGTCAAGGTTGATGGTCAAGGCAGACCCCTCAGCACCTGTTCTAGTTTTCTGCATCCTTCCACTGAACACACATGTCTTTTTCCAGGGACCAATGAGTTCCAACTGCAGCTGACCTTTGGAGAAGCCTCACCCTGCTGTCTACTTTCTATATCTCTCTCTCTATCCCAGGCACATAGTACCACCATGTGGGGTTTCCATCAAAACTTCTAGCAAACATGTATGATTGTCTTAGCCACCTGGAATTCCCCTTCTCTCTGCTTGGGGAACTACCCTCTAGCATTCCATGGGATTCTGGTGGGTTTGGGTAGTCCCAACCACCCCTTGTGTAAACACATGACCCACGCCCAGTATCAAGGCCGAAAAGAACAACCAGCCTCATCTGAGGTCTTAAGAATTATAATTCAGGGCTTCCCTGGTGGCGCAGTGGTTGAGAGTCCGCCTGCCAATGCAGGCGACACGGGTTCGTGCCCCGGTCCGGGAGGATCCCACATGCCGTGGAGCGGCTGGGCCCGTGAGCCATGGCCGCTGAGCCTGCGCGTCCGGAGCCTGTGCTCCGCAACGGGAGAGGCCACAATGGTGAGAGGCCTGCGTACCGCCAAAAAAAAAAAAAAAAAGAATTATAATTCAGAAGACACAGATTCAAATAAAACTGAGAGTGTTCTAGGGAAGAGAAAAAGTCAAGGGCTTATAAAGACATAAAGCACAAGGTGGTTAAAGTTGCCCAGAGAGGATTGTGATCAACTCTGATGCAAGTCAGGACGTATTTGTCCTAAAGGAATCACAACTAATTTTAGGGTAGGGGCTCGATAAGTAGATAGGCCATCATGAGTTATTTTAGAGTAAGTGTCCGATAAGGATCTGGAGTAGGACAGTGCATGGTCAAAAGGTCAAATTCCATACAGGTTGAGACATGCACGAGTCATACTTTTTCAATGGCTTCCTGGCTCCATTTTAGAGAGTTCTCTTGGCAATATTGACTCCATTTCTATTTTCCTTCCACACCAGACTGTCAAAATACCCTAACTCCAGGGCCACAGCAAGTTGGTCTTTTGACCCAAGCAAGGCAATATGGCCCTTCCCTGGGATTTTATTTATGGACACTAGGAGAGATGAGTCTTTCCTCTGGGATCACTAAGCTGGGATGATAAATCATTTAATTGAGGGATTATTTGACACTATGCATTCTGCCCACACACTGTCATCTGTAATAAATGAGGTCAACACGCCAGGTGATGCAGAGATAGGAGACGGAAGAAAGGAAGAGAACAAAATGTATAGACAGCCTTGGGGGAGGCCAGTTCAGAGTCCCTTGAACTGATTGTCATGCCAGTCGAGTCTCTATTACATTTAACATATTTCCCCTTTCAGATTTTTCCTCTGTGTGGTATAATAAGAATATATTTGGTCCTTTGTCCCTGATTCTGGGCTCCTAAAACGCTTGGAATTTCCTGAGTGATAGGAATGTTTTTGTTATTCACAATGAACCCCTTTTGGTCACACCTGAGCTTGTGCTGATGCAGTGACTTAGGGTGAGGCCCCTAGAGAGCCTCGGGATAGAGCTGGTCACCAGAAAGACGAAGCAATTCAAAGGTTAGAAGATTTAGCCCCACCCATTGACCTCCAGGAAGTAGGAGGAAGGCTGGACATTAAGCTTTATAAAAACTCTTGAATAACAAGATTTGATGAGCATCTCAGTTGGTGAGCACATCAAGGTACCGGAAGGGCGGTCCAGCCAGAGACGGAGTGGAAGCTGTGCCCATCCCCTGGACCTTGCCCTAAGCACTTCTCCCATCTGGCTGTTCCTGAGTTATATCTTAAGAGTAAACTAGCAAACACTGAGTAAATTCTTTCCCCGAGTTCTGTGAGTCATTCTAGCAAATTATCATGCCTAAGAAGGGGATGGTGAGAACCTGCAACTTATAGCCATTTGGTCAGAAGTATGAGTGACCAGGATTTGCAACTGGTATCTCAAATAGGGGCAGTCTTGGGGGATTGAACTCTTAAATCTGTAGAATCTGACACTAACTCCAGGGACTTAGTATCAGAATTGAATTTAATTATTTGACACCTGATTGGTGTCCAAAGAATTGCAAAACTGTTGGTGTTGGAGAATACCCCATATTTTGTCAAATATACATATACTAGGTTTCCTTTGTTCGAGACTCTAATTTTATGAAGAGAGCTGCATAGCTACTCTGTGCTGGGAATAGAGGTGTGAGTGTGTCAAATCCCTAGCCACCATATTTCCACTGTGTCTTCCTGAAACCCATCCATGGGTGCTCCCACACTCCTTCAGATGGGTAACACCCCCATCCCAGAAGCCATCCCAGAAGTCCTCTGTGTGCCCCTTCCTGCACAGTCCACATCTCCTTCCCTCTTCCCTAAAAATAACCATCATCCTGACTTTAGAGTAATCATTTTTTTACTTTTCTTTACAGCTTTATCACCCAAGTGCATCTCCAAATACTAAAATTTATTTTTGCCTTTGTGTGTGTTTGGGGGTCGGGGTTGGGTATTGGAGAAAGACTATGTGTTATATCAAGGAAGAGGGTTTTACAGCGGGCAGTGGTTCTCCAGCTTTTCAGGGCAGTGGTTCTCAAGCTTGAATAAGCATCAGAATCACCTAGAGCGTTCATTAAAACACAGATGGTCTTACCCCTAGGCTCAGTAAGACAGGAATAAAGACACAGACCTACTAGAGAACGGACTTGAGGATATGGGGAGGGGGAAGGGTGAGCTGTGACAAAGTGAGAGAGAGGCATGGACATATATACACTACCAAACATAAGGTAGATAGCTAGCTAGTGGGAAGCAGCTGCATAGCACAGGGAGATCAGCTCGGTGCTTTGTGACCACCTGGAGGGGTGGGATAGGGAGGGTGAGAGGGAGGGAGACGCAAGAGGGAAGAGATATGGGAACATATGTATACGTATAGCTGATTCATTTTGTTATAAAGCAGAAACTAACACACCATTGTAAAGCAATTATACCCCAATAAAGATGTAAAAAAAATAAATAAATAAAAATGCAAAAAAAAAAACCACAGATGGTTCACTGGGCTCCACTCCCATGTGGGCTGATTTACTACATCTGGAGTGAGGACTGAGAATTTGCATTTCAAACACCAGTTCCCAAGTGATGCTAATGATGCTGGGTCAGGACCACACTTTGAGAATCATATACTCAGGATATGCGGGGTTCTATCCAGGGATGCCATAAATTCATCTTATAATAAGCAGGCTTCTATTTCCAATAATACTGTGAAAATCTGGATTCGATGGCTCCAGAATTTTATAACGCACCTGTTTATTCTTTCCACTATGCTGAATGATGATGATTTGCTTAACCCCTTGTGCCCGACCAGAAGAGCCTAGGTCTGAGATCCTGCGAGCTCTTGCTGTATGTAGAGCTCCCATCTGGTGCCAAACAACTACTCTTCAAAGGCCAGAAGAACTAGGGTGGCCAAGTTCTCTTGGGTGACTGGCCCCTAGAGTTTGGATGCATTTCTTTCAAAAGAGAGATTACTGAAATCCTAAGATTCTCCATTTTGCTCACAGAAGCCAGAAAGAAAGATTCTCGTTTCCAACCACACCAAATAGTCAAACACAAAATGTTCTTTGCAACATCCTTTCACCTTCATTCTATTTGCCACTCCAGCGATACCGCTGAATAAACTGAAACTATGAGTTTGATGGTGGTACAAACATAAGTGCAGACTCAATCTCTTCCAACAAAATTCATATGAGGTAAAAAGGAAAGTGCTACAGAAGGGGGAAAATCTAACATTTTTTCCTTACTTTCTTTTTATTGCTCCACGTGTTGGGTGTTGTGGTAGCCAGTCTCCAAGATGGCTCCAGTGATCCCTGCCACCTGTGTTGTCCCCTCCTATCTTATACCAGGGCTGGCCCGTGTGACCAATAGAATACAGCAGAAGAGATGGCATGTAACTTCCGAGATTAGGTATAAAAGCCTGCAGCTTCCATCCTCCATCCTGGGCATGCTCTCTCTCTCTCTCTTTCTCTCTCTCATGACTCATTCTAGGAGGAGCCAGCTGCCTTGTAGCAAGCAGCTCCGTGGAAAGCGCCACATTGCAAGGGACTGAAGCTTCCTGCTGAGAGTCACATGAGTGATCTCGAAAGTGGATCCTCCTCCCCCCAGTCAAGCCTCGGATGACAGCAGACCCCGATGACACTGTAACTACAGCCTCTTGAGCCATCCTTAGCAAGAACCTGAGCTAACCTGCTCCTGGATTCCTGGCCCCGTGAGGGAAAGAAAATGTTTATGGCTTTAAGCTGCTAAGTTTAGGGGTAATCTGCTATGCAACAGTTAATAATAAATGCAGGTGCTTTTCCAATGATACCCCACTTAAGCCTCTAACAACCCTGAGGGATTGTTATTGTCATATTTCACTGAATCTAAGATGCCATTGAGGACTTCCCTGGTGGTGCAGTGGTTAAGAATCCGCCTGCTAATACAGGGGACACGGGTTCAAGCCCTGGTCTGGGAAGGTCCCACATGCCGCGGAGCAACAAAGCCCGTGTATCACTACTGAGCCTGTGCTCTAGAGGCTGTGAGTCACAGCTACTGAGCCTGCGTGCCACAACTACTGAAGCCCGTGCGCCTAGAGCCGACGCTCCGCAACAAGAGAAGCCACTGCAAAGAGAAGTCTGTACACTGCAACGAAGAGTAGCCCCTGCTCGCTGCAACTAGAGAAGGCCCGCGAGCAGCAACAAAGACCCAACGCAGCCAATAAATAAACGTTCCTTTAAAAAAAAGAAAAAAGATGCCTCATTTATTCAATGAACCATTAAGAAAGGAAAGAAATGCTGTTAGACTATGACATGCCTTCACTTGTAAGATGTGCTCCAATTTCAGGTATGTGTAACAAAAATGTGCATCTCAGAATTGACAATGTTATCTGCTTTTTCTTTAATTTATGTTTTACCTACTTTCAGATTTATTTACTTATTTATTTTTACATCTCACATATTATCTGCTTTTTAAGGCAGGAATTTCTTCTCATGCACTGGGGAAATGAAAGCTTTCTCTTCATCCCCATTATTTAGCTTTCTGTGGAGTAGCTACTTAGTATACATCCGTTAAGAGGTTTTGTTTTTACTAAAAAGGTCAACATGACCTCTAGGGCAAAGCTGGACTCAGCACAGATCTTGTTCTTAATTATAGATCTACATGGGAAAATTCTAAAAGACATAAGTTCTCCTAATTCTCATGTTAGGTTCCTTTCTCAGGTTCCTTTCTGGATTCTTAATCAACGCTGTCCCGTACATTTCCTCTTTGTGATGTGCAAATGTACTGCATATGTGGCCCTTTAACACCAGCTGGAGGCAGCTCCCAGCTCCTTGGAAGAGCTGACGTGAGGGTCCACACCAGCATTCTCGCTTACTTTATCTGAGCCAGACATTATCACTCCCACTGGACGTATGAGGGAAGACACATACATTAAGAAACTTGCTTAAGGTAACAAAACTAGAAAGCGACAAAGGCTGGGGTTCTAGGAAGCTGTTCTTACTGCTACGTCTCCCACGTCACGAGGCCTTCTCCAAAGAGCAGTGGTGTGGCCTCTCTCCTGACCTTAAATGATATTCACAGCAAAGCACAGAGGGCTGCCAATTCCTGTGAGAGTTTTCAGTGGTCTCTGAATGTGCCTTTTACATGAATAGCATGCTGTCTTTCATCTTGGGAACACAGAGTGTTTCGTAAATGTTATCTCATTAGTCTTCACAGCACCAGACCTTTTCAAACAAATGAGTTAATGTTTGCAGAAAAGTCCTTGAGATTTGAAGACTATAGGCACAGCATGAAGGTACAACATTGTTCTAAAGCCTGAAAAGCTGTCGTGGAGTCACAGCTTTGGAGACCTCTTCTATGAAAATGTCAGACTTTCCAAGAGATGGAGATAGAGGCAGAATTGGATGAGATAGAGGCAGAATTGGGGGACATAGGGGCAGAATTGGGGGAGGCAGAGCCAACAAAGCCATCTGTGGTTTGGAGAGGGAGTAGATCTATTAAGCAGAGCTGCCAAAGGGGATTCCGTTGGCAGCTCTGATCAGTTATTAGCGATTGCCTGATAAGCTGAGTATGGAAGGATTCTAAGGCCCTGTCTGGGCTCATTGGGAATGATTGGTGATGTCTGCCATGGGGACAGGACTGGAGAGTTTAAAGCATATGTTCCAGGAAGTTGCCCTTCTTGCTACAGATCAACCTGGGCTGCATATTAGAATCCGCTGAAGGGCTTTTTAAAAAAATACTGGTACCCAGGCCTCATCCTAGACCAAATGAATCAATTTCAGGGAGTGAGGCCTGGATATCTGTATATTGATATTTTTTAAGTGCCAGGTGATTCTAATTGACATCCAGGTCTGAGATCCACTGAAGTGAGATTATCACTTTCTAGGGCAGTATTTCTCAGCCTTGACTGTACATTGGGATTACATGGATTGTATTAAAAATTTATTGATGTCTAGATTGCTAGCCTGTATGTCCTGATTTAATTGATCTGGGGGGTGGTCTAGACACTGGGAATTTCAAAAGCACAGCAATTTTTTTTTATAGACAATTTTTTTAGAGCAGTTTTAAGTTTAATTTTAGCAAAATTGAACAGAAAGTACAGAGAGTTTGACTCACATATACCCTCTGTCCCCATGCAGATACAGCCTCCTCCATTATCAGCATCCTCCACCAGAGTGGTACATTTGTTACAACTGATGAACCTACAAGACACATCATAATCACCCAAAGTGCATTGTTTACATTAGAATTCACCCTTGGTGTTACACATTCTATACTTGAGCACCATTCTCCCATCTGGGACATCTCCACAAACCATCAAACTCTGATGTTCTCTCCTGCATAGGGAGCCCTGAGGATGTGGACATGAATATTTCTCTCATTATACAAGATGAGACTCACCATTGCCTCTAGGGTGACACTTCCCTGGGCCAAAGAAACACCCAGTAGTTCACAGTTTACCTGACTCAAAGGGCTCCCTGACCCTCTGGCCATGGGCGCTGAAGACTGATTCACCGAGCTCGCCTTTGCAGGAACTAGTTACTAATATGTCATTTCATTTCTGTCTCTTTCCAGCCTCCAGCTTTGCCTGTCATACAACCATGGCATGTCCTTTCCCCTAGTACCTCTGCACCCATGCACAAGGGGAAGTATTGGCAAATGCAGATGGAAGTTGTTTTTCAACCTTTGCAGGGCTTTGTAGGTTTCATATACCACTGCCCATACTTACATACAAGCCCACCTCGTGATATACACATTTGGACTCAGAAATGGAGTTGGTGGGAGAACTGGCTTGACCCTAAATTATGGAGGGATGAAATATCTTATGATTGGGTTATTTATATCTCTGAAATTCTCCTGTCTCTCCTACTCAGAGAGGTCCCCACTTGGAGACTAAGGCAGCTACAATAGAAATTTTTTCTCCAAAATTGTGACATTGGAAGTTAGGACTCCCCCAAAACCTAGGGAGCTGGATTGCTTAAAGGGTACATAATATTTTCCTATAGAACTGGAGCAAGATGTACAAAGGTGGTACCCTGCAAACCTATTCAAGAGCAGAAGAAATGAACAGAGTACATATCAGAGATCCTGTCCATTAAACAGGCAGCAGCTAATTATACTAAAATTTTTCTTTTCATCCTAAGCTCCCCATTGTCATTGAAGGATTCCTCTGACCTCTAACCTCTATGGTTCTTTAATGAGTTTATCATGTTTCCAGCTCTGTGCTTTCCTTTTCATCTGCTGTTCACTTTCTTTCCAAAGCAGCAACCCTAGGGTCTGATAGTTAAATAATTTGGGAAGTTTTGAGTTAACCAGGCTTTTACAACAAGAATTCTTAGAGCTTAGGAAATGCGTGTGATGAATTTTCAGGAAGATTTGTATTGAATGCACTCTTTTCCAGGCTTTTTTTCTTTTTTTTTTCCTAGACTTTTTCAAGGACATGTCATAGGATATCTGTTTAGTTTAGAAGATGCTGATGAAGTTTCAGATAG
The DNA here is from genome assembly GCF_008692025.1 of Phocoena sinus. Classification (NCBI taxonomy): domain Eukaryota; kingdom Metazoa; phylum Chordata; class Mammalia; order Artiodactyla; family Phocoenidae; genus Phocoena; species Phocoena sinus. Next base: position 29,301,219 of record NC_045766.1, read on the forward strand.
AGACTGCTATCTCTTCCTCTGTTCTGAGTTGAATTGTGTTCCCTCAAAAAAGACACACTGAATTTGTAATACCCAGCACCTCAGAATGTGACTCTATTTGGAAATATGGTCTTTATAGAAGCAATCAAGTTAAAACGAGGTCATTAGGGTGAGCCCTAATGCAATACTACTGGTGTCCTTGTAAAAAAGGGGAATCTGGACACAGAGATAGACATATACAGAAGAAAGATGATGTGAAGAGGCACGGGGAAAAGATGACCTTCTACAAGCCAAGAAATTCCTGAGGCTACCAGAAGCTAAGAGAGGCCTGGAACAGAACCTTCAGAGGGAGTTTGGTCTTGCTGACACCTTGATATCAAACTTCTGGCCTCCAGAAATGTGAGACAATATATTTCTGTTGTTCTAAGCTATCCAGTTGTGCTATGTTATTATGGTGGCCCTAGGAAACTAATACATCCCCTAATATCCATTCCTCTAGTTAGATGGTAGGCAAATTGGGTTCATTTTTTCTCTCTCTACTTCTTTTTTAAAAATTTGAAAATTTTTATAATAAGCTTAAAACTAACAAAAATATTCATTTTTCTCCTCTTCCACTGTCATAGAATATCAACTTTGAGCTAGGCAAATGGGCAAGTAGGCTAGAGGTCAGCAAACTCTTTCTGTGAAGGGCCAGATAGGGACCTATCTTAGGTCTTGTGGGTCATGTGTTCACTGTCACAACTACTCAATTCTGCCATTGTAGCAGGAAAGCAACCATAGACAATATGTAAACAAATAAGCATGGCTGTGTCCCCATGACTCTATTTACAAAAACAGGCAGCAGACCAGATTTGGCCCATGAGCCATAGTTTGATGACCCCCGATCATTGAGCATCTATTGCATGCTAGGCTCTGATTCAGGAGCTGGGGATACAATAGTAAGCAATATAGTCAAGAACTCTGTCTGCTGGAACTTGGAAAGCTCCAAGCTGTGTCTCCGGCACCTTGTGCAGTACAGGGCACACAATGTACAATCCAGAAATATTGAACCAGTAAGTGATTGACAGTCCCCTGGCAGGAAGAGATGAACCAAGCTTTGGTGTCACTGGGCCAAGGGGAAACTCTGGGCCCCCTGAGATGCTAACTAAAGCCCAAAGAAAGAATCTCCATTGACAGTTTGATTCCTTGACAAGGCAGAAACAAACCAACCTACATCAATAAGTTCTTATATGCACCACAAAAAAAAAACATGGACAAGAATGATCATAGCGACATATTTCCTGGAAACAACCCAAATATCTGTTAATAGAATTATGGGTAAATCAACTGTAGTATATTCAAACAACGGAACACCATACAGCAAAGGAAACGAGCAAACTACTGCTACATGAGGTGACACAGATGAATCTCAAAAATGTTGCAAACTGAAACCATCTACTCCCCACCCTGAGCTTAGATACTGAGGACTGACACCATAAACCACTCCAGGGCTTACTGTTTATTAGGATTTTATTATTCCATAGTCTTTGTTAGCATAGCTTTACTATTCCAGGACACTCTTGCCCAGGCAAACAACTTTATTGTTCATTATAGGAACTTCCTGAAAGACCTATCATCTCGTCAATAGAAAACATCAACCGTTTCCATCTCAAGAGTCTTTGAAGCTCTCACCTCAAAATTCTCGCCTTACTCTTCCCAACAATCCTAAAAGATATCATAATTCTTGTTAATCCTATTCAAGCCTTCCCATCAAAAGACTCACCTTAAACCAGAATTAAAATCTCAAATTCAACTTTTCCTTCCCCCTCAAACACACTACCAAAGGTCTTTCAAGGTGGTGTTCTCCCTGACGGCAGTAGGCAATACACTCAGCTTTGTCTTATGAACAGATTGTCCTGGTGATATGCCAGGAGCCAGCATTCAACAGCATAATGTGTAGTGAGAAAAACCAGACACCAAAAAAACATGCTTTATGCTTCAATTTATATTGAGTTCAAGAATAGGCAAAAATAATCTATGCTGATGGAAATCAGAACTGTAGCTACTTGAGAGGTACGTATTGCCTGGGAGACGACATGAGAGAGTTTTCTGGATGCTGGAGATGTCCTGTATCTTGATCTAGATGGTGGTTACATGAGTATAAACATAAGTAAAAGTTCGTTGAGAAGTACATTTTGTGTGCATTTTACTGCATGTAAAAAAAGGAGGATTTAATAAAAGATTAAAATTTTTTTGTTAAAGTTCAAAATTTAATAGGTGTCAGAGATTATGAGGAGAGCTGACTGTAGTTTTTAAATTATTGCTTTAGTCAAGGGGTCGCCTTAAATGACGTGGAGTCAGGTATTGTGAGAGATCCCAACATGGCGACCTCGGTTTTGCTTTCAAACCCTTCTAGGCATCATGTACACCTGAGACAGGAAAGGTCACTGCCATTGGCCTTGAACCCTGCACACGAATCGGTGATATTTGTACACATGTAACAAAGGAGGTTGTGGTGAGAATTAGCAATTGGAACACACAGTCTTCCACGTACAGGATGCAACTTGTGAATATAGACATCTTGAAACAGCCCTTCTTAGGGACTTACAGTGTTACTCCTATAAAAACCTAATGTGTGGGATATTGCATAAAGGGATTCACCACCCCTTCCTCTATTGTAAGGATGTGGCTACATCAGTTAAGATTACATCCAGAATTGTGTTGACAAAATTGGGGGTAGAGACAGTGTAGATGGGTTCTGCTCTCATTATTTGAGGGATTCACCCATGTTGTCTCGTTTGCAGTAGTCTGTTCCTTTTAATTGCTATATAGTAGGAAAATGTGTGTACATATGTGGTGAGTGTGTGTCTGTGTGTGTGTGTGTGTGTGAGAGAGAGAGAGAGACAGAGAGAGAGAGAGAGAGAGAGAGAGAGAGAGAAAGGAAGGGAATCTGTTTGATCTGTTCCAAGAATTAACATGAAATCCAGCTCCAGAAAGGCCTAGCAGACTTCTATAACTGCAGTAATCAAAATAAGTATCTAAATTGACAAAGATATACACACACACACACACACACACACAGAAATATTTCATGTGAAAAGGGAAGGAGGAACAATTTGTACTACTTTTGGGTAGGTGACTCAGTTCCTCTACTTGTTCAAACGCGTTGGATCATTTTCACGAACCAGGCTGAGCCAAGTCCTATAAACCCACGCTGTTGTTAACCCTCCTCTCATCTCAGAAAAGTAAAATGAGGAAAATTCGGGCTGTGCTACAAAATGTCCTGATAAAAGGCCAATGCTTAAAGTAGAAGTATTTCATTACTTTCATTTTTAAAATGAAAAAACAGATACGTATTTGATATTTATAAAACATCTCATTTAGTAGCTAGACGACGTAGATACCATGTACTTATGTTTCCCAAACACAGAGTGGGAATTATGGTTTTCCCCATAATATTTTTAGCCTGCAGTCACTGCCAATCTCACCTGGCTCATCCCTCCACCTAATTGCAGACACAATTATTCTCCAGTGTTTACCAGGGAAGGATTCCTCTGTTCACCCACAAGAACAATGGTTTTCTCGTACACTTGGCAAGTGTCCTTTAAAGACTGTGGACTGTTCCCTGAATTTTAGGAGCTGAATCGTTCTTTTCTCTTTTTTATTTTCTTCCCCAAAGTAGTATATGTTTATAGGAGACGCTTCAGCAAGTATAGATAAGCAAAATGAATCAAGACAAAAATCACCCAGAATCTGATCCAAATTACTTTTTAGTGTATGCATATGTTATAAATATAAATATGCATAATATTTTACTGTGTTGACTACATTTTATCAAACCAGTTCCTTGTTGTCAGACATTTAAGCTCTTGTCATTTTTCTAGGTATAAACAATACTCCCAAAATTATCCCTGGAAACCGAACATCCTTGATGATCCTCTTAAAATAAGGGTCTAGGGTTTCCCTGGTGGCGCAGTGGTTAGGAGTCCGCCTGCCGATGCAGGGGACGTGTGTTCGTGCCCCAGTCTGGGAAGATCCCACATGCCGTGGAGCGGCTGGGCCCGTGAGCCATGGCCGCTGAGCCTGCGCGTCCGGAGCCTGTGCTCCACAATGGGAGAGGCCACAGCAGTGAGAGTCCCGCGTACCGCAAAAAAAAAGGAAAAAGGTCTAAAGGTAAAAATATTGGGTTAAAAAGGATGGGCAGACTTTCTAGATTGTCGCTTTTCTGAAAAATTGCACCAAATCCCATACCCGTTCATACTAGGGTAAGTGTCAGAGGAAACGTAATCAAAGAGATCTCACATACGTACAAAAAAGAGATTGTAGTGAAGGTACCTTTCCATCAATTTCCTTAGATTTCAATTCAAGAGATTTCCTTTATGCAGGTGGTTATTCGCAAATCTGGTAAGTACGGTAAAATGATCCTCAGAAGGAACTATCTAACCTTGAGGCCATGTGTGCTATTCAGGTGATTCAGTTTCTACAGAAATCCTTGTTTTTATGTTGCCAGGTGATGATAAGCTGTTTCGGTACAATCCCTGAGGGAATTTCCAGCTGAATTGAGGGGTTTAGAATATTACAGACCCAGAGTGTGAGCTATGAATAGAAATAAACTAGGGTAGAAGGGAACTTGTGTGAGCTATTTCCTCTGGACAATGGCAATGTCTACTGTGAAAGGATTTACAAACTAGAGGAAACGTTGAGTCACTCAAATCTGGGCTCTGATGGAGATGACTGAGGTCACAGGGGTCTGTCAAAGCCCCCTTTGCTGGGCGGAGAGTCTGAGTTCCAGTATTGAAGGAGACAAGACTCCAGCACCTGGGCAGGGGCAGCAGAGGAGGTGGAGGGGGCCAAGGAAAGAAGTGGGTTTTCATGTTAGACTGACCTGGATTTAAGCATAGTTTTATCACTTGCTAAAGATGTGGCCTTGGGTAGACTACTTAACCTTTCTGGTCTTAGACTCTATACAATGGAAACAAGTATCCCCTACTTGGGCTGTTGAGAGAGTTCAGTGAAATAATGTGTGTAGAAATGAAGTACAGTAATTGACACAGAACTCAATAGTTGAGTTGCTATTATTACTATCATGGTTAATAATCATTATTTCCATTTCCTTTGAGGATAGATTTAGGAGGGGAAAATGCTTATGACTGATCATTATGCCTCTTTTTTGGATGCACGGGTTCTTAACCCGGTGTCTAAGAGCGCCTAAGAGGCCCATGGATAGATATCTGTGGTGGGAGGAGGTGTTAAACTTGGATGGGAAAAAAATTGTCACTGTTTTTATTAACGTCTAATGAAAATGTAGTATTTCCTTTATTGTGACTGCAGGCAACAAATCACAGCAGTATCAGCAGCACTGATTGTCCTTTGAACAACAATACAAAATTACACACCTTTTCAGTATCACATTAAAATTGTTGCATGTATCTCAAAATATCATTCAATTGGAATCATATTTCAAAAGTACAGTAGGTCTTAGACTCCCCCCTCCTTAGCCCACTGCTAGATCACACGTGATCATTGTTTTCCAGTCTACAGATGTTGGTGTGATGGAGCTGCCTATCAAGACAACTATCTTATAATTTTAAAAAATATTTTGATAAAGTAGTCAGATATCTGGGTTTACTTTGTTGTCCTACGCCTTTGTTTTATGCATTTTAAACAGTATTCCTCAAAGGAGTCCATAAGCTTCACCAGACTGCCAGAAAGACAGAGGCAGGAGACCTGGCTCTTAGGAGGAGTTCTGCTGTCTAACAGCCAGTGAAGCTTCTTTATTCACTAGCTTGTCTGTGGCATAGGCCAATAAACACCAAAAGCTGACAATTTCTGAAGACAATTCCCAATAGGTCAGGGGATCCTGTCACTGGAGAGAGCCTAACGATACAACAGATGTAAGATATCGAGAGAAAATGTCTGTTACATTCCTCAGGAGTTGGATGTCTGGAGCACCCAGTGGAAAGGAAGGTTGCCTAACTAGGATGATGGCCCAAATGCAAGGATAGCAGAGGAAGGTGGAAGAGTAGGGAGATGAAGAAGAGAAAGTGGGATAAAGAAACCAGAAGACACAAAGCCCCTAGCAATGGAGACCGTACAACCTGCAGACTGGGGGAAAAAAAAAAAAAAAATAGGAAGGAAAAAGGAGGAACTTGAAGCAAAGGGTGATGAAACTAAACAAAATGGTAGTGAATACTTTATTTGTTGTATTTAAACAAGCAAATTTGGGGTGGTGGTGGTATTTCCTCATGGTCCTCCCGCCCTTCCTCCCCCACGTTCCCATGATGCTAATCAACTGCTTTATTCCGTTCCCCATCTTTCTTCTTGTACAATTATCCAGGCCTTTCTCTTTTTAAATTCATGATCCTCAGTCTTGTCTTTGAAGGACGAAAAGCTTTCCACGTGTTAGGAAAATTCAGGATCTGGTAGTCCTTGCAACAACTCGCTGCATGTGTATTTTGACTCATTCATTTGGCTTCGCGCATTCTCAACCTGTCCTCCCACGCCAGGTAAGTATCTGTCTCTTTTATAACACGAATCAATTCAAAAGGCCCCTTGTTAGATATTTGCAGGCATGCAAATGGGAAACACCATATAAACAGTGAAAAAATACATCTTTTCAGGTTGTTGGATTTTCTCCTTAACGGTCTTAAAAAAAAGCAACTAGAAATCTTTCATTTCATAAACACATGCACATATAAATATTTACAGTAGTAATCAGAATGTGATATTTATCCTTGTAATGTTTCTGAAAAAACATGACCTCGGCCAGAGTTTATCTCAGGTAGGCTGAGAACTGTCACTCAGTTTGTAAATTACCTCCAGAGTGTGGTTTATTTTCTTATTCCTAAAAAAAAAAGAATTTCTTTGCTAAGTTCAAACACTGACATCCCGTGAAGATGCCAGTCTTTACACACACTTATAAAAGAAGAACATGTGCTGTATGACACACTAGTACAAAGTTTTACAAATTATTACAAGTAAATTATATAAATTACAGTGACATTGAGGAAGATTGTAGTTTTATCTTGGGGTGGTTCTTCTAGCAATCATATTGCTGTAAAGAAAATGAAATAAGCATCAGGTTCTGATCAGGCTAAACAATGATGACATTTCAGTGCTTTAAATTCCTGTTTTAAGCAAACGTAAAGCAGACTGATCTCAGCTTCAGCAGAGGTTGGGTCAACAATACTGAGAGCTTTGACAATGCTCACAGAATGGTTCCTAAACAAACCAGACTGTTGTCCTTCCCCAGTAAAAGCTGCAGAAAGAGGCCATGGAAACTGCAGTTTACGATGCTTGGCTGGCTTTGAATGTGCTTGGGGTGGGTTTTTAATCTCAGGGATTTAAGAGATAATGCCTTGGGAGTGTCACACTGATGGGGGCTCAAGGCAGGCAACTTTTGAATTAAATGCTACAGAGTTACAGATTTGACTCATCTACATTAAAAACCTTGCTCTTTGAAACTGTCTTTTGTCTTACAAACAAACTTAACAGATCTGACCTGCAGTGTCTGGGAAGAAGCCTCCCTACAGTGACTCAGATGGGAAACCCAGTGAGACTCGGTTCCCCCCACTTAGAGGAGAGCGTCATTCTGCCAAACCACTACTGCAATTTTGGTCGTTGACACTTATGCCTGTCCCCCAGATGCACCAGCGCTGAAGTGCAGTGGGTTCTCACCTCATTTAAACTCTGCCTTGTAGGAAATTCAAGGCTAAAGATAGGTTATTTTATAGTAATCCCAAGAGCATTCTTTGCCTCCCCCGCCGCAACCATATTGCCTGGAAACGACTCCAAATTGAAGGCTTTCCACTCCGCTGTTTTCTTGGAAATTTGGCAGGCTCCCAAGGCAATTATTAGTTTTGCTTTATTTGCCTGATAAGGAAATCTAGAATTTTATTTTAACTTCCCCTCAAAAATCGTAGAAAGTTTCCATCTATGTTCAGCAAAATTTTTCACGGTAGCAATGGGCTTTTCGTTTTCATTAGGTTTTGTCTTATTTTCAAAGAAAGTTAGGAGACCTTGAACCAGAGAAGTGAATGCTTAGGAAAATACAAATTAAGTAAGTTTTTCTTTATCTAATCCTGCTTTACAGAATAAGACATTAAAAAAAAAATTGGACCAAAGCTGGACTTCCATCAATTCAGTAATATATGTTTTTTAGGAAAATATAGAAACAAAACCTTTCCTTACTAACAAATGCGTATTTCTCCTCAAAATCATATCCCCAGGAAACAAGTGCTTCCTGGTTTTCTTTCACAGTGAAAGGCTTTTAATGAGCTGCTATTCAAAGGCTACTAGTGATTCTCTAGGCTTAGCTGTTTGGGCATCATTGTGACTCCTTATTAGGAAGGAACTGTAGAAAACCCAACAGAAGAGCAAGTGCTGCGTACAGGTTAAGAGAAGGAGCTGTGGCACAAAATGACCCAGGGTTTGAAGGCTGTTACTTCCTTACTAGGTGATCTTAGAAATGTTGCTCAATCTCTGCATGATAGGCTTTTCTGGAATAGGGGTTTAGCACAATGCTAAGGGCAATGGATGATGGCTGTTACTCGTGTATACTAGTTGGGAATGTGAGAGCAAGCAATGAAAGGACACTTCTTTTGTGTCTCTGCAACCAGAGCAGGGGCAGTGGGTTAGATCCTGAAGGGGCACTCTGTCTATGGGTGACATTGTTTTATATTCACAGGGCCAGCTACAAAAAACCAAGATAACCCAGTGACTGTGACACTCAAGGAAGCTTACTATTGAGTGCAAAACTGAATGCTGTAAATGCTATGCCACAAAAATGGAATAAACACTGGTAGTTGGAGCAGGGTTTGATGTTGGCTTTTTTCTCTAGGATGAAAACTATGGTGCATTTTTACACAGGTTCTTACCTGTTGGCGAGAGCAGCAATAACCACAGATGCCTCCAAGCACTCCGTTTATTATTTGAAAGAGACACAAGATGAATTCAATTCCACCAAGTGCCAAGAGGATAGAAAACAGAGAGACATTCCATTCCACTGCATGCTTGGGTTCAATGCATTGGGACCACGTGGAGCTATCCAGAAGGTAACTGTGGATAAAAAGAGAGACTTCTGACATATGGCCACACCCAGTGGGATGTCTCATAAGCATACTTTTTGTGTGGTGTTCTTTCATTAATCAATAGATTTCTTCAATGCCCTATATCAGATTCTTCCAATCCAAGTCATTCCACAAAATGAGGCATTTAGCCCAGATCTTGTTGCCGTAATAAACAAGAAATTCAACAAAGATTATGGAACACACGGTGTGGGTTAGACATCAAGACAGAGCTGGGGATATAATGGCCTGGGTTCTGTCCTGGAAAAGCATCGCTTAAGAGAAGAAACAGTAGCTAATCTCAGTGTAACCAGTACACTGATCAGGTAAACCAAGGGTAAAAGGGCCATAGAGGAAGGACACCTAACTTAGGCCAGGGAGAAGAGCTGCTTATGCATCTAGTCCACAAGTCTGAGCTCCATGAAGGTAGGAACCAGACCTATTCATCATTGTATATCCAATTCCCAAGCCAGTATCTGACACACAGTAAGTACTCAACACATTGGAAAAGTCATCGAATGATGAATAAGAATCCAAAGTCACTGTGAAATGTTAGCAAACCACACTGGGGTCATTATCTGAACATATATATTCTTCACGAAATAGGGTTCCATCACGTGGGAAAATCTAAGATTGACTTAATTCCACTAAGAGATCTGGTATCCTTCTTTCCTTATCACTTCTTCCTACCACAACAGAACAAAAGGGCTGCAAATTAGAGACCTCGCTTTGGAATGGTTCATTGAGCCAATCAGAAATTCAATTTGTTGATTACATACAAAAAAATTCTGTTCTCCTGGTCCCGTCTTTCTGCATATAAAGTGGAACAAAAATCCATAGTTTCAGAACACAATATAAAAAATTCCTCTGGCTCCACTTGGCTATTGAGCAACTAATCACCGGCTTGTTATTCCCCATATTGAAATCTCTGGACAAGTTGAAATTAGGAATAACACAGAAGCAGGAGGCTTCTTGCAGGAGCTGGGGTGGATCGCGAGAGGGGCTATAAAATTATCAGCTATAAAAATGTTTAATGATACTCTCACCTCTCCTTGGATTAATCATAATGTATTTTAGAGGTGGGATTGTGCAGTAGATCATATGTTTTTGTATACATGTGTAACCAATTTGTACTGGTACATTCGGTACGTTCACAACAAAGCATGAAAAGTATGAGCTGAAAAATCGTGATCAACAACAATTTTGAACACCAAAATTTCAAACTCCTGTGAGTGCCGATTTTCCTTCAGAAGCTACCATTGGGCTGTACCTGTCGAAAGCTAGTAGATAATATTAACAGCTAAGAATGGCACTGCTCATGCTGAGTCAGCTTCTGTGACAAATATTTTATACATAGTATCTTATTAATCCTCCTGACAACTGCCATTGGCTTTATTTTACAGATGAAATAACTGAGGTGCCGAGAGCTGAGTTCACCTTTTCCTGGTTACTGAGACAGTAAATGCAGAGCTGAGATGGAGCCCAGGTCTATCTAATTCCATATTCATGATCTGATGGCTTCATTATATGCTACAAAATTCATGGGAGACAAACATTCTTGAAAATATAAGGGCAATTCAAATTCATTATTCTTATTATTTTCACTCATGAATCTCATTACTAAACCTTTCAAAATTCAAAACAGAATGTCATTCATTTATCATTATGTACATCAGTTTCCATCAGCTATTTCTGTTCTTTTCTCAATAATGGATAAGAAATAAGTATCAACATAAAGCAATGGAGCCCTTACATTTTCCTGATGTTAAATCATGAATAAGATCTGTTTTATACAGCCTGATCACTTTAAATAAAGGGTGTGTTATACACAGTTATTATGTTATATGTGAGTGTGTGTGTGTGTGTGTGTGTGTGTGTGTGTGTGTGTCTTGGGGGGGTAGTATGATTGACCCTGGGCTTTGGTTAAATTCATATGGTTTTCATCCATATTATATACGGATTCCATAATATTTTCTTAGAAAATAGTAAAATTAGCCAATTGCTCTGGCATAGTATACACACTGTATAAGCACAAACTTCACAGCTAGGCTGCCTGGGTTCAAATCATGACTGCCATGTCTTGGCGATGTGACTTTGGATAAGTTACTTCATCTCTCTGTGCCTCCACTTCCACATCTGTAAAGTGGAAGCAATAGCGGAAGTCACCTCATACCGTTATCACAAGGACTGAGTCAGTGAATCCATTCAAAAGATTCTCTGGGTCAGGGACTGGGCATTCATCCTCCGATACCCCTTGCCTAAATTGTGCCTGAGTTAGTGAGAATAAACCTGGTTGAGAGGATGGATGAATGAATGGTTGATGCCTTTTTAGTTTGATGGGTTTACCACTATACACACGTGGTGGATAAGAATGTGCGACCTGATGGGGGTCAATCACTTACCCTCCCTCCGTGTTGGCAAAGGTGTAGTTCCATTGGCCACTGGCATCAAGACATCTTGGTCCTTCCGCTAAGCCCAGAGCTGCCACAATGACGCAGTAGCCAGATCCCGCAATTCCGATGAGAGCGGCCAGTACAGAAGAAAACATCTAGGGAAAGGAGGATCACCAGAAGTGAGGCACAGAGCATTAGCAGCTACCTCTTAGGGACCACTTCCGCACCCGGCGCAGGAAAACCTACCGCGCATCTTTTGCCGCAGTTTTCGTGGCCGCCACAGCCGCAGCAGTCATCCTGTTCCAGCCCCATGAAGACGAATGCTGGCAGGAGCATCTGTTTAGAAAACACGCAAGTTAAAGTCATTGTCTTTCCCCCGGTCCATAGGGTCAGTCAGGCTCAGCATCTTTTGGTAAAATATTTTTCTTTCTGACACTGTTGAATGTCTTTGGGTTAGGTTGACAAAATATCTCAAAGAATGGAAACTCTGAGGAGAGAAAAAACGCTCTAAAGGGTAATATCCCTTTGTTTTCATGTAATGTATCACATTAGGTAGGGTCAGGTTGTAGCATGGGAGGGGTAAAATAATTACCTATACATGTGTTAATCCATAAGAGTTCATAACATAGTTCCAGAGGCAAACTCTGTTCGGAAACTATTAAACCCTGTCTTTTAAGTCCGTTGGTTTGTTTGTTTTCCCTTGAAAGGCATAGAAGATAACAACAAATCTTCAACAGAATAACTGAAACTTTTTTATAAACAAGAGAGATGAAAGCTCTGTATAATAGAGGTGAAGTGCTTCTTTGAAGACACATTGCATGGTTGTAGCTTCACAATAAAGCTCTTAAAATAACATAAGTTTGAAATACTTTGAGTTCAAGATCAAAAGAAGTTTAAACAAGCAAGGTGTTGTCTTAAAGACAAATGATTATGAAATTAACTATACCTCAAAAAATAAAACAAAACAAAAACAGACCTGAGAACTAGTGGGGAAAAAAAAGACAAATGATTATGTTAACATGATGGTAATGCTTAAATTCAAAGCAGATTTGCCATACCATAGTTAGTGTATTAAGTCTAAGTATCTTTTACCTCACTAAGAAAAATGTTCTGTGTGGTATTAGCAATTCCATAAAACTTCTGTTCAAAATTCTCAATCCCAGCATTTCAAAGAGGCAAACTCAAGTTTGTCCACATTATTTCCATGCTGTGGTTGAAACTAATACTTTCAGCTCCCAGGTTGGCAGGCAAATTCCTCTCACTTCACTTCAAAACAAACCTTGGAACAAACAACACATTCCACTATTACCTTCAGACACTGATTTGCTGCTAACTGAAGGATTTTTCCTAAATGCCACACACCAAGCTTACATAAAGGAGAAAATTTATAGTCTTTTCTCAATAGCCGTGCACTCACAATTCAATATTTTTCTCTGTCACTATGCGTGAGAATAAACAGCAGAGAATTTGGATCCAAAACTCTGTTGATTTAGACAGAGAACCAGCGGACTTCTCCCAGCTCCCCAGAGCAAAGGTTAAATGACTACCCGCTCCGGGACTAGAAACTATAGTTTTTCAAATCTGATTTAAAAGCTAGTATCTGTTTCTAGCTGTAAAGTAAGAGAGTTCAGCAAAAAAGTAGTTCACTTTTCATTGAAAGGGGATTTTGTAAAACAACATCTAATAAAATCAATACACTATACCTATCTCAACTTTTGTATAATCTGCTTTCAAAAGAAGAATGAACAAAATTCCTGGATTTGGAAACATGCCTCACAGAAAACTTTCTATGAAAACATCTCGTCTAACAAGAAAGAATTCTTTAAGGCTGGAATGATTCTGAATGACTTACCAGCAAACCTCCTCCTATGATGCCAGAGAAGAACCACACAAAGTGGCTAAGATGGTCTTCAGAAGCGTACTTTGTTTCCCCATTGGGAAAGTACAGCAAAATATTAGCTACAATGCAGACGATGGCGAGCCACACGAGAGAATGTCCGATGCATCGTGCGCATTTCCCGTAGCACATAGTGGCAGAGTTTCTTTCTTCCCCCTTCACTCTGCACCTTGGCTCGGTGATGGCCCAAATCAGATGAGAGCGTGCCCGTCTGCGGAGAAAGCAAAAGACATTCTCAGCCCATTCCTGCAACCTCTTAAATACTCTGAGTTCTAAGTCACCGGGTGGCTGAGGTACTTGGCTCTCATTGGTCCTGATCGCAGGCTCCGGTTGGGGGCGGGGGCGGGGGGGAGGTGGGGGAATGTCCCGCCCTTCCAATGAAATCCTTGGGACGAGCGAAACCAGGGGCAGGACTTGAGAAACAGCCTCAGTCATAGGCAAGAGAGATGATTAATCCTCCACAAGGAATTCACTGTGTAACTCCTTCGCAGGATTAAAAAAAATCCACAGGAAAGTCTAATATAACTTTCCAGTAAGTGCCAAGCGTCCACAGCATGACAGCTCTGGTTGAGGCTGTGATTTTGTTCCATGCAGCTGTCTGGACAGCTTCCAGTCTGAGGGCTCTGTGTTCACTTTCACCTCTGCACTGATTTAATCCGAGACCCTGGGGCAAGTCTCCTGAGCTCTGAGCTCGTCTCCTTGTCTGTTAAAGGCAAGGTGTCCAAGCCATCACCCACGGATTTAAGGATGCTTTTGGGGAAAATTACAGAGCTGCCTTCTTTCCTCTGCCTCTGGTGTTCTCGGCAGGACTGCGCCTACTGTCCAGCCTTCCCGGACATCTGCCTCCAAAACAAATCCGGCACCAAAACAAAGGTGGCATTAGTCAACACAAAGGGCTCGGGTACCGTTTTATTCCTGAGTACTGCTGTCAGGCGAAGGGTTGCCAGGAAGGTCTAAGGGAGGCCTAAAGTCTGGGAGAAGGATTAAAAAGAATAAGAAAGAAAAAGAAAGGAGCAGAAGAGAAAGGAACTTGGCAAGCAGAGTGGGGAAACAAGATTGAGAGAGTCTGGAATTACTGGGAGAAACACACATGGTTGAGCAGGGCACAGGGGCAAGCGGTAGTCTACCAGTCAGATCTGTTGCAGGCTCAAAAGGCAAAGCAGAGAAAGGATGTTGGACTAACTTTCTGGTATGGTTATCTTGCAGAAGGAGGGATCAGATTCTGAATAATTTTAGCCCTTGAATAGCAGGTGACACCGGCCAGCTGGGTGGGGGGAGGACTGGGTGGCCAGGTGAAGCCAGGAGGACTGGAGGGACCCCATCACCGGGACAAAATGGTGAGTACCAAATAGAGGCAAAAGGTCAAGGTGAGGAGCTGTTGGTTCAAAAGAGGAAGGTGAGCTCCACTGGTGAATCTAGAAGCTCAGGCTGAGGCCAGAGTCTGAAGGATTCGGATCAAATCTAGAGGGCAGGACACATACCAAAACTGAGCAGCCAGCTGGGGTTAATGATGTGGGATCCAGACTGGGAAAAGGACCCGAGAGGAAGCATATGGCCTGAGTGTCCTAAGAAGGATGAGTATCCAGAGTGGCCTAAGAAATAGATGGATGGAAAACTGAGTGCAGACAGGGAAGCCTGAAACCACCCACCTACTCAGTTATAAGGAGGCAGGTCTTCACAAGAACATTAATCCATCACCACCATGCATCCAAAAACCAGGCACATGTGCCCTCTGTCCTGGCTTTAAGTCCTACTGGAAATGGGATGCCACTGGTGTCAGGGTCTGGGGTGGCAGTGCAGGTGAATGACTGGGTCCTCTGTTGAGGCATCGTCATTCTAACCCTCACCTCTGAGGACCTATCCCATAGATAGAGGTCAAAAAGGGGGAGACAGATCCTTTGACGACTTTGCCTCCAAGTGCTTAAATCCCCTTCCTTCTTCTCTACCCCACTCCTACTGTCAGTGGTGCAGGGAGAAGAGAGGGAGGGGGGGGCTTGGAAAGAGAAAGTCTGAGGTGACAGCCCAGCTCTGCTCTCTGCCAGCTTGGAGCGTCAGGCAAGTCGCGTACATTCCCGGGACTCTGTTTCCTACTCTCTAAGACAAGGGGCAGGACTCAATCAGTGCTTCTTAAGTTTCTGAGTCTTGCAATGGTATGGACCCCTTCCCCAGAAAAAGAAATGTACATATATGCAAACTCACACATTTTTCTTTCCACTCCTGGGGGTTCACGGACTCCCTGAAGTCCATTAGTGGATCCTTTCCAACGTTTCTCAAGGTGTGGCCTGTCCAGAGACCACTTGCATGACAGAGGCAGATTCCTGTTCCCTTGCTAGACGTCCTGAATAGCAATTTATCAGGATGCGGTCCAGTCACCTGCATTTTTTACAATCATTTCAGATGGGTCTTATGTTCACTCAGGTTTGGGGATCACTGGTCCAGTCCACAGCCCAGGAAAGTCTCATTTGTACTAGATGTTCTCTAAGGCCACTGTCACCTCCGATGGCGCCTCAGCTCTACCAGAAGACAGTGCATGCAAGAATTGTGGCGACACGTCCCAGCTCAGCATAAGGCGCTTTCAGGCTTGAGCTGACAAAATTCTCTTGTAATGTGGAGTCCCTTTCCCTTGCCCACCCTCTGCTTCTACCTCTCAGCTGATAACCTAAAGCAGGGTCTTTTCTGTTTCAGCCCTCGGTTTAGGACCAGATATGGTGTTCTGGACAATTTCTTTAACCACTTGGCTCTGGTCCTAGCCAGACTTTGCCCAACAGATGACCCTGGCCTTCTTCCTGGCCGTGAAATCTCAGTTTCCTGTGCAGACGTGCTATCGCCATGGGTTTCTTTCCACCCTCCAACTCCCACCGCTGGTACTTCCCCCACCTCTACCTTCCTGTCTTCCTTGTTCTGAGTCTTATCTTCTTCCAGGGCTTCAAGCTATAGCATTCTGCTCATACATCACCTCAAAGAGGCCCTTTCCTAGGACCCTACTTTATGATGCTGTGCCCCTCCTCAGTTACTCTTCATCACATGCCCCTGTTCTGTTATCATCCTGGAACTTATCATCCCTGAAATTATTCTATGTATTCACTTGCTTCCTTTTCTGTTGTCTGTCTTCCCCTCTCCTCCTGCATAGTAGGTGCTCCGTAAATGTTTGCTGAAAATTGAATGAATAAATAAATGAATCAATGACTTTTTAAGGCTATTCTTAGCAGGCTGGTACTCCAGCCCCTCAACTCTATTTTGCCTCTCTGTGAGCCCACTGTCTCACTCCAGAGCCCTCTTAGCTTTGGAGTCCATAATACTGCTCCTTGATCCTGCCACTGTCTGGCTGTTTGCTTGGGGCGAGTTATCAACGACTCTGTACCTTAGTTTCTATCATTCGTTTGTTCACCAATGTTTAGTGAGCTCCTACTATGTTTTCTAAGTGCTGGGGATGCAGCAGTAAATAAACAAAAATCCCTACCTTTAAGAAGAGTCCATTCTATCAGAAGGAGACAAATAAAAAGTAGTGCCAAATAAATAAAATGCATTGTGTATTGGTGATAAGTGCAGGAAAGTGGAATGAATGGGTGAGGAAGAGGGCCTCTGAGACAGGATAATAATAGAACCTACATCACAGAGTTACAATGTATGAAGTGAGTCAACGTGTCTAAGGTGGGAAGCACCTGGCATTTAGCAATCACACCTTAAATGTTACTTATTATTACTATTTTCATCGACACACTCTCCCAGGCAAGATGTCTCTACTCCATTTACGATTCATTATATCTACGTCCCTAATATTCCATCACTCCAATATACACTGGATCCCTTTATTATTTTTTGTGACTAATTTTTAAATACTGGAGCTCCCACAGTTATTAAAATTTCACTTTTATCTCCCTCATTGCATCTGGAATCAACCTCAGCTCACAAATACCTTTGGAAAGAGTGGTTTATACTGCACTACAGGACTGCATGTCCCTGAGCACGTTTTGAGTATGCTGTCCCACTGCCAGAGGGCCCCGTCCTTCCTCCCTGCCCCATTCCATCCCCACAGCTTTGTTCCCTAGGCCGAACTCATCACGTTTCCATGACACCTCCCATCACACCCCTGCCCACCTCCCAGAGGCTCATCACTCCCACTTTGCCCTTAACACCCCCCATCGAGCACCAATCAGCATCCTCACCAGCTTCCCCAGCTCACTGAGGTCCTAGAGAGCAGGTTATCTTTTCTCCTTTGAAGGCACAACAGCTAACACAGTCAGGCATTTAGTTGGCCGCCAATAAATATTTGCTAAATTTTGTTCAAATACATAGGGAAGTTGAATATGGTCAGTTCATAGTTGATTTGCTCTTAAGTGAAGCCAAAATGTCGTATGAAAAGTTAGGCAAAATTGGCATTTGTTACGTTTAACTTAGAAAAATTTCAGTTTTACCCGTCATGCACGTAAGCAGCTGTCATGTGCCTCTTATAACGAGCTCTCCTAACCTTTTGACGTGTGGAATGTGACTTCAAGAATAATTCCAAGGGGCTTCCCTGGTGGCGCAGTGGTTGAGAATCTGCCTGCTAATGCAAGGGGACACGGGTTCAAGCCCTGGTCTGGGAGGATCCCGCATGCCGCAGGGCAACTAGGCGCGTGAGCCACAACTACTGAGCCTGCGCGTCTGGAGCCTGTGCTCCGCAACAAGAGGTGCCATGACAGTGAGAGGCCCGCGCACCGCGATGAAGAGTGGCCCCCGCTTGCCACAACTAGAGGAGGCCCTCGCACAGAAACAAAGACTCAACACAGCAAAAATAATTAATTAATAAACTCCTACCCACAACATCTTCTTAAAAAAAAAAAGAATAATTCCGAGGAAAACTCCTTTTGATAATATCAAGATAATATCAATGTAAGCATAGGTTGTAATGTTGGAAGAAGCCTCAACAGTGAATGGTTCAGCTCCCACCCCTTCACAGAATCTTTATGGTCATTTTATAGTTAAACCCACAGGGATTAAAGACTCTTCCCAATGTCATCTAGCTAGTGGGCAGTAGAAAGCGGTTACCTTTAAGAACTAATGTCAGTGGTCTATGATTCTACGTGGTTGTGGGATTCTAAGAGGAAGATTTTAACTCATATCTCTTGCCTCCTGGTTGCTTTCTTCCACGTGTATTTTGCCTTCCTTGTTGGGAAAGCACTAGTTTCTCACTCAACTGACACTTGAAAAACATAACCATTCATAAATAATAACCATACTCATTAGAGCTCTTTTGATTGTAAATAACAGAAGCCAGTTCCAGCTGCTTTAACCAAAGGGACATTAGTTATGAACTCCAAAGGTAGGGATGCAGATGGGATGGTGGGAATCATGGACAAGGGGAACCAAACTGTGGGAAATCCAGAATGTCCTCCTCAATCTCCATCTTATGTTTTTGACTCTTCTGTCCATGACTTCATTCTTCTTTTATTTATTTTTTTTTTCCTGTACGCGGGCCTCTCACTGTTGTGGCCTCTTCCGTTGTGGAGCACAGGCTCCGGACACGCAGGCTCAGCGGCCATGGCTCACGGGCCCAGCCGCTCCGCGGCATGTGGGATCTTCCCGGACCGGGGCACGAACCCGTGTCCCCTGCATCGGCAGGCGGACTCTCAACCACTGTGCCACCAGGGAAGCCCTCCTTCTTCTTAATGAAAACTTGTTTTCTCTCTCACACGAAAGAATATGGCTACTGACGATACCCGAGTTTACATTTTTCTCTGTTCAAAAGACACATCCGAACCCCAGATTCTGAGGGAAGGGAGTTGCACTGGACAAGACTGGGACGTGTGCCCATGCCTGGGGGGCCTGAATAACTTGCTGCAATAAGCCATCTCTGCAACCATGTATATGGAGGAGCAGGCATCTTCAGGGAAAGGTGAGCATTGGACCAGGTGAAGAAGCCAGGAGCTGTTCTTTACTTGAAATTGAAATCAGGGTATCCAACCACAGTAAGAAGAAGGCAGAGAGAGGGAGCAGTGGTGAGCCATCCTACCCACAGCTTCCTGGCTTTCCCCTCACTTTAGATTGTAGCTCAATTTATTCTTGGGTTGAAAATAAGCTTCTTGGCAAACTCACAATGAGTCACCAGTCCACACCCGTCAGGATGGCCACCCTCAAAAAGACCACAAATAACAGATGTTGGTGAGGATGCAGAGAAAAGGGACCCTGTACACTGATGGGAATATAAATTGGTGCAGCCACTGTGGAAAACTGTATGGAGTCCCTCAGAGAACTAAAAATGGAACTACTATATGATCCAGCAATTCTACTCCGGGGTATATATCCAAAGAAGACAAAAAACATTCATTCAAAAAGACACATGCATCCCAATGTTCACAGCAGCATTATTTACAATAGCCAAGATATGGAAGCAAACTAAATGTCCATCAATAGATGAATGGATAAAGAAAATACGGTGTATATATACAATGGAATATTATTCAGTCATAAACAAAAACGAAATAATGCCGTTTGCAGCAACATGGGTGGACCTAGAGATTATCATACTAAGTGAAGTCCGAAGGAGAAAGAGAAATACTCTGTGTTATCACTTATATGTGGAATCTAAAATATAAAACAAACAAATGGAAATGCAAACAAAAAAATAAGCTTCTTGGACCAAGATTAAAACAGAGTTCCATTTTTTCCCCTCACCCATTTACTTCTCAGTTCCCTCATCTCCATCTGGTAGTCTTAGCTGAACATTTCACAGCCATCATTTTACCCCCTCATCAAGCCAGGGAACTCCCTGGCCTCATTGCCATTTTCAGACAAGACACCTGCTGGGGCACCTGCTCCATATTCTGAAGCTCCAGATGTGGGACTAGCTCTCCCTTCTTGGGGGCTGTCTGCTCAGAAGGCCTGGCCTGCCCCCTTGTGGGATGGGTGAGCTGAGGGTGTCCGGAGCACGCCTGTGACAACCAGCACACAAATACTTTTAAGAGAGGAGGATTGGGCTTCCCTGGTGGTGCAGTGGTTGAGAGTCAACCTGCCGATGCAGGAGACACGGGTTCGTGCCCTGGTCCGGAAAGATCCCACATGCCACAGAGTGGCTAGGCCCATGAGCCATGGCTGCTGAGCCTGCGTGTCTGGAGCCTGTGCTCTGCAATGGGAGAGGCCACAGCAGTAAGAGGCCCGTGTACCGCAAAAAAAAAAAAAAAAAAAAAGAGAGCAGGACTCTTGTTTTCTGATTTGAGTATCATTTCCTTGGGTTTTGTAACAGAGCCTGCCGTATGAGATGGTGGAGGGCTTCAAAGATGATCTGAGTCTCAATGGACAATGCCCTGTGGGTTTCTAAAACCATACACACTGACAAAGCCCAAGGGAAAACAAGGACTCTCCGAGGTGGGGCTAGGAATCTGCATTTTAAGAAAGCTCCCCAAGAAATTCAATGCGCAGTCAGAGTTGAAAGCCACTGATGCAGGTGACCCAACTTTCTAGTTATTTTATAAATGAGGCCACCGAGGTCCAGAAGGGTTAATTTCAGTTCAGAAGAAAAGCCACAGATAATTAAAACAAAAACAAACCCTAAAAAATGAAAAGTGATGAATTCGTCTGTTTTTGGAACCCATCAACCAGGTGCTTCCCTTTGTGGTTCTCTTTTACTTCCCCAGATCCCAGCTGCCTTTGAGGAGGGTGACAAATACTGTTATCAAGTTACTGTGCAGTAGAGGAAGGAGGAAGGGACAATAATGTATAGACACGTGCCAGTTCTCCTGTGTGGTAATGGAGTCTTGCAGCTGTCCTGTGGGGAGCTGTTTCCAGGTGAGGAAACCGAGGCTCGTGTGGGTTATGCATGCAGGCTGAGGTCACGAGGCTGGTGAGTGACACGTTCCGGGCTCCCACTCAGATATATCTGACTCAGACCCTCATGCTCTTCCCTTCACACGTTTGGCTTTTTCCTACTATTTCACCACACCCTCTCCAATGAAAAACGTCGACCAGATTTAAGGACTTTTAATTTGACAGTTCTGAATAACATAATTCCTAGGCATTAATCATTTGGGTTCTACTTTAATTAGATAAATGATTTTCAAGGTAACCTGGGAGGGGGAAAAATTAGGAGTATGGGATTAACAGATACACACTACCATATATAAAATAGATAAACAACAAGGATTTACTGTATTAGCAGAGGGAACTACAGTTAATATTTTGTAATAACCTATAATGGAAAAGAATTTTTAAAAATAATATAGTTATATACATATATACCTATAACCAGATCACCTTGCTGTACACCTGAAACTAACACACTATTGTAAATCAATCATAATTCAATTTTAAAAAATAAATAAAAATGTAAAAATAAAGTTAGCCTGGTGTTTTCAAATGAGGCTTTCCACCAATGTGGGTTGAATGGTCAGAACCCTGGTGGACAGCACAGGACTAAGCCTATGGACGGTATTCCATGAACTTGGCTTTATTGTAGCATAATAGAACTGTCAAAAATCAAGATATGTGTACCACTAAAAGTTTAAAAAAAGAGTAATTTATTCTTTTTCTAGATTCGGTATAGGAGAGAAATAATAAAACCTATTTTCATTTCCCTTACCCTAGTCTAATGGGTAAAAGGATTTCCCCACTTGGCCTTTGAGCTTATATAAAAAATATGCTTGCCTTTTTTTTTTTTTTTTTTTCCAGAAAGGTTAGTGTGGAATTCCCTCCCCTGCTGCTTTCCTGTCATTTAAAATTCAGCCCAGTGGAGCTTCTGCCAGCCAGCAGTTGAAGATCACATGAGGAAGTGAGAGTGGTTGGCTCAGAGGTGATTTTTAGGCACCACTTTCCAGGAATCCCTGGTGACAGGGGATTGTGTGTGTGTGTGTGTGTGTGTGTGTGTGTATGAGTTCTGAATAAAAAGAATCTTCCTGCTGTACAGTTTTTAGTTGTTTCTATGACTTCAACACTCTCCAAGATTTAGATGGAAGCATAAATAAGAGGCAATGTGAACCTTCTCCAAGTAACCATTCCAAGTTGGTGAGTTAATCCTCTACCTAGACCTCATGGCCTTGCCACTCTCAGCCAAACTGGTTTCGTGGCTGTCAGTCAAACTCCAGCATGGCACAATTCCCACTGATACTGAATGAGCTGAAAACTTGGGTTACTGTTGATTTCGCCCTAGGGAATTTTACCCAGAACAGCATTACAGCAGTGGAGTAGTTGAGACTTGGGGTATGTGTGTCTGTGTGTGTGTGTATGTGAGAGAGAGAGAGAGACAGACAGACATCAAGGAAACATGGCAGACTTGGGTTGGCTCAAAGGCTCAGTTCTGGCCAAGGTGGACGCTGACCTTACTTTCTATCTCCCTGTTCATAGTCTCTACCTGGCACCAACACAGGAGAACCGAAGTCCAAGTGAGCACTACCCCAGCATCTAGCACAAACACCATGCCTCAGATTTCCTCCCCAGAAAGGGAGTTGAGATTCTAATTAGCCGAATCATCTAATGACAACTCCCTTCATTGTCGTAGGTTACAAAAACACAATCACGTACTCTGGGAACCCTGATGGGAAATTTATTCCATTTTTCAAGTTAAACAGTTAGCCTCGCCTGTTTCAAAAGACTGAAAGATTCTTTAGAGTCATGGTTTCTCAACAATGCCTTCACAATGATTCAGAAATTACTTTTTCAGATTTAAATAAAAGGTGAGGAATACTTGAGCAAGAATTGCAAAGGGCCTGAAATACCAATTTGAAGCATAAAAATCACCTAGAATATTTCTAATGCATTTGTTCCTTGCCCAATAGGAACAAAATAAGCTTCTTTAGTAAGAGCCTTCAGGATAGCTGTCCCTCCGAGTAATTGAATCAGGAATTTGGGCTAGAGATACCAGTTGTCAGGAAGATATTATTAAAAGCAGGTTCAGGATGTAGAAACCCTGCTCTGCCTTGCAGCTTCCTTTGCAGACGCAGGTTCTGGTTGCTCTCTCTCCCCTTCATGAGAACAAAAGGGAGAATGATTACACGACCTTGTCCTTCTTGACCACCTCCTCCTCCAACTTCCTGACTGTCTTCTCAATAGTCTTGGTGTCTTCTGAGATGACTTGATGTTTTTAGGAATCAGAGTCCCAGACACAGGTTTGGCATGAGGTTTGTGTGAGTTGCTTTCTTTCTTTCTTTTTTTAATGAAGAAGGAAGAACACGAACATAAACGAGTGCAAAGCATTTTTTTTCTTGAATCACATATGTGACATTTCACAGGAGGTCTTCTAGCTTCTCACAGTATATTAAAGACAATTTAAAATTTATTGTGGGGAGTTCTTAAAGAAAAAAAATTTCTATAAGAAGAATGAAGATCCCTGACAAATTCACTTTTTATTTATTTTCTAAAAAAGATGTAGATTAAGGTTTTCCCCTCATTTTCATTCCTCCTTCAGAGCTTCTGATCAATATGAAGATCCTTCATTCAATAAATATTTACTGAATAACTACTGTGTACCAGGCCTGAGCCTGAGAACTTTACATGTACACCTCATAGCAACCTTCGGAGGTAGGCACTGCTATAAACACCATCACACAAGTGATCGATTATAAGAGACTCTCCCAAGGCCTTGCAGTTTGTCCACGGTGGCCATGATTTGAGTTCAGGCGGTCTGGATGCAGAGCTGACCCTCTTAACCACTACACCATATTGCCTCCAATCCAGGAGGCTTGGTCAGATGAGAACAGGTGTAGTCACAGATGTTAATACCATTATAAGTAAAATACACCTAGCACCCAGATACCGGTTTCTAAATATTGGGTTGGCCAAAAAGTTCGTTTGGGTTTTAAGATGTTATGGAAAACCCTGAACGAACTTTTTGGCTAACCCAATACCATTCTCCAGTAAAAGGAACCAAGACCCTTTGGAGAAATGGCTGATTCTGGGGCTGAAGCAACAAAATACAAGATGATTCTGGAATATCTTTGCTCTGTGTTCTGTGTTCTTTTATGTAATAGTCAGTTAGATGTGGCCACAAGAGGAGACACAGTGGAAGCCTGGAAAACAAAATGTATTATACTCACAGCCCTGGAAACAGGATGCCACCCGGGGCCACATGGAAAAGACACTAGGGTGGTCAGGAGGCCGAAGGGGCAGATGTGAGGGGAGAGCTTAGGCCACCATTGGTGGCATTTCAAGGGCAACACAAGGCAGGCAGCGTAGACAATTAGAATTGGCTAGTTTGAATAATTTCAACAGGCTCTAAGCTCTAGGGATGGGCCCTAGTTGCCTGGCACTTGGCCCTGGGATGGTGAAGGCAGAGGAATATTGCCTCCTGGAGCCATGGGCCACATAGGGGCTCTCTGACTCTGGACTGATTAGTTTGTACGTCAAAGGCATGCTGGGCCTTTGCTACCTCTAAGAGCTGACTGGCCCCAGGAGAGGTAATATCTCCCCAGCCAGAAATGTTCTTAAGATACTGAAACATCATGATATAGAGAAAATAAAAATATAAGCAATACAGCCAGAAAGTAAGGAAGCGCTTAAGGGATGATGGATCCCTGTCAAAAGGACACAGGGGCTAGTTTTAAACAGCTTTCCCAGGCCAAATCTGGAACAGCTTGAGCATTAGCAATAGATTATGACTTGTTGAATAAAATAGGAATTCACAAGTTTATAGAGACATTAATTCATTAAAAGTTTGATGAAAATGTAATATTGACATTGTATCAAAGTATCTCCCTACAAAATGCTTACAACTTATAAAGGGGAAAAGAGTAACTGGAGAAGCCTGATGGACACAACCTTAATCAAGTGCTCCAAGTTAACAGCACCAGTAGTGAGACTAATGGATATCGTGAACCACTGGGTAGGATGCAAGGAGGATGCAGCATCACTGTGGTGGACTTTAATGTGGCCCCCATAATCCCACCTCCTGGTGTTCATGTCCTTGTAGAACCTCCTCATCGTGAGTGTAGGTGGGATCTGCAACGTCCTTCTAATGGGTAGGATATGGCAAAGGTGATGGGAGTCATCCTGCCGTTATCTCACATCATATCACCCTCCATCTTGGCAGCAGAACCATCTTAGAGTCTTGCTCTTCTTGCTGACTTTGAAGAAGCACGAGCTCTACAACCAAAAGGAAGTAAATCCTGTCAACAGCCTGGGTGAGTTTGGAAGCAGGTCGTTCCCCAGTAGAGCCACAAGATGAGAACTCAGCCCTGGACTGCACCTTGATATAGCCTCACAGAGCACTCAGCTACACTGAGCCCAAAGTCCTGACCCACAGAAACTGTGAGATAATAAATGTGTATTGTTTTGTTTTTGCTTTTATAAATGTATTTATTTATTTATCTTAGCCTGCATTGGATCTTCATTGCTGTGCACAGGCATTCTCTAGTTGCAGCAAGCAGGAGCTACTCTTCATTGCGGTGCACAGGCTTCTCACCGTGGTGGCTTCTCTTGCTGCAGAGCATGGACTCTAGGTGCACAGGCTTCAGTAGTTGTGGCATGCAGGCTCAGTAGTTGTGGCTTGCGAGCTCTAGAGTGCAGGCTCAGTAGTTGTGGCGCGTGGGCTTAGTTGCTCCACAGCATGTGGGATCTTCCTGGACCAGGGCTCAAACCCACGTCCCCTGCATTGGCAGGCAGATTCTTAACCCTGCGCCACCAGGAAAGTCCCATGTGTATTGTTTTAATCTGCTAAATTTGTGGTAATTTATTTTGCTGTATAGAAAATGAGTACAGTCACTTCTACAATATTCCTGCCAAAGATGCCTGCAATCTTCAAATGTGTCAGAGGGATAAAATAAGCTGGACTGAAGGAGACTAAGGACACATAGCAACTAAATGCAAGGGATAATCTTGGATTGGATCTTGGACCCGAGGGCAAAACCTTGTTATTAAGGACATTATTGTGATAATTGGTGAAATTTGAATATAGACTGTGGGTTAGATAATAGCATCTTATGAATGTTAAATTTCTTGATTTTAAGCATTGTATGGTGATTATATAAGAAAATGATATAAAGTGAAGATAGCCAAAAAACAATGGGTGAATCTGGATAAAGGCTACCTAGTAGTGTTTGGCACTATTCTGGCAACTTTTCCATAAACTTGAAATTATTTCAAAATAAAAATAATTAAAAAAATTTTAATGTTAGATTTCACTTCAAAATTGTACTGGAAACAATTCAAAAAGCCCTATTGTCACTTTGGGAAATTCAAGGGACTTGGGGACCACTGTCATATAAGATATTCACTACCAGAGTCACATAGATATAAACAATGTGACTAGTACAAAACCTTTGGTCACCTTGTATGGGTTTGGTGTGTGTTGTCAGGAATTTGACGTAGAGACTTGCCCTTTGGGACTAAGCCTTACATGTTATTCGCCTAGGAGCGATGGTCCTTGGGTTGGCGTGCAGGAAAGTTGGTGTGGTGCCATGTAGTGAACCCTCTGGGGCACTGCCCAGATCCCCTTTGGGCCTGAGGCCCTTGTTCCCTGGCTGCTGAGAGCATGCTGGGCGCGTCAGCCATCCCCAGCTGAGGCTCTCTGTGGGAATTGCTCCCAGCCTAAGGAAGATACGTCACCTGAGATAAAAGCCCTCCTGAGGGCAACCCAGTTCTAATGACTGATGAGGAAGAATAGGCCCAACCTCCTTGCGTCAACTGGGACAACGTGGAAGGGCCACCTTAGTTCCGGGGCTCTCTGTGGGAACAGCTCAGGTCCCTGCAGGAGCTGCATCATAGTTCAACTTCTCCTGTCGCCCAGTCCTGTTTCCTCCACTCCCCTCATAGGTGACGATCTGGAGAGCCCTCCCTAAGAAACCTTCTTCAAGGCAATCTCCACCCCAAGTCTGTCTTCCAGGTAAGCTGACCTTCAGCGTGGGCCTTCTTCAAACCCATCGACCTGCCTCATGACCACATAGCCAGGCTGCCTGACTACACAGCTGCTCCTTCCTATGGAATATTTCTGATCCATAACAAATGTGAATTTTAAAAATTCAGGTTCTTCTTTTAAACAATGTGGCAATAGAACCTAACAGAAATGACGTATTTCTCAACCTTCTGTGCCACAATGTCCTCATTCAGGAAAAATTGATCTCTGATGATTTTGTTGACTTTAAAACTTTTAAACATAACAAAATTAGGCAGAATAATATAAAATAAGGCCCCCGCAGATTCCCTCAGCCAGCTCCAATAATTAGACACAGCCAATCTTGCTGCGTCGATAACTCAAATACTTCCTCTTTTCCATATTATGTGAAGCATATTCCAGACATCAAATTATTTCATCTGGAGGTTTTTCAGTATCTATCTTTAAAAGAGAGTGGATCTTTAAAAAACATAACCACCACCAAAGCATTATGTAAAATATTATAAATTAGTAACGATAATTCCTTAATATCATCAAATGTCCTTTCAGTGTTCAGATTTAGTTGTTTTGCTTCATTTGTACAGTTAGTATATTTGAATCAAGATCCAGATAAGGTCTGCATATTATGATGGGTTGATCTGTCTCTGAAGGTTCCCCTCTACCTATTTTATTTTCTTCCTTTCCATGTCTTTCTTGAAGAAAGCTGTAGAGTTCCCCACAGTGTGTAAAGCTGCATTGTTTAACGTGCTCACCTGCATTTCCTGTAAATTGGTAGCTGGATCTGGAGGCTCCATCACATGTGGGATCTTTTTTTTTTTTCTTTTTTTGGCAAGACAGCTTTTTAGGTGAGATTATATTCTTTCATTAGGCGCCACCTAAGGTCTGGTTGTTTCCCATTTAGTGATGCTCACTGCTGTTAATGATCAATGCCCAGATAAATACTCATTAGGAGTTATAAAATGGTATATCCTATTGTTACATCTTCATTTATTAGCTGGCCTACTTTTAAAGTAGAGAATTTTCCCCTTGTCCATTATTTGGTGACTCAGTGACAGAGTTTCAATAAGAAATTTAGCATACCAGCGTTCAAAGCAAGTGAGTTCCTCATCCTACTCAGAGTATGACCAGTTAATTTAATTTTGTCTAATATCATGATGAACTCCTGGAGGTCATGATGTATTTCAGGCCATTGCGTTATTATCTTTACCGTTACTCAAGATGTTCACTCTCTGGTCAGTGGGAACCTCTTCTAGTGGAATCCTGGGTCTTTTGCTATATGGCCCCTAGTCGTCTTTGGTAACTTCCCTGCTATTTGGTATAACAAGATATACCAGGCTCATCTTGTACATTTCCTGCCCTAGACCTGGAATCAGTTATTTCTCCAGGAAGCTCTGGTTCTTTGTAGTGGGAAAGGTATTTCAAAACCACAATATGGGCTCAGGAAAACATTCACAGTCTTTTTTTTTTTTAATTCCTATATTGGAGGAAGTTGGATGAAGGGATTCTTTTTATACTCCTTTGTATTATTTTAATTTTCATCATGTGTATTCATTCTTTTATTTATGGCATACAATAATACATAAATACATTTTTTACAAAAAGTAAAAATACTTTCACACCCTTCTGGTACCACTTCCCTGCCAGAGATAACTTCAATTATCAATATGTTGTGAATTCTTCCAGATTCTGTCTTAGACAGCATTGTTACTTAAATAAGACTTCTGTCCTAAGGATTCCAGATTCTATTTTACTCTATTTAGATGATTCAAAGGGTTATCTAAGGTAAAAATGCAATGGATAGCAATTTAAATCTTTATCGGGACCGATAACTAGGGCTTCTGTGTTGCCAACTCCAGGGGGTGCTGTTTACATCACAGACTCCGTGACCGATTCCTCCTGGAATTTGCAGCACACAATACACCTACCAACAAACCAATAGGAGGAAAAGCAAAGGACAGAACATAGAGAAAACAGCTCTTGAATATATGAAAAAATGCTCAAGTTGGCTTTTAATAAGAAATATGCAAAATAAAACTACAACAATGTACCATTTTTCACCTCTCGTATTGGCAAAGATTAAAATGCTTACTAGCCCATCACCATTCAATGCTGGCGGAATGACGGTATTTCTGGCTGTTTGACAATATGCATTCATTTACAAATTTATTAACACTTGCTAATTCAAAACACTTCTAGGTATTCACAAATATATACAACTATTCTTGACTGTTTAGGAAATGGTGTATGTGCAAGGCAGAACTTCTTAACAAGAGCTCCACAGAAAAATTTAGGGAATATATCAACTTGAATGGTAAAAAAAATTGTTTTTGTTTTCACTAAACTCTGATTGAAATTTATCATTTCCTTTAATTATGAAACTAGGCAGGAAACCATAATAGTATGAGTCTGAGCCTCTGTTACCAATAAAAGTCATATTCTATGTCATAATTACAGTTGTAGATATTTTGAAATATCATTTATGCTCATCCATACTTTGAAATTAGAGTAGTTATTAGACCCATTGCTAGATCTCATTATCTAATTCATTAATAAACACATATATTTCTAAATAAAAACTATTTTCATAATTACATTTCAGTATAATTGGTTCACTTTTGATACTAAGGATTTTATTTTATATACTTGAAAGCATTATGGTGAGAAGAACATTTATAGGCTTCACCAGACTGTCAAAGGGGTGTCTGGGCACAAAAGTAAGTTAGGAATAGGATAATTCATAGCATCATGTATATCATGGCAAATGACTGGAAGTAGCCCCAAAAGTACATTGCTACCATGAAATACTCTGCCGCTGCAAAAAAAAAAAAAGAGGAATCTCTTTATCTAATAAAATGAAACCATATCCCAGATATTGTAAAGACAATAAAACAGTGTGCAGAAGGCCTCGTGTAACATGCAACTACTCATATAAAAAATGAGGTGGGGGGAGAATATGTAATACAAACGTCTATCTGCTTGTAATGTGCATGAAATACCCCTGGAAGACAGACAAACAACTGGTAGCACTGGTGGCCTCCAAGGGTAAGAACTGGGTGGCTGGGACCTGGATTGTTAGGGAGGCTTCTTCCTGATACACCTCAGAGAACATTTAAAAATTTGAAACTGTGAATGCACTATCTATTCAAAGAATTAAAATAAATAAAATGTAACATTTAAAAACTCCTTACCAGAGTCTATCGAGGGGATTGATACACAGCAGCACATTTTAAAGTCCAGTCCTCGCCTGGTCTGTGAACCTCAGCCTGTCCTGCAGTGAGCCCAGAAGGTTCTGTCATTTCAACCCCCTACTCAGCCCAAACCCCCAATAAATTTTTTCTCAGACTTCTTGGGTTCTTGCCTTTCCTTCCACCTTTAGCCTTTTATCTTCCAGAAGTAAAATTTAGCCTATTCCATTGCAAAGAGACAAAACATTCCCATCTTGTCTCACAAACCTAGCTGGCACCAGTGGAATTATTCTTAGTGGGCAGTGAAGGGAAGTATGTGAATATTCACAAGTGAATCATTTTTTTTTTAAGTGAATCATTTTTTGTCTCCAATATTATTTGTTCACCTTATCATAATATATTTATTTTAAGGTGAAGTGTTACTCATAGAATGGGGCAGAGTTTTAGTTGTGTTATTTACAAGGAGGGTCTAGTTGCCACTCTTTGTAAGAGAACATAAATATTATGGTATTAGATCACTAAAATATTTCTTCTTTCCAAAACTTTTCTCATGAATTTCCTACTGTTTCCAAAAAGGAAGCCAAGTTTCAGCGTAATACGCTGATGACCACATTTGTCCATAGGTCTTTGGCAATATAGGGTACATTTATACTACCAAAGTAAAATATTTTGAAGAAAACATTAATGCTGAGTTTTGAAGAGCAATGCTAGCATGAATAATGATTGCCAAAATTATGCAAGTGACAAAAGAATTGTGTTTACAAATATTTGTTTGACACTTTATGGTAACAAATGTTAATTCTTCTTGAGATTTGGGTCAGCAGAGAGAAGACTTTTATTTTTTGGAAAATATATTGCTTAGAAGTAGACTTGAGGTTCTTTGGATGATAAACAAAACTATAGCAGGGTTTTGCCACAAAAACTTGAGCAAATCATTTTAAATTAAAACATAACCTTATTGTTTTTATGGTGGACTCTGGGAAAATATTTGAGGTCTCAACAGAAACCTCCAGCTTGTTTTCGAGTCAGAAATGTGTTTTCTTTGGAGTCATGAACAGGATGAAGAAAACTGGGACAGCTGCCCAGACCCCATGCTTTGAGCCCTTCCACGCTGCAAAGTGAAATCGTGGCTGGAACTGTGGGGACATTCAGGGCTGCCAGTGGAAGGCGGGTGGGGACATGCTTTGGGAGGAGGGAGATAAAGTTTCCCGTTACTTCTGCAAACCTGTGTAACGAGGAGAGTTGTTAAGAAAGGAATAAATGGTATTTCCAGTTCCTTTTCCCACCCATGACACACAGTACAAAGATTTCCCTGGATTGTGTTCCCCAGAAGAGCACATGGAAATTGGGGCTTTGAAGTTGAAGCCACAGAAGCTACCTAATTGAGGTGGGAGGTTAGTTTTCTTCAGGCTGGGAGTGGAAATGTGCATAGGAACCAGGCAGATTTTTGGAGGAACCTGGGACTTGGGCTCCCTTGCATGTAAGTGCCTAACAGGAATTATTTCAGGATGTCTATTAGAGACTCAGCACTCACCTCCAAGCTCATAGGAGACCCTGAGGCCCTGGGGGGCTCTGTGGGCCTGTGTGTGGTAGAGGAGTAGACCACCATGAGGGACATCTCTGGTCTGCCTGGAACATACTGCCTGACCAGCGCTTTGGAAAACTGTTGAGCCGCAGCGGATGGAGTAGCTGATAAGGACTCTGCAGGCTATGCCAACCCAGATACCAGGAAATTCTTGAATGAACCCCTGGAGGATAAGAGAGAATCCCCCAAGCATGACCGAGGTTGAATTTTCTGCCAGTCATGTAGGTGAAAGTACAGAACCAATTTCTCTGATTTAGAGAAATGTAGCATTTAGACACCAGTAAGTGGCAGAGTAACTTTCATACTTGTCACATTGAAAATATTTATATACAGCCAGGCATAAAGCTCACCTCCCCTGTATTACATCTCTCTCTCACACACACACACACACACACACACACAGACACGCACACATTTCTGTCAACATCTTGGAACTGAGACTGCTTGGGATCAACTTGCTTCCCCTCCCATCCTTACACGTGCTTCAGTCTTCATGTTACCTGTCACATTAGTCTTTCATTTGCTGGCTTCATTCACTTATTCATTTAATTCTACAGAAAATCTTCAGGGCCTAATATTGGCTTATCACTCAAAGGCATAGTTCTAGTCATGAGATGTTCACAGTCGTAGAGAGTGAGAGGGTCTGGGTGGATGGGCAGCGAGAACAGTTCATGACCCTAGAAGGAGGACAGGGGACTTCCCTGGTGTCCAGTGGCTAAGGTCCAGTGGCTAAGGTGGTCCCAATGCAGGCGGCCCGGGTTTGATCCCTGGGTGGAGAACTAGATCCCACATGCCACAACTAAGAGTTCGCATGCCGCAATTACAGATCCTGCATGCTGCAACTAAGACCCAGCGCAGCCAAATAAATAAATAAATATTAAAAAAAAGAAGAAGAAGGAGCAGGACAGAAGACTTTAGCAGTACAGAGGGACAGTTAATCCCATCTGGAATGAGAGGAGGGGCCATGCTAAATTTTTGCAAGAAAATGAGGCCTTAGCAGATCTTGAGGTTGTAGGGAGTAAATGGGAACAGGGAGAACATTGCAGGGAGATGGATCAGGCAGGGCACGTGCATGGGGACATGAAGAATATCATCTGCTCAATGAACCAGAGTTTGACACTAAGAATACAAGCTGTAAGGGAACAACCAATATTCTTTCTACCTATTGCTGTTTCTGAACATTACGCTCTATATACTTCCCTTGGCAGTCATCGTACTAACTTCTCAAAGATTCTGCCCAGTGTGGATACATGTAAGAAGAAATAGCAAGCTAAGCAAAAGGATTTCTATCAGCAAAATAGAAGCCTGTACTATTGGGAGAGTTTTATTAGACCACTCACATGGAAATTCTGAATTCCTCTTGATGTACATGGATAATCAAAATATATTAGTCAAATACTTAGAGCCTTTCATTTCTATATGTAGATTAAAAATTGTAATATAATGGTATTCTGAGAAAAGCACATATTAGCAGATGTTACTGCAACAAATATCTTCCCTTATGTGAACAGATTTAACATATAATTTAGTGCTTGTCAACTGAAATTAAAATTATTAAATTATTTCCTGTGCAATTTGATTACCTATGGTCGAGAGGACACAGAAAGCTGAGTAAAGGGTGTGGTTTTCCACATAAAGACAAATGCTGTTTTCAGACTCAATGCAGAATGTCCTCTTCAAGGTAAGGTCTTGTCCTTGGCTAATTCCTCTACACAAATATTCCTTCCCTTTCCACTTTACTCTCCAGCTTAAGCCATCTCTTCTTTTGGGAAGTGTCCCATGAACCAAACTCAGCGATTTTAGCAGCTTGGTCATTTTTCCAAGAAGAAAAAGGGGAATCATTTTCAATGAAAGTTTATTGCCCTTGAGCTGTTTGTCAGTTCAATGGACCAAGTAAAGAGATGGAAGAGATGATGAGATTAAGGAATTATTGCCTCAAACTTGCTTTTTCCTTAAACAAAAAAAAGTATTGAAACTTTTGTTCCTTAGTAATAATTTAAGATTTTCAGTGAGTTTTCCTTTAGAGTACGTTTTCAAAACTTTATTTGAACCATAGACCCTGTAACAGCATACTGATGTTTATACCCCTTCTAAGAGTAACGTTTTTAAATGCATAAAATAAAATACATATGATTACAATTAAAATAAATAATTATACAAAAATACAATGACGAAAATTGGTTTTAAAACTTCATGATAACGTGTGTGTATTTATTAACACATCAAATAATAAGATCCAGCTCCAAATCTAGTAGCTACAATATTTTGAGGTAGTGATGAACGTAAGGGATATTTTCAAGATATCTACAACAATTGTAATGTAATGGGAATTATTTCTCTTGGTGACAGACTTACAGGAACAGTTAATAATTACTATGGGGCTTCCCTGGTGGCACAGTGGTTGAGAGTCTGCCTGCCGATGCAGGGGACACAGGTTCGTGCCCCGGTCCAGGAAGATCCCACATGCTGTGGAGTGGCTAGGTGCGTGAGCCATGGCTGCTGAGCCTGCGTGTCCGGAGCCTGTGCTCCACAACGGGAGAGACCACAGCAGTGAGAGGCCCACGTACCACAATAAATAAATAAATAAATAAATAAATAAATAAAAATAATAATTACTATGGTTTGGAATCTATATTCATAACTGAAGGAAGTGTTAGAGGTTCAGGAAAAAAATTTTTTTCTTAACATCTTTAGTGGAGTATAATTGCTTTACAATGTTGTGTTAGTTTCTGCTGTATAACAAAGTGAATCAGCTATATACGTATACATATATCCCCACATCCCCTCTCTCTTGCGTCTCCCACCCACCCACCCTATCCCACCCCTCTAGGTGGTCACAAAGCACCAAGCTGATCTCCCTGTGCTACGCTGCTGCTTCCCACTAGCTAACTGTTTTACATTTGGTAGTGTATATACGTCGATGCTACTCTCTCACTTCTCCCTCCCCATACCCTCAAGTCCATTCTCTACAACTCTGTCTTTATTCCTGTGCTGCCCTTAGCTTCTTCAGAAGCTTTTTTTTTTGTAAGATTCCATATATATGTGTTAGCATATGATATTTGTTTTTCTCTTTCTGACTTCACTCTGTATGACAGATTCTAGGTCCATCCACCTCACTACAAATAATTCCATTTCACATTTTTTATGGCTGAGTAATATTCTGTTGTATATATGTGCCACATCTTCTTTATCCATTCATCTGTGGATGGACACTTAGGTTGCTTCCATGTCCTGGCTATTGTAAATAGTTCTGCAATGAACATTGTGGTACATGACTCTTTTTGAATTATGGTTTTCTCAGGGTATATGCCCAGCAGTGGGATTGTTGGGTCATATGTTAGTTCTATTTTTGGTTTTTTTGGAACCTCCATAATGTTCTCCATAGTGGCTGAATCAATTTACATTTCGACCAACAGTGCAAGATGGTTACCTTTTCTCCACACCCTCTCTAGCGTTTATTGTTTGTAGATATTTTCTATTCTTTTTTTTTTTTTTCTTTTTTTTGGTACGCGGGCCTCTCACTGTTGTGGCCTCTCTCGTTGCGGAGCACAGGCTCCAGACGCGCAGGCTCAGTGGCCATGGCTCACGGGCCCAGCCGCTCCGCGGCATGTGGGATCTTCCCGGACCGCAGCACGAACCCGTGTCCCCTGCATTGGCAGGCGGACTCTCAACCACTGCGCTACCAGGGAAGCCCTGTTTGTAGGTTTTTTGACGATGGCCTTTCTGACTTGTGTGAGGTGATACCTCATTGTAGTTTTGATTTGCATTTCTCTAATGATTAATGATGTTGAGCATTCTTTCATGTGTTTGTAGGCAATCTGTATATCTTTTTTGGAGAAATGTCTATTTAGGTCTTCTGCCCATTTTTGGACTGAGTTGTTTGTTTTTTTGATATTGAGCTGCTTGTATATTTTGTAAATTAATCTATTGTAGGTTGCTTCATTTGCAAATATTTTCTCCCATTCAGAGGGTTGTCTTTTCATCTTGTTTATGGTTTCCTTTGCTGTGCAAAAGATTTTAAGTTTCATTAGGTCTCATTTGTTTATTTTTGTTTTTATTTCCATTTCTCTAGGAGTGGGTCAAAAAGGATCTTTCTGTGATTTATGTCATAGAGTGTTCTGCCTATGTTTTCCTCTAAGAGTTTTAGAGTGTCTGACCTTACACTTAGGTCTCGAATCCATTTTGAGTTTATTTTTGTGTATGGTGTTAGGGAGTGTTCTAATTTCATTCTTTTACATGTAGCTGTACAGTTTTCCCAGCACCATTTATTGAAGAGGCTGTCTTTTCTCCATTGTATATTCTTGCCTCCTTTATCAAAAATAAGGTGACCATATGTGCATGGGTTTATCTCTGGGCTTTCTATACTGTTCCACTGATCTATATTGCTGTTTTTGTGCCAGTACCAAACTGTCTGGATTACTGTAGCTTTGTGGTATAGTCTGAAGACTGGGAGCCTGATTCCTCCAACTCCGTTTTTCTTTCTCAAGATTGCTTTGGCTATTCTGGGTCTTTTGTGTTTCCATAAAATTTGTGAAATTTTTTGTTCTGGTTGTGTGAAAAATGCCATTGGTAGTTTGATAAGGCATGCATTGAATCTGTAGATTGCTTTGGGTAGTATAATCATTTTCACAATGCTGATTCTTCCAATCTAAGAACATGGTATATCTCTCCATCTGTTTGTATCATCTTTAATTTCTTTCATTAGTGTCTTATAGTTTTCTGCATATAGGTCTTTTGTCTCTTTAGGTAGGTTTATTCCTAGGAATTTTATTCTTTTTGTTGCAATGGTAAATGGAGTGTTTCCTTAATTTCTCTTTCAGATTTTTCATCTTTAGTGTATAGGAATGCAAGAGATTTCTGTGCATTAATTTTGTATCCTGCTACTCTACCAAATTCATTGATTAGCTCTAGTAGTTTTCTGGTAGCATCTTTAGATTTCTCTATGTATAATATCATGTCATCTGCAAACAGTGACAGTTTCTTCTTTTCCAATTTGTATTTCTTTTTCTTCTCTGATTGCTGTGGCTAACATTTCCAAAACTATGTTGAATAATAGTGGTGAGGGTGGGCAACCTTGTCTTGTTCCTGATCTTAGTGGAAATGGTTTCAGTTTTTCACCATTGAGAATGATGTTGGCTGTGGGTTTGTCATATATGGCCTTTATTATGTTGAGGTAAGTTCCCTCTATGCCTACTTTCTGGAGAGTTTTTATCATAAATGGGTGTTGAATTTTGTCAAAAGTTTTTTCTGCATCTATTGAGATGGTCATATGGTTTTTCTCCTTAAATTTGTTAATATGGTGTATCACATTGATTGATTTGCATATATTGAATAATCCTTGCATTCCTGGGATAAATTCCACTTGATCATGGTGTATGATCCTTTTAATGTGTTTTTGGATTCTGTTTGCTAGTATTTTGTTGAGAATTTTTGCATCTATGTTCATCAATGATATTGGCCTGTAGTTTTCTTTCTTTGTGACATCTTTGTCTGGTTTTGGTATCAGGGTGATGGTGGCCTCGTAGAATGAGTTTGGGAGTATTCCTCCCTCTGCTATACTTTGGGAGAGTTTGAGAAGGATACGTGTTAGCTCTTCTCTAAATGTTTGATAGAATTTGCCTGTGAAGCCATCTGGTCCTGGGCTTTTGTGTGTTGGAAGATTTTTAATTATGGTTTCAATTTCAGTGCTTGTGATTAATTTGTTTATATTTTCTATTTCTTCCTGGTTCAGTCTCGGAAGGTTGTGCTTTTCTAAGAATTTGTCCATTTCTTCCAGGTTGTCCATTTTATTGGCATATAGTTGCTTGTAGTAATCTCTCATGATCCTTTGTATTTCTGCAGTGTCAGTTGTTACTTCTTCTTTTTCATTTCTAATTCTATTGATTTGAGTTTTCTCCCTTTTTTTCTTGATGAGTCTGGCTAATGGTGTATCAATTTTGTTTATCTTATCAAAGAACCAGCTTTTAGTTTTATTGATCTTTGCTATCATTTTCTTCATTTCTTTTTCATTTATTTCTGCTCTGATCATTATGATTTCTTTCTTTCTGCTAACTTTGGGGTTTTTTTGTTCTCCTTTCTCTAATTGCTTTAGATGTAAGGTTAGGGTGTTGACTTGAGATGTTTCTTGTTTCTTGAGGTAGGATTATATTGCTATAAACTTCCCTCTTAGAACTGCTTTTGCTGCATCCCATAGGTTTTGGTCATCGTGTTTTCATTGTCATCTGTTTCTAGGTATTTTTTGATTTCCTCTTTGATTTCTTCAGTGATCTCTTGGTTATTTAGTAGCGTATTGTTTAACCTACATGTGTTTGTGTTTTTTAGTTTTTTTCCCTGTAATTGATATCTAGTCTCATAGCACTGTGGTAGGAAAAGGTACTTGACACCATTTCAATTTTCTTAAATTTACCAAGGCTTGATTTGTGACCCAAGATATGATCTATCCTGGAGAATATCCCATGAAGAAAGTGAGAAGAAAGTGTATTCTGTTGTTTTTGGATGGAATGTCCTATAAATATCAATTAAGTCTATCTTTTTTAATATGTCATTTAAAGCTTGTGTTTTCTTATTTATTTTCATTTTGGATGATCTGTCCATTGGTGAAAGTGGAGTATTAACGTCCCCTACTATGATTCTCTTACTGTCGATTTCCCCTTTTATGGCTGTTAGCGTTTGCCTTATGTACTGAGGTGCTCCTATCTTTGGGTACATAAATATTTACAATTGTTATATCTTCTTCTTGGAGTGATCCTTTGACCATTATGTAGTGTCCTTCTTTGTCTCTTGTAATAGTCTTTATTTTAAAGTCTATTTTGTCTGATATGAGAATTGCTACTCCAGCTTTCTTTTGATTTCCATTTGCATGGAATATCTTTTTCCATCCCCTCACTTTCAGTCTGTATGTGTCCCTAGGTCTGAAGTGGGTCTCTTATATACAGCATATACATGGGACTTGTTTTTGTATCCATTCAGCCAGCCTGTGTCTTTTGGTTG
Source organism: Phocoena sinus (assembly GCF_008692025.1). Taxonomy (NCBI): domain Eukaryota; kingdom Metazoa; phylum Chordata; class Mammalia; order Artiodactyla; family Phocoenidae; genus Phocoena; species Phocoena sinus. Next base: position 29,340,087 of record NC_045766.1, read on the forward strand.
CAGCATTTAATCCATTCACGTTTAAGGTAATTATCGATATGTATGTCCCTATTACCATTTTCTTAATTGTTTGGGGTTTGTTATTGTAGGTGTTTTTCTTCTCTTGTGTCTCCTGCCTAGAGAAGTTCCTTTAGCATTTGTTGTAAAGCTGGTTTGGTGGTGCTGAATTCTCTTAGCTTCTGATTGTCTGTAAAGGTTTTAATTTCTCCATCGAATCTGAATGAGATCCTTGCTGGGTAGAGTAATCTTGGTTGTAGGTTTTTCCCTTTCATCACTTTAAATATGTCCTGCCACTCTCTTCTGGCTTGCAGAGTTTCTGCTGAAAGATCAGCTGTTAAACTTATGGGGATTCCCTTGTGTGTTATTTGTTGTTTTTCCCTTGTGCTTTTAATATTTTTTCTTTAATTTTTGATAGTTTGATTAATATGTGTCTTGGCATGTTTTTCCTTGGATTTATCCTGTATGGGACTCTCTGCACTTCCCAGACTTGATTATAAGTCAACTATAATTTTCAACTATAATCACTTCAAATATTTTCTCAGTCCCTTTCTTTATCTCTTCTTCTTCTGGGACCCCTATAATTCAAATGTTGGTGCATTTAATGTTGTCCCAGAGGTCCCTGAGACTGTCCTCAAGTCTTTTCATTCTTTTTTCTTTATTCTGTTCTGCAGTAGTTATTTCCACTATTTTATCTTCCAGGTCACTTATTCATTCTTCTGCCACAGTTGTATTCTGCTATTTATTCCTTCTAGAGAATTTTTAATTTCATTTATTGTATTGTTCATCATTGTGTGTTTGCTCTTTAGTTCTTCTAGGTCCTTGTTAACGTTTCTTGTGTTTTCTCCATTCTAGTTCAAGATTTTTTATCATCTTTACTATCATTACTCTGAGTTCTTTTTCAGGTAGACTGCCTACTTCCTCTTCATTTTTTTGGTCTGGTGGGTTTTTAGCTTGCTCCTTCATCTGCTGTACATTTCTCTGTCTTCTCATTTTGCTTAACTTACTGTGTTTGGGATCTCTTTTTCACAGGCTGCAGGTTTGTAGCTCCTATTGTTTTTGGTGTCTTCCCCCAGTGGTTAAGGTTGGTTCAGTGGCTTGTGTAGGCTTCCTGGTGGAGGGGACTGGTGCCTGGCTTCTGGTGGATGAGGCTGGATCTCGTCTTTCTGGTGGGCAGGACCACGTCCGGTGGTGTGCTCTTGGGTGCCTGTGAACTTATTATGATTTTAGGCAGCCTTTCTGCTAATGGGTGGGATTGTGTTCCTGTCTTCCTAGTTGTTTGGCATGGGGTGTCCAGAACTGGAGCTTGCTTGTTGTTGAGTGGAGCTGAGCCTTAGCATTGAGACGGAGATCTCTGGGCGAGCTCTTGTCGATTGATATTACGTGGGGCTGGGAGGTCTCTGGTGGTCCAGTGTCATGAACTCAGCTCTCCTGCCTCAGAGGCTCAGGTGTGACACCCGGCTGAAGCACCAAGACCCTGTCAGCCACATGGCTCAGAAGAAAAGGGAGAAAAAAAATAATGAATAAATAAATAAATAAAATAAATTTATTAAAATAAAAAAATTAAAACGTAATTAAAAAATTAAAAAAGAAAAGAAGAGAGCAACAAAACCAATAAACAGGGCTTCCCTGGTGGCGCAGTGGTTGGGATTCCGCCTGCCGATGCAGGGGACGCGGGTTCGTGCCCCGGTCCGGGAGGATCCCACGTGCCGCGGGGCGGCTGGGCCCGTGAGCCATGGCTGCTGGGCCTGCGTGTCTGGAGCCTGTGCTCCGCAACGGGAGAGGCCACAACAGTGAGAGGTCCGGGTATCGCAAAAAAAAAAAAAAAAAAAAAAAAACCAATAAACAAATCCACCAATGATAACTAGTGCTAAAAACTATACTAAGATAAACATAAAAATCAGAAACAGGTCAGTTGCATACAGCAACCTGCAAGTTTGCAGTTGCTCCCAAAGTCCACCACATCAATTTTGGGATGACTCATTGTCTATTCAGGTATTCCACAGGTGCAGGGTACATCAAGTTGATCGTGGAGATTTAATCTGCGGCTCCTTAGGCTGCTGGGAGAGATTTCCCTTTCTCTTCTTTGTTCGCACAGCTCCTAGGGTTCAGCCTCGGATTTGGCCCCGCGTCTGTGTGTAGGTCACCTGAGGGCATCTTTTCTTCGCTCAGACAGGAGGGGATTAAAGGAGTGTTGATTAGGGAGCTCTGGCTCACTCAGGCTGGGTGGAGGGAGGGGTACAGAATGCAGGGCGAGCTTGTGGCGGTAGAGGCCGGCATGACGTTGCACAAGCCTGAGGCGTGCCGTGCATTCTCCCGGGGAAGTTGTCCCTGGATCACGGGACCCTGGCAGTGGTGGACTGCACAGACACCCCGGGGGGGGGGGAGGTGTGGATAGTGACCTGTGCTTACACACAGCTGTCTCGGTGGCTGCAGTAGCAGCCTTAGCATTTCATGTCCGTGTCCGGTGTCCGCACTGGTAGCCGTGGCTCATGCCCATCTCTAAAGGTCATTTAGGTGGTGCTCTGAATCCCCTCTCCTCATGCACCTCCAAACAATGGTCTCTTGCTTCTTAGGCAGTTCCAGACTTTTTCTCGGACTCCCTCCCGGCTAGCCGTGGCACACTAGCCCCCTTCAGGCTGTGTTCACACAGCCAACCCCAGTCTTCTCCCTGGGATCTGACCTCCAAAGCCCAAGCCTCAGCTCCCAGCCCCGCCCGCCCCGGCGGGTGAGCAGACAAGCCTCTCGGGCTGGTGAGTGCCAGTCGGCACCCATCCTCTGTGCGGGAATCTGCCCACTTTGTCCTCCGCACCCCTGTTGCTGCGCTCTCCTCCATGGCTCAGAAGCTCCCCGCTCCACCACCCGCAGTCTCCGCCCACAAAGGGGCTTCCTAGTGTGTGGAAAGCTTTCCTCCTTCACAGCTCCCTCCTATTGGTGCAGGTCCCGTCTCTATTCTTTTGTCTCTGTTTTTCCTTTTCTCTTTTGCCCTACCCAGGTACGTGGGGAGTTTCTTGCCTTTTGGGAAGTCTACGGTCTTCCCAAAAGCGTTCAGTAGGTGTTCTGTAGGAGTTGTCCCACATGTAGATGTATTTTTGGTGTATTTGTGGGGAGGAAGGCGTTCTCCACATCTTACTCCTCTGCCATCTTGAAGGTCCTCCTCAGGAAAAAATTTTAAAGGAATGTTTTCTTCATCCAATCCCATGGACTACTGAATTCTGTCCCTGCACCCAGACAAAGGACCCTTGTTTTACAGGGGTCTGGGATCAATACATTGACTCCATTTCTACTGTTAATGTGGAGAGCACCTTAATGAGACCCAGCTCCCCGTGAGAAGGCAAGAGGCATATTCATTCCCTCAGGAGATGGGATAAGGAAGAGGAAGGTCTACTCTTGCGTTGTTCTTTTAAAGCCTGTATGCCTAAACTCTGTATTCAACCTGTTAAACACTGTAAACTCATTCCATACACCTTCCCTAATCCTTTACAATTTTAAAATTTATTTTAAAAAAAAGCTTTAGCCCAGAGACAGCACAGTAGAGTAAAACAAACATGAGCCTGCCAGAGAACCCTTGTGCCCCAGCTTCATCTCCTGCACCACCTTGGTAAGTCCCCTGACTTTGATCCTTGGCTCAGTCACCATAAATCAGGCACAATAATGGCTACCTTGCAGCATTACGGTGAAGTTTAAAGGTGGCAACATCTATGAAATTTGTAAGCTCTGAAGAGCTGTGCAAACACTACAGAAGTCTACTGTATATTTACAGAGGACTGGGTCTCCTCTATATGTCTTTTTCTTACTGTGTGTACAGACCATGGCCCCAGAGAAAGTTAAAGTCAATAACAGCACATTAAGGAAGAAGTGTCCCTGGCTAGGGACTGGTACAGAGTGTCAGAAAGGTAGAGAGTTTCCTCTGCACCTGGTGTGTCTCAGAGCTTCTTTCCCTGCTGCTTTGCGGCTGGATAAAACCATCCTGCTCCACCAGCTCCCACAAGAACACATAAAGTTTCCCAAGTTTGCTTTAACCACCGAAGTATTCATCCATCCACCCACAAATAGTTATGAAAGATATTAGAAATGGCTTTGCAGGTGCCAACCAGTTGGAACTGTAGAGCCACCAGGGAATACAGTAGCTCTTCTGTTTTGAAATAAATATTTAAACGTGCAAATATTTGTGGGCATTTTGTTAAGCCCCTGTACACATGGCTAACTCTTCAGCCTATACTCTGCCAAACGCCACTAATACAGAAACCATATTCCATTTTATGTGAGCAGTTATTCTTTTAAGATTTGTACATATATTTTAGAGAAACACACTGAAGTATTTTTGGATGAAATGATATGAAGTATAGAAGAGTGAGATTGACCATGTGTTAATATTTGTTGAAGTTGCATGATGGGCGTGTGGGGTGTAATTATACTATTTTTTCTGCCATTGTATATGTTTGTATTTTTCCATTATAAAAATATTTAGAAGCTTTACCTGTACATAAGGAAAAACAAGGTATTCCACATTCATGTTAAATAAGTGAAAATAAAGTGAATTAGTGAAAATTTAGACTCTATCAGGTTCATCTGGGGAGATGGTTGCTATGCACCCTAGCTTGTCCTAAAATTTGTTTTAGCAATATTGGCACTATTATTTTACAGATAATAACAATGAACATTACATTAGGCAGGAAAACACATAAAGCATGATTTTTTTGCTCTGTCTGCACCTTTTTCACCTAGACTGATCTGATTGCCAATGACGATATCCACCAGCTGTATCTGTTCAAATATGTGCTGGTCTTTTATGGTAAAACTTAGAATAGCTATTTTTTCTGAAAACACATTGAGCAATCAACAAAGTGATCAATTTGAGGGACCTGTGCCCGTAACATATAGTATATATTTAAAGTAGAATTAAAATTCATAATGGAGATACTGTTATTTACTGAGTATTTTAGGTAATCGTCATATCTTTAGTACATGAAACACATATGGCAGCCTCAGTACTATAAAGATATCTTTCAACAACAAGTTACAAGTGAACCACAATTTGAGATAATATATCTTTACGTAAATAATTCACCACTCTACCTTATAGCCAAGCCATAGATGCATTATTAAAAGGATTATCTCCTAAGAACATGAAACTTGTGATTACAGTTTATTAAGGCAACACGTAAAATGGCATTAACCCATTTTACAGATGATCCTAGAGATGAAATTTGAAGAAGTTTAAAAAATGCTCTTCTGCAGGTTGTTTCACCTCTATTTTCCTCAGTATCATTAAATTTTTATATTAGGACAAATACAGCACATTTAGGAGTGTTTGCTAAAATCCCAATGAAATGTATTAGTTTCTGCATGTTATTTAGGTTATAAAAAAGGAATATTGATCCCTTCTGTCACTTTTATGAATATCTCTATGAATATATATTGATATTTATGAATTCCATATTTCCATGACAATCTAAAATATGAATAGTAACTCTTTTCTCCCATTCCAGTCAAAACATACAACTTTTGATTATAGCAATAGTGACTTGCTACCACAAAGACCAGCTCCCTATGTAATCGGTTCCTCTTCTCCAAGAATCAAGAAAATCTTTCTGGGACTTCCCTGGTGGTCCAGTGGTTAAGACTTCTCCTTCCAATGCAGGGGTGCGGGTCTGATCTCTGGTCGGGAGCCAAAAAGCCAAAACATAAAACAGAAGCAATATCGTAACAAATTCACTAAAGACTTTAAAAATGGTCCACATCAAAAAAAAAAAATGTATTTCTGCACCACCCAGGAAGCTGATTCATGACAGAAATCAACAAGCTGTTAGATAGCATTCTATATCCCATTCAGGGTCTTACTGGGGCAAATTGGGTCAAGGGTAGTTGACCAAGTTTTAAATCCTTTAAGAACATCTAATGAATAAGAAAGAAATCATAACTTCTATATCTTTATCAAATGCTGATTTGATTCTGTTTCGGTTTTGATTGCTTTGATCCAGCTTGTCACATAAAAAGAGTCCAAAAAAACAAGTCGGTTTGGCCATGATCTAAAACTTTCAATCACGTGTGCATGGTATTCGCAACTGTATTTGCTTGATTAAAAAAAGCGAAGTAAAAACTCAAAAGGAATGCAGTAGATACAGTCCTTACTAATAATACCTCCATTTATGTAGAACTTTATGGCCTTCAAAGCCCTTCTAAATTCATAAACAAAATGTCAAGAAAAAGGCTGTATGATTATTACATTTATTAACTAGACTTGAGCTATTTCATTTGATGCACGAAACAGTGTTAGTACAGGCAGAGCAGGTATTGTTACCATTTTACAACTGGGAAAACTAAGACCCAGAGAGCTCAAATGACTTGCTCAGGATCACAGAAAATGTGGCATGGATCCTAGCACTTTTTCCCTCCTGACATGCCATACCGTTTCTAAGATAGTTATGAATGATGATTGACCTTAAATTACTTGTCTATCTTTGGAAAACGTTTTTTCTCCCCGGATCCCCAGCTGCCTGGCCCCAGCACTCTCCTCAGGCTCCTGGAATCATGATTAACCGGAGGGGAACAGGTGGCAGCTTGGCCATCTGCCACATGGAAAGACTAGGTCACTTCCTCTTCGTAAAGGGCTTCCAACCTCAGATTTGTCAGGCATTCTAAAATGGAGAGAAAAACAAATCCACCTCTGAAGCAGATGGAAAAATAAACACCTAAGTCGGTATTTTGTGTTCCAAATGAAAGCGTCATTCTAAAGGTAAATAATTGTTATTTCTAGAAAGAGAGAATAAAATTTCAGTTCGGTGTACCAAAACTATGGCCTCATCCATTAGGGTCACTGATGCGGAAGCAAGTAAAAACTATTGAAGGTCTGGAGTTCCTATATGACTAGGTAGTGCTTAAATAAATATTCGGTTCCCATCGTACAACTCAATGTTTAGCCAAGTCCAAACATACTGCTGCCAACATTTTAAAGTCAACACTGATATCTAAAATAAACACAGGCTGACTATCACACACTGGTACTTTGATGAAAATGTATTGTGTAATAGCTCCCTACAAAGAGAAAAGTTCTTGGGCTCTTTCTCTGGTTAACTGTTGATTATTCAGAAGAATGGTAAGCCCCCTAAATATTTTTTTTAATTCATTCATTCAACAGAGTTTTGTTTGTTTGTCTTGTGTTGCCATTGTTTTTCTTTGTTTTTTGAGCACTTACTCTTAGGAACTGTATGAGATTTTGCCCTACTTTCAAGTTCACAAGTTAGCTTGCCACAGTTTCATAGATGCTGACACAAGTGGTGAGATTCCTGGGTCAGAGACAAAGGACTTTATCACTTGGAGCTGTAGGAGTAGCCAGTGTCAGCATTTGAGAGAACTCTGAGCTTAGGGAGACCAGGTCTTTTATACTGAACAGTAAGCATGCCGGCTTATCGCTATTGAAGGAGACTCCCTCCCTCTTCTAAGGCAGTTTGCTGCACCAACATCCTTGAAAAATATTGCATAGGAGAGGCATTCAATGCCTCTACATGGAAGATGTGTAGAAATGTGAGAGATCTATGGAGAATTGTCTCCTGACACCTCTTCCCCACCAGACACTGTGATAGATGCTAAAGATATGAAGATTAAAGGAAAGAACATGCTGGGGCTTCCCTGCTAGCACAGTGGTTGAGGGTCCGCCTGCCGATGCAGGGGACACGGCTTCGTGCCCCGTTCCAGGAAGATCCCACATGCAGCTGAGCGGCTGGGCCCGTGAGCCATGGCCGCTGAGCCTGCGCGTCCGGAGCCTGTGCTCCGCAACGGGAGAGGCCGCAACAGTGAGAGGCCCGCGTACCGCAAAAAAAAAAAGAAAGAACATGCTATCTTGCTCCTGATAAATCCAATAGTGCTAATAGATTCAACCATGACACTGAACTCTTAAATTCTGTCCACAGAAAATGTGGGAAGTACAGTTTGTTCAGTATTGCTCCCTAACTTGATTCTCATAATCAAGAAAATTGGTGGGGGGTCCACAAAGCAGAAATCCTATCCTTTGGGTCCCAACATGTTTGCTACTGAAGTGTTAAAGTGACAAGTGCCGGCAAAATGGAGCTAACACATTGCAATTGCATTATTGCAATATTTCAACATTTCCAAAGCATCCAGTTTGTGGCATAACGATCCCAATGCCATAAAGGTAAAGGTCATTGGCAGGGGAAGTAGATAACAGTGTTTAAAGAAAGAAGTGGAAACTGATAGAAAAATATTATGAGGGAAACCTCTCTTAATTGTACTGATAGGACTTCGCTGTAAAAGAAATGAGTTAAGCCACACCAAAATTCACACCGAAATAGCCGGCTCTAGAAAATGAATCAGTGACAAAAAGCCTTTAAAACATATTTTAGAGGTGAATTTTTCTGTGGAGACTTGAGCATTATCACCAGAATGTATCAAAAAGACAAGTTTTAAAATTTCACTGAGAATATACAGTCTGAGCCTCTGAAAAAAAATAGAAATTTTATCCAAATCATTTCAGCTTCAGTTGATTCTTTATAATGACAGTTCTCATTAAGGCGATCCAGCTTCTTTTATTCTGATTTTGTTTTTACCAAGCGTCTTTCCATAGTACTCAACTTCCGAGACAGACCTTCCCACAAGTGAGAGAAAATATTGACCTGAGAACATAAATATTCCAGACCCCTTAATAGCTCTATTTTTTTTCTACTTCAAATTACTTAATCAGCAACCTGGTTATCAATGAGGCTCTTGTAAATTTGGTTAGTACAAGGCAGTTCTGTAAGACTCCGATTTCCCCTAACATAAAAATAACTGAGTTTTTGAAAATTCAAACACATCATCAAGCAGAACTAACACAACACTGTAAAGCAATTATACTCCAATAAAAAAGAAAAGAAATGTTCATCAATGGGCTCATCCTGGGACCCCCATAGATGAATACACGTATCTGGAAGACTCTGAAGGATTAATCAATTAGCTTTCCTCCCTTGACATCTTCTCAATGTACTAATGATTTTATTTGTCCTTTTCCTTTGACTTTTCTATAAAATTAAAAATTAAGAACTTGCTGAAGATCTAGCTATAGTCTTTAGTACACAACACCATTTCCTACACTTGAGTATTCTTGGACAACTTACAATAACGACAATATCTAAATCATTTTATATGGTCATGTCTGTAATTCTTTGATCTCAGAGGTATTCCCTTTAAGATTTATATATATATATATATACATATACATATACATATAATGTATGTGTTTTATGTGTGTGTGTGTAGATTTATAATGTTTTTGAGACATAGTAGAATAATATTGGATAACAAAGGCCTAAGTGCATGGAAACCTAATACATGTTCAGATTATTTAAATCCATTTTATTATGATGGTGGGATTATCCCCAAATTAGTTTATCATTCCAAAATATTTGAATCATTTAACACTTAAGAAATTGTAGAAAGTTGTTCAGTTTCCCAAGGTCTCTGACACTTTTTTTAATGAATATTTCCTCCAATGTAATTTGATGGTGGGGAAAGGGCTGCGAGGGAATCTTAGTATCTCCATATTTAGATACGTCCAATGTTCTGGGGCTCTTAAGAAGAACAGATTATAAAAGTCATGAAATTTGAATTATCATAAAAAAGTAATAAAATACTATTTCTAATATCTATTGACTGTGTCTGAAGAAGTTACTCTGTTCTGTGTAATGTGGGCTTGAGGTTGGATTCAGAGGGGAGCGTGTAAGAGGCTGGTGAGACCTCTCCACAGAATCTGCCCAGCAAACTCCTACATTCACCCATGGCAAGATTTTCAGAGAAGTTCCTTGGATGTGTAAGGAGGAAGAAGGAAAAATATATTGGAGCCAAGTTTGCTTCTCTATGCTTTGCTCTGGGTCCCCATTATTCAGCTGATACATCTCTTTTCCCAGTTTTCAAAACCCCGCGTGATGGGAGAAGGTAGATGGCAGGTCACCCAGAGGAACTGAAAAGGCACGAGCCAGTCAGCAGGAGAGTTGTGGGCATTTTATTTGGAGGGGGATTAGATGTATGCGTGTGGGAGGGGGTCTGTATCTGCCCCCTGCATGGAGTTTCCCAAAGTTGCACATTTTTTAAAACAAAAGTTGCACATCTTAAAATGTTTAATGTCTTTAAGGAATTACTTCAATGGTACATTTGTGAAGGTCATGATGAAAAGATAAAACAGGAGGGAATGTGAAAGCAGGAGCCTGAGACCCTGGGAAAGTGTGATGCCCCTACGTGATTTATGTGTTTGCCCCCCAGCAACTGGTATCAGACCTTGCTTTCCAGTCAACCTGGCCCCCAGGTTTGCACCCTCTCAAGTTAGATGCCTGTTTTTACTCCTAGCAAGAACTACAACAAGGGATTAAAAGCAAAACACCAAAAAACCCAAATATCTACCTAAATAAGAATATTTGCTGCCATTCCCTATCTTGACTCAGTTACTTAGCTCAGTTTTCTTGCCTATAAAATGGAGTTTTGACACCAACCTCGCAGAGCATTATGAAAATGAAATAAGATAGTTTGTGTCTTAAGTTTGGGTTCCCAGAAGAGACCTGAAACAGGGATTTGGTTGCAAGTAGCTTATTTGGAAGGTGAAGGGAGTATTCAAAGAGGAGGAGAGTAAAGTCAAGAAAGAAAACAGCCGATGAAAGGTGCATTAGCAAGCCAGCTGTCGCTGCCTGTTATTGGGGCTTGCTATATCTCCAATAATTCTGTGAAAAAAGAAAAAAAAGAAAAGACAGTCAAACTGGCTGTATGACACTGTGTGGATCCCACAGAGATTCATGGCAGAGGAATTCTCTTTTTTAAATTGGTTGTCATGTGGGATACCAATGCTCAGGGGTTTGTCCCTTTACTTTATTTAGTTATAAACTATCTAAAACAAGTAGGGCAAAGAATATAAGCTAATATGTCAGTTCTGACTGAGTGATAGCACATCCTAGAGTTTTGTCTAGAAGGATTCTGAGGGTCCGTCCATGCTCAGAAACAAAACAAAACATAATGGATTGTTAACATGAAAAGGGAGAACAGTACCCAGCCTTTGTGTCTGCCACCCCTAACTCAGCTGTTATCCACACACTGGTTATTCATTTACCCAGGCCCACAACCTCATCACTATAATAACTTCCTTTACTGTGAGGACTTGAAAACAATAACCTAGATATCTTTTAAAACATTACAGCTAGGGACTTCCCTGGTGGCTCAGTGGTTAGGAGTCTGCCTGCCAATGCAGGGGACACTGGTTTGAGCCCTGGTCTGGGAACATCACACATGCTGCGGAGCAACTAAGCCTGTGCACCACAACTACTGAACCTGCGCTCTAGAGCCCACGAGCCACAACTACTGAAGCCCATGTGCCACAATTACTGAAGCCCATGTGCCACAACTACTGAAGCCCACATGCCTAGAGCCTGTGCTCTGCAACAAGAGAAGCCACTGCAGTGAGAAGCCCGCACACCGCAACAAAGAGTAGCCCCTGCTCGCCGCAACTAGAGAAAGCCCATGCGCATCAACGAAGACCCAACGCAGCCAAAAATAAATAAATAAATTTCAGCTAGAATCTTATCATTAGTTTACAATAAGAAAAATTAATTAAAACCACAGGATCACTTAACCTACAGATTGGCATATATTCAAAGCATGGATGAGCTTCTGGGGAAAGAGGTCCTCACATATGTTTTGGTGGGTTATAAACTGGAACATTTCAGAGTTTAAGTGTACATGCCCTTTGATTCACCAGTTCTAAGCATTTGACCCACAAATATACTCACATGAGCACACAAATATATGCTGAGTTATGCGCGTTACAAAAATGTTAGTAGTAGCAAAGATTGGAAGCAACCTAAATAGTCATCACTAGGGGGAGGCTCATAAATCACAGCACATTCAGAAATGGAACACTAAGCAACGGTACAGAGTAATGAAGATTGTCTACACAGTGATGTATATGGAAAATCTTCGTGATAAGTGCTTTAAAAGGTGCAAAATGAAGGTTGCCCTGGTGGCGCAGTAGTTGAGAGTCCGCCTGCCAATGCAGGAGATACGGGTTCGTGCCCCGGTCCGGGAAGATTCCACATGCCGCGGAGCGGCTGGGCCCCTGAGCCATGGCCGCTGAGCCTGTGCGTCAGGAGCCTGTGCTCCGCAACGGGAGAGGCCACAACAGTGAGAGGCCCGCGTAGCATAAAAAAAAAAAAAAAATGTGCAAAATGATTTATTATGCTAGCATTTGTGTAAAAAAGAGAAGGAAATATATATACACACAAATGCACATGTATATTTATTCACACAAATTATATAGTTAAATACAAAAACGTGTTAACAGAGGTGGTCTCTGGGAAAGAAAATTGAAAGACAGAAAGGTGTGAGTGGAATGTGTATTTATTTCTCCTTCTCATATCACTTCTGGCACTTTTTCAATTTTTTAAACTATGTTTATGTATATTTTTAAATGAAAATTAACTGTTTGCTCATTCTAAGTGTTCCCTATCCTACTTTCTTTTCTTCATCAATCTTTTTTTTTTTCTTTTTTTTCTGGGAAGGAGGGAGGGTGGGAGGGAGGGAAGGAGGAGGGAAGGGGGGAGGGAGGAGGGAAGGGGGGAGGGAGGACGGAAGGGGGGAGGGAGGAAGGATCATTCCTATTCCCACCACTCAGGGAAAATCATCATTAATATTTTCGTGTATTGATATTACCATGTAGTCTTTTTTTCTCTGCATGAATATTTCTCTGCCTTTTTATAGCTAAAAAATGGTATCATGTTATACATATGCTTATATCTCCTACTTTTTTCACTTATATCACAACTTATTGTATCATTTAATATTCTTCTACAACATGATGTTTAATGCCTTATTGCACTCCGGAGCATAGATATAATATAATTTATCCGATTAATGCTTTAATATTAGATATTTAGCCATGCAGTTATTGTTGAGAGTTGAAAACGTAAAGAGACTATAGTAATGAGACTGGTTTTTGTGTGTGACTTGAGGTACTAGTTCCTTTCCCTTATTCATGGACAGTTAACATAGTTCTCTCTAATTTCTCACAACCTCAGGTATCTCCCTTAGCCAAAATCATACATGGAATATGTAATTATAAAGCAGCCTTTTATTACCAATGAATAACTTAAAAAATGTGCATATTAAAACTATTTCACAAATTGTTTGCTCATGTTTATGACATTAATTGGAGCTAAAAGAATGAGGATGCTTTAAAACCAAACTCAAGGGATTATCTTTTTAAACGTTAAAATATGAGATGTTCATTTTGTTTTACAGACTGTCTAACGGAGTAAAGTTTTTTCAGAAATCAGAACATTTGCAGAGCAGAAATGCAGGGAAGCATGGAGCATGTTTATCAAATAATGCAAAGAAAGTTATCAATGGTTTGTAGCTTACGAAAACAACATAACAAACTCTTGCATTTAACAAAGCCATTTCAACCATCTGTTCAAAAACCACAGTTCCATACAAGGGCAGGTTTATAAAGGTAAATAGCTGAAAGGAAGCTCTTGGCTTAAATTCCCAGTTCCCCACAGTGTCTAAGCCCCATGTATTTGGAGGGATGCCGGCGCTCACAGCACCATCTCAGCAAGTGGACCTGGGCAGCTGCCCTTTGTTTTTTTTTGCAGACTTAAAGGATCTGGGAAGTGCTTCTGTAATGAGCAGAGTGGTGCCCTTGGGAATAACTTACTAAATATAAAATAGAAATCATTATTAAAATAAGACATTTTTTAGAAACTTGGTATTATAATCAACATTTTCATATACACTAAATTTGACCCAACTGTTTATAAATCTTTTGATATGTATTTGGCACCTTAATCAAAATATTAATGTATGTTATTCATTCATTCAACAAATATTTATTTGTGCTTGGTGCCAGCTACCCTTTTCAGTTCTGGGGATATGAGGATGAAAAGGGTCTTACATTCTCATGGTAGGGACTGTTATTTTTTTAATATAATAAATAAGCCAAAAAATAAACTATTGGGCTTCCCTGGTGGCGCAGTGGTTGAGAGTCCGCCTGCCGATGCAGGGGACACGGCTTCGTGCCCCGGTCCGGGAGGATCCCACATGCCCTGGAGCGGCTGGGCCCATGAGCCATGGCCTCTGGGCCTGCGCTTCGGAGCCTGTGCTCCGCAACGGGAGAGGCCACAACAGTGAGAGGCCCGCATACCGCAAAAAAAAAAAACTATTTACAACAAAAAGCAATAAGTTCTATGAAGGAAACAAATATGGGCTGAGATTGAGAAAAACCAAGGAAAAACTCCCCTAGGTAAGCAGCCAGGGAGGAACTCTCTAAGGAAATGAAGCTTGAGCTGAGATCATCCCCAGGAAGAGATGGAGCTTGGGAGAATGCGAGGAAGGGCATTCCTAGCAGAGGGAGCAGCCTCCAAGGGCTATGAGTACAGATAAGACTTGGCGTGTCTGAAGAACTGAACCGAGACAAGCTCGGCAGAGCATCATGAAGTAGGAGAAATGGAACAAGACGAGGCTGAAGAGATAGCGGTGGGGGACCCTATTCCACAAGCCCTGTGGCCCAGACCAGAACCAGGATTGTTTTCATAGCATGAGGCCAAGCACAATGTTTGTAATATGCTTTATTAAAGGTCCAGTTCCAGAAGTTGAATAAACTCAATATCAGTGACTTATTTTACTTTAAGAATAAAGACATGATAAGGTTTATGTAATGACAACTCAGGAAGCAGATAGTGTCATGTAGCCAAATGCAACCAGAAAAAAATTGGTCAGGGCAGGGTGATTGTATTTCTCAGTTTGCTCAGAAGAGTCCCAGTTTACACCTATATTCTCAGCATCTTTTTGGTGTAACACTTGTCCCAGAAGTGTTTTTATTAATAATTGTGTCAAAACAAGCCAGAATGGGTTGGGTAGACAGCCACTTTATACTACCAGCTTCTGCCACAGTCTCATTGAATAGTATGTGAGATGATTGTGCAATGCTTTTTCACTTTAACATATGGAAAATCTGAAAGAAACCAGCAATATCCCATTCTTCTTTTCCCAGCTCTTTCCAGAAGCAATATAGCTAATACTTCCTTGCCATCATGCAGGTCCCTCCCTGATAAAATGAGGTACCCTCAGTCATGAGCTACTAGAGACAAATAACTTTTGGTTTCAGGTCATGGTGAGAGAAATTGTCCATGGGGCTGACCCCACCAGCCACTTGTTGTATCAGCTTGTGACATTCTCTGAAATGCACAAAGTCACCAAGCACCAGGTCAATGGAAAACATGTAGAGTTGTGGGTTAGGTAAATATATATATATGTCCAGGAAATAAAACACGACCCGTCCTACCGTAGAGCTCACTGTGTAGTCTGAAGCTATGGTGGTTTTGCCATTTTTGAATGGTGTAAAGCCACAAATATTTATTTTATTGTTTGACAATGCTTTTTGATTTTTCAATAAACCCTTTCAAGAGCAATGACCTCAAGGAAATGAAAGTATGAGTTTAATGAAAACTTAAGCACAGAACTTCCACTTTTCAAGAAAGTTAATTATGAAAGCAAAACTTGAACAAAATGTGTACATTATGACCCACAATGGGACCCACAGTGAAATCACTGACCTCTTGAAAATGAGGAGCTACCAATCTTCTGAAAAACACCAGAGTCTACTTCAAAAGTTAACAGTTCAATTAAGAAGATTGGGATTGAATACAAGAGTTGAGCGGGTGCAGCTTCAGAAGGTATATTTGTACAACCCCTCTTGAATCATGCCTTTTGATGTAGCTCCAATGACATTTTTCTATTTTAATTTTGTCCTGTTTTAATTCCAAGCTCCTTCATGTACATACACTTGTAAAGTGATAGCCAATAATGTTTTGACTCCATTAACATAAGAAGAACTTGCCAAACTACTAAATGATGCCAATTTTATATCTCTGTCATCTGGTGTCACGAAAAATCCAGTGAATTATAACAACAGTTGAAGCCCTCCAAAATTTTTTTCTTGGAATCAGAGTAAAACTTTTAGGATTTTATTTTGTTGAAAGCAAAACACCTGAATTGTGAATGCTATTGTAAATTCAGTTACAAAGTTCAACACTAAGGATTAAATTATTTGTTTTTGCAGCCGTAATATGTTTACAAACTTTGGTGGTGTGCAGAATTATGGGAAAAAACTGCTCTTACTAAATTAAAGCTATGGAACAAAAATGTACTGGAAACGATTGCCATGCACATAATTCATAATTGTGTTCAAACAGGCTGTGATACTCTACCAATTGTAATAGAAGCTGTGTTATCAACATTTACAAATATTTTTATAAATATACAGATAAAATAACTGAATTACATAATTTTCATCACAATACTGTTGTTGAAGCAAGAAAATACTTGGGTATGGCATTGTATAAATTCACTTTTTGCTGTCCAATATTAATCAGATTTTAAAAACATTTGAATCTTTCAAGAACAAATTTCTA
Source organism: Phocoena sinus (assembly GCF_008692025.1). Classification (NCBI taxonomy): domain Eukaryota; kingdom Metazoa; phylum Chordata; class Mammalia; order Artiodactyla; family Phocoenidae; genus Phocoena; species Phocoena sinus. The sequence continues at coordinate 29,356,526 of NC_045766.1, forward strand.
ACTCAACATAAGTGTCCTGTAATGGCATTGAACATTTTTTGTAAATATGTTATTTAAATTTTGCTGCATTTTGTACAAAATCAGTTGGAAATGTTTATTCAAAGTATTCAATAAGTGGAGTTCCCCAAAACTTCACCTTTTACATTTCGGCACATTGCAATTATTGAAACTAAAGTTTGCAAACAGGAAGATATTGAAGTTAAGCCATATAAAAGCAAGGGAGGAACTGAACAAAATAGACAATGAGAGTTTAAGTGGTTTACAAGATTTAATTTTAAAATTCCAAAATTGTGCTTTTGACTATTTTGACTTATATGAAGAAATGTTTGATAAACCTTTTATTTTTAATTGCCTAAATTTGTATTCTATACCACAATAGAATAAAACTGAAAGGCCTATATTTTTGCAGCATGTATATTTGTTGAAACACTCAAAAAATCATAATATAGAGGATTTTTTATGATATTTTTCTTTGAAAAGTATTTGTCAAACAAAGGTGCAAAATTGATAGTCAAAGAGGCAAAAAAGAGTGCCTATGAAAATATTTTGATTTAAGTATTTATACATTTTAATGCAAAAAAATAAAATAAAATTAGAATCGAAACTCATTTTGCTGTGAGCTTATCAGGTATTATGCAGACCTTAAAATTTTTAATTTTTTAATTTAGATTGTAACTATACAAAAAAAGGTGTTAACAATTCAAATTAATTAACTATAAAGTGCAAATTTGAAGGTTTCAGGAAATTTTGTGAAAAATTAAAAATAAAAGGACCCTATAAGAAAGGAATATAGTCGTCAGGAAAAAAACACTTATGAAGTGTTATTAGAGACAGATCATATCTAAGAAACCTTTAAAGTATGTGCTACTATGTACCAAAAATAATTCTTCTTATGTTACATTTTATGTTCAAGTAATCATTATAAAGTTTTTAATTTAATTTTATTTTAATACATATGAACATGTTTTTTTTATTTTTATTTTTTGGTATGCGGGCCTCTCACTGTTGTGGCCTCTCCCATTGAGCACAGGCTCCGGACACGCAGGCTCAGCAGCCATGGCTCACGGGCCCAGCCGCTCCGTGGCATGTGGGATCTTCCCGGACCAGGGCACGAACCCATGTCCCCTGCATCGGCAGGCGGACTCTCAACCACTGTGCCACCAGGGAAGCCCTGAACATGCTATTTTTATTTTTGGAAGCAATTTTATTTTTGAAAATAGTTTTTGAATAGCACTACCTTATAAATTCAATAATTTGTCATTCAAAAATATTTTTAGAGCTATATTGCTTTAATTATTTTTGTTGATCTCTTCTATTCTTAAAAATGTCCCAGTCTGTATGATAAATTGTATAGTACCTAGTTAGCACAGTGTCTCCTTGCAGGACTAAGTCTAAGCACAGGGACTGAAATTTCTGGATGTCCAAGCCAGCTGGGAGCCCCTCCAAGGGACGTCAGGCCTCAGGAGCACAAATGCTCAGCTCCCATTTGCTCTCAGGCCTTCTGCATTTAAAACACCTCCCTTTGAAATCTTCCCTGGGTACTTGGCTTTATCGCAAGAGGAGCCTGAGAAATACTGACCAACCTCTGTCTCTCCGAGGCTGGACTCTTAGTCTACAGTAGATGTAGATCATACGCCCCCAAGTCCCTCTTTAATAAAGAGGAGGTGGTGGACAGGTCTGCCCTTCCTGGGTCCAGTCTCCTGCGGAAAGTAAAGAGAGTGGGAGGAAGCATGCCAATGAAAAACAGGCAAAAATCCCACAGAAACCCTACTTCAAGAACATTGGCAAGAAAGGCCCAAATATAAGGGAAAAAAGTAACCATGGAAACTTGCTGCTGATCCTTCCTGAGAGTTCCAAGCTGAGTTTGAGAGTGATTAAGGGGGCGTAAGGGAGCCAGCATTTCCCTCATAAGCCATTTGATTTACTCAAAGGTCCTGCTCTACTAATCACATAGGACTCCAGTGTTTTCTCAACTACAAAAAGGCAGAAAGTCTTCTTCACAGGGAGGAATGGTATGTCCTGCTCTACCCTGAAATAGCAGAGTTCAAGTTCTCAGCACTTTCCATTTCTCAAGGTTTCTATCTGTCAGAAAGTGGGAACTCTAGGTTAGATAGGTTATGATTCCTTTCAAGGAAAAAAAAAATAGCTAAAGATAAATACTCAAGAAAGAATTTTTTAAAATAAATTCTATTTTAAAAGGAAAGAAAAAATCAAATACACCCTTCATAATGTCACTTCTACAAAATTGTTCCTATTTCCTTTAGGATACAACTTCTGAAACACTCTTCTTCCAGTCTCTCCATGTTAATGGCCCAGCCAACTTCTCCATCTTTATGTTCTCCAAACTCTTAATCGTGGACTTTCGTTCTTGTCATCTGGTATCCTCACTGTCAAACACTCACGCCCTACCCCTCTTTGCCCAACTGGAAGCCCTGTTTTTGATGACTTTAATTCTATCTAAACGCTACCCTTCTTTCAAGTATCTAATCTCTCTTTCACCATAAAGCCTTCGCAGCCTACTCAGCTCACAGTGATTTTTCATTTTTGCAAATCTACAGCACTTTGTAACACGTCATTTCCCCTCTGGTCATCCTCATTTCCTTACCCACAAATGAGTGACACCATCTACTTCTTAGTGCAGTTAGTGAAGACTGAGTAAGATGATACAGACACCTGTTTCTGGCCCCAGTATATAATTATCAATCAATGATTGCCACTGCATTGGAAAAGAGTGATATTATGGAGGAATAGATTGATATTGTGGAGAGAGTTTTTTGGTTCTGCCAGCATTGGGTTCCAACATCACTTAATCCCCTGAGTTTGTAAAACGGGAATAATAGTTCCTATTTCATAGAGCTGTGATGAAGACCAAAGAAGAGAAGGTAGGTAAGGATCCTCCTGGCTCTAGTACACTCAGTTTGGTTGTTTTTTCACCTTATTTCCTCGGAGGAAATTCATTCATTCACTCATTCCCTAAACATGTATTAAGGGCTTGAGATACAGCTGTGAACCGAATATAAACAGTCTCCTCTCCCATGACCCAGCAATGGCAGTGCTATGATGGGGACATTCAGGATGCCCGTGGGAAGGGCACCTGATCCAGACTTGGGAGGTCAGGAAAGCTGGGAGCTGAGGGTAGCAGGGGCTATGGCAGTGATGCATCTCAGGTAGAGGCAAATTTTGATTATTTAATTTTTATAATAACAGTGTTTAACTTCCGAAAATTTAACACTCAGGTCTCGTGAGCCTGTACAAGTCAGCCCAGAACACTGCTGCTTCTGTGGGAAAAGAAGGTCACCTGAGGTTGATAGAACATCACAGAGTAATTCCCTGAGGCAGGAGCATGTTAAGAATGAATTTCAATAAAGGGATATCGGTATTTAGCTGTCAGAGTAAGATCTGCCAACGTTATCCTGAATAAAGAGAAATAACCTAATTCTTGTCGATTACAATTCAAATCTTAACACCAAATAGTCTTAAAAAAGAGAGAGAGAGAGCGGAGTCCTAATGTCCCTTTCAGCTTGAACATTCTAACAATTTAAGGTTCTGTGCTCCAACTACTGCACGTGCACCTTGGATACGTCTCTTGTCCTCTCTGAGTCTTCATCTGTAAAATTGGGAGAATGAATGACTTGTGAGATGGTCACAAGGAAATAAAATACTGTCAGTGGTTTTTCAGAAACAGCCCAATGTCCATCAGCAGATGAATGGTTAGACACATTGTGGTTTACTCTCTGGTGGAATACCATTCAGCAACAGAAAGGAACTAACTCTTAATATGTGCAACCTGGATAAATCTCAAAATCATTGCCTGAGTTAAAGAAACTAGATAAAAAAGTGTACATACAGTATGAATCATTTTTATAAAATTCTAGAAAATGCAAATTAATATGGGAACCGAAAACAGATCAGTATTTGCTGGTGAGAGTTGTAGAGAAAGCATGAGAGGGTAGAATTACAAAGGAACCCAAGGAGATTTTCGGAGGTAAAGGAAATGTTTGTTATCTTGATTGTGGTGATGGCTCCATGGGCATATACACGTGTCAAGACTTATTGAATTGTACACTTTAAATATATGCAACTTATTGTTTGCCATTATACCTCAATAAGCTTTTAAAAAAACAGGAGAGACCAAGAAGCAGTGTTTTCTCCATGAATCTGAATTTATAATGAATCTTGTCATTCAAGAGGATGCTCATAGTTATGAATCAGTTTCATTAGCAATCCTTTCCCACTACAAAGGACATGCAGTTTTCTAACAGTTTGTGCCCTTATCATGTCCCACGAGATCAATTCTCATGACAGAGGGTCGTAAGGATCCCGTTTTAAACACTCAAGTACTCACCAGAAGCTTGTAGTGTGCGTTCGTTGTTTTAAATTCGTGGCTAAAAATTCCCTTCTCATGACCCTGCCCACCTTTCACATGAGTTCAGGAATTACTTGTGCAATCTGCTGTTGGCCAAAGTCACAGACCTAGTTTCTGGGAAAGATTATATGACTAAGTTGAATGACAAAATTGGCTGGAGTCAGTCTTTCTAAAGATTCAAGCTGCTCAATTATTTATATATTTATATGCATACATTATAAAATGTTTTATTTTTGAAGTAATACATTCATCTGGCATGTGTGAATACAAAAAGGTACATGATGCATAGCCTGAGAGCTGCCCCAGCCGTTTCTTGCCATTCCTGGCTATTCCCTGATGGTAACCCATGTTAACAGATTTTTGTGGTGTTTCCAGATATAGAAAAAAACTACATATATGTATATTCTTCCCACCCCCCCATTAAAATCCAGCAATTTGTGTTTTAACAGGCTGTCCGTGTAACCCATTGTGTACAGAAGTCTGAGAAGCAGTGACCTGACATAATCTGGGTTTTTAGTTAACAGAGGTGGATATCTTTGTCCCAAATTCCTGAGTCAGGAATTACAAAGCCTAGTTCTCAGCTGGAAATGGGGTGAGGGATGGGAGACAGGAAAAACCAAGGGGGGAGCATGTAGACAACACTTCAATCCATCACCTAATTTCCTTTATTATTCATGCCTTATTTTTAACTACAAAATAAATAAATTCCCAATATATAAAATTTGTGAAATCCCATTACCCATAGGTGATCACATTACATATTTATGTATCACTGAGGGCAATGGGATTTTATTTAATTATTATTATTTTTTGTGTGTGTGATATGCGGGCCTCTCATTGCTGTGGCCTCCCCCGCTGCCGAGCACAGTCTCTGGACGCGCAGGCTCAGCGGCCATGGCTCACGGGCCCAGCCGCTCCGCGACATGTGGGATCTTCCCGGACCGGGGCACGAACCCGTGTCCCCCGCACCAGCAGGCGGACTCTCAACCACTGCGCCACCAGGGAAGCCCAAAGGGGGTAATTTTTTACCTTGCCCAGGAAGGTGCGGAGTGGGGGGAAGGCTAGTCTCCGCAGATTGAAGAGTAAAGAGATGAGACGGAGATGGTGAGTGAAGGCTTGTTTTTCGGAGAGGCTAAGCCATGACAAAATAAACAGGAAAGATACCCACCGAAATGTTGTTCGCTGCACTCATCTTGGAGTAGAAGGATTCTAAGTCACTTTTATTTCCTGATTTTTTTTCTTCTCTCAGGCTGAAAAATGCACTTTAGAAAGCATCGTTCTGGGGAAAGTATGGGGAGCAGGTTTGCCTTCAGTAGTCTGGGATGGACATAAGAAAAAGATAAACTGTGGTCTTACCCTCATGTAGGGGCAGGTGAACTGTGGAAATGAAAAAGATACATTCAGTGTCTTTAAAAAAAATTTTTTTTTCAACTTCAACTTTAAAAACTAAACATGTATTGACAATAAGAGGAAAATTATTTAAGAAGAAAATAAAGGCATTTGGGGCTCAACAACAGAAAGGACAGAGTCATGGCTAGAAGGGCTGGTAGGAGAGGTTTCCAATTGCAGGTGCCTGTTCACAGGACAAGGGAAAGAGCCTGGTGGAGGGAGAATCGGTTGGATCAGGATGTCTCCGATGCAGTAGGGCTGAGAAAACTGGGGCCTGGCAGAGAGAGGAAGCCAGATTACGGGAAACAAAAAATATCTCTTTGTCATCCTGTGGATAATCCCTCTAACGTTTTCAGCTTCTACTTCTAGTCTGGTTTCCATGTATTTATGTAAAGCATTTTTGCTACAAAACGGATCGTCATTTTGTAATGTGATCTTTTTCACTTAGTATAGCCTTTTACGTGACATTAAATATTATTTTAAAATAATATTTTAATACCTAATAATTCCTTATATCGACGTGACATTTTTAGGGCTAGTGAAACATTTTCAGATTACTTTCTAGAAAAATTATATCAATTTCTTTCCCAGCAGAACTAGATCAGTCCCGCTTCACCACACTCTCACAAGCTGTGATGTTATCAATTTTTTCCATCATTGTCTATTTGATAGAGAAAATAGGGTATAAAGTTGTTTGTTTTAATTTGCATTTCCTTTATTATCTTCAAGGTTAGTTATTTTGGTGGCATTATTAATCATATATATTTCCACTCTGAAATATTCACATCCTTTGTTCTTTTGTTTAATATGATAATCATACTTTTATTAATTTGAAATAGTTTTAGAAATATCAAACACATTAATATTTACCTGCCGTCTTGGTCACATGTTTTGTTTTGTTTTTTAAAGATTTATTTAATTTATTTTTCACCGCATCAGGTCTTAGTTGCGGTGCACAGGCTCTTCGTTGTGGTGTGCGGGTTTTCTCTTCCCTAGTTGTGGCGTGCAGGCTCCAGGGCACGTGACCTCCATAGTTTGCAGCACGCGAGCTCTAGTTGAGGCACACGAGCTCAGTAGTTGTGACATGAGGGCTTAGTTGCCCCGCAGCATGTGGGATCTTATTTCCCTGACCAGGGCTCAAACCCTCGTCCCCTGAATTGTAAGGCAGATTCTTTACCACTGGACCAGGGAAGTCACATGTTTTTTTTTATTTTAAAAAAGTTTAGAGGGAGAATAGCAAACCTCTAAATAGAATGTTGCAGATATTGAAAAGTGATAAATATTTGCAAATATTTATATACGTCTCCTTCGTTGACTGTATGATTTAAGTGTCTGCGAGCATTATCATCATTATTATTTTTACTTCATGCTTCAATATTTACTCCAGGTATTCTTTTTCTTATTCTTCACTTGAGTTAAAGATTTCCAACTATGATTATTGGGTGGCATTTCACTGCCAGTGGATTTCTTCATGGAATGTGAAGGGTTGAGACGGGAACAGCAGATGAGCTGCGTAGCTTTTCTGTGAAACGTCTAATTTTTTCAATGAATTGAAATGAGAGGAAAAGCAGCATTTCATAGTGATTAAATGTGGCTGCAGGCTTCAGAGTCAGAAAGGCCTGATTACTAGCCAGGAATGTATCCGTGGCCCATATTTCCTCACTGGGTTGTTGTTTCTTCCTCTGTAAAATGGGAATGCAGTTTTTTTTGGGGGGGGGTGGGTTGTGAGGTTACATGAAGGACGCACGCCAAGTGTTTAGTTCCAGGCCTGGCACATGGCAAAGTACCCCATAAATGGTGCCGTTCTCAGGTTCGTTGGATGCAATGCCATTGCAGGGATTATCTCCTCATGCTATGACGTGCTGTTTCAATGTGATTCGGCTTTTCAAGCATCTTTAGAAAATCTTTACAACCACGAGCCCTCTTAAGTTCTGTTCTGTGTAGACTTACCTTTGATCCTTTTATGGAACTATGATAAAATATTACAAGAGGAAATAAGTCTGGGATCCTCATAACAATTGCTGATGGGTGGAGAAGCGCTTGTTCCTATGTAAAAACTCAACATTGGATGTCTCATGGCACACTGTGAGTGCTTAATACAGCTATGAGTCACCAGATTCTGACTAGTGGCTTGACTTGAATTCTTTCAATGAATTAAAATGGTACTAGAGTTTCAAACAATATTTATTCTCCTCTTTCTCAACCTGTCAGATTTCTAAAGTAAAAGAGATTACCTCGTGGCCAGCTCACATCTAGAAAACAAAAATAGGAGGTAAAGTCCAGATCTTTGTGAAGAAACAAAAGTCATCTCTAAACTCTACAGCAGTTCCTGGTGGTTCCTGTACAAGTGCTGGCTATTCTCACCCTTTAATTCTCACCATTTATTCTCACCTGTCATATCACCTCAACGGTCTTATCGCAGAGGCGTTCTGGACTGTTCAGTTCCTTGCCCATCGTTTTCTTTCACTTTCTGCTTGGTTCCAATGTTTACCACATTCTTAACTGATTATTTGTGTTGCACATGCGTTGTCTGTCTGCTTTCCTGGGATGGAAGTTCCATGAGGACAGGGGCCAGGCCTCAGCATTCAGCTCGGGCCAGGCATGACACAAGAACTCTGTGTATCTCTTCCAGGCACACCTGTTGATTGAGACAACTTCAAAGGTGAGCTAACAGTTCAAATCAGCCATCTCTGTACCTCTGTACTGACTCTCCTCCTTTCGTGCTGGCTCCCTTTGTACTTGATGAGAACACATATTTGAAATTTCTCTAGGCATGTTCAGCTCAGGCCCTTATCAGCTCTCCTTTAGTCTAGACTCTCTCTCACGGGGTTCCCAGGGGGTGGTAAATGGAAGCCCATGGAGTAATGTGATTGAATCCTGCTCCTTAGTCTACAATAGAATTTGCTCAGAGTAAATGCAGAGCTAAACTAGGCTGCTTCCATGCCTTTGGTTAGTCAACAAAGATAAGGCTGAACATAACAGCTCATTGACAAATTGAAATAAAAATGTAAGTGGCATCTTTGTGGTACTCACCAGGACTTGAGCCTAAGGATACTTCTCTCTCTCTGCACCTTTCCTTATCTCTCCTCTCTCACAGGACCTCCAGAGAAAGCCTTTGCTTCTAAACCAGCTCTTGTTCCCCACGACCTATAAATAGGGTGTTTTTCCGGTATTCCACACCACTCAGCCTCAGGCCAGCACACCCGGCCTTTGGAGACCTTACCTGGGGCAAAACTCTCAAGAGCAGGGGTTTTCATTTTTCAGGTAACAAAACATTAGTTTTGTTCATGGTTACACAGAAACATGATAACACATGGAAAACACAGAAAAATGCCAGTCAGACAAGTATGAGCGCCGAAACCACTGCCTTCCCCTGGGGAAAAAATTAGCATCGACATTTTGGCATACCCCTGCAGGAGGTTTGTTTTTTTTTTCTTCCTATGTACATATTTTATCTCTATAAGTACAGAAAGAGCAATGATGCATTTTCAAAAGGAAACATCTTTTAGTCTGCCACAATATTTACTTTTAAAAAAAGAGCAGGGCTTCCCTGGTGGCGCAGTGGTTGAGAGTCTGCCTGCCGAGGCAGGGGACGCGGGTTCGTGCCCCGGTCCGGGAAGATCCCACATGCCGCGGAGCGGCTGGGCCCGTGGGCCATGGCCACTGAGCCTGCGCGTCCGGAGCCTGTGCTCCGCAACAGGAGAGGCCACAACAGTGAGAGGCCCAAGTACCGCAAAAAAAAAAAAAAAAAGAAGAGACAAATTTTTTTTGAGCAGGAGAAGGATGGTTTGTTGGTTTAATTCATGGCCATAACCCTGCACTTAGAATAGTTCTTGGCTCAGTAATTATTTATTTGAATGAATGAATGAAAGCAAATGCCATCGCTCTGTTAAACAAGAAAGCTACTCTATATTGAGAATGTCTATCTGTCTATGTCTTTTTTCTTTCCTTGTCCAATGTTGCCCTACATGCAACCCTTGGGCAATTCTTCCAAATGAATTATAGCCTCCCTTTTCAGGGAAGTCTTTAAAAAGTGCTTTGGAGTCTTTATGGTAGGCAAGTCCAGGGTCTTTAGCCAAAGTTTACGGGGTTTAATTGAAAAAGCTAAATCAATGATGAGCCCAGATCTTTGTTTACTCAGAAACAAACCAAACCTTTGAGTATCTGGTCTAGTCAGAATATAAAGAAATAAAAAGCTGCCCATTTGAATTCTCAAATGCTTAGCCTTACAAGCTGCTTGAGTTTTGTCTCTTTTAAAGTGTGTGTGTGTGTGTGTGTGTGTGTGTGTGTGTGTGTAGTGGGGTGGGAGGTGAGCAATGGGGATGGAGAACAAAATGACATCACGTGTCTCCCGCCATTGTCTATATAGAATTTCCACAAAAAAAAAAAAAAAAAGTTTCATCGGAATCTAATTGTGAGGAACAATCAGACAAACCCCAACTTAGGATCATTCTGCCCCGAATTCTTAAAAAATGAGCCAGCGTGTGTATGTGAACCCCCGAGAACTGCAGTAGAATTTAGAGATGACAGTTTTTTCTATTGCCTCCTATTTCCATCGTCTAGATTATGAAAGTGAGCTAGCCAGGAAGTAGACTCTTTTGCTCTGGAAATTAAAGTAATTTAATATAGAAAATGGCCAAATCCCATTCATTACCTAATTAACAGGAACATCTTTCTCCTTGATTAAAATTTGTTGACCTCATTAGCTTAGAGCAGAAGACAAGAGAATACAGCAGCTGTCCCTAGAACATGTATTCCTGAGATAATGAAATAAAAGCCAGAGATATTCTGTGCAATCTATAGTTCTCTCTTTTTTACCCCTAATCACCTCGTCTCTCTCAGGCACTCATTACCTGAGATATGGGCATTTGGGGCTTTTTCTCTATTCTTTTTGTCAGCCCCACTGGGCAAAGTACTCCTAGCTATAGCGTGAAGGCGATTTTCATTTTGGGACGATGTGAGATGTAGTTTTCTCACAAGGCAGAGGAGGCACCCACTAGTTCTAAGATATATTTACTGTCAAAAGGCTAAGGTGGAGAAAAGATCAGGAGGCGCTCTTCCTTTTAAGCCCCTCATCCTACCATTGCCTTTGGAAGGTTAAAAATCTGCCGTTCCATTTTAACACACAGAACTATAACCAAGGAAGAGAGTTAAGTTCATCACAGGGTTTAGTTGGCTGCATTGGATTTAGATTACTTTTACTAGTTAATTAATTCAATATGCATTTACTGAATTCCTGCTATATTTGGAAATTCTGGTAGATACAGATATAAGAGAGTGGAGGTCACTGACAGGGGTGGACAGTCATTATGAAGATAGTATGTAATTATCTAATTATCTACTTGATTAGAATTGAGAAGAGGGCTAAATGAGAGAGATACGCAGTGCTGTGAAAGCGTATGACAGAGGGTCTAACTCCATCTGGGGAAATGCAGAAACACCTCCCTGAAGAAGCAGTATTGACCTGGGATTTGGAGTAGGAGGGGGAGTTGACCTGAAGAAGGTGGTCAGGGGAGAGTATTCCCTAAGAGAAGGCCAAAGTGATGGGGCACAGAGTGCTCTGGGACATCTGTTGAGTAAGCAGAGGTCAGATGGATCTAAGACCTTGCAGGTGGGTTCAACTTTTTGATTTTAATCCTGACAGCAATGAGATGCCACTGAATGGTTTACACCGGTGAGTGACACTGCAGGATAGTGATCCAGTCAGAAATTATCTTTGTGCATAAAGATTTGTATGCCAATCAGCTCACTTCATCAAGATATTTTCCCTAGTGGAAAATTATTTAAGTCAGAGAATGTAAAGTGGTGTGGGGGGGGGAGGTTTGCTTGTTTTTTTTTTACTTTTTATTATAGAAAATTTTACATACATAAAAAATGAAGAGAGGGCTTCCCTGATGGCTCAGTGGTTGAGAGTCCACCTGCCGATGCAGGGGGCACGGGTTCGTGCCCCGGTCCGGGAAGATACCACATGCTGCGGAGCAGCTGGGCCCATGAGCCATGGCCGCTGAGCCTGCGCGTCCGGAGCCTGTGCTCCGCAACGGGAGAGGCCACAACAGTGAGAGGTCCGCGTACCGCAAAAAAAAAAAAAAAAAAAAATGAAGAGAATAGCAAAATGGATCCCTGTATAGCCATTTCCCGCTTCAACAAAGATCGATATATAATCAATCACTTTTCATCCATACTCCCTTGCAGGCACATCCAACCTCCAATGGATAATTTTGAAGCAAATTCTGAACATCATTATTTCATCTGTTAATATTTAAATATGTATTTCTAGAATATAAAAATGCTTTTTGTTTTTACCTTAACTTTCAATAGAGTAATTGCATCTAATAATAATAATAATTCTTTAATATGGCTAAATGTCCATATAGAGTGGTTTAAACATATTTTAAAGCTTCGGATACACATTATTAAACTGCTTTTTGGAACGTCCTAAACAAATTTATCTTTTCACCAACCATGTTTGAGACTGTTGGTTGCACTTTATCAAAGTGCCATTGCTTTTCTTTCCTTCACGAATTTAATAAGTGAAAAATGTTATTGGTATTTGAATTAGCATTTCTTTTATCAGTGGGGTTGAACATTTTTTCATAAGCTTATGAATTATATATATATTTCCTCATTAGCGCACTGTCTGGTTCCTGGCCTTTGAACATTCACCAGTTTGAATCTTGGTGTTGCTTTCTGTGAGATCTGCATGAAAGTTTGTTAGAGAGGTGGCAACTATTTTCCCCATTTGTGGCTTGCTTAGCCTCTTACCACTGTCACTGAATGTCACTGAAAGAAAACAAAAACTGAATTTAAAACCCCTCCCAGAGTCATCCAGTCCTATGTCCACACCATACTTCCATACTTTGCCTGAATCGATCCTGCCAGGTCTCTGCCAAGGTGTGCCTGCCTTCTGTTTAAACATTTCTAGTAATAGAAACTTCAGTATTTCAAGGGCATCAGCCCTAAACGTGGGCTATAATGATTAGAAAATGCCTTACATCAACTGGAAGCCTTTATATTGAACTTAGTCACTTCTACCTAGTTCTCTTGGATGGAGCTACCCAAAATGTCTTTCTCAGCAGATGACATCCTTTTAAATCTTTGATGACAGTAAAGTTCCCTACATTCTCCAAGCCAACATTCCAGTTCCTTCAACCACTCATTTACTGTCATTTCTAAGCTCCACTTTATTTTGACCATTCTCTCCTGGACACACCCAGACTCAACGTTCCTAATAAAATGTCTCTCTCCGGCTCCTTATTTCTCCATCTACAAAATGGCTTGCAGGACAAAAGGGGTAATACTATCGTTCTTGCCCTCCTGCTCTGTGAAGGTGATTATAATGTAGCATTTAAAAAAATTCTTTAGGGACCTCCCTGGTGGTCCAGTGGCTAAGACTCCGCGCTCCCAGTGCAGGCGGCCTGGGTTCGATCCCTGGTCAAGCAACTAGATCCCACATGCCACAACTAAGGGTTCGCACGCGCAACTAAAAAAAGATCCCCCATGTGGCAACAAAGATCCTGCGTGGTGCAACTAAGACCTGGCACATCCAAATTAGAAAAAAAAAAAAAATTCTTTAAAATATGTCTCTAGATGTAAGCCAAACTTTAACATGGAATTGAGCTTTTAGAATTAGAATGAGATCGTTATAAATCATCTTACTTCCTAACATATAACACTTGATATTTTCTATCAAATTTAAATAGCACAAATTATAAAGTTGTTCAGATGCTGTACAAACCCAAGACGTCAAATTATATCCTGTGCATATTTCTATGTTAGAGTATGGTTGTCAATATATATTCTCCTAACCTTTGAGGATTCTGCAAAAATTAGGTTGTGAAACATTTTCCCCTCGGATAGTGCCTAGTGATTTTTGTTTTAATGGTAGAATGTCGACTATGGAAAGCACTTTAGAGATCATGTAGTCCAACCCTCCTTCCCCAGTTTTCCAGAGAAACAAGCTGCAGTTCAGGGAGGTTAAGAGATTTTCTCAAGGACACACAAGGAGTTAGGGGCAGACTTCTGAAGAAGTTAGCCAATCAGCCAATATCTTCTATGAGTGTTTGTGGGCATCTGAAAGAAATTTGTCACTGACATCAAGACACCAGACCCCTTTTGATTCTCAGAAGGTTTTCCTAGTCAAAGATATAACGAGTGATGGAATCTGCCAAAATAACTAAGGTGGTAGATTGTATTTTCTGAAGGTAACCACAGCAATAAATCCTGAAGGATTTCTTGACTCAGTAAATCCACACATCTGTGAGGAATAATACACTATTGTTTTAAGGCATGAAAATTTACAGTGGTTTATTATGCAGCAGGCTTTCTAAACCACTCTCAGTTGTTGTCTTTTTTATAAACTCTTTTCCAGTGGGTACAGTTTATTAAAAGAAATGCTAGTGAAAGTCATATAAAATTATTCTTGACTCCTTAATCCCAGTGTTTAAAACCACTGGCCCTCTTTCCCAACTCTATATACTTAGTTTATTCTGTTAAATTTACTCCTAGCCAGAACCTTTTAGACAAGACACTACAATTCTCACTTCACAGATGAAGTACTCTAGACTGAAAGATAGGAAACTCTCCCAGAAAGGAATAGAGCCAGATTCACATCCACGCCTCTCTAACTAAATCTGGAAGTCATTCTGCTTTCAGTTAATGAAAAGGGCAAGATATTATTGAGTCTGAAAGAAGGCCTGTCTTTGGCTGAGTGTTAAGAATTAGAGGCAGGGAATTCCCTGACAGTCCAGTGCCAAGGACTCAGGTACAATCCCTGGTCAGGGAACTAAGATCCCACAAGCTTCATGGTGTGGCTGCCAAAAAGTGGCAAGAAGAATAATTATCTGATAGGGCTGTTGTGACGATTAAATACAATACATATGCAGCAGTAAGCACAGGGCCTGTCTGGGAGAGTTTGTAAATATGGCCTGCAAATAATCCCGCCCATCCCTGTACACACAGCTGCTCCTCTCACAAGCCACGCAGTCCATCTCCCCTCCCCTTGAATCTGGGTTGGCCTGGTGGCTTTTTTCTCCAGTTTCTAAAATTTACATGAAGACATTATTTAAAACTCTGGTGAGATGCCAGTAGCACTTTTGGTTATTGCTGTGGAAATTATTAATTTGACTGACACACTTATTAAGTATACTTCTATATCTCCATAATCACTGAACTCAAAATGTTTTTTCCCCATTGAGAACAACAAGACAAATATTGACATATAAAGTTATACATGGTGAATCTACTGAAATCTAATTATAAAGATGATGTCAGCAAGGATTGAGATCAACTGAGGAAATTTTAAGTGTGATTTATGATGGACAGAATGCAGTGAAAGGGATGTTCTGGGACTTCTAAGCCCAGGTCTTAAGAGGACCGGCAGTTTTCTACTTCTTTGCTGTTAAAATACTCCCTCTTGTAATGCTTGAGACCGCCATGCTATGAGGATGCACAAGTCAACCACCTGAAGAACAGAGGTGTCCAGGAGAGGAGCCTCAGCTGAGCCTGGTCCCAGGGAGTCTGCCAGCTGAATGAAGCCACATGGTGAATTCTAGGTAGGACCAACTGCCCATTCAACATGCATTATTGTGAAAAATAATAAGTTAGGTTTTTTTAAGCCACTACATTTTGATGTGTTTTGCTACTCAGCGGAAAAAACTGAAATGTTGAAACATATTAATGCTCAATAAATATAATCGTTTAGTATATTATTACTATTATTCAGAAGTCTTGTCTAAAGGATAATGACATTTATTTAGACCCAACTGCCAGTAAGAAACTTTTGACTGCCTGGGAAATGGGAATAAGGATGGGATGATGAAGAAAATTCTCTTTAATCCTTTGTAGATTTCCATTTTTATTATGTAAAGTAAGAACTTCAGTACTCCAGTTTCAACCTGGAAAATCCTTCCTGCTATGATGGTTGAAATCCCCAAGATGAAATCTGAGTCACTCAATTGTTTATTTCTTATTCAACCTGGAATCTGCCTCCATCAATGGCTTTTAAATACATGTCTTGTCATATCTTTGCTTTTCTTCCTGACTTGCAACTTTGTGTAATTGCTGTCTAAGTAGACATTGCAGTAATCATTTATCAGATTTATAGAAACAGCACCTCCTCTAAGCAAATATATAAATGTTTCAACCCTCTCTCACTTCCCTACCACCCCCGAACATCTGGAGTTTTAACTTCCTTCATCTATTTTAAACAGAAGAAAGATGTTAGTGGAGACATCTCTCCCCTAAAAGAGATTTGCTTTCCTTCTTCCAAGCAGCACTTAGACCCTTGGAAGAAATTTTAATTTGTTTTCTCAACAAGGGCATCTTGTTTCTCTAAGGAAATACTGAGGGGACAAGGGAGGACTCATATTTGCAAATAAGACTTTTTAAAATCCAAAACTGGAAAAAAATTTTTTTTTACATTTTAAAATCCAGACTTCCAGCAAAGGTGCCAAAGGGAACACAGCTAGTCTCGCCCCTCCCTAATCTCACTTACACAACAATAAAGAGTGTTTTGTTGTTGTTGTTGTTTTTAGGCATATGACGACAAAGATGTGAACAGGAGAGGAGACAAGAGCCACAAAAGCAAGAAAGCGCTAAAGCAGGACAAGTGGCAACTGAGGATGCAGACGGGAGAAAACTCAATCCCAAGTGAGTTTGTTTCCTAAGGCTGCTGTAACAAAATAACCATAAACTGGGTGGATAGAACAGAAATTTATCTTCACACAGTTCTGGAGGCCAGAAGTCCAAGATCAGGGTGTGGGCAGGTTTGGTTCTTTCTGAGGGCTGAGAAGGATAATCCGTTCCCTGCTCCTCTCCTAGCTTCTGGTGGTTTGTTGGCCATCTTTGGAGTTTCTTGGTTTGTGGAAGCATCACCCAGTCTCTGCCTTCATCTTCACATGGTGTTCTCCCTGGGTGCATGTCTCCATGTACAAATCTCCCCTTTTAATAAGGACACAAATCATCTTGGATTAGGGCCCACTCTCATGACCTCATCTTAACAAAGACCTTGTTTCCAAATAAGGTCACATTCTGAAATACTGGAGATAGGACTTCAATGTATGAAATTTGGGGGGACACAAATCAACACAACACTGAGACCCAAAGCAATTTACACCACAGAATCTCCCAGATTCCCACAGGGTGTCACTGGCTATCTCTGCAAGTGGAGGTGAAGGGGCCAGACTGCAATTAGCAGGACGGGATCAAATCTGTGTAAGCGGCCAGGAAATTGAACTTACCCTACCCTTACTGGAGGCTAATTCTCTAGAGCTGAGCTGTCCAGTAGTGTAGCCACTCGCCAAATGTGGCTAATCACATTGAAATGTTAACTAATTAAAATGAAATAGAATTAAACATTCAGCTCCTCAGTTGCGCTAGCCACGTTTCAAGTGCCTAAGCCTCAACTGTGGAAACTACAGATATAGGACATTTCCAGTATTGTAGAAAGTTCTACGGGACAGCGCTGCTCTGAGGCCTACAGCAGAGAGAAGGGGACAGAGTGAAGCCTGTGCTACTGGATGTTAAGAAACCCCTGACCCCACAGCCCTCTTCCTTCACTTGACCCACCAAATCATGCCCTGTGGGCACAATGCAAAGCATAAATTCATCCTTCTGGATCAATAATAGAAAACCTGTACCTTCAGTGTTCTCCTTCTAGGAAAGCAGGAGAAAAAGTGAGGGCACTTAAGCTAACTTTTTCTTGATTCACTGCTGTATGCCAAGCATTTGACACATATTTTCTCATTTAATCCTCATAACAACTCAGAGTGATGGGTGTTATTCTCATTTAAAGATAAGGAAACTGAGGCTCAAGAAGGCCGAGCAGCTTGCCCAAGCTGCCTTGTTTGTAAATGCAAACTCAGGACAGTTTGAACCCAAAGCCCGCATTTTGCTTCTGCTATGTTATACTGCTTGCCTAAATGACTGGTTGCCTCACTAACTTGGTATAGGCGAGTCTCTAATTGTCTCTAGGTCTAATTTGCCTTCCAGTGTCAAATATGTTAAAGAACATCCACTCTATAAGATCACCTAAGAGAAGGTTGAAAGCTTAAGTTTATTAAAAAGTCTGCATCTCTGTACAGATGCAAAGTATGCTCCTATCCACACAGGAAATCCTCCCAGAGAAGACTATGCATACAGTTTTAGAAGGCTTTAGAGAACCTTAAGACATACTTGGGTTACTTTATACCGTCATATCACTGTTGAATATATTCTAGCCACATGTAGAGCCAGAACTTCAAATACTTCATATCCTCCTAAAATGAAGTTTTCTGACTTGATCTAGTATAATATTTACTTAGCCCAGGGCAAGGTTCATGGACGATGTTCAACGAATGTTGAACAATGAATAAATCAATCATTCAATTGATGAATATATCAATCAATTGCTCAATCAATTCTTAAAGCAATTTTTAGACTCCAGCTAACTGTGAGACTCTCTAACCAATGTATAAAATCCTCCTTTTGTACATGCTACTATTATTTTGAAACTCCAAACTATATGGGACTATTAGGAGCTCCAATAAAGGCTTAAGTCTTCTACAAGAGACTCACCAACAGTGATGAGGCATCTGGTATTTTATGTCCATTACAGACGGTTTGGAATTGGGGTAGGTCCCACTATAGATATGGCTGCATTTCTACAGGGACTAAGGAGTCTCCTCCATCTTTAGCTTTGCCACATAAAATAAAGAAGGTCACAGGGTATTTTCCTGTAGTGCAAAGTACTGTCCTGACTACTAACACTGAAAACAGTACAGAGAATTCCCTGCTGGCCAAGAGCCTTGGGAGTGGCCCTCCTTAACCAGGTTTATCCTTAAGGACAAGATTAGCTGTAAAACTTCTCTGTAACACACTTTATAAAGGACGATGGCTTGCGTCATTGCAAGTTCGATGGTGCACATTTCTACACGGATGTGAATTTGTTTGGGGCTCTTTGGTATTTTGTCATCTATGTGGTTAACTTTTACAGGCATTTGTTTCTATATCAAGAAATTAAGTGATTGCTAATGAAACATTTTCCAATGCTATTTAGAATAAAAGATTGTTTCCTGATTTCTTTCTACAACCGGATGTGGTATCTAAAAAACTGAATTTTCTTTAGCTTAAACATATCTGTTTTAATTGAAATTTTTCTTGAGGTAATTATAGATTCATATACAATTGTAAGAAATAACAGAAATCCTGCATACCCTTTTTTTCTTTTTCTGCATACCCTTTACCCAGTTCAAACATATCTTTTCAACTGACTTCAGAAGAAGTCAATACACTTGACTTCTGAGTCAGTACTATTGATGCTCTATGTGTATTATACATGAAGAGTGCAAACAAACTGGTCAATTACTTAGTCCTCATTTTCCAATATTTAAAAGGAACAAGTTGTACTAATTGATTTGTAAGGGTTCAACCAGTCTGATATTCTATTAGAATCTGAGATTAAGTTCTCTGGCAAACCATGGCCACCACTGTTTCTGTACAGCCCATGAGGACAGTTTTTACATTTTTAAATGGTTGAAAAAAATCAAAAGAATACAACTTTTTGTGACATAGGAAAATTACACAAATTTCAATGACGATAATAAAGTTTCACTGGAAACAGCCATGCTCACTCATTTTCTATGTTTGCTTTCATGTTACAATAGCTATAACAGAGACCATATGTACCACAAAGGCTAAAATATTTATTGGCCCTTCACAGGAAAAGCTTGCTGACTCCTCTTTTAAACTATTCTTGCTGTTTAACCCAGGAATGCTACTTCTAGGGATTTCTCTGAAAGAAAAATCAGAGATGTCCACCACTAGGGAATTCATTACATAAAATATGCTACCTTCATCTGATGGAGAAATACACAGTCATTAAAGACCATGTTTTATAAGAGTATTTAATGATTTAGAAATGCTCACAATACATTGCTCATGTTCATGTTCTTGTTAACTCTATTTCTGGGAAAAAAATTAGAAAACCTCTCCATGTATTTATATGCATAGAAAAAGACACCTGACAAATCTCTCAGTGCTTGTCTTGGATGGAAGGGTTTTGGGTGATTTCCATTTTCTTCTTTATTGCATTCTGCATTTTCTAATGTTTCTACAATGAACAGTTTTACTTGATTTCATCTGAAACAAAATTTTGTTTTGTACTAGGTTGTTTACTTGCACTACTTCTAGCTGAGCAGTCACTTATAGACGTTCTTGGCAGGAAATTAATATATTTTCTTGTAGTTCGCCAAAAATCGTCAGAATGTAAAGCAGAGGAAAATCTAAGCAAGAAGGAACTGAAATTCTAATTTCTCACCTCATAATACTTTATAGTTATAATAAGGCTAATTATGTAGTGGTTTTCTATTCTCTTTAAATAAAGTTAGGTTTAGAGGTACCATCAGATTAACAAAATCTTAAAAATCTGAATACTGTTGGAGAGACAAAATTTCTAACATACTTAGGATGACAGTGTAAATTAGATCAACCATTGTAACAATTAGTAAACTTCTAGTAAAACTGAAAATGCACATATCTTATTCCCCAGCATATCCATTTCTAGGTATATACCCTAGAAAAATTCTCTTGTGAGTGCATAAGGGTAAAACATCAGGGCAAAGATATTTATTAATACATTTTTTTCAAGGCAGAAATTAGAAACATTCTATATGTCCATGGTCAGGAAAATGCATTAATAATAAGTGTTTTGTTGATATGGTAATCTCATACAACAGTTAAAATGAATGAACTCTATGTCATTATGATTAGATCTTAATCTAATCAAATGAAAAAGGTACAAAAGGATATGCATAATATAATATTTATGTAAAAGTATTAAAAATCACAAGAAGAATATTATATATATAGTTTCATTAACATATACAAACAGAAAAATACATGAAAATGTAAACTTAAAAGACACACACCAGATCTGTGATAGCATTTACTCTAGAGAGGGAAGAAGGGAATTAGAACTGGGGAAAGGTAAGAAGGGGACTGCAATTTCATTAATAAAGTTTCATTTCATTTCCAAAACAAACAATAAACAAACATATATGACACAATGTGAGCTTTTGTTTTTGTTGGATATCTGCTTATATTTTATATAGTTTGAAATATTTTTTCCCTCAGTACTGCTTTAACAGCCCAAGGAAGACAAGGTGGGTAAAGTTCACAGACTGTGATAGTACAAAAGTGAAAAGGATCTCTAAAAGCAGATGGTACTGAGTTATCTCACAATTCACTGTAGCTATTTTGAATTCCTATCTATAAGGATGTTCTTCTGGGGCTTTATCTCTAGACCTTATCATCCCCGGAAGTCAGGTGCCTTCTCTGGTTTTACGTTAGAACCAGAGCTTTCTCCACCAAGCTAGTGACACTTCAAAGTTCAATGACATTTACAATGACAGTCATTACTGCCCTTTAAAATAACTAGAGGAGAGGGTATGAGGTTTCTTTTCAAAACATCAAGACTATGTCTCACAAGTAGAGCAAGAATCACAAAGGTTCTGGGGAAAAAATAGGTAACTGTTGGTTATTAATAAGATAATTCACAGATTCTATTCTCATACCAATTATTAATATCGGCTCAGAACAGTCATCTACAGTTCACCAAAATTTTATCCAATTGTGTACACAAATTTTTAAATTACTCTCTCTCCGTCATTAAAAATACATATATAGGACTTCCTTGGGGGTGCAGTGGTTAAGTGTCAATGCAGGGGACACACGTTCGAGCCCTGGTCCGGGAAGATCCCACATGCCACACAACAGCTGAGCCCGTGTGCCACAACTACTGAACCTGTGCTCTAGAGCCCGCGAGCCACAACTTCTGAAGCCTGCCCTCTTAGAGCCCGCACTCCGCAACAAGAGAAGCCACCGCAATGAGAAGCTCGTGCACTGCAACGAAGAGTAGCCCCTGCTCACCGCAACTAGAGAAAAGCCCGCACGCAACAACGAAGACCCAACACAGCCAAAATTAAATAAATTAATTAATTAAAAAAAATATATATATAACTAAGTGTGTGTGTGTGTGTGTGTGTGTGTGTGTATATATATATATATATATATATATATATATATATATATAAACTGACCAGAGCACAAGAGTTAGATATTGAATGCCTGGGTTTGAATCCAGATTATGCCATTTACTCTTTAGGTGACTTTAGGAATGTAATTTAGCTTTTTAAAATAATTTAATCATTTTAGCTGTTTAGCTTTACAGTTTTCGTCTCTAAAATGGAAATAATAATAGTACCTACTTCACAAGGCAGTTACACAGGTTACATGGGTTAATATACAAAAAGTGCAAAAAACAAAGACACTCAATAAATGTTGGAATCTTGTATACTCCTTTAATACATTCATTTACACGGATGCCATGCACTCAGTAGGCACCCAGTAATACTTATGATAATGAACACGAAACAGCCCAAACATAGACATGAAATCCATTAAGTCTCTACAAAGTCATGACTGAAGCCAGTAGATTGCTTTCTATCTGCTCTTGCACATTAAGGCCCTATCCTTCTTGGTTCTTGATGTCACAGTACAGCACAGCTGTCACAGTCGTTTTCCATGTCACAGAGCAAGATGGAGGTCTCCCTGAGTCATGACTTTCAGGAGGCACACAGTTCTGCAAAGATAAAGTGGCTCCCCCAATACAGACAACAACAAAATGGTAGAACCTTCATAAAATAGAACTTCCGACTTAGCCTTCTCAGCTCTGAACCTAACTCCATCCCAGCTCCTTTCATCTTCTCTTTTTTTTTTTTTTTTTTTTTTTGCGGTATGCGGGCCTCTCGCTGTTGTGGCCTCTCCCGTTGCAGAGCACAGGCTCCGGACGCGCAGGCTCAGCGGCCATGGCTCACGGGCCCAGCCGCTCCGCGGCATGTGGGATCCTCCCGGACCGGGGCACGAACCCACGTCCCCTGCATCGGCAAGCGGACTCTCAACCACTGCGCCACCAGGGAAGCCCTCATCTTCTCTTATAGATGTTGTCTACTCATTTATTTTTCCCTTTTGTTCTTTCCTAGTCCTGCATGCATACTTTAAAGTGTAATAAATTTCCACACTGGATAGGAGGGCCTGCTGCTTTCTAGCACATGCACCATACATAGTCCCATGATTACAGACCAAACCATGGCACTTCCAGAATAAGAATACTAAGTATGTAGTCACAAGGTTCAGCCTCTGGGGCACCAGATTTTCAGCTCTAGAAATTACAGTTTAATATTAGTTGGCACACAGCTATACGGTTAGCTCACAGGAAGTAGCCTTATGCTACATATAATTGAAATCTGCCATGCAAGGTAAATTTTCGGAAGGTATTCAAAATATATGTTGATAATTCTGTGTGCCTGTTTTGATGATTGTAACCATCGTTCCCCTAAATCTTTAATTTCCTGTGGAGGCTTCTTTGGAAGTAACACAGAATAAATGTGACAAGAAGATTCCACTACTGAAAAATAGAAAGCCAAAAAACAAAAAAGTTCTTGTATCTCAACATTTTGATATGTCTACTTTGATTCCGTTGAAGAGCACATTCAAATTTCTCACCCAGGAGTAAGAGGATTAAAGATAATTTAGAATTTTATTAAAACAGTACAACATCCCCCTCAAAAAATAAAGATTTTAGCATTTATAACGGCATTGAAATCACTCAATAAGCTAACGTGTTAGCTTATGTGACTCTTTGGGATCTGAAAGCTGCCAATTGTATCTCCCTATGATTTAGACACACTTTTTTCTCAGGTGTTAATTAGAAAGGTTTTTTTTCTGTTCAAACCATCTTATTGCATGTGGTGCATTCTGCCACCCAAGCCACATGACATCTTTACATCCAACCTTCAGTAATCAGTGACGTCTACAAAGATAAATAAGCCATTAAACAGAAGGAAGTAATTAGCTTTTATTAGAGAACACTGAGATGATTACACCCATGGTTCCTAGTCATCTTGAGGTGTAGCTCACTCTTCTTATTTTTAGCAGCAATAAACATACATCTCTTCCTACATTGCTGTTGTCTATGTATTCACAGGCCTAACTGGTATCTAAAGTAATTTCCACATGGAAATTTGTACAGAGAAAGAGCAGCAATGCTACCTGAAGCACGTGGGGAAAAATGAAGCTTGTTCATTTGTTTTTCCTTCCAAAAGGCTGCGTGATAGGAATATAAGATACAGTCTCTGGGACCTCCCTGGTGGCGCAGTGGTTAAGAATCCACCTGCCAATGCAGGGGATGTGGGTTTAATTCCTGGTCTGGGAAGATCCCATATGCCTCAGAACAACTAAGCCCGTGCACCACAACTACTGAGCCTGTGCTCTAGAGGCTGCGAGCCACAACTACTGAGCCTGCATGCCGCAGCTATTGAAGCCCACGTGCCCAGAGCCCATGCTCCACAACCAGAGAAGCCACCGCAATGAGAAGCCTGTGCACTGCAATGAAAAGTAGCCCCCGCTCGCTGCATCTAGAGAAAGCCCGCGCGTAGCAACGAAGACCCTTCGCAGCCAAAAAACAAAAAATACAGTCTGATGAAGCCAGCTTCCCCAACTGCCTTCTCTAGTTCTGGGTCTAGACCTTACTGTGCAAATAACAAGCACTGACCAGCATTGCAGTCTCTCCTGCCGTGTCTGATGCTGAGTCTTTACAAGAAGATAACCACTTGCGCTACGAACTCTGTGACAGCAACGATCCTAAACTTCCAGTTAAGGTCACTAATCTCTAACTTCAAATTTTAAACACAGGTAGAAAACATTGTTACACTGTAACTCGTTCCTCTGAGTAGTTAAAACTGGTTGCCTGTGGATTGAGTTTTACTGGATGACATCACAAGCTCTTTTTCAAAAAGGAGTTTTGCTTACAAATCCATGCATCATGCGTTCTTATCTGAGTTGAAAAAAAGAAAGCCTGATATAAATGGCAAGACTGGAACAAAGGTTATGGCAAACACAGTGTGATGTGGAGCCCTTAATTACCATGCTAAGCCCCAAAACATGATTGAGAGGTGGTGACGAACAGGCAGTCACGTCCCGCTTGCAGGCATCCCCTATCATGATGGGGTAAACCTCCAGCCATGACCAGCTCTCCTGTTTAACCCTGGTGTGGCAGGGGCCTCCCTTTTTTGGTCATTAGGCCTTGAGGAGGGACACTGCCTGTAGGTTCAAGGAGGGTAGGAGTAGGTGGGACCTACATTCTGAAGTAGAGAAGGGCAATGGGATGGCTGGTTCTCTACATGGGGGAAATCACCCAGACCACCGTCCCCCAAATTGTCACAACTTTAGTTCCAGGAAGACCCAGAAAAGATGGAGTTTGTATAGCAGGGGTTAAGGCATTTCACAGGGAGGAAAGAGAATCCTGCATCAGCCATGGGAGAGATAGCAGTGATTCCTATGCAGTGGGCAAAGGAGTCACCCAGAATCTCACTGGACTCCGGTGGGCCAGGTGAGGGCTTGGCTAGATGCTTCCAGGGGCTGGTCCTAGGGCTACCAACTTGGGTCCCAGAGTCTCTCTATGAACCATGTAAGGTGAGATGAATATCACTCCCACTTTGAGAAGACACACACACACACACATACATACACACACACAGCACCATCAGTTCTATTAAGGGACTTATAATCAAAACGGTCTAATTGAAGTTGACATATGGGAGCTGGCATCAACTAGAAAGAGCGGCAAAGAGACCACTGACAGCTCATGTGGCTTCTCCTATGACAATGCCAGGCAAGGCCATGTCTCTTGGTCCATTGGTGAGGAAGGGGGTGCCTATAGCTCCTGAAGGACTAAACTCATGTAACTAAGGCAAACACCTCCTTTACAGAAATGTAATGCTTTGCCCCATGGGGACACATTTTGATGGGAGGGAAGTCTGAATTGTAATAAGAAGAGCAGCTTTCATCCTCATTCATAGCATGGGGCCATATCTTTGGAGACACACAACAGGCATTCAGAGAAATGCAGAGGCATTACTGGAGGGATGAAGCAGTGGCACATAGTAGAGTTTTTCTAGCATCATTAGAATGAGAGACTTGAAGGGAAGAAGAGCTGTATATGTGGGCTTGAGGAAGAGAACTGAGGAGAGAAAAACGGGTGGAAGAACAGGTAGGTTCCTAGGATACCCATCCTTTAAAGACCTTCACAGAGCCTAGGAGGGCTCATTTTTTTTTTAATTTTGAAAACAGTTTCCCTTTTTTATTCCACACATACTTTTTTATTCCAAACACAACCGAAGAAGGTCAACAGCTACTCCATTATTTTTTGCTGTTGTTCAGTGATGTAAGCAGCACTTATAAATGTTACAAGAAAAACCCTGTAAGCATCCCAGCCAACCGATGAAGAAACTGAAGTATAAGACTTTTCTTCTTCTCGTCTTCTCACCCCTTCCCCTCCCCCACCCAGAAAAAGGCTCAAATATTTAAAACAATGTACAGGCTTTTGTACAAAAGGGACAGGATTCTTTTTTCCTTTTTTTTTTTTGTTTTTGTTACAACATGAAGAGAAAAAATAGACCAGATGAGCGCAGATGCATTTTCACATTCAAAATGGACTTGAGGACACGGAGAGGGGGAGGAGTAAGCTGTGACAAAGCGAGAGAGTGGCATGGACATATATACACTACCAAATGTAAGGTAGATAGCTAGTGGGAAGCAGCCGCATAGCACAGGGAGATCAGCTCGGTGCTTTGTGACCACCTACAGTGGTGGGATAGGGAGGGTGGGAGGGAGATGCAAGAGGGAGGAGATATGGGGATATATGTATATGTATAACTGATTCACTTTGTTATAAAGCAGAAACTAACACACCGTTGTAAAGCAATTATACTCCAATAAAGATGTAAAAAAAAAAAAAAAGAAAGAACAGCAGACCTCCTAGTGACCCTAGATGTGATCACCAATGAAACAAGTTTAACAAGAAAGATTAATGCTGACCTGTGAAGGTGTGAAACAGCAAGCAGTGAGATGAAGATGGAATGTTAGAAAGATCACACATCCATGACAAAGAAGCACTTACGGCTTCAGTCACTTTTTTCCTTTTTTTTTTTTTTCTTAAGGATGCTACCGAAGGGTTTTTTCATAAAGTAGCCAACAGCACCAAAAAATAACAGAATGGATTTCCTAATGAAACCAGGCATAGATTTCTCTCACGTGACCCCTCCAAGGCAGGCAGTCTTTTTCTTCTCTCTCTTTCCTTTTTTTCCTTAAAAAGATGCCTAGTGACGTGCTGGAAAAGACCTAGTCACTCCGACCTCCTCATTTTGCCTGTGGTTAGGGAACAGCGTTTGCCCGCAGCTGCCATAACCACCCAAAGAAACAAAGTGGGGATTCTCTGGTTTTAACAATCACGAACTCACCTTGCACGTGACAGAAGAAAAGATAGCCAGAATAAAGCCATTTCTTTTTTTCCCACCGGGAAGCCACTGCCATGGGTGTGGGTGTCCACCTTGTTGTCACAGTGCACAGCCACGCGGCAGTCCTTCTCAGAAGGGCTCAATTTTTATAAGACACAAAAATCTCTCTGCGTGCAAGCATTTTGATGTTTACTTTTCCTGTTCTGAAATACCCTTTGGATACTTACCTCCCTTTTTAATAAAGATACAGTGGAGTAGGGCATGGGGGGAGGACATAAAGATAGATGGAGATTTGAGATGGAAAGGGGCAGATTGATTTCTAAAGTCATCACGTTAGACGAAGATTGCTTATGTTCAAAATTTACCTTGAAAATCACCTAAATCTTCCATTCCACAGAGGATATGAGGTTTCTTACAAATAAAGCAGGTCATTTATTTGTCCAAGGTCATTTGCACATTTTCTCCATGGACCTTTCCCGTGGGCATGGACTGTGTTGGGCTTGTCTGCATCCTTTGCCTAATTACTTTAATTGAGGCAATCACTAGGTTAAAGGGCTTCTCACCTGCCAGAGGCAGGAGAAACCCTTTAGTAAGAGGGATTTATGTTGAGACTTTGCTGTGTACACATCCAAACTTGTGTGGTTGTATATGTGTGTACATGCCCTGCTGGAAGATGCCTGCGATAGGATTACTGTGGTCCCTATCATTAATTTCAAGCCTTGATGGAGAAAGACATATTCTACTATGTATTTGCTCTTTTGTGTGGGATCGCATTTGGTTATTGGCAAGAAGGGAGAGAGTGAGAGAGACAGGGAGGTAAGGCCTGGGAGTGGCCAGGGAAGACCTTCAGGCATGAGAAATTGCAAAACCAAAAGTGTAGATTGTCTCTCACCATGATAGGTTAGGGGAGATCATTACTCCAGGCTGGAATGGGAGGCACCATGTCACATAGGTTGCATTTTGTTCATCTCAGAACACTTCTTAAGAATC
This sequence comes from Phocoena sinus, assembly GCF_008692025.1. Taxonomy (NCBI): domain Eukaryota; kingdom Metazoa; phylum Chordata; class Mammalia; order Artiodactyla; family Phocoenidae; genus Phocoena; species Phocoena sinus. The sequence continues at coordinate 29,384,600 of NC_045766.1, forward strand.
CATTGCTTTGTGCTCTTCTTTACTGTCTACAGGACTACATATCTCTTAACTTCCTCAGACATATATAGATTGCATGTCCCAGGCCATGAATAAGTCTCTCTACTTCATGATGGTTCTAATATACTTTCCCTTTAGGACTTCACAGTTCCTGAAATGATTACTTTCCAGGTAGAGAAAGCAAATTGAAACACAGAAAATTATCTGTTGTAAAGAGGTTGCCATTTTGGTCCTAACAATTCTTTGGATAGAGATGAGATCACAGTTTAAAAGTTATGGCTTTTCTATTCTTTGCTCCCTTCCTAAGAAGGGAGGCCAAATGAAGTATTTTCAAGGGGACTTTCTTACAGATATGGGCAAACAGATCTGTGGGTCTTTTCTAGATGAGCATAGTTTTGTTTAAACATGATGATGATTAAATAAATTAAAACTAAAACATTTTCTTAGAAAGGAGTTAGAAAAACTGCTTCTACCTCATCCTCTTCAGATGACCCCACTGCAATAAAACTGCTGTTGAAATCTGAATTCTGAGTCTTAATTGCTAAGTTGGAAACTGTGCCAGACAACTGATGTATAAAATATAAGACTTGCTGAAGGTTCGCAAAGTCACTATCCTTGGACTTGAAATTATATTTTCAACCAGGAGGACAACACGCTTTTCTTTTTCTATTCAATGTTTCTAGTAGTTTTAAATATATATATATCCTATAATTTTATTTTAAGCTAAAGCAAATATTTATAATGCTTTATCGTTTATAAAACACACATTCATATATTACCTCATTTAATCTTCACAACAACCTTTTGAAGTGGGTATAAATATTAGTCCTCTTTGACAGTGGATAAAACTGAGGCTTGAGCAGCCTAAGTGCTTTATCTGAGGACTTTAAGCTGCTAAGTGTCCTGGGTGGGACTTTAAGCTGATTTCAGACTCTCAACTCAAAGTTCTTTCCATTAACTTGGCTCTCTCATCTTCAGTCATTTTCCCTCATGTCTCATTTGCAAGTATTTTCCAGTCACTGTAAGATAAAAATATACAGTGGTTCTCAATAGCCTGCATTCTTTTCCACAAATTTTCATTTAAGTCAATCCCATAGATGTTTATTTAACTCAGTGATGATGACACAGGGGCTCAGTCTGTTTTAGGAAGGTAGAATATTACAGTGGACTAAAGACTCTGGAATCAGACTGCCTGGGCTTGAATCCCAGCCTACCACCTCCTAAAAGTGTGACCTTGGGCAAGTTTTTGTGCCTAATTTTCTCCATCTGTGTAAAGGGTTAATAATATCATGTACTTCATAGGGTTGTTTTGGTAACTAAATGATGTTATTCATATCAAGCACTTAGAACGATACTTGAGACTTATTAAGAACCAAATAAATCTTGGTTGATATTATTTGGAAGGGAGGAGAATTGTGGTGACCATACCTACATAAATAACTATTTGAGATGCATAAATAACTGTGCCACTTGGAGCAGGCCGAGAAGTGCCACAGAATAGGTATTAACTAGGCTTTATTGAGGTTCTAACTTAGCGAGAACCGCAGGAGGGGGCTGTTTGGGAAGGCCTGTGGGCTGGGGGAGGATGCTAAAAGAGTGGAACAGTCAGAGACACTTAGGTTTTCCAAAAAATGGAGACTAAAATGAATATTTGATGTAATTTATTATTTTTATATTTTTTTTGCGATATGCGGGCCTCTCACTGTTGTGGCCTCTCCCGGTGCGGAGCACAGGCTCCGGACGCGCAGGCTCAGCGGCCATGGCTCACGGGCCCAGCCGCTCCGCGGCATGTGGGATCCTTGCGGACCGGGGCACGAACCCGTGTCCCCAGCATCGGCAGGCGGACTCTCAACCACTGCGCCACCAGGGAAGCCCTGATGTAATTTTTTTTAAAGCAATACAACCACTGGTGCCAAGCTCTAGGACAAAGAAAGTGGAAGAGCTTCCAAACCTCCCCGTCCTCCCATCCAAGGAAGCGCAGGACTTGAATAGCACCTGATTTGAATTTCTCAATCAGTTACCTTGTGGTGATGCTACCTGGATTCAGAAAGACACATGTAGTATTCCTTTCGAGGAGATGAAAACTTCAAGGTCTGTCTGCCCTCTCCTTCAGTTCTGACTTATCCTGTGACTTACCTAAGTCACATAGCTCCTTAGCGGCCCCTCCTCAATTCTCTCTTCTCCCTTCCCCCTTCCTTCTCCTCCTTCCCTTCCATATTATTCTATCTAATGATGTTTTTGTGAAGGGTGATTGAGACACATACAATCACTTTGTAAAAATATAAAATGGCCTGTGTGAAAATGCCCTGTGGTTAAATGATGACTAAAAAAGAAATAAAAATCAGGGGCTTCCCTGGTGGCGCAGTGGTTGAGAGTCCGCCTGCCGATGCAGGGGACGCGGGTTCGTGCCCCGGTCCGGGAAGATCCCATATGCCACGGAGCGGCTGGGCCCGTGAGCCATGGCCGCCGAGCCTGCGCGTCCGGAGCCTGTGGTCCGCAACGGGAGAGGCCACGACAGTGAGAGGCCCGCGTACCGCAAAAAAAAAGAAAGAAAAATCAGACCAACAAAGCCTGTCTGCTGTGAACTAGCTTGCTCAATCTCAGAATTAATGATTTCAGATATGTTAATTTAAGGATGCCTCAGACCCTTGGGCTTGATACTGTTATTATATAAAGGAGTGATTTGCCTGATAGATGTGCGTGAGTTAGCGGTAGAGTCAATGAACGGCCTCTAAGACTTGACCCCTGGCTGGATTAGCAGCCTGATTGTAACCTTCGGCTGGTTTGCTTTAGACTGAGACCTTCTGCTCCATGTTCGAGTGGCTCAGAGGGCTGCCCTCAGAGCTATAAGAGCTAGGCTATAGAACAAGCCCTGTATACATGTTCATAGCCTGGAGATGTCCTCCAGCCTTGGGGGTGGTGACTTTGTCCTTTAAAATTTCCCAAAGCAAGTACGTATGTACATATATGTATGTATATATGTATACACACTATATATATACATGACTTGGAGCTTGAATATATAACGAATTCTTGCAATTCAGTAATAAGAAAAGACAACTGAATAGAAAATGGGTAAAAGATTTGAACAGACACTTCACAAAAGAAGATATATACAAGTGGCCAAAAAGCACATTAAAAATGCTCAACACCATTAATTATCAGAGAAATATAAATTAAAACCTCAAGGATATATCATTTTGTATCCATTAGAGTGGCTGAAATTAAAAAGACTCACAATACAAGGTGCTGCCAAGCTTGGAGAGGCACTGGAGTTCTCATATATTGCTGGTGGGATTGTACATGATACAACCACTAGAGAAAGTAATTCGACAATTTCTGCCAAAGCGTCCATTTGACCTAGCAATTCCATTCCTAGGTATTTACCCAAGAGAAATGAAAACATGTCCACACAGAAACATGTCCACAAAAGTTCATAGCAGTCATGTTCTGCGGTAGGCAGCCTCTAACATGGATCCCAATGATTCCCACCTCCTAGAATTCATGCCTTTGTTAATACCCTCTCCTGGAGGGCGGGCTGATCCTATGACTTACCTCCAGCAAAGAGAATATGGCTGCAGTAACATGGATGGACTTAGATTATCACACTAAGTAAAGTAAGTCAGACAGAGAAAGACAAATATCGTATGATATCGCTTATATGTGGAATCTTAAAAAAAAAAAAAGATACAAATGAACTTATTTCTAAAACAGAAGGAGACTCACAGACATAGAGAACAAACCTATGGTTACCAAAGGGGAAAAGGGGGTGGGAGGAGGGATTAATTAGGAGTTTGGGATTAACATACACACACCACCACATATAAAATAGATAACCAACAAGGACCTGCTGTATCACACAGGGAACTATACTCAATATTTTGTAATAATCTATAAGGGAAAAGAATCTGAAAAGGAATATATATACACATATATGTAAAACTGAATTGCTGTGCTGTACACCTGAAATGGACATGATATTGTATATCAACCGTATTTCAATTTAAAAAAAATAAAGAAAAAAATTTTTAAAGAAGAGAGAGAATATGGCAAAAGTGATGAGAGTAGCCCACAAAAACACTGATTTTGGTATTCTCTACTCTCTCTTGCTCTCTTCCCTGTTTGCTCTGATGAAGCCAGTGGACATGTTATGAGCTTCCCTATGAAGAGGCCACATGTCACGGAACTGAAGGACAACTCTGGCCAACAGCCAGGGAGGAACTAAGGCTCTTGGTCCAGCAGCCCACAAGTAACTGAATCCTCTGAATAACTGTGAGCATGGGGACGAGCAGTCTGGCCAACACCTTGATTACAACTTCATGAGAGACCTTAAGGCAGAAGCACCCAGCTAAGCTAGACCCGAATTCCTGACCCACAGAAACTGTGACATAATAAATGTTTCCCTTTTATTTTCTTTTTTTAAAAAATATTTATTTGGTTGCACCAGGTCTTAGTTGCAGCAGGCGGGATCCTTAGTTGTGGCTCCAGGGCTCCTTTAGTTGCGGCTTGCTGGCTCCTTAGTTGCAGAACATGGGCTCCTTTGTTGTGGCAGGTGGGCTCCTTAGTTGTGGCACGCAAACTTTTAGTTATGGTGTGCATGTGGGCTCTAGTTCCCTGACCAGGAATCGAACCCAGGCCCCCTGCATTGGGAGCGGGAAGTCTTATCCACTGTGCCACCAGGGAAGTCCCCTAAATGTTTCCCTTTTAAGTCACTAAGTTTTATGGTAATTTGTTACACAGCAATAGATAACTAATACATATTTATTGTAGTCAAAAACTGAAAACAGCAGGAGAATGATAAACATACTGCTGTATTCATACAACAGAATGCTACTTAGCGATAAAAAGAAACAAACTTCTGATATCTGCAACAATATAGATGAAACTAAAACCACTAAACTCAGACTTCCCTGGTGGCACCATGGTTAAGAATCTGTCTGCCAATGCAGGGGACACTGGTTTGATCCCCAGTCAGGGGAGATCTCACATGCCACGGAATGACTAAGCCTGTGCACCACAGCTACTGTAGCCCGCACGCCTAAGGCCCGTGTGCCACAACAAGAGAAGCCACGGCAATGAGAAGCCGGCACACCGCAACCCCACTCACCACAACTAGAGAAAGCCCGTGCATAGCAACGAAGACCCAACGCAGGCAAAAACAAAACAAAACAAAACAAAAACGTTAAACCCAGGAAAGCAAACAAAAGAAAACATACGGTATGATTCCATTTATATGAGAGCCTACAAAAGACAGTATTTACAGTAACAGAGAGCTGATCAGTGGTTGGCCAGGGCCAGGAGGTGGGGTTGACTGCAAAGGAGCAAAGGAAACTTCTGGAGCGATGGAAAGGCTCTATATCTTGTGTATACCTTTGTCATAACTCATTGAACTATATACTTCAAATAGATATATAGGCATATTTTACCATATGCAAATTATACCCCCAATTAAATTGATTTGCAAAATTAAACAAATAAGTCCCAAAGCAAATACAAGGTGTAAGTCAATGACAGGAAATTTTTAAAATCTGTAGGAAACGAACAGCTTCCTATCAAATATAAGTAATCGAAATTGGCCCAAGAAGATAGGAAAAATATACAGTGACCATTCAATAAATTTAAGGTGATTGCAAACTACCAAAGGCTACTTAGAAATTATTTAACTTCTTGATATTCAGTTTTTTAATCTGTAAAATGGAAATAAAGTAATACTTACCACACAGAGTTTTTGTAAGAATTGAACAAATATGCTTAGTATAATACTTGGGACACAGTAGGCACTCAATACTAGTTTCCCTGGTCTGCAGTGGTGTTTTGAGTCCTTTTGAGGATAACTTTACTTCTCTTTCCAGATGGACAATGTAACATTACTTAATTCAGTCAACAAACATTGAGTTCCTCCTTTTGAGGCTCTTCCCAAGGAGATTCCCAACTCCACAGGATGGGACAGGGTTTTTCTGTGTTTTCCTTTCCTGGACCTAATTGTGGAGAGAGAGGAGAAAACACAGCTAAAAGCAGGAAGCAGGAGGCTAAGCCCTCAGAAAGGAAAACACCACCCAGGGAGGTAGGAGATCCCTAAAGAATGTCTTCAGCATATTCAACACATACCCCCTGGGCAAGCCTTAAACTAGGATGATAACTGCCAATTCTGCACTGAAGAATGCTGAGGTTTCTAAAGTCTAAGCCATGGTGTTGCAAAACTGAGCACTTAGCTTCTAAAGCTAAGGGGAAGATTGATGGAACCAGAGCTTTTCACCACAGGTGCCTTCACCCCCCTCCTCCAACTCCTACACCTCCCCCCAGGGGAAACATCTGGGCTGAGGGTGGAACCTGCTCTCCCTGGGAGGTTTGGGAGTGGCATTCAAGGAAGGCAGCCTCCTGCCAGGTTGGATGTCTGAAGGAATGTGGCAGGTCACTTCTCTGCTGGCCTCCTCACCTCTCCATACCCCATGAATGTTTCTCTTGGCCTCCTCCAAGATCTGGGAATGTTCTAGTTTGCAGACAGCTGCTGGAGTCTCCTTCAGCTCTGACCTGGGTGACACAGATTCCTAAGGATCTGCCACCACATCATAGGAACTTTTCAAGCATTTCCATAGGTGACTTCTGCGGACTCTCCTCCAGGTAGACATGCACATTCTAGGCAAGGTAACTGGCATTGAAATCAAACAGATCTACCAACTGGACCCTGCCATACAGCAACTCTGTGGCCTCAGTTTTCTCATCAACACATTGGGGATGATTATATCACCTCCTTTCAATAGTATTGAGAATGACGGAGAATAGCATACATCAAGTGCATGGTACTGTCCCTGGCTCACTATAGAGCCTCAATAAATATTAGTCTTCCCTAATCACTGTCATGTCACACACTTCCAACAGGAGCACGTAAGACAATTCCCTCTATCCTGTAAATTTTCCCCAGCGCCCCTTACAAAAAGCCACAGGGAATTTTGGCGAGATCTGGTTTGTTCTGCAAAAGACAGTTCAGGCTTCCCTGATGGCGCAGTGGTTGAAAGTCCGCCTGCCGATGCAGGGGACACAGGTTCGTGCCCTGGTCCGAGAGAATCCCACATGCCGCGGAGCGGCTGGGCCCGTGAGCCATGGCTGCTGAGCCTGTGCGTCCGGAGCCTGTGCTCCGCAACGGGAGAGGCCACAACAGTGAGAGGCCCGCGTACCACAAAAAAGGACAGTTCAATTCAATTTTGACTTAAGAAGGATTTGTGGAGCACAAGCTACCTCCTTGTAGGTCCTGGATGTTAGAGATGATTACTGGTTACCTATTGCCAAAACCACGCCAAAATGTAGTGTCTTAAAACAACAATGTATTATTGACCTTTGTGGTTCTGTGGGTTGACTCAGCCTAGCTGCCTTGTTCTCAGGCCATGGTACTTAGCGCTGAGTCATCTGAAGGCTTGTCTGGGCTGGGCATCCAAGACAGCTTCTTCACTGATTTACCTGGTGTCTCCAGCAGAGGAGCCTAGACTTCTTACCTGGTGGCTTAAGGCTCCAAGAGAGAGGAAGCAGAAACTGCCAATGATCTTAAAGCCTGAGCCTAGGAAGGACCCAGGGTGTCTTCTGACAGATTCTGATGACAAAGCAACTACAGGCCAGCCCAGATTCAAGGAAGAAGGACAGGCTCTACCTCTCGATGGGAGAGTAGCACATGTACACAAAGGGAAGGAACGGATTGACGGTGGACGTCTTGACTTTAGATACAACATACGATTTCCACGTGGATATAAACACAAGATATTTACTTGTATGACTTTTTTGAGCTGATAGTTTTTCACCCAAGTGTGCTGTAAACACCATTCACCACACGTCTCAAGCTTTTGAGTTCCTACCACTGAGAACGAGGCCACAGCGAGGGACGAATTTGTGAATGCGTCAGATCATGACATTTTCCTGTTGGCTGAGATGGCTTCATCACCTTGGAACCCTTTTCCCCCACAAATTTCATCCCCCATGTGAGCGTGTTACTTTGCAGTTCATTGTTCTGTCTTTAAAGTAAAAACCAAGGCTTCTGATCAGTGAGATGCTGCTTTATATCTTTCTATTGTCCCAATAATCATAGCTTCCAATGAGTTCTAGTTACTCAGCTAATTCTTCCACTTAGTATAAGCCACGTCCTTTAATAGCTCCTTGTACTTCAAGGCACTTACCTTAATTTGTAACTGTATTTGTGAGATTGTTGGATTGATTTCTATCTGCCTCACTATACTCGAAGCTCTATAGTCAGGTACTGTTTATCTCCAGCATATAGGTCTGTACCTAGTACATACTAGATGGTCAATAATATTCTTTGAATGAATGCATCGTTTCTTTTTTCCCAAACTATTTAAGGCTGAAAGAAGATCAACCCCATTAAAACGGAAAGAAATTTTAGAAATTTATTTCAAAAATATAGTGTTTAAGTGTCAGACCTTAGAAATCTTAACATCCAACTTAAGAAAAGTGAAATTATTGGATTCTGTGACTCAAGTAGTACAAACAAAGTAATCCTTAAGAACCATTCCACAGCAGAAGATACGACCTCAGGCACGCTAAGCTCTACTACAGGAATATATCTACGTTTCGACTCCCACTTAATTCCCAGCCGTCTTGCTGTGTTCCTGCATCTCACATTCCTTCCCAGTTGCCTCATACCTGGTTACCTAACCCCAGCTGATGGATGTTACAGCTGTAGTGTCCACTTGGCTTAAAATCTCCCTGAACTTCCTGACCCTCTCAGTAACTTTCAAAGGCCTGCCCTGCCTCACGCCCACACGCACACATAACTCTGGAATCCTTGATTAAATTCCAATACCCTGATTCTCAACGTATTCAAACACAGCTCCATTCCGCTTTGGGACTCCTCAAACTGCAAACACAGGTGAGGAATTAGACGCTAGAAATCTTTTTATTCTTGCTTTTTATTATGAAAATTTTAACAGTAAAGAAAATACTGTAATGAACTTTGATATGCCCATCACCCAGCTTTAATTATTATCCACACATGACCAGTCTTTTTCCACCCACAACTCCACCCACTTCCTCTCTCCCCGATGGATTTCAGTATCCATCTCCAAAAGATAAGTACTTTAAAAAACACAGCTTAAAAAATGATCACACCTAAAAATTCTTGGGGCCCATTTCTGATGACGTCCTTTATTGTTCCATGTAAGGCATGGCACTAACAGACTATTGGCATTACTTTTTTCTGTTCTTCAAAGACCACCAGGTACACCTGTAGTTGGTTTTTCATGGGTGGCAGTGGTGGGAACATACACCGTGGGGAACCATGGAGCGTCTCAATAAGAGGGCGTCAGAAGGAAGCTTGTAAAGGATTTGGGCGCTGGTGGGGTAGTTTGGGGGACAGCTGAAGGAAGCAGGGTCTTCCTGTGGATTGGGGGTTGTCAGAAAGTGGAGGCAGTTCTATGAATGGATATCTCAATAGTCACCTCTGTGGGAGGTCAGATTAGAGAAAGGTGAACGCTGACGTTGGTAAAGAAATTACTTTCTCCACTCAGTAAACGAGGGGAACGTTTGGTATTTTGTGTTGCACAGCCACCTTGTTTTTGTCTCACTTGATTGTGATCTGAGAGGGGCCTCATTTGTTATAGATATTCTGTAAGATTGTTTCTGTGCAACAGGAAAGCAAAGTAAGGCTGTGAGTGCCAGACCAGCTTGTAACACTGTTGACATCTAGCTGTGAACATCAGATCCATTCTGGATGTCAGGGGCAATTTTTTTTCTTTCTCATTATCCTACCACTTTTTAGGGTATATGAGTTCACTGAATACTACTATTTTTAGTCCTGGTTCTGCGTGACTTTCTGAACCTATTTCTCCTTAAAGATCATTTTTTGTCACTCATAATTTACGTGTATGTGTGTTCTATTATACTATATTCAGTTGTTTATAAAGTTTCTTAAATCTTTTTCTGGAGAAGAAAAATGAATTCATTTTCAAATGAATGTTTGAAAATGTAAAACTAGCCCAGCTATCTATTTTGTGTGGACATTCAATAACATTTTATGTGTGTAGGGCAGTCAGCAGGCCCACATTACAATTAATGCATTCAATTGAACTGGGCAATTTTCTCAAACTTTTTCACCTTCACTGGGACCTTCGGAAAGAAGTACATTGTACTCAGTAAAAGGTACACCACAAAATACACACCTCAGGCACATACCTTACCAACTCGAAATTCTACAAAGCAATGCTTATTATAGCGATATACCCCAATACTTTCCATTTTATTTCATTAAAAATTAAATACTAACCTTCTAAATTGATTTTGCGACCTCCTCATAGATCTCAACTTGCAGTCTGAAGGACCAACTTGGCACTAGGAATTTACTTTGCACAAAGTAAAATATTTATAGGTTCTTCATTGATATTGACATTGCTGTTGTGTTTTAAAACCATGGTGGGTGCTGTAAAAATCATTTAAAAATCTTTCCTGCCTAAAATGATGGCAATCATGCCGAATGGCATAGACTGTGACAAATTATTTGTGGAAAGAAATCTTGGCCCTCCCTCTTACTACTTTTTGGCTATCCCCATGCAGAGATAAACTCCATCATACATCAGGACTCTCATAACTGGATTTGAAGCCAAGTCCAACCTTAATTATCAACAAAGAAGAACTGCATTCCAGTGCTTGTCAAGAAGAATGATTTCTCTTCTAGCCCTACCAAAAGCTTAGCTGGAAGACATGACCACAGAGGGATGACATTTGGAGATATGTATAAAGCCTAGGATTTTCTTGTTGACTCCCTATTTCTACCCTCGTCACTGTCAACATCATTCTCTTTTGTCTCCTGGCTCTTTCATTTGCCATAAAGAAGAAAGGACCCAAATCTACCCAGACAAAGTAAATGAGATTCAGAATGGAGATTGTAAACTCACCATCAAAAGTAGACATAAACTTGGCTTTGAAGATCAAGACATTTATTCACCAACAATAGACTCAAGACCAAAGAACAGAGAAGCAGGACCAGGCTGAACACTTCAGGATGGACAGCCTGGGTTGGGCGGGGGGTTGAGAGTGATAGAGATTAACAAAGGAGGGGGCATTACTAGGCTAGAGGTGAGTGGGGTCCTGCTGGGGACACCTAACCAGAGAGGAATCCTGACAAGAGTGGACTAAGCCTCAGGGGGCTGCCCAGCCCTGCCAGAGTGAGCTCCGTCCTTCACAGTGGCAGACTGGAGCCAGTACATTTGACTACCCATTGCCATTCACCTAAGGAAAACACTTCAATTTGAAATAATCATTCTTGCTAAGTGTGGTTGTTTTAGCTGCTATAAAAGAGTTTGAGCACCTTAAAAAAAGAAGGAAATTCTGACACGTACTACAACGTGAATGAACCTTAAAGACATTAAGTGGAAGAAGCCTGACATAAAAGGATAGATATCGTGTGACTGCATTTATATGAGGTACCTAGTGCAGGAGGTGTCTCCTGCCAGACTGTCCATTGCCTACATCCCCGTTCCCTGAGGGGAAAAAGAAGAAAACAGCTTTTTCTTCCCTGAATTATCTTCATCTATGGAGTTACTATAGACACAGTTGCTCTGGTCAAAATCCTGGGAAGTAGTTTTGGCTTTTCTCTTTCCCTGTGCCCCCTCATCCAGACTTTGTCACGATTACCCTCCAAATCGTATCTCAAATCTGCCACTTCTCTGCCACCATCAACCTCAGTAAGACTCAGTTGGGTCACTACCATGGCCTTCTGTCTGGCCTCCTGACTCATATCTTTGTCTTGCTATAATCCATTCCCCACTCAGGAACCAAAGCGATCTTTTAAAAAAAAAAAAATATATATATATATATATATATATATATATATATATATATATATTTGGCTGTCTTAGTTGCGGCATGCAAGGTTGTCGTTGTGGCATGTGGGATATTTTTATTTATTTTTTTGTCACAGCATGCAGGATTTTTTAGTTACAGCATGCTGACCTCTTAGCTGAGGCACACGGGCTTCTTAGTTGCAGCATGCATGCAGGATCTAGTTCCCTGATCAGGGATCGAACCTGGGCCCCCTGCACTGGGAGCAAGGAGTCTTACCCAGTGGACCACCAAGGAAGTCCCCAAAGTGATCTTAACTAAAAGAAAAAAAAAAATAGAAAGAACTGTGTCACTCTTCTGCTTAAAACCTCCCAGTGGCCTCCCAGTGAACTTGGACTAAACTCCCAGCTTCTGACCCTGGCTTCAAGGTCCCACAAGACCTGGCCTAGCCCTCTCTCCAACCACAGTGCCACCTCTGCCTTAGTTCACGGTCCCAGCAACACTGGGGCCAGGTCTTCCCTGGATGAGAAGGAAGGATATTTGTCCTTCCTTCTCATCCCCTCAGTGTTCCCTACTCACCTCATTATTCTCTACCTTCCTATTCTGCTTGGTTTCTTTGTAGGGTCATCTCAATTTTTATGTATTTTCTTCACATTTGCCTACTTTCTCTCTCCCCAGCTAAGCCCCATGAAAGCATGGACCAAGTCTGTTTTATTTACCACTGTAAACCCAGCACTGTTGGGCACAGAATTGGCACCCAACAGAATATTCATTGAATGAATAAATAAGGAGATATATAGGCTGTATAAGCAAATCACATACAAAGTAGGAAGTGATAAGTGCTAGAAAAAAAATGTGTGCTGTTTGAATTCAGAGTCAAGAAAAACAAGTGAATGTGGGGACGGGCAGGGGGAGAATTAGAGAAAGTTACAAGTGATTACATTCTAAAAATACACCCTGAATATGTACCTTTTAGTAAATCATATGCATCTTTTAGATATTTTGCCCTTTTTTGTTCACAACGTTATACTTTAAACGTTGATAAGTTTTTCTATTACGACCTAAATAAATCAAATATTCTTCCCTTGGTCTGCATTCCTATTGAGATGCAAGGGAACAGAGCTGTTTAAAAAGAGTTTCCAAACTTTTGATGATTATAAAATTATGATTTATGAGACCGGAAAGATTAAAGAATACAGTATAAAGTGAGCTGTGTAAAACACTGGCACACATCTGGAAGGCTTGAGTTCAAGTGCTGCATTCGTGTGGCCTTGATATGGTCACTGTCTCACCAGGACTCCATTATCTTAGCTACAATATACTAGTTTGGGCCAGATGACATTTTTAAAAATACATTTATTTATTTATTTATTTATTTTTGGCTGCTTTGGGTCTTCATTGCTGCGCGTGGGCTTTCTCTAGTTGTGCCGAGTGGGGGCTACTCTTCTTTGCGATGCGTGGGTTTCTCATTGCGGTGGCTTCTCTTGTTGAGGAGTTTGGGCTTCAGACGTGCGGGCTTCAGTAGTTGTGGCTCGCAGGCTCTAGAGCGCAGGTGCAGTAGTTGTGGCGCACGGGCTTAGTTGCTCCACAGTATGTGGGATCTTCCCGGACCAGGGATCGAACCCGTGTCCCCTACATTGGCGGGTGGATTCTTAACCACTGTGCCACCAGGGAAGCCTGGGCTGGATGACGTTTCAGTGTTCTGATTATAGAGCATAAAATAGTCTTTGCTATACTTTATACATTTTAATATATATATATATAAATATGTACTTAATGTATTATATATTTATATATATTATATTATATTTTTAATATATATATTTTTCCTTCCTCCTAACTTTCGTCATGGAAAACTTCAAACATGTATACAAGTTGAAAGAACAGTAAAATGGACCCCCATGTGGCCATCACCGGCTTCCCAGCCACCAAATTCCCAGCACCGGCCAATGTTTTTATGTCTCTACACTCACCCATGCCAATGGCTATTTTGAACCAAATCCCAAGACATCATTTGTTTCATCTGCCATTCCTTACTGGAAAGGAAATTTTGAGAAGAAAAAGAACAATTTTTAAATTTAGAGCCCCACAATGTCACATTTGCTCATATATAGAAACTTGAGGACAAAGAGTCTACATTTAGTAGTGTGGCAGGAAATGGGCAACAGTTTTATCAGAAGTGGTTTTAAGAGGCACGATGCCCAGTTGCAGAGTTTTAAGAAAAAGGTAAAGATATAACTTTTTTCCAGAGTATTCTTTGCATTTAAAAAGTCTGTCGTCATTTGTCAGCTCTGATGGAAGCAATCCATATGAATGGATATGGGGATCAGAGAGAATCTGTGAGCCACAGGACGAAGGGAGGGTCAATGCCGCCGCAGTCGGCCACAGTCTGCTTTTCTGCTGAGGCCCCAGCTTTTGGAAGTCTGAGTGCCTGCGTCTGCAGGGTCATTTCTGGCCTCTCCAACATTATGGGTGATCAGTGAACAGGATGACGTAGATTCCGCATAGGTTGCCAAATTTAGCAAATAAAAACACAGGACGTCCAGTTGCATTCTAATTTTGGAAGAACAATGAGTCATTTTTCAGTATGAGGAGGTCCCAGATATCGCGTGAGACATACTGATACTAAAAAAAAAAAAATACTGTTTAACTGAAATTCTAATTTAACTGGGCATTCTATATTTTATCTGGCAGCCTTAATTACAAGGCATGTGTTCCAGTTACTCTTAGTGGCTTAAAGTGACAGCAATCACTTATTATATCTCATACTTTCTGTGGGTCAGGAATTCAGACAGAGCATATGGGGATAGTTTCTGCCACTTCTGCTTCACGATGTCTGGGGCCTCAGCTGGAAGATGGAGGATGCCTGTGTCTGGTAGTGGATGCCGGTTGTCAGCACGGCACAGAGCTGTTGGCTGTAGTGTTCCTGTGGGGCCTTCCTTACAACATAGTAACTGGTTTCCAAGGGCAAGAATTCCTAGAGATAGAACCACATAGAGGTCATATTGCCTTTTATGACCTAACCTCACGGTCACTTTCATCCCGTCTCAAAGGGAAGGGGTATAGACCTGAACTGAACCATCTTCGTCACATTGTGAGAAGAGTGTGTGGGATGGGATATATACACTCTGCCACAGCACGTCATGCCATTTAGATATCTTATATCTGACTGTTCACTTTCAAATATAGATAAACTTTCCAGATATAACCTGGAATGAAGACTTTCCTTACGTGCTCTTTCCGTTAACATTCTATTGGACAGCTAAACTGTAAGGTTAATTATGTACATCTGTAAGGGTAAAATGTCAAAATAATTCATTTTGATTGTGAGAGCTGTCTATTTGATATACAAAAACAATTAAGGACTACTAAGTTGGTCAATAGGGAAATCAGTTGACAGTTTGTGCAATAATTCTAACCTTTGTAGAATGAATTGGTGTTCTAACTTTCATAAAATTTAATAAAATAAACTTTCAAAATTGTATTTCATTTTTGGTTATTTAAACTCTATTTGGGTCATATATCTTTCAACGAAAAGTCTTATTTAGAAATTCTTTACATATTAGCAGGATGAATTTAAAGCATAAAGATAACTTTAACCATTTCAAAACGTTATGAGCAGGAGAAATTTCAAAATTATATGACATCTGTGATCAATTATCTTTGATCTAGACAGAATAATGCTATGATTCCATATCTAGGCTATCGTGAATATATATACAATGGAATATTATTCAGCCTTTAAAAAGGATATTCTACCATCTGCAACAACATGGATGAATCTGGGGGGCATTATGCTAAGTGAAATAAGCCAGAGGCAGAAAGAAAAAAAACTACGTGACCTCACTTGTATGCAAAATGTTAGAAGTCAGATACATAGAAGCAGAGGGTAGACTGGTGATTACCAAGGGCTGGGTAGGTGGGGGACACGGGGAGATTTTGGTCAAAGGGCACAAAGTTGTAGTTATGGAGGATGAATAGAGATCTAATGTACAACATGATGACTATAGTCAATAGTACTATATTGAATACAGTACTGGAAATCTCCTAAGAGAGTAGATTTCAAGTGCCCTTATGACAAAAAAAAAAAAGGTAAGTATGTGAGGACATGATATGTTAAATAGCTTGATCGAAATAATCATTTCACTATGTATATGTATGCCAGATCATCACGTTGTACACCTTAAATATATTCAATTTTTACTTTAAAAAAAAGCAGGGCTTCCCTGGTGGCGCAGTGGTTGGGGGTCCGCCTGCCGATGCAGGGGACACGGGTTCGTGCCCCGGTCCAGGAAGATCCCACATGCCGCGGAGCGGCTGGGTCTGTGAGCTATGGCCGCTGAGCCTGTGCTCTGCAATGGGACAGACCACAACAGTGAGAGGCCCGCATATCGCAAAAAAAAAAAAAAAAAAAAAAAAAAAGCAATGTTATGAAGAAAAAGAGAAAGTACTAAATAATAGTGAGGTATCCCCAAATATCTTGTTTCTCCACCAGCTTCAGTCAAAATGAGCATCTATTTAGATTAGTAGACAGTATCAAGCAGTAGACAGTGCTGAGTAATTATTGATCTCATGCTAGTCACACTTCTACAAAAAGTTCAAATAATAAAATTGCAATGATAATTAAGTTTATTGGTAAAATTTCAGGTTCATTCTTATATCCCTTACGTTTATCCTATGAAGCTAATAGTTGGCTTTTGCTCAGTTTTGGATGAATATAGATTTTAACATTTGGTTGTTATGCACTGGGTCAAAATAAGTACAGTAAGCTACCAGGGGCAATATAACATAGATAAGCAATGGAACCTCAGGTTCTAATTCCAAGATTCATACAAAGGCTCTGTTTGCCTACACACTGTTTTTGGAAATTTTTATTTGGTTTCCAATCACCATCAAATCAGAATATTTTGTATGATATCCAACTACCTTTGAAAGATCTGGAGGGGTAACAGCCTGGGCCCACATTTCACAGTAGCCAGAGGTAGGAATTCTTAGATCGATTGAAGTGATGACCGCAATTAATGACTTCAGTTTGACTTTGAAGGTCCTCTCATCTAGAGGAGTCTCTTTCACCACCCTTTGACTCTGGGCAGGCCTTGTGACTTGCTTTGGTCAATACAATACAGCAAATAAGATCTTGCACACACCCAGTGTCTCTCTTGAAACTCTGCCATTGTCATCAAGTAAACAAGCCTAAGTACCTACAGGAGGATAAGAGACCACCTGGAGGAGAATCCAGTTGTCCCAGCCTAGGCCTAGACCAGCCTGCTCCTAGCTAATCTGCAAGCTGACCTCAAACACATGAGGGAGCCCAACTAAGAGCAGAACTGTAGATTTATAAATAATTAAAAGTGCTTATTGCCTTAAACCATTGGGTTTTGGTGTGGTTTGTTACGCAGCAATTACTAACTAATACAGAAGAAAACAGATGACTGCTCATCCTAATTAGATAACATACTCCCAACAAAACCAACATGTAACACATATGATAATTAAGTCCTTTATATATATATATATATATATATATACACACACACACACACACATATATATATATACATATATATGTATATACACATATATATAATCCAGACCAACTGGATTTTCTTCCAGGTGGCCTCTTATCCTCCTGCAGGTACTTAAGCTTGTTAATATATATATATTATATATATGTGTGTATGTGTATATATACATACACACACATATATATTATATATATATATATGTATATATATACATATTTACATATTTCTTCAGTTTAGTTTTACCTGGGGGCGGGGTGACAGAGAAGAAGGAGGCTGACTGAACAAGAAGCTTGGCCATGTGTGTTTAGAGCCGGTAGTTGGGGTTAGGTGCTGGTAGGCATTCTGGCGTGGACGCTCTGTCTCTGCCTGCATGGTAGCAGCCAGATCTTTAGCCTGGAAGTCAGAGGATGTTTAATTCTAGTTCTGCTGCTTGCTGACTGTGTGAACTCTAGCAAATTTCAGTTCCTCATCCATTAAAAGAAAACGGCTATAACAATACCTGAGTGGCCACCTCATTGGCAGGATGGAGTGAGATGATGCTATGAATGCACTCTGAAGGCTCTGAGAGGTTAAGTAATTCTCAAGGGCCACAGTTATTAAGTGGTAGAGACTTAAAAACTTTCCATCATACCATCAAGGTTTCTAAAAAGAATCGATAGCAGGCCTGCCTCAAAGGCACATGCGCCTCAGTTACTCTGAGAAGGTACCTTCTTGTGCGATGATGGTCAGGTGTCTTCACAAGAATGAAGCATAAAATTCCGAGAACAAATCCCTTCAGCCAGGAAGCTTTGAGGGATCTTCGGGGTTTTCTTTCCTCGCTCTGCAGGTGGTAGATGAACCATGAGCCTGGTGGGCAGCGCTGGAAGTCACCAGGAGCTGAACTCATGGTCAATGAAAACACTAGAGGTGTCCTGGATCAGGCAGAGGTAAGACTCTGTGGATCATGACAGCTGTGAGATTGTGGCCCATGTGGGGACTCATAGCCAGTGAGTATTTGCACATGGGAGAAGGGAAGTGGCTGATGCTTCTTCTGTCTAAAACTTAACTGTCTAGGGAGTTTCCTGGCAGCCCAGTGGTTAAGATTTGGTGCTTTCACTGCCATGGCCCAGGGTTCAAACACTGGTCAGGGAACTAAGATCCCACACGCTACGCAACACGGCAAAAAAGAAAGAAAAAAAAAAAAAACCCACAACTGTCTAAACTGTTTGCCAGAAAGTATTCAACATGATGTTATTTTTCAGGTGTTCCCCCCAATGGGAGAAAATATCATGCTTCAGTCAGGTAGGATAATCTCTCCTCTCCCTCTCTGCCCTCCCCCTAAGACACCCCCCTCACCCCACCTTGCCAGTTACATGCACTCTTAAGTAGCTCTCAATTCAGTTGTGAACAAGCAATGAATGGATACTCTTAAGTGTTAAGTGGAATGTTAAAATGCATTCAAAATTACACAGGAAGCACAAGAGCATGGAAATCCCAGCCTTGGAAACTTTAGGTAATTAACTATATGGTTATTCTAAAAGGGTATCAAAACTGGGTTCAAGAAGTAAATAAATGATCCTATCTTGCGTTTCCACAAGTCAGGTTTTGTAGTTGTGTGGGGTGGCCGTCATTATCATCACCATCACCATTATCATATAACAATTTATGGTGCTTCCATTAAGTGATGGTACTGTATCAGGTACAGTCAAGGACTTTACCTTTCTAAAAGATACAGTCACTGTCTTTAAGGAGTGGTTCATCTCCTTTCCTGGGGCAGAAGTTAAGATGAAAGTTTTTGATGTGGTGATAAGTTTGGAAAGTCGATGTAGCCTTAAGAGTCTCGGGAAGGGAGAACGTTGCAGAGTGTTGACTTCTAAAGTCATTGCGCAGGTAACCAGTGTGACTCCAGCGGCTTAAAGGGAAGGATGAAATGCTGCAGAGGTCAAAGAAGAGTAAGACCTGAGAAATGGGCACTGGATCGGTCATGCAGTGACTCATTCTATAGTGAGCCCAGGGCAGGAACTAGACAACAAGAGGTTAACAAATCAGGAGGGACCAGGAACTGGAAAGAGGGGCTTGATCACTAAAGGAAACCAAGAAGTAGGGTGGTAGCTGAGGGAAGGAGCAGGGCCGAGGGAAGATGTTTCTAAGGAAAAAATTCAAAAGTGGCAAACTTTGATAAAGATTGAAGTTAGTGAATGGGTAAAAAGGAGTTCATTATATAATTTTGTCTACTTGGCAAATATTTTTTTTTGAAGTACAGTTGATTTACAACGTTGTATTAGTTTCAGATGTACGATATAGTGGTTTGATATTTTTATAGATTATACTCTATTTAAAGTTATTATAAAATATTGGTTATACTTGGCAGATATTTTTTAACTTCCTTAATAAAAATTTAGGAAAAGAAAGGTAAGAACCTAACATCTGGGAAGAGGGTAGAGAAATGAGTAAAGGGAAGATACTAAAAGTATATGAGATCACACAGTCTCAGAGGAGGTGTGTTGGAATGGAAACAAGAGCACAGGTGAGAAAATTTACCTTCTTATAGGAAAGATAATAAAAATCAATGACAATAAGGACAAAATTTGAGTTGAAGAGGAAGTGTTGGTATAAAAATATAACAAAGTTAAAAGGAAGATGAGGGACTTCCCCAGCAGTCCAATGGTTAAGACTCCACGCTTCCACTGCAGGGGGTGCGGGTTTGATCCCTGGTTGGGGAGTTAAGATCCTGCATGCCGTGCAGCCAAAAAAAAGGCAGATGAATAAAGGAACTTGGGCCTCCTTTTCCACAAAGTGGAACGAGAGATTATAAGATGCAAAGGAGTGGGGATGAAAGGAGGGAGGACTTGGGGAATGTGGAAAGGGCTAGAATAACAGTCATGGAATGCAGTAGGGAATGAGTATGAGGGAGAAGACAGACTGCTGAGTGGTAAGGCCCTTCCAGTGGACATCAGCAAAAATTTTTAATGGACCCACACTTTGAGAACTACTGCCTTAAAGCACACAGAAATCAGTAAGCCAGAGTGATGAGAGCCCTCTTGCAATCTCAGAACCTTCTGAAATCCCCAAGTTGGCAGTAACTATCTCCAGAACAAAGTTTGCTAGAGCAAGTAGCAACTGTCCAAAACACTCCACCCAGGGCAGATCCAGTGGGAAGTCAAAGTGAAGGTGTCCATTTGGCCCAAAATAAATATACTAATAAATGTGTACATATTCACCGTATGGTCCTAGGATCACAGGTATATCATATGACATGACCACCAGCATCACCTGGAAGCTTGTTAGAAATGCAAAATCTCAAGTCCCAACCCAGACCTCCTGAATCAGAATCTACCTTTTAACAAGATAGTAGATGAGTCATATACACACTGAAGAAACCGTGGTCTATAACTTGGTTAAAAGCTTTGATATACATATAGGTAATCACAGTAATGCTAATCTCAACAAAGGAAAATATTGGGCCTCTGCAATGTCCCTCAAGCTGTACGGGGTACTGTGAAGACCACCAAAGACCTCTAGGATGCATTTTATACCCTCTAAGTTTAATCAGCATCATTATTACTGGGAGGATTTGTTTTTGGTTTTTTTTTGCAATTATACTTCAGTCTCCAAAGGAAAGCAGTTTATTTTAACTTTGACTTTCTGTGATTTGGAGCTGGTCATTCGATTTCAGGTGAGTGATGTCTATCGTTCAACGCGGGCTTCTGAACACCACCACCAGCAGTGGAGGGCCAGCCCAAGTCAGCCACAGAGTAAGTAAATCCTTATCTTACCAGCTCCCTATAACAAGGCCTGCCTTTAAAATTTTGGTTTTAATATTTTCACCACCCTAGTATTTAGTCTTACCCATCATTTTTTCTCTCTTTGCTCAGTTCTTCTTCTTCTTTTTTTTTTTTTTTTTGCGGTACGCGGGCCTCTCACTGTTGTGGCCTCTCCCGTTGCGGAGCAAAGGCTCCGGACACTCAGGCTCAGCGGCCATGGCTCACGGGCCCAGCCGCTCTGTGGCATGTGGGATCTTCCCGGACCGGGGCACGAACCCACGTCCCCTGCATCGGCAGGCGGACTCTCAACCACTGCGCCGCCAGGCAAGCCCTGCTCAGTTCTTTTGCAGCTGAGAATAAGCCCTTAAAGTTAATGTGAGCATTTTGGGGCAGCGGGCCAGTGTGAGCCCTCCCATCTCCCCGAGCACTGCCTTCTCCTTTTATTAAGACAAGCAGTGCGTGGGCTTGGGTTCAAATGCTGACTTGATGTTTTCTACTGCATGGTCCTCAGCAAGCTCCTTACCCCCTCTGAGCCTCAGTTTCCTCCCATGTAGGAAAGAGTGAGTTACTGTACCCACTGCAGAGGGACACTGTCATGATTAAGTGAGCTAATAATGAAAAGCATTAAAGCCATACCTAGCAAGTAACAAGCACACAATAAATATTAACTATACAATTTTGTTAAAATTTTTTCCTTGGCAGTAAAGTTTCAAAAGTACATTACATCCTCAGAGAAGCCTCAATATTTTCCAAATTTTGCTTGTTTTATTTTTTATTTTTTATTTTTTTATTTTTTTAACATCTTTATTGGGGTATAATTGCTTTACAATGGTGTGTTAGTTTCTGCCCCATAACAAAGTGAATCAGTTATACACATACATATGTTCCCATATGTCTTCCCTCTTGCGTCTCCCTCCCTCCCACCTATTTTTTTTTTTTTTTTACTGTTTTCTAGCATATTTGTGAAACTTTAGAAAGTAAGTATGACTGGGGAAATACCTGTGCAGAGGCATAGACCAAAAAAATAATATATAATTTCATAAAGTCAGGTTTATAAACATAAAAATATAAATGCAGGGTTCACATTTCTCCACCTTTTAAAACCATGACATGGATTTCTAAACTTATTCTACTTTAGAACCTGTGAGTATATTTAATTTTAAAAAGAGGATGAGGAGTCTCAATTAGTGATGTTCCACTTTACGGAGAGTGGGTGGCGGCTGAGTTTCTATCGAAAGCTAACTTACCACCTACAACCATAGCAGCATAAGGCCAAAAAGAAAGAACGCTAAAACCAATCGATATTTGAGCAGATCTCTCAGAAGAGATTCATCAGCCAGAGTTCATGCCTCTCTGAGGGGTCAAGCTGTGCCCTTTTGTACTGAGACCTGGGTTAGGGAGGGCCACAGCACACCCCTCTGAGTCATGAGGCAGGGTGTGCTCGCTCATTCTGATTTTGAAAACAACTGGAGATACTGACGTCCAGGTGTCGAAGGTGCTTGCAAAATCCCCAAGTCCAAATCCTAATCAAGCTGTGTCCACCCGTCTAAAATGGAGAGAATTATCCAGATTAGTCAGCCTGTAGCTGAGAAGGGCCCTGGATGTGAAGCTAAATGCACACAGGCAGCCCTCCCCGTGTTGATCGAAGCACGGCGTATTGAGGCATTACACTGTGGTAGTTAAGAGCTCAGCCTCTGGAGCCAGATTCCCTGGGTTCGAATCCTACCTCTACCACTGTGGCGGGTTAAAGATGGCCACAAATACTTTGACACTCTTTTCACGCAGAGGTGAGGTCTATGTCCCTCTCCTGAATCTTAGATGACTCTGACCAAGAGGATATGATAAAAGTGGTCCTGTCCCAGTTTCTGACTCAGGCCTTAAGAAACTAGCAGCTTCTATTTCTTGTCTCTTGAACCACCATGTAAAATCTCACTACCTTACTGCAGAGACCATGTGTGGACCCCTAAGATTACAGGAGGGAGAGAGGGACTCTACTGAGCCCAATCTTACCACCCTTCCCATCAAGCCGCGTGGCATGTGAGTGAAGCCGTCTTGGACCCTAAAAACCAGCGCAATGCAGCCCCTAGCTGATCAAGAGCGAGTAACCCCAAAGACAATACGTAAAGCTGACGAATTACCTGATCTACTTTAAGATGAGCAGAAGAACCTATTCTACTTCTGCTCAGGAGCAGTTAATTCATTTAACCTCTGTGAGTGAATTTTTTTTTTTTTTTTTATCTCTTGTCCCAAGTAACAGAATGTAATACTGTTGAGGGCAGAAAGTAAGTCAGATTTATTTTGTTCACTAGGACAGCACTTGGCACACTGGTGGACACGTTGTGGGTGCTTCAAACACACTTACTGATTGCACGGAATTGATGATTCTTCATCTATTGCCAGGCGAAGAGTTTAGGAGGCTGAGAAAGCGTCACCCAAGTATTGTGCATGCTTCCCGCTGGTGGTCAGAGTTACCTGGAAAACATCTCCAAGTGCACTGCTCGTTGGCTTAGGGATAGAGTGCCTGCATCACTGCCAGGAACCCCCGGGCTTTCCGCTGCTTAATCCTCAAACTCCCAGAGGGTGTGGTCCAGGAGGAGAGCCACCAGGCTCACGTTCTTCTCCTTTTCTTTCGTCAAGGATCACTTTCTGTCCCTTCCAGAGCTGCCATCTGCTCTCTTCTGAGGTCTTCTTCCTGCAGGAGAGGATCCAAAGTGGGGTTCAGTCTCAGCCACCTCCTCCTTGCTGTCTCTGGAAAGGAGGGCTCTAGCCCTTGTGGTTCAAGGGCTGCACTGCTAAACAGAGCGAACAGCAAACATCAAGCATGCGTGTCACAAGATCAGTTGCCAGAATCTCACGAGTGCCTAGAACAATGACCCCACCCTTCCTGAGGGCGAATTTCACCAAGCCTCCCTCCCCTCCCTATCCCCTTCCCCCAGGTTAGGTGTTCCACTTCCTGCTTGCAGGTCTAAAGGCACAATGAATAGCTGAACAATAAATGAATTAATCACCCTCCAAGTACTGAAGTCAGGGCATTCCAGAAGGGTGACTGTCAGTGTTTCCCTTTCTCCACACAGGAAATAAATGACCTCAGGCCTCTCCCTCATAGTTACTCATGTACCACATCTTCTCAAAATTCGTGGAAGAAAACTGAACTGTGGTCCACAGTATCTTTACTCTCACCTGTTCACTTAGTGATTGGTAACTCCAGTTACTAGTCTGAAAAGTCTAGGACATCAGGGCTGTGTTGCCCAGTGTTATTCAAATGCCTTGGGTAACTTCTAGGGGCAAAAGTCTCTGAAGAAAGAAAAAACTGCCCAGTCCCCAAAGGAGAGCTGCCTAGCTCCAAGGTGGCATCTACAAAGATGAACTCAACACTTACATCCTGAGAACTTTTGTCTTCCTCCTGGCAGTGTTCTCAGAACTCCCTGTCAAAGCTGGTGGGTTACAAAGAAAGCTCATTTGCACGTTCTCAGAGTGTTGGAAAACAACTGCAAGGAAAGTGATAAGAGTCCTTACCTGCTGGTGGTAGGAGTACAGCTGGTTTTCCTTTTCTTCCTTCTGCTTATCTGTTTATGTGACTTTTCTACCCCCCACCCCACACAAAAAAATCCCATATTACTTTGTAATAAGAAAAAAAATCACAATTGTTCATCATTGTTCAGAAGGAAGTATATCCCACTGTACCCATATACTTCACACATGGCGTCATTCTATTGTTTATATCGAAAAGATAATATTTTGTTAATTTCTAAAAGAGAAAATCTATTAGGGAGACAATAGTCTGGGTTTTGGCGACAAAGGGTCTTGTTTTAAAATCTTAACTCCTCGCCTTATTATGCTGGGATGAACTAGCAAAATGTATTTAACCTCTCTGAGCCCTAGTGCCTTCCCCTGTAAAAGGGACATGACATCTTCGTGGTTTGTACTTAGTACATTATACATGCTCAATAAACATTTGCTGTTTTTCTTCTCGCCCCAACCCCGAGATCTCAGAAAGTATCTTTATACAGCAACCAATGCACATTTCACAGAATCTTCAGAAGGAAACTCAGCGTCCATCCTACCTGACTTCTCTGGAATCCTGTCCACAGCTTCCCTGGTCAAGGGTCCCTGAGCCCTGGCAGAACACTGCCCACTGCTTCCCGGGAAACAGGTGGCCAACTCCATTGTAAGACAGGTCTCACCATGATAATGATGTGACTTGCTTTTCATTTAGCTACAGTTTGACTATGAAATTCTACCTACTGTCTTATTCTAACCTCTAGGCTCTCAACAAAGAGCTAGCAGGCTCCGTTTCCACCCCATAGTCCTTCAGCTGTTACATAGCACCAGTACTGAGCAGGGTCATTGTGTAAGGCAGGGCTTGGGCTAGGCATGGCGGAGACTTTCTTAAAGTGACACAAAGCAAATTAGTAACCGAATCCTGCCCTGGGCAGTTGGCAAAATTTCTGGTAGCGGTCCCATCTTACCTCCTCTAACGCTGCCTGACTGCTCTGCCTCCAATCCACTCGTCAGTATCTTTCTTCTCCACCCAATGCCGACCTCCCTTTCCCCTTATCCTTTGTAAAGGTGGAGCTTTTTATTCCTGCGTGGAAGCTATAGGTGAACAAGGTGATTGGGAAAACAGTTTTTGCTATTTCTATCACGTCAGGTTGGGAAAGAGATAGAACTGAATGGAGTAGCAAGTATAGAAATAGAGTAATCAGGCAATAAAATAAATAGTTATTCTGATTTTGTCCTTTAAAAAATTCCTGTAGGCCTGAGCTCAGCAATACCCAACGAGACCATCACATTGTTATTTTCCTGTTGAGGAAAACAGAAGCTCTTTCAAATAACTCTTTTGCACACTAGGCTTTCAGCAGAAAAGACAAAGACACGCACTGTAGACCATTAAGTCCTCAGGAGACATGATTTCAGCTAGGATGTAACTCAATTTTACAGTGATTTATAAAAAGCCTGGGGGAAATATTTCTTGATTTGTGCAGGGCCATTGTCAGTTTAAAGGTGCAGTAGTCCCAGATGCTGTTTGTTCCAGCCCTAGGTTCAATTGCAACAAGGTTGAGTGTCTTGTCTGTGCTGGTGGATTATTAACAGAGGTTATTGGTCTCCATGGCAAAATCGCAATGAACGTAATCTTATTTATGAGGGTGCAGAAAAAAAAAAAGACTTCGGGTCAGGGAGAATGTATAAATGTCCATCGCCATCGAGGTTCTGCTATATTTGAGAAGCTGAAGCGACTCCAGGGATACAGTTCACAGGGTGATCTTGCTTCTCAGCTCCAAAGTCTGGATTGATCTGGGGACAATTATTACGCCTCTGCGGCGGATAACTCAGAAGAGAGCCTGTGAAGGAGGCATCGAGGGGGCTCATATCGAGACCTGCATCCTACCTCCCCAGCATGTGCACTGAGAGGTGTGCCAAGTGCCTGGGCAGCACCCTCATTCCCCTCGCTGTGTCTGGCTTCCTGGCTCACCTCCTGCTATTTTTCCCTGGAGGAAAAGTGATAGACAACAATGACCACCTTTCTGACGAGGTCTGGTATTTTGGAGGAATATTAGGAAGCGGGGTCTTGGTGAGTAAGGAAGCCTTAAAATCTCCCCAAAGGAGATTTTCGCTCCATCCTTTTAAAATTGGGTACTTACTGAACAAGAAGAGATTTAGTTGCTAACGAAAGCCCAAGCATCGCATGATTGAAAAGTCAGCACTTTAATCTTTCCCCTTCCCCGTTGGGACTTGCCAGAGGCATGTGCACTAAGTTGACTAAGTCATGAAATCCCCAAGCTTAGGCGGGCAGCTCCCACGGGTCAGTTGACTTCCCTGAACCAAACTGAGAGCCGCATAATATCTTTAACAAGATAATGCTGCGGTGCTGGGTTGAAGAGGTTGGGGATGGAGCACGCATTTTCTAGTTAATCGATTGACTAAAACCCACGAAGAGAAGGAGGTGTCTGTGGGTTCCTCTTCCACTCTTGTGCTAATGATTTATTTACCCCTTGTTTCCAATAGCAGTTGGGGACCTCTGGTTTAGAGAGAGAGAGAGAGAGAGAGAGAGATTCATGTTTCATGCCAACTGAGGACAAGTTTCTTATCCCTATCCTAACCCACCATGTAAATGGAAACTCGGGGTGTCATATCTTGACATCTTGCCTTGGAGCTGCAATTAGGTCAGATAGAACCTAAAGACTCCATAATACTTGTCTACCCACCAGCCAGGCTCCGTTAGCTCTTGCCGTCCTCTTTGGCCACCGAGTCCCACGTTGCGGATGTAGTTCCTCACACAGGCAGGCAGGGTCGGGGGCCCCCCCTACACATGCCAGACCAGACCCACTCTGAGGTGCTTCTTTTGCTGGTAGATGATCTTCCCTGCGCTGGTGTTCTTGGGCCTGGAGAACAATGACTGCTGCAGGTGCTGTGGCAACGAGAGCTGTGGGAAGCGCTTTGCGGTGAGTTGGGGGCCGAGGGGGGAGGGGCAGGGAGGGGGGAGGGGCAGCCACCAGAACTGCTCCGGGGCGCCCTGCCTCCTTGCGCTGGGCGTGGGGATGAGTTACCGGCCCCAGGCAGGACTCTGGGGGCAGCTGGTACAGGGATAAATGTGGGATTCTTGCTGGTGTAAAATAACAATAATCATAAAAATTTAAAACCATAGCCCTCCTACTTATAGGGTATAAGTACCATTTAAAATGTTACAAACAGGCAGGGATATCAGAGTTGGAAAATTTCAGTGATGCCATGTAAGGAATGCATGCTCAGAAGGCAGAGATGGGGGCTGTGACTCTCCCTCTGCCACTTCGAAGCCCTGAGACTTTGGGCAAGTCATTTCCCTTCTCTGGCTCTGCATTGCCTCATCTGTAAAGGGGAGCTGGGACAGGATAACAGATGGTAACCTCCTCTCCCCGATAGTCCCCTAAACTCTCCATCCACACCACTGCCAGCTTCACTGCTTCAGAGGCTCAGCAATTCCCTACCTCTACCTGGATTTTGCCTCGGGCCTTCTGTTTCCTTTCTTGTTTCCTGCAGCCATCCATCTTTCGTGGGCAAGCTAGAGAAACTAGGCTTCACCATTCCGAGCTGGAGTGGGAAGAAGGCTGGGAGTGGGGTTGGGTTCCATTTCCGCAACTGGGGTTCTCTCTGCCGTCCTCTGTTCATCTATAAGATGAGGAAGTTGGACTAGATCAGAATGTCCCAGGTACAGACAAGCTCTGCTGGTACACAGATGTGCTCTATCTTTCAGTAACATCGAAAGTTAATTTTGATTCTCCTTCAGTCCTCTCGACTCTATCAAGAAAACTCTTATTTTGATGGAAATGTCTTTACTATTTCTAATCCTTTGTAATCTCCCTTTCAACCAAGTCTCCAGCTCCAGGAATGCAAGAAACGTTAACTAGAAATTCAATAATATTTTGTTTTTGTATGTTAATGATTCTAGTTTTTCATTCATAGAGGTGATATAAATTAATAAAATAGAGAGTTGACTTAAAGAAAAATATTGAGTTCAGGTACATTGATGTGGCAAAAATGAAGAAGGATGAACTGGAATTACTGGCTGGATGATGAATAAGACCAGCTCCTGCTCTAATTTCCCAAGATTCAATTGTCCATCTAAGAGAACCCCAAGGATGAATTATGCACTCTTACTGTAACCTCTTAAAGGGAAAGGTGTAGCAATTTGTCCTGAAACAGAATCATCTCTAACATTTCCTTCTCATCACTATTTGTTCAGTCAATTAAAAAATATCTATTGACTACATATGAAGGGCTGAGGCTGGTGCACTGCAAATACAATGATGCTTTTCCATGTGAGATAGAGGATCATTCAAAGAGAATGTTCTCACCTTTTTAACACCATCAAGCATTGGTTATTATAGCAACATTTAAAATCATCATTTACAAAGAGATGTAAAAATCAACCACAATTCATTTACTACAATTATGTAACATGTGCTATATATAATATTTTACTAGACTTAATTATAAAGGAAAGGAATAAATATGTAACTCATTTTCTCTTTGAAATGTAATCCCACTATACCTTGTGGATTTGGGGGCAATAAATTGGAAACAAGAATTTGAAAAAAATCAACAATTAAGAAAGTTGGATGGGGCTTCCTGGTGGCGCAAGTGGTTGAGAGTCTGCCTGCCAATGCAGGGAGACACGGGTTTCGTGCCCCGGTCCGGGAAGATCCCGCATGCCGCAGAGCGGCTGGGTCCGTGAGCCGTGGCCAGTGAGCCTGCGCATCCAGAGCTTGTGCTCCGCAACGGGAGAGGCCACAACAGTGAGAGGCCCGCGTACCACGAAAAAAAAAAAAAAAAAAAAGAAAGAAAGTTGGATGAATTGCTTAGAAATCCAACAGCTCATTCCCTGGTGCTGAGGAGAAGTCTGAAGATTAGCCAGTATAAAGTCAGGGTTTTTGTTTGTTAATTTCTTTTGTTTTTAGGTTTATACATCACCAAAGTGAGATGCGAAACAATATTCAAAGTACTGTGCAAAGAGTGTTTTTAAATTAGATTTATGTGAAGTCCAAGAAGAGGCAGAAAAGTCACATTTTTACAAGCACCGTTGAGTCAATACAATCTGAAACATTTGGTCTGCCCAATTCTAGTTGTCTGACTGGGTTTCCTCACCCCACAGGGGGCATCTTCCCTTGGGTTGAGGATGACTCCTCCCGGCCACTGGCTGACTCTCCACAAGGGTAGTGCCCGTCAAAGGACCAGCTCTGCCAGCTGGAAACAAAGACACAGCCAGAGCTGCCCTGTACCAGGGGCACCACACTCTAGGTGGCCAGCAGAAGGATTTCTTGTTTGGGGTTCATTTGTTTGTTAGTCAGCTGCCAACTTTTAAAAGTAGAGAGATCTCACAAAAAATATCTAGATATCTTACTTTTTTTTTTCGAAAAACAAAAAAATAACCTGTTACTCCTGGGCCTCCATTTTGACACAAAAAACGGCCTGCACTGGGCGTGACTGAGCTCTTCACCCACCGCTAAGGCCACTGGGTTCATGCCCCTGCTTTAGAGCCAAGTTTCCTTAAGGTTCTGAGGTTCTGGAGCAATCATCAGTTTCTAAAGAAAGGTATTTACAAACATTTTGTCAGACAAAAAGAAAAAGATCTGCGGCATAATTTGATGGGTACTATAATGCTAAAGGTTTGAATTAGTTTCCCAAAGGCTCACAGCCTTCCCCTCCAGTGTTTAAGGAACACTGGGCTTCTGATGAACGTGGTGTAAGAAATCCCGTTGGGCAGAAAGGTCTGTGAGGCAGGAACAGACTAGGCCAAGGGCTGCTGAGCTACATCCTGCGGCTGTCTTCACAGCTTTGCTCTCCATCATTTGTTTCCTGGTCTCTCTCTCTCCTCTCTTCTTTGCTGCATCTTTCTGGAATATTCCCCAGAAGTCAGCTGCATCATTCTCTTCCCTTCCCTTGGGCAGTGAAACCAGGACATATGAATCAACAGTGGAAGCAGGATGTGATGGCTGTAGAGATAAAGCAAGACAGTGAGCTGGGAAAAAAAAAAATCTTGAGGTCACCTAGTTGATAGTTTCATAGTGAAACTAAAAAATAGAGGCAAACTCTCCTCTGAGTCAGAGTAAGACTGAAACCCAGTCCCAGGGATCTGCAATCTTTTAAATAAATTAGGGTAAATGAGAGTTGAGAAAAGGGAGCCCTGGGGCAAAAGCTATGAGAGGAGGGTGACTTCCAAGGTGGGCTTTGGAAACCCTGGCCTGGGTTTGTAGTTAGGTCTCAACCTCGTTCTCCAAAACTGGAGGTGCCCTAGCTGCTGATCTGTGGTTGGTCAAGGTCTCCTGCCCTCTAATCCTTAAAAAAAGAAAAAAATTTGACATCTCAGGGTCCAATGGGACAGCTGATTAATTTTATCAACGCTTTTGTGTTAAGTATGTTCTTTAGTAAGAGCCTTTAGAAGACCTTGACCTTGACTCAGAAGAGTGTCTCTAATAATGGGCCTGATAAAGGAGATATTTAGGGGTAGGCTGGCATTTCCGCATTCTGAAAGTATATCAGGCAGATAAAGCCCCCCCCCACCCCCCAACCCATAGGCAGGGTCAGATGATTGACAGACCTGTTCTGAAGGAAGATCTTGGATAGTTCATAAATCAGTCTATTCACTGTAGAGTCAGCACTTCTCCCCATGACCAGCTCGGCTCACCAGTGCCCCTTAGGGATGCCTTCTGTGTAAGCACTTCTGCCATCAGTACTTCCTGGGGCCAAGAGCACAGCCGCCTCTGCATTCCTTGGAAGGACAGCCCATCTGAGGGGGATTTAAGAAAGACACTTCTTTTGAAATAACAGATTATCTTAAAAGGAGAAATAACGTATGAAACTCTATTTCTTCAGTAAATGTTTTCTTTGCTTCAAAATCCTCTGCTGTATAATGGACCGTGGCAGTTGCTATCTTTCGTAAGGACATTGCAAGAATGGGGGAAGAGGCTGCAAGCCTTAGCGTGCAGGGCAGGGGAGAGTAGTACCAAGTGCCTGGGGGTACTGAGGACACATAAGTCCTCGATAAATGCTTGTTGGATGAATGAAGTAAATGAACGCTCTGGGAGGATTTCAGGTGATTTCCGTACTTTATCAGGCTCAATTCTCACAATAGCCCCTAATGAGTTAGGCATTAAACTTCTCGTTTTATAAATAAGGAAACTGAAGCCCTTGCAAGTTGAGTTTCCGACCACCACACCCGCGACGCCCCTGTCTGTCTTCCGGGCTTCCCAAGGCTGAGGCAGAAAATACAGGAGGACATTCACGTTTAAGCGAGAAAACACTTCAAGTGATATCTATGTACCTCTTAGAAAACTTGCTGAGAGGAACCTTCATGCCCACCAGAGATGTTGCCCCAACATGTTGCCACTACCCAAGCCTCAAAATACCATGTCTCCAAACCACCCACCCTTCTCCCCTTCTCAGCCCCCCCGCCCCTCCTCCATTTGCTTCAGCTGACATAATACACACCACGGACCAGGGCAGAGCTGGGATCTCATCCCACATCGTCTGCCTCCAGAGCCCCGTAGAGGGGGAGGCCTTAAAGCTGACACATGGTGAATCCGAGAGCATCTTCTTCCGTTTCAAGGGAAGTGTTTACAGCATATACATTAACACATATTTCTTTAGAAATACAAACTGAACACGTGTGCTGAGCAACCATAAGACAGTCAGCCTGTTTACTTTTATTTTTCTCCCCAGAGCTATACTCTCTGTATTTCTGGAAGGTTAAAGTATGTGAGGCTATGATTATTAAAACATTATAATATAAGTATGACACTTATCAAGTGCTTGTTAATGTCATGGGAAATTATCCAAATCTTGGAAATAGGCAAAAGAGATTTCTGGGTATCCCCACGGTGAAGTACCAGGCATTATCTACCCCACCCGGGGGTTATCTGATTTGCTAGACAATGTGTACATTTGATTCCCTATTTCCTATTTTTGATTAGTTATCTTACATATTATGATCTCTGGGAGACAGGTAGTTATTATCAAGGCTTATTTTACAGAAGAAGAAATGGAGATCTTAGAAAGATGACCTTCCCAAATTCATGGGGGAGGAACCAGGACTCAAACCCAGATCTGTCTGCCTGTATCCCACGCCCTTGACCACTACACTATACAATAGTGTCCCCCTTTACTATTTATTCATTTAGAATAGGGAAAACATGTCCACAGTACAAAAACTACAACGGAAGCCACACATTCCTGACTCCAAAGTCTGGCAACGCCCTTCCCCAGAGGTTACCAGTGTTTCCAATTATTGTGTCTCCTTCCAGAAATATTCCAGGCCTTTTGCCTGTTTAGTTTAAAAAACACCAACTTGAAGCATCTGCTCCCTGACATTTTCAACTTGATTTCAATAACTTCTCTTTTAATGTGAAAAGTTTTGTATCATGAAACCCATGATAAATGGAATGTACTTCATCTGATTTTAAGACTGATAACATCTCAGAGTAGTAAATTTAGCAATTTTTTAAAGACTTCTGAACACGAAATGACTTAAAACAAAGTGACATAAAGTGTACCTTGCTTCATGTAGGTCATCTATTCTGGAAAAGTTATGAAAAATTATTTAGAGTATTTTTTTTATTTCAAGTTGAGATATTTCAAATGTGAATACAAAAACAAAACATACTACCTGTAGCTTTATGAAATTGTAACCTGATGCCATATTTTCTTCAGAAAGTTTTGTAAAGAAATAAAACCTTATTGCTTCAATTGAGGGTCACTGTCTTGCCCTCCTCTGTTATACATCCCTCCCTCCTGCGAGTAACTGCAATCAGGGAATCAGTACAGCCCATACCCATCCATTTTTTTTTTAACTTTTACTACCAAAAATCGATCTTCCAAATGTTCTAGACTGTACTGTCCAATACAGGAGCCACTATCCACATGTGACTATTGAGCCTATGGAATGTGGCCAATCAAAATTGAGATGTACTAATTTCATTCGTTTACATGTAGCTAGAGGCAGGACGGGAATAAAGGTGCAGACCTACTAGAGAATGGGCTAGAGGACACAGGGAGGGGGAAGGGTAAGCTGGGACAAAGTGAGAGAGTGGCATGGACATATATACACTACCAAACGTAAGGTAGATAGCTAGTGGGAAGCAGCCGCATAGCACAGGGAGATCAGTTCGGTGCTTTGTGACCACCTAGAGGGGTGGGATAGGGAGGGTGGGAGGGAGACGGAAGAGGGAGGAGATGTGGGGATATATGTATAACTGATTCACTTTGTTATAAAGCAGAAACTAGTACACCATTGTGAAGCAATTATACTCCAATAAAGATGTTATAAATAAATAAATAATAACTAAATAAAAATAAAAAATTTTTTTAAAAATTGAGATGTACCTGGGACTTCCCTCGCGGTCCAGTGGTTGAGACTCTGCGCTTCCACTGCAGGGGACGTGGGTTTCAATCCCTGGTCGGGGAACTAAGATCTTGCATCCTGTGAGGCTCGGCCACAGGAAAAAAAAAGAAAAATTGAGATGTACCATAAGTATAAAAACACATACCAGATTTCAAAGAACTGGTAAAAAGAAGAATGTAAAATATCTCATTAGTAATTTTATATTGATTACCTGTTGAAATGATAATATGTTGGACATGCTGAGTTAAAGGAAATATATTATCAAAATTAATCTCATTTTTTTAAACCTTTTAAGAAGTGTTACTGGAAAATTTTAAATTATGTATATGGCTCGCATTATGTTTCAGTTGGACAGTGTTGGGATAGAGGTGCTTACAAGGGGGACTCTTCGATAAAGGGGAAAATTATCTCATTGCTATTTTATATTAACTTGGTTTTTCATTTGCTCAGACTTGCCTAAAATGAGGACTGTTTGCATTTGTACTCACTTTTTGTGTCTGTAAACATTTGCCTGTGACATGTTCCAGGAATGATATCTAAAATCCTCTACTCATCTCACACAGCAGGAATAGCACAAGACAGATTTCTCCTCTCATTACCAGCCAGTGGATGATGAAATCCGGAGTTGCTTTAGTCAAAGGGGCCATCTGGAACCACCCACCCCTTTCTTCTGTTTGCCACCAGAAGCCGAGGCCAGGGAGGCGGGGGCCTGGGTGACTGAGGAGGCCGGAACCCTGGTTTCCGCAGACTTCCAAACTGCCTTCCTGGAAAAGTGATCTTTCTTTTCTATAACAGCAATTTTAGATACTCTTCCATTCTTAATAATCAATAGTTTTATGATTCCTGACTAATAATTAGAACTCAAGCTCAGAAGGTCAAATAAGCAAAAAGATTTTTTTTTCTTATCTGTCGTTTTATTTCTGTGAGAGAACCAATGTCATTCACAGAGAAATTTGCAAATAACAGAATATCTGGTGCTAGCGGCAGTGTGTTTTCTGTGTGTGTGTGTATTTGAAGAGGTGGTAGGTACAGGATACTAGACTGGGAGGGAGACCCAGTTCTTTTTTTTTGTTTGTTTGTTTTTTTGAAGTATAGTTGCTGTACAATATTATATGTTACAGGTGTACAATATAGTGATTCACAATTTTTAAAGGTTATACTCCATTTATAGTTACTATAAAATTTTGGCTATATTCCCCATGTTGTCAAATATATCCTTGTAGCATGTTTTATACCTAATAGTTTGTACGTCTTATCCTCCAACCCTATGTTGCCCCTTCCCCTGAGACCCCAGTTCTTTTTTTTTTTTTTTTTTTTACGGTACGCGGGCCTCTCACTAGCTCCGGACACGTAGGTTCAGCGGCCATGGCTCACGGGCCCAGCCACCCCGCAGCATGTGGGATCCTCCCGGACCGGGTCACGAAACCGTGTCCCCTGCATCGGCAGGCGGACTCTCAACCACTGCGCCACCAGGGAAGCCCAGACTCCAGTTCTTAATCTAGCTCAGCCACCTTCTAGATGTGTGATTTGAGAAGGTCACAAAAGCATGGGCTTTGGAAACAAGTGGCCATGGACTGATCCTACTCCCACCACTGTACTCTTTGTTTGACTTAGAGCAATTATCTTAATTTCTAGTAGTCTCAGTTTCCTGTCTGGAAAATGTAGATAATCACACCCACCTCACAGGTTTGTTGAGAAGATTAAATGAGATAATACATCTAAGGCTGTCACAGAATGAAGCTCTTTGCATTATCTAGAAAGTGAGATGATTGCACTAGAAGGTTTTTGAGATCGTCATTTTTGTGAAAACATAATTATAAGAATATTTATTTAGTGGAAATTCTGGCTTTTGAACACTTTTAAGCAATTTTAAGATGAGAGACCCTTCCTTCAGAGAATCTTCTTTTTTAATTGAGACAATCCAATCCATCCCAAGGACCACATGTCAAAAATGTTTCCAGACCACTCAGAGCCTCACTCTGAAAGGACAAGAGGTAAAACATTAGGAAAAACTGACCTGAGCATAAGCTTTTAATTGCTCTACTGGAACGTTCTGGCCATTCCTAGATTAATACCAGCTGTGTCTAACTAAACAGCAAGTTGATTGGAGCATGGAGGTAGCTCAGAGACAGAGAAGTAGCTAGATAAGCTCTCATTAAATTGTAGCAGCATCTCCCAAAGTGTGTCATTGCAAGGGCTCAAGGGAAGAAGTTATAGGCTCCTGTGAGATCAGAAAACTCTGCAAATTACAATATATACCCAAATATAAGGTGAAACTTTGTATAAAACCACCTCTTATTTTCCCAGAAAGCAGTTTCAAAAAAAGTTATTTGACTAACGTGAATATATGCATAAGCGTTCTGTGATATATGCATATTTAAAGCACATGTATAAAATATAAAATAATTTTAATAGATTGATTTTGAAATATTACTTCTTTCCTCTCATTTATTTTAAAATGTTTTCATGTTTTTTGACCTTAATGTTTTTGCTCCCACTAAAGACACCACTGGAGCCATCAAAAGTTTCCCACAGCACATCTTTTTTTTCCATTTAATGACATTTTTGTATCCATGTATGATGCTGTCAGCGGAAATTTCACTCAGTCATAAGTATCAATTCAGATAAGACGAAGACAGTATTCAGACATCCCTCTTGCAAGTATATATTAATGATCCCCACAATTGTAAACACGAAACATACTTATATTAGAATGCCCTTTAAAAGGCTTGTTAACTATAATATCTGGAACTAGGAATTGTGAGGTCAACTTTCCTAGAATAATTAGCAAATCTGTGTTAAGAAGGAAATGTTTAAATAATTCTGTCATCCAACAGTAATTGGGTTGTTTCTGACTAATGTCTTTCCCACACAATACTTGTTTGTTCAAATTTGAGGAAATGTCCTATTACCTGATGGATGAAATAAGGGCACAGCTCTAAAGCAAGTCCCTCACTTCTGAGGGATAATTTGAGAGCTAATCATTTTCCTTACATTCCAGTATACATAGTATATCCCCTCCTTGGAGCTTTGTACATATTAGCATATCACAGAGATTCTTAGAAGTACAACAGGAATGAAACCTATTTAACTTTATACAATTCAACGATTTCCAAAATTAATCAACAAGACATCCTTTGGAAAAGAGATTGCCTGTTCTAACATGATAAATTGACCCAAATTTTTATTTGCTTCTGACCTAGATTATATTCACAATGTTCTTGGTGGTGGGAATGGGTTTAGGATACCCTAGGCATAAAAATTAAGAGGAAAAATCTAAATAATGAGTATATGAACTTTAGTCATTGAAAATATCCAATAAGTAGTTATCCAGTGCCTTTGATAAGTTGGAGAGGGAAAAAAAAAAAAAACAAACTGTTGGTGGTAGGGGTGGAGCAATGTCCTAACTATCTTCAAATAACCCACTGTCCATGGCTTCAAGGAGTTTGTCCTCTGGCTGGGGAAGACAGACATAAACAGCTATGCAGTAATGTGTTATATATACTGTGCTATGATGGGAGTTGATACAATCTAGAGCCCTGGAGGTGGGAGATATGGATGCTGAAAACTTGGCCTCTGTACACCAGTGCCAAATTGAATCTCTGAGACAGAGTTTTGTGTGAAGTAGAAAACAATAGCTTTATTGCTTTGCCTGGCAAAGGGGAACACAGCAGGCTCATGCCCTGAAAAACTGTGTCCCAACCCAGGAGGATTTGGTGAGGCGTTTTATAGCAATGGTTCAAGGGCAGCTTTGCTGATAAGGATCAGGGTATGTGCAGGGCCTGAACTTCTTGAATCTGGTCTCAAGTGGTCTCCTGATGAGCTTCTCAAGGTTATCAAACTATGACCTTCTCTGGAATGAAGAAAGCTAACATCTTCCATTTGTTGGGGGTTTTAGTTCTATAAAGAGCTCAAAGATATTATTATGTGTATCCCTTGAGATGGAACCAGGACCCTGCCCCAAGGCTGCGCTATTGTTTCTTGGCTATTCCTCCCTTGTCTCTGCATCCTCTCCATTCCCTGATTAGCAACTGTTCAAGTCTGCTCTTTGGGATTCTGGGAAGGTTATGGAGGCTAGAGTCTGTTCCCTACAAACAAGAAACAGGGACATGGAAAGGCTTCCATGCCCAGGAACTCCACAGGGTCTTGTTCTCTTTCAATATGAAGAAGGGAATGGTCAGTTCTATTTGGGAAGTCAGACACAGTGCATGGAGCCAGAGCTCAGTCTTGGAAAGTTGCATCAAAAATACATTTATAGAGACTTCCCTGGTGGCGCAGTGGTTAAGAATCTGCCTGCCAATGCAGGGGACACGGGTTCGGGCCCTGGTCCAGGAAGATCCCACATGCCACGGAGCA